>NC_088405.1:41487666-42687666 GCF_034236695.1 Oncorhynchus nerka | reverse complement strand
GTGTGTGTGTGTGTGTGTGTGTGTGTGTGTGTGAGGGGGATTAGGGGCACCTGTGTGACAGAGATGTCATCTAGCCAATGAACCGACATGCACCTAAGGACACACACATTCAAGGTCCTCACAAGTATAGTAATACTAACAAACAGTGTAGTTTGGTCATGTTACCTCCATAGCACCCGTCTCGCTCCCCAGTCATTTGTGGACAGAGCAAATAGCAGAGCTGATTACACCACGTTTCCTCTGGGGGTTGCTAGTCAGCTTCCTCATATTGTCTGACGAGACAGAAAACATCAATCAATCAATTAATCAGTAAGTCAGTCCTTAAGTCAGACATATACACAAAATACACAAGTGCAGACCTGAGGAAGAATAGTAGATCATATTGAAGTGTTTCACTTTTTTATGGCAGGCATAAAAAACTGATATTCTGTGCAGTCTTGCATCTCACCTGTGTGTATACCTAAGTGATGTGTTTGTGCGTCCATGCATGTGTGTGGTCTCACCTTTGTGTAACTGCCAAGCCTTGAGTGATGTCTCCTCCCCTATCCTCTAAATCTGATTGGCTGAAAGCTCACACTTATAGGTGTCTTCTAGAATGGTGCGTCTCTCAGTCAGGATCTTAGACCACACACTCTCAACTAGGGACATCGGCTCTGTAACACACACTCAGCTCAATCTAATAGGTGATGGGTGCAGGCCTCGACCAGGGACATCTGTCACTACTGTCACACGTGCGGTAGTGCGTCTAGTCTTGATAGGGAAAAGATGAGACAGGGTTCTCCGCTGGTGTTTCTTGTGCGTTTCACACCCAAAGCCTTCTGGGCAACTGTAGGGCACAAACAATATCCCACAGCATAGACCTACAATTAATGCAAAGCATCCATGATCACAAAGCCAATCATACAGCAATCACATGACTAACTCTTCAACACCCTGTGCATGTTGTGTCTGTGCATGAGCGTGTGTGTGTGTGTGTGTGTGTGTTTGTGTGCGCATGGGTGCTTACTCATGTGCATATGTAACCGATGTGAAATGGCTAGCTAGTTAGCGGTGGTGTGCGCTAATTGCGTTTCAATCGGTGACGTCACTCGCTTTGAGACCTTGAAGTAGTGGTTCCCCTTGCTCTGCAAGGGCCGTGGCTTTTGTAGAGCGATGGGTAACGATGCTTCGTGGGTGTCAGTTGTTGATGTGTGCAGAGGGTCCCTGGTTTGAGCCCGGCGAGGGGACGGACTAAAGTTATACTGTTACACACGTGTTACCTACCTGTCAAATTGTATAAACAGCAGACAGTGCAGTAGGCAGGTGTTGAAGTTCACTCTGGAGCTATAGTTTGCCATGACTACGTCCGAGCTCGCCATTACCACTCGCAGTGTGCTGAAGACAGCTTCCTGTTCGGCCTGTGTGTGTGGTGGGCGGGATAGGAGGTAGAGGAGGCCTGGTGTTGGTGTTGATGTGACAGGCCTTTCTCCAGAACCTGACAGGAAAGAGCAGGTGAAAAGTTCAGACCATTGCAGATAGGTAGAAGAACTGCGTTCTCGGCAGACTACGTTGCTGTCGCACTGTATCAAATGATGTGGTTAGCTATATGGCAGCTGACTGCAATGTAGTCAGCCTGGAACACCACCAAAGATTTTATGAATAGAGTTGACATGACTCCTTACTTACTCTGTACATGAAGGACAATCATTTTAATCTGAACACTCAGAGTGTTTCCCACCAACACTATCTGCTCAGCCAGGAAGATGAGCAGGTTCTCTGGCTCAACCAGAAACAAGTCGCTGAAGAGTCTCTCCAGAAACATTTGACTGAAAAATACCATGTTCTCCATCTAAGTGTCCATCTGCCCCTCAGGTCTCTGGGAGTTTGAGTCTGGTGACGGAGAGGGAGAAAGATCTGTTGAGTGATACAATACTTTATTGCCCATTCCCAAATGGAAATTCCATTTGTGTGTGTGTGTGTGTGTGTGTGTGTGTGTGTGTGTGTGTGTGTGTGTGTGTGTGTGTGTGTGTGTGTGTGTGTGTGTGTGTGTGTGTGTGTGTGTGTGCATGGGAGACGTGTGTGTGTGCATGCGTGAGTGCATACAATGCATTCTGAAAGTACTCAAACCCCTTTAACTTTTTCCAAATTTTTCTACGTTACAGATTTATTCTAAATTTGATTAAGTTGTTGTTTTCCCCCCTCATCAATCTACACACAATACCCCATAACGAAAAAAGTAAAAACAGGTTTTTAGAATTTTAGAAAATGTATAAAAAACAACTAATTACATTTACATAAGTATTCAAACAATTTACTCAGTACTTTGTTGAAGCACCTTCGGCAGCAATTACAGCCTCAAGTCTTCTTGGGTGTGACGCTACAAGATTGGCACACCTGTATTTGGGGAGATTCTCCCATTCTTCTCTGCAGATCTTCTCAAGCTCTGTCAGGTTGAATGGGGTACGTTGCTGCACAGCTATTTTCAGGTCTCGCCAGAGATGTTCGATTGGGTTCATGTCCAGCCTCTGGTTGGGCAAATCAAATCAAATCAAATGTTATTTGTCACATACACATGGTTAGAAGATGTTAATGCGAGTGTAGTGAAATGCTAAAGACATTCAGAGACTTGTCCCGAAGCCAACCCTCCATATCCCACAGCATGATGCTGCCACCACCATGCTTCACCATAGGAATGGTGCCAGGTTTCCTCCAGACGTGACGCTTGGCCTTCAGGCCAAAGAGTTCAATCTTGGTTTCATCAGACCAGAGGATCGTGTTTCTCATGGTCTGAGAGACCTTTAGGTGCCTTTTGGCAAACTCCAAGTGGGCTGTCATGTGCCTTACTGAGGAGTGGCTTCCGTCTGGCCACTCTACCATAAAGGCCTGATTGCTGGAGTGCTGTGGAGATGATTGTCCTTCTGGAAGGTTCTCCCATCTCCACGGAGGAAGTCTGCAGCTCTGTGAAAATGACTATTGAGATCTTGGTCACCTTCCTAAACAAAGCCCTTATCCCCTGATTGCTCAGTTTGGCTGGGCGGCCAGCTTTAGGAAGAGTCGTGGTGGTTCCAAACTTTTTCCATTTAAGAATGATGGAGGCCACTGTGTTCTTGGAAACCTTCAATGCTGCAGAAATGTTTTGGTACCCTTCCCCAGATCTGTTCCTCGACACAATCCTGTCTCAGACTCTACGAACAATTCCTTCAACCTCATGGCTTGTTTTTTTGCTCTGACATGCACTGTCAACTATGGGACTTTACCATAGATGGACTCCAATTAAGTTGTCGAAACATCTCAAGGATGATCAATGGAAACAGGATGCACCTTAGCTCAATTTCGACTCTCATAGCAAAGGAATATTTATTTAAATAAGGTATTTCTGTTTTCATTTGTAATAGATTTGCAAAAATGTCTAAAAACCTGTTTTCGCTTTGTCATTATGGGGTATTGTGTGTATATTGATGAGAAAAAAACATTTATTTAATCAATTTTAGAATAAGGCTGTAATGTAACAAAATGTGGAAAAAGTCAAGGGTTCTGAATACTCTCTGAATGCATTGTATGTGAGGTGTGTGCATGAGTGCCTGAGTTGTGTGTGTGTGTGTACTCTACCCTGTGTGTTGAGGTGTGTGTTATGTCCATCCTCCTGACTGATCATGTGGAGGACCTCCATGAGAAAGTCAAGCAGTTCAGTCTGGATAACCTGTCTCTGCCCCAACACCGCTCCTTCTGGGGAATACTGCAACACACATACACAGATTGGTGAACATGTGCTCCTAAGGTAGCAGCCAGCCTTGTCTTCTCTCCATCTCCCATGGTGTTTAACTACAACGTGTGACTCAATTAATACTTTGCCACTCTGTCTCATAGCTGGGCCAAGAGCGGCACCTTCTGGAGAAAGCAGGGGAAGACAGTCATTTAGGAAGTTCACCAGTGTGTGTGTGTGTGTGTGTGTGTGTGTGTGTGTGTGTGTGTGTGTGTGTGTGTGTGTGTGTGTGTGTGTGTGTGTGTGTGTGTGTGTGTGTGCGTGCGTGCGTGCGTGCGTGCGTGCGTGCGTGTGTGTGTCTACCTCCAGTAACAGCAGTAGGGTGTGTGTGTGTTCCTTGGCAGGCATGTTGAGCAGGCTGTCCAGCAAGAGGATGCGGATTAAGTCACACACCTGCTTCCTGGTTGGCTGACAATCCCCCTTAGGTGCCTTCCCTGAGGGAGAGGAGAGTAGAGCTAGAACATCACTATTTATCAAAACCCCATTCTAGATCTGATGCTCCCACAGGAGGAAGATTAAGAAGAGCAGAAGAAGGACACACACCTCAGTGTCGTCTGGGGGAAACAAAGTGCTGGCGAGTGTGTGTAGGAACTCCGTAGTCCGTCTCAGGGCAGTGATTGTGTACCAGACACAGGAACTGCATCACACTGCTGGGAAACGCCAACTCCCAAGATGCATCAGTGGCAGACAAACGCTATACATGGAGAGAGATTACAGACAGGACAGTCCCCAGAAATACCATAAGGTTTGATTTGGTAAACCATCATGAAAATTGGCACATTTCAGCAAAGCCTATAGGTCAAAAGTGTAAATGCATTTGCCTGCTTGCACATTGTGGGTCATAGCTTCCCTTGTGTTGGGTCTACCTGGCTCCCAAATAGTTTAAAATGTTTGTATTTTAAGCTACTTTGGTGTTTGCTTTTACCTTGATGATCACAACAATGATTTTTAAAAAACATCCGAAATTGCAGTAAAATTGTTATATTCTCACTTTCAAGGTGGTGTATTAAATACAAAGTTACCTTTTACAGTCTACGTTATAAGTCTTCCCTGAAGTCTACTGGTTACAATGATACGTAATATGATATTATACACTGTGTCACCTTTAAAAAATGTGACAGAAAACCGGCCCTGTACATGTCACTCTAGGTAAAATCCCTTGAGAATGTATTATGTGAATTATGTGAATGAATTATTACAAATTCCCTTCCAGATGACTGTTATTAGCACCTCACAACCTGGGCTGCACACTCCCCTCCCCATCCCCCATGACTTGAGCCTGAGAGTCTTGGGGGTACCATAAACCTGCCTCTCAAACTCTCCCTGACCTGTATGACCTGTGCCCTGATAGGTTGCTAGGGAGGTTACTAGGGGGCGGACATCTGCCCATCTTCTTGACTATACAGGTCAAACAATACTTGCAGTATCCCTCAAGAAGCTGCTCATGAACAACTGGACTCACTCATATCTTTGGACTTGTGGGATGGTGTGCGTGCCCAAAGTGAGTTGCGTGACACGTATATATTGTTCTTAATAGTTAGTTGTTAGTTTTGTGGTATGCTGCCTTTGTGTACATGTATAGCTGTATTGTAATATGTGCAGGCAGCATATTCACTTTCATACAGTCCGTCCCTTGTTTAATAACCTTGTTGCTCTGTTTGTGCTATCAGTTATAGTATTGCGGGCAGTGTATTCATTACCTCTGTTTCTCTTGTTTCAGAACCACTACCATTTCCACTTTTCATCCCCAGGATCACCTTCGTCGGTGTGTTTCAATAAAGTTCCCTGTGTGTAACTCTTGGGCTGGGTTATTCCCCTCTAACTGGGGGGCGGTGTCAGTGAGTCACAAACCAGTAAAATACTGGGTCGCACTCTTTCAAACCTGTATTAACAAAATGCCTGTATGATGACACAACAAAACTTTTACGACAAGCCAGAATAAGTCCAACTAAAGATGTCTAGGTATATTGCCATTGTAGATTTAGCCTATTAGGGAGCTGTTTTCCAATATGCCCACCAACCAGCTCCATGGGGCCAAATAGAACAGGTTTCACATGGGTTGAAAATAGCAGATTTGGGCACTGATAAACACCTAAATTGGGACACAAGAATATGTACAGTAACATGCTATACATGACGTCGGAGCTCAGGCACAGCGCTTCACAGCGCTGTATGGGTTTTGACCAACGGCTAACTGGACAACTTTGGAATTTGTTTTGTTGTCTGATAGGGGGAAATGCTGTAAATCGAGAGGACTCAATGTATTTTGAAATATGAGACATTTAGGACTATAATATACACAGAAGTATGTGGACAAAGCCTCTTGGACCTAGACTTGGTGGTCTGGTACCGCTTGCCGTGCGGTAGCAGTGAGAACAGTCTATTACTAGGGTGGCTGGAGTCTTTGACAATTTTTAAGGTCCTGGATGGCAGGATGCTTGGCCCCAGTGATGTACTGGGCCTTACTCACTACTCTCTGTAGCGCCTTATGGTGAGAGGCTGAGCAGTTGCCTACCAGGCAGTGATGCAACCAGTCAGGATGCTCTCGATGGTGCAGCTGTATAACGTTTGAGGATCTGAGGACCCGTGCCAAATCTTTTCAGTCTCCAGAGGGGGAATAGGTTTTGTTGTGCCCTCTTCACGACTGTCTTGGTGTGCTTGGACCATGTTAGTTTGTTGGTGATGTGGACACAAAGGAACTTGAAGCTCTCAACCTACTCCACTATAGCCCCGTCGATGAGAATGGGGGCGTGCTTGGTCCTCATTTTCCTGTAGTCCACAATCAATCGTGCAGTCATGAATGAACAGGGAGTACAGGAGGGAACTGAGCACACACCCCTGAGGGGCCCCTGTGTTGAGGATCGGCGTGGCAGATGTTACCTACCCTTGCCACTTGGGGGCGGCATGTCAGGAAGTCCAGGATCCAGTTGCAGAGGGAGGTGTTTAGTCCCATGGTCCATAGCTTATTGATGAGCTTTGAGGGCACTATGGTGTTGAACGCTGAGCTGTAGTCAATTAATAGCATTCTCACATAGGTGTTTCTTTTGTCCAGATGTGAAAGGGCAGTGTGGAGTGCAATAGCGATGGCATCATCTGTGGATCTGGTGGGGCGGTATGCAAATTGGAGTGGGTCTAGGGTTTCTGGGATTATGGTGTTGATGTGAGCCATGACCGATGTGACCCATGACCAGCCTTTCAAAGCAATTCATTATTACAGATGTGAGTGCTATGAGTCGGTTGTCATTTCGGCAGGTTACCTTGGTGTTCTTGCGCACAGGGACTATGGTGGTCTGCTTGAAACATGTTGGTATTACAGACTCAGACAGGGAGAGGTAGACAATGTCAGTGAAGACACTTGCCAGTTGGTCAGTGTATGCTCGGAGTACACGTCCTGGTAATCTGTCTGGCCCTGTGGCCTTTTGAATGTTGACCTGTATAAAGATCTTACTCACAAAGGCTACGGAGGGCGTGATCACACAGTCGTCCGGAACAGCTGATACTCTCATGCATGTTTCGACCATACTAGGCCGAACACAAAAACCAACATAGAAAAACAAACATAGACTGCCCACCCCAACTCACGCCCTGACCATACTAAATAAAGACAAAACAAAGGAAATAAAGGTCAGAATGTGACAGTCCCCCCCCCCCAAAGGTGCGGACTCCAGACGCAAAATATGAACCTATAGGGGAGAGTCTGGGTGGGCGTCTGTCCGCGGTGGCGGCTCTGGCGCGGGACATGGACCCCACTTCACCACAGTTTTTCCGCCTCATTGTCCGCCTCCATGGCCTCTTACGAGCGGCGACCCTCGCCGCCGACCTCGGACTGGGGACCCTAGAAACGGGTCACGAATGGAAGGGAGACTCCGGCAGCGAGGGACAGGCGGGAGACTCCGGAAGCTCCGGAGTGAAGGGAGACTCTGGCGGCTCAGGACAGATGGGAGACTCTGGCAGCGCTGGAGAGGAGGAAGGCTCTAGCAGTGCTGGACAGGCGGGAACACCTGTAGGCAGAAGACGGAGAGACAGCCTGGTGCGGTGGGCTGCCACCGGAGGGCTGGTGCGTGGAGGTGGCACTGGGTAGACCGGACCGTGCAGGCGGACCGTGCAGGCACCGAGCCTGCCCAACCTTACCTGGTTGAATGCTCCCCGTAGCCAGGCCAGTGCGGCGAGGTGGAATAGCCTGCACTGGGCTGTGCTGGCGAACCGGGGACACCATGCGTAAGGCTGGTGCCATGTACACCGGCCCGAGGAGACGCACTGGAGACCAGATGCGTAGAGCTGGCTTCATGGCACCTGGCTCGATGCCCACTCTAGCCCGGCCGATACGAGGAGCTGGAATGTACCGCACCGGGCTATGCACACGCACTGGGGAAACTGTACGCTCCACCACATAACATGTTGCCTGCCCGGTCCCTCTCTCTCTCCGGTAAGCATGGGAAGTTGGTGCAGGTCTCCTACCTTGCTTCGCCACAATCCCCGTGTGCCTCCCCCGAAGAAATTTTGGGGGCTGCCTCTCGGGCTTCCAGCCGCGCCGCCGTGCTGTCTCCTCATACCAGCGCCTCTCTGACTTCGCTGCCTCCAGCTCTACTTTGGGGCGGCGATATTCCCCTGGCTGTGCCCAGGGTCCTTTGCCGTCCAGAATCTCCTCCCATGTCCAGGAGTCCTGTGTTCTTTACCATGCTGCTTGGTCCTCTGTTGGTGGGTGTTTCTGTAACGGCATTCCTCCTCCTCTTCTTATCAACGGAATACTGTTGTGAATAGAGTTTGGCCGTTTTAAATGGTGTACATTGTGAAATAAAATAAGCATGTTTTTTTTCAATTATCTGCTGATTGATGACCAACCAAGAGAATTGAGCATGACTCAACAGAAGAACCATATCTCCACCTTAAAACAATCCTTGCTCCTTTGTTCTGTGCAGTCTGCAGCCTCCTAATTTCACTTGCTTTTGTATTTCCCCAGACCACAGAACAGTAGTTCACCTGACTCTCAATTAATGCTTGGATTAATTGCTTAAGAATCTTTCCCGGTAAATATTTAGCTATCCTTCTGATCATGCATGCAGTTGTATTTTTTTTAATACATACTGTTGTGTAGATGAGTTATTTGAGACGACCATGATAAGCAGTTGTCTAGCTGCACAACTAGTAGTATGGTTTCTGCCACTCCCTCAATTTGTACTTCCCCCATACTTAATTGTATTTCATACTGTGTTGACCTTTTCCTGGTGGAACAGACCAACATAACCTTGGTTTTCTTGGTATTCAAAGCAAGTTTGTTACGGTAAACCCGTTCCTGTTATGCAGGTGAGTGAGGACCCAACAGCGATTCAACAGAAACAGAGTCTTTTAATGTCCAAACAGGGAAAACATAAATCCTCTATCTTTGCAGGAGAGTCCTCCTTCTAGTAGTAGAGGAGAATTGCAGGGCTAGCGGCAACAGACTGCAGGTCCCTCTGGGTAGGCGCGGGCCGTAGAGGACAGAGACACCTGCTCACACGCAGCATCTGATGAAGAGGCAGATTACGACAGGACGGGACAGGGGCAAAGCAAACAAGAATCCGACAAGGACAGAAGCAGAAACAGAGAGAGAAATAGAGACTTAATCAGAGGGCAAAAGAGGAGACAGGTGTGAGAGAGTAAACGAGGTCGTTAGGAGAATGGGGAACAGCTGGGAGCAGGAACGGAACGATAGAGAGAGAGAGATAGTAACCTAATACGACCAGCAGGGGGAAACGAAGAGAAGAGAAAGCACAGGGACAAGACATAACATGACAGTACCCCCCCACTCACCGAGCGCCTCCTGGCGCACTCGAGGAGGAAACCTGGCGGCAACGGAGGAAATCATCGATCAGCGAATGGTCCAGCACGTCCCGAGATGGAACCCAACTCCTTTCCTCAGGACCGTAACCCTCCCAATCCACTAGGTACTGATGACCACGGCCCCGAGGACGCATGTCCATAATCTTCCGGACCCTGTAGATAGGTGCGCCCTCGACAAGGACGGGGGGGGGGACGAACGGGGGCGCGAAGAAAAGGCTTGACACAGGAGACATGGAAGACCGGGTGGACGCGACGAAGATGTCGCGGAAGAAGAAGTCGCACTGCGACAGGATTAACGACCTGAGAAATACGGAACGGACCAATGAACCGCGGGGTCAACTTGCGAGAAGCTGTCATAAGGGGAAGGTTACGAGTGGAGAGCCATACTCTCTGACCGCGACAATACCTAGGACTCTTAGTCCTACGCTTATTAGCGGCTCTCACAGTCTGCGCCCTATAACGGCAAAGTGCAGACCTGACCCTCTTCCAGGTGCGCTCACAACGTTGGACAAAAGCCTGAGCGGAGGGGACGCTGGACTCGGCGGCTGGGACGAGAACAGAGGAGGCTGGTACCCGAGGCTACTCTGAAAAGGAGATAGCCCGGTCGCAGATGAAGGAAGCGAGTTGTGAGCGTATTCTGCCCAGGGGAGCTGTTCTGCCCAAGATGCAGGGTTTCGAAAGGAAAGACTGCGTAAGATGCGACCAATCGTCTGATTGGCCCGTTCTGCTTGACCGTTAGACTGGGGTGAAAACCGGAAGAGAGACTGACGGAAGCCCCAATCAAACGGCAAAACTCCCTCCAAAATTGAGACGTGAATTGCGGACCCCTGTCCGAAACGGCGTCTGACGGAAGGCCATGAATTCTGAAAACATTCTCAATGATGATTTGTGCCGTCTCTTTAGCAGAAGGAAGCTTAGCGAGGGGAATAAAATGAGCCGCCTTAGAGAACCTATCGACAACCGTTAGAATAACAGTCTTCCCCGCTGACGAAGGAAGACCGGTAATAAAGTCTAAGGCGATGTGAGACCACGGTCGAGAGGGAATGGAAAGCGGTCTGAGACGGCCGGCAGGAGGAGAGTTACCGGACTTAGTCTGCGCGCAGTCCGAACAAGCAGCCACGAAACGACGCGTGTCACGCTCCTGAGTGGGCCACCAGAAACGCTGGCGAATAGAAGCAAGCGTACCCCGAACGCCAGGATGGCCGGCTAACTTGGCAGAGTGAGCCCACTGAAGAACGGCCAGACGAGTAGGAACGGGAACGAAAAGAAGGTTCCTAGGACAAGCGCGCGGCGACGGAGTGTGAGTGAGTGCTTGCTTTACCTGCCTCTCAATTCCCCAGACAGTCAACCCGACAACACGCCCCTCAGGGAGAATCCCCTCGGGGTCGGTGGAGGCTACTGAAGAACTGAAGAGACGGGACAAAGCATCAGGCTTGGTGTTCTTTGAGCCCGGACGATAAGAAATAACGAACTCGAAGCGAGCGAAAAACAGCGCCCAACGAGCCTGACGCGCATTAAGTCGTTTGGCAGAACGGATGTACTCAAGGTTCTTATGGTCAGTCCAAACGACAAAAGGAACGGTTGCCCCCTCCAACCACTGTCGCCAATCGCCTAGGGCTAAGCGGATGGCGAGCAGTTCGCGGTTTCCCACATCATAGTTACGTTCCGACGGCGGCAGGCGATGAGAAAAATACGCGCAAGGATGGACCTTATCGTCAGAATGGGAGCGCTGGGACAGAATGGCTCCCACGCCCACCTCTGACGCGTCAACCTCGACAATGAACTGTCTAGAGACGTCAGGTGTAACAAGGATAGGAGCGGATGTAAAACGCTTCTTGAGGAGATCAAAAGCTCCCTGGGCGGAAACGGACCACTTAAAGCACGTCTTGACAGAAGTAAGGGCTGTGAGAGGAGCTGCCACCTGACCGAAATTACGAATGAAACGACGATAGAAATTCGCGAAACCGAGAAAGCGCTGCAGCTCGACACGTGACTTAGGGACGGGCCAATCACTGACAGCTTGGACCTTAGCGGAATCCATCTGAATGCCTTCAGCGGAAATAACAGAACCGAGAAATGTGACGGAGGAGACATGATAAGCGCACTTCTCAGCCTTCACGTAAAGACAATTCTCTAAAAGGCGCTGGAGGACACGTCGAACGTGCTGAACATGAATCTGGAGTGACGGTGAAAAAATCTGGATATCGTCAAGGTAAACGAAAACAAAGATGTTCAGCATGTCTCTCAGTACATCATTCACTAATGCCTGAAAGACAGCTGGAGCGTTAGCGAGACCGAACGGCAGAACCCGGTATTCAAAGTGCCCTAACGGAGTGTTAAACGCCGTTTTCCACTCGTCCCCCTCCCTGATGCGCACGAGATGGTAAGCGTTACGAAGGTCCAACTTAGTGAAAAACCTGGCTCCCTGCAGGATCTCGAAGGCTGAAGACATAAGGGGAAGCGGATAACGATTCTTAACCGTTATGTCATTCAGCCCTCGATAATCCACGCAGGGGCGCAGGGTCCCGTCCTTTTTCTTAACAAAAAAACCCCCCCCGCTCCGGCGGGAGAGGAGGAAGGGACTACGGTACCGGCGTCGAGAGCTACAGACAAATAATCTTCGAGAGCCTTACGTTCGGGAGCCGACAGAGAGTATAGTCTACCCCGGGGGAGTGGTACCCGGAAGGAGATCTATACTACAATCATACGACCGGTGAGGAGGAAGGGAGGTGGCCCTGGACCGACTGAAGACCGTGCGCAGATCATGATATTCCTCCGGCACCCCTGTCAAATCACCAGGCTCCTCCTGTGAAGAGGGGGCAGAAGAAACAGGAGGGATAGCAGACATTAAACATTTCACATGACAAGAGACGTTCCAGGAGAGGATAGAATTACTAGACCAATTAATAGAAGGATTATGACACACTAGCCAGGGATGGCCCAAAACAACAGGTGTAAAAGGTGAACGGAAAATCAAAAAAGAAATGGTTTCGCTATGATTACCAGAGACAGTGAGGGTTAAAGGTAGCGTTTCACGCTGAATTCTGGGGAGAGGACTACCATCCAAGGCAAACATGGCCGTGGGCTCCCCTAACTGTCTGAGAGGAATGTCATGTTCCCGAGCCCAGGCTTCGTCCATAAAACAGCCCTCCGCCCCAGAGTCTATCAAGGCACTGCAGGAAGCTGCCGAACCGGTCCAGCGTAGATGGACCGACAAGGTAGTACAGGATCTAGAAGGAGAGACCTGAGTAGAAGCGCTCACCACTAGCCCTCCGCTTACTGATGAGCCCTGGCTTTTACTGGACATGAAATGACAAAATGACCAGCGGAACCGCAATAGAGACAGAGGCGGTTGGTGATTCTCCGTTCCCTCTCCTTAGTCGAGATGCGAATACCCCCCAGCTGCATGGACTCAGCACCTGAGCCAGTGGAGGAAGATGGTAGTGATGCGGAGAGGGGGGAAACGGATAATGCGAGCTCTCTTCCACGAGCTCGGTGACGAAGATCTACCCGTCGTTCTATGCGAATAGCGAGTTCAATCAAAGAATCCACGCTGGAAGGAACCTCCCGGGAGAGAATCTCATCCTTTACCTCCGCGTGGAGACCCTCCAGAAAACGAGCGAGCAACGCCGGCTCGTTCCAGTCACTGGAGGCAGCAAGAGTGCGAAACTCTATAGAGTAATCCGTTATGGATCGATTACCTTGACATAGGGAAGACAGGGCCCTGGAAGCTTCTTTCCCAAAAACTGAACGATCAAAAACCCGTATCATCTCCTCCTTAAAGTTCTGATACTGGTTAGTACACTCAGCCCTTGCCTCCCAGATTGCCGTGCCCCACTCACGAGCCCGTCCAGTAAGGAGAGATATGACGTAGGCGATACGAGCTGTACCCTGGAGTACGTGTTGGGCTGGAGAGAGAACACAATATCACACTGGGTGAGGAACGAGCGGCATTCAGTGGGCTCCCAGAGTAACACGGTGGGTTATTAATTCTGGGCTCCGGAGACTCGGAAGCCCTGGAAGTAGCCGGTGGATCGAGGCGGAGATTGTGAATATGTTTCGAGAGGGCGGAGACTTGGGCGGCCAGGGTCTCAACGGCATGTCGAGCAGCAGACAATTCCTGCTCGTGTCTGCCTAGCATCGCTCCCTGGATCTCGACGGCTGAGTAGAGAGGATCCGAAGTCGCTGGGTCCATTCTTGGTCGGATTCTTCTGTTATGCAGGTGAGTGAGGACCCAACAGCGATTCAACAGAAACAGAGTCTTTTAATGTCCAAACAGGGAAAACATAAATCCTCAATCTTTACAGGAGATGTCCAAACAGGGAAAACATAAATCCTCTATCTTTGCAGGAGAGTCCTCCTTCTAGTAGTAGAGGAGAATTGCAGGGCTAGCGGCAACAGACTGCAGGTCCCTCTGGGTAGGCGCGGGCCGTAGAGGACAGAGACACCTGCTCACACGCAGCATCTGATGAAGAGGCAGATTACGACAGGACGGGACAGGGGCAAAGCAAACAAGAATCCGACAAGGACAGAAGCAGAAACAGAGAGAGAAATAGAGACTTAATCAGAGGGCAAAAGAGGAGACAGGTGTGAGAGAGTAAACGAGGTCGTTAGGAGAATGGGGAACAGCTGGGAGCAGGAACGGAACGATAGCGAGAGAGAGAGAGATAGTAACCTAATACGACCAGCAGGGGGAAACGAAGAGAAGAGAAAGCACAGGGACAAGACATAACATGACAGTTCCCTGATATTTCCCAGATCTACTTGTAGAGCTTGCTGTACCTGTTGAACCGATTGTCTTGCTGTATAAACTGTAGTATCATCTGCAAATATAGTAATTTAAGTTTCAGATAAGGTTTGTTGGTATGTATTAAGGTTGTTGGTATGTATTAAGTAAAGAAGTGGCCCAAGGCAGCTACCCTGCAGTATTCCACAGTTTAAAGCATGAGTGGAAGAAAACTACCCATTGATATAGGTGGACTGTTTCCTGTCAGTTAGATATGACTGTACCCAATTCATTGCTACCTCCTTAAACCAATAATGCAATAATGTCGTCAAAATTATTTCATGATGCACTAAATCAAATTCTGCACTCAAATCTAAAAATAGTACACCCACAAACCTGCCAGTATCCATAGCATCGGACCACTGGTCAGTCATGTCAACCAATGCAGTGGCAGTGGAATGGTTTTTGCGATAAGCATGATCATTGGCTGTAATCAGGTCATTATGTTTGATGTACTCCCATATTTGTTTATTTCAGTGGAGCTGCAATATGGGGAGCAGCATAGCAAAGTAGAAAATTGTCCATAAGATCATAACCTGTACATTTATCATCGGATGATGACTTCAATAGCTTTACCACTTCCTTTGACACCCTTTGTAGATTAAAAGAGCAGATTTTTTTTGCTCATAATATGATCATCATCCATTGGACAATAGCTTGTTTGGAAGAATGGGCGTTGAAATGATCTCTCAGTAAATACATTTTCTTTGTAAAAAAAATGATTCTTCTCCCATCAACCTTCACACTAGATGGGCATGATGAAATAGACAAACTAAGTAAGCCCTTAACTGTATCCCATACCTTTTCAGAATATTTTTTTACAATCAATAAAAGCATTTTTGTCAAATATATTTTTCTTACAATTTAATTTAACTGCATAATTATGTAGTGTTCTATAATTCTGTTAATCATTTTCTAGTTTAGATGTGGCTGCTAAAACTTTTGCCATATTTATTTGAGAAAATGCCTCACCCAGTTCATCATCAATCCATGGAGATGGACGCACCCCAACTGTACAGTACTCTTTTTTACTGGGGCATGATGGTCCATTACTCCTTTGGTCGTAATGGACCAATTATTCCGTAATTATTCCTCCTTTGGTCGCCTTTCCTTCCAGTTCTCTGCTGCCCATGACTGGAACGAATTGCAAAAATCTCCCTCACTAGCTTTAAGTACCAGCTGTCAGAGCAGCTTACAGATCGCTGCAACTGTACATTGCCCATCTGTAAACATCCCATCTATCTACCTACCTCATCCCCATACTGGTATTTATTGATTTATTTTGCTCCTTTGCACCCCAGTATCTCTACCTGCACATTCATCTTCTACCGATCTACCATTCCAGTGTTTAATTGCTATACTGTAATTACTTCGCCACCATGGCCTATTTATTTCCTTAATTTACCTCATTTGCACTCACTGTATATAGACCTTTTGTTTTCTTTTGTTCTACTGTATTATTGACTGTATGTTTTGTTTATTCCATGTGTAACTCCGTGTTGTTGTATGTGTCGAATTGCTACGCTTTATCTTGGCCAGGTCGCAGTTGCAAATGATAACTTGTTCTCAACTAGCCTACCTGGTTAAATGAAGGTGAAAAAAATTTATAAAATAAAAACCTCAGTGAGCAAATAAATAAAACATTCTGTAGCGTGATTTAAATCATGTTCTAGTTAAATCAGCTCCCAGGGTACAGCAGCCAAATCATTGTAAAATAGCTCATGATTAAATGTTTAAAAATGTCCTTAGGCCACAATCTTTGGGGTTTCTTTGGAACCTTGATGTTCATGGTTATGGTCACAATATTATGGTCTGTCCAGCCCACTGGCATTGATCTGGCTTTTAAGCATTGCAATGGTATATTAAAGAAGATCAGATCAATGCACATGTCCGAATGATGACCTAACTTAGTTGATGATCATATCTCATTAATTTAGTTATTTCTGAATTATTGTGATCCTTCCAATTGTTGTAGCGTTTGCTGTCATAATGTGAAGCTTGTTATTTAAAAAAAAATCAATTCTCTATGTGTAATTAAACAAATCACGGAATAGTAATTAACTAGGAAGTCGGGGCACCACGGGAATATGTTGTTTATAGATTTGCAATTTTCTGAATATAATGCTTCAGATATTTTATTATCTTATCGATTACAGTCTTCTATTAATGTATTATTACCTCATCAGTCTCATTCCTGAACATCACAAACCCTTGGATATCTGTACAAACCCTAGCATCATAAATCATGAATCAGCGATATACAAATTGGCTTAATTATTTATTTCCTAACTAACTAATCAATCACAGAATTATATAAACAAACACACACAGTAGGTCATACATTTGTTACTAACATGACACAAAGAAACGTCCCTAGTGGACGAAACTGATATGATGGCTTGGTAGACAAAGGAAAGGGTTGGGGACATCTCAAGAGCTGGAAAATTCAGAGTTGATAACTACACTCATGGAAATGCTAATACTTTGAACATGAATAACTGCTCATTCGAAAATAAATCACAATTGACATATTTATGATTGTATGCCTTTGTCCCTCTCTGCGATCGCCGTTCTGTCTGCTGGGTTAGATTGTCGACAGAAAGTTTCTGGTTTGTCCACCAGAGATCAAAGTCTTTCGTAGTTGTAGCTTGTTATAATGGATATGTCAGAGTACCATTCGGTCGTTCGACGAATGGTGCAGGTCTACAATTTTGTTTCTGGTGTCCTTTGACAGCTCTTTGGTCTTGGCCATAGTGGAGTTTGGAGTGTGACTGTTTGAGGTTGTGGACAGGTGTCTTTTATACTGATAACAAGTTCAAACAGGTGCCATTAATACAGGTAACGAGTGGAGGACAGAGGAGCCTCTTAAAGAAGTTACAGGTCTGTGAGAGGCAGAAATCTTGTTTGTTTGTAGGTGATCAAATACTTATTTTCCACCATAATTTGCAAATAAATTCAATAAAAATCCTACAATGTGATTTTCTGGATTTCTTTTCTCATTTTGTCTGTCATAGTTGAAGTGTACCTATGATGAAAATAACAGGCCTCTCTCATTTTTTTAAGTGGCAGAACTTGCACAATTGGTGGCTGAGTAAATACTTTTTTGCCCCACTGTATATGACACAATTTATATTAAAATCACCCAAGATAAATACATCTCTGTTACTGTCTGTGGTCAGGTCAAACACAGTGCATAAGTCATCCAGATCGAACACCTTAGACGTAGGAGGTCTATACACACATTCTACCAATATGGGTGCCTGGTGAGGCAGATATACTTGAACCGATAGTGCCTCTATTTGACATACATTAAGGTCATCCCTCCTCATCCCTCCTGTGAAAAGGTATGTGATTTTGAATATACAGTGCTACACCCCCAACAATCCTATTCCTGTCCCTTATCGGTAGACTATATCCATGAATGTGCATTTCGGTCAAAGCTAAAATATGAATATTATTTATGTTGACTAAGTTAAAAACCTCATGTAGTTTGTTAGTGTAAGGGGTGCGAACTGGCGGCAGAGAAGTCAGACGCAGGAGAGCATAACTGTGTTTCCAACAGCGTAGTTTATTAACAAACAAAACCCTGGAAAACAGACTAATAAAATAAATGGGTCCATAACCCAACACACACCAGGACAGACGAGCACAAGCACTTACAACAAACAATCACCGACAAGGACATGAGGGGGAACAGAGGGTTAAATACACAACATGTAATTGATGGGATTGGAACCAGGTGTGATGGAAGACGAGACAAAACCAATGGAAAATGAAAAGAGGATCAGCGATGGCTAGAAGGTCGGTGACTTCGACCGCCGAAAGCCGCCCGAACAAGGAGAGGGACCAACTTCGGTGGAAGTCATGACAGTTAGGAAGGCTACATACATTAACCTTAGTTATATGCAACCCTTTCCTTGTCGAGTGAAGATCAAAAGAGCATGTATTCATTATAGTTGAAGTTGTTATGATACACTACAACACACAAACTCAGATTTGAACATTGGATTAAAATAGCCAGGAAGTTACTCTAGAGTCCCGATACAGTTGCCCATTGATGTAAAGTTTATCCATCACCAAGGAGACTCGTTGATTCAGACAATGCTTTGCCATCATGATAGGATACAGTTTTTTTTCTCCTTTCACTGATCTCAGTGTGGAAGTGATCATTCATTCTAAAATCAGTGTTTCTGAGTTCTCTGCTCCTGCTCTTCGCCATTTCCTTTTGCTTAAAATGTTCAAAACATCAAATAATATCCCCTGGCCTATTCCCAGATGCCTTACTCATTCTATGGACTCGGAGAAAGTGACATTACGCACGACATCTGTGGGCAGTTTCAGCTGAGTTGGGACAGTGTCCTCACAGCTTCTGCTGTTGTCATTCTCCGGTATCCCTGAAAAGATTGTGCTGCATTGAAAAGATTGTCCAGCATTGATTGACACTGTACATCAAGCAAGGTTTCTTTAAGTTGTTTGTTCTCCCTTTGCACCACCTCCACCTTGCCATGAATAGAGTCTACAGTACCTTTCACCTCCACCTTGCTATGAATAGAGTCTACAGTACCTTTCACCTCCACCTTGCCATGAATAGAGTCTACAGTACCTTTCAGCTCCACCTTGTCATGAATAGAGTCTACAGTACCTTTCAGCTCCACCTTGCTATGAATAGAGTCTACAGTACCTTTCACCTCCACCTTGCCATGAATAGTCTACAGTACCTTTCAGCTCCACCTTGCCATGAATAGAGTCTACAGTACCTTTCAGCTCCACCTTGCTATGAATAGAGTCTACAGTACCTTTCACCTCCACCTTGCCATGAATAGAGTCTACAGTACCTTTCAGCTCCACCTTGCTATGAATAGAGTCTACAGTACCTTTCACCTCCACCTTGCCATGAATAGAGTCTACAGTACCTTTCAGCGCCGTGTTCTCTTTCCTTCGATCATCAATCTGACGTTGGCTGAATTCTAGACACATAATGCATTGTTGTCCTCTCGTAGTATATCCAAGATATCAAGTTTGGCAAGCTTTCATTTCATGGATTTCAACAAGTCAACATCCATATCCGTAAACCTCTCCCCCCTCTCCAAGCACCCCCTCTTGCTTGGGGTTGGTTCGATGCTTTCATTGATACTGCTTGGCCAATTTGGCTTTGGTTTGTTTTGTTGATTGGGTTTGTTGTCCTTAACAGTGCTTGAATCCTCCGAAACCATCGACATGTTTCTTTGAGCTCGTAAGTATCTCTTGTCAATGAATCTTTCAAGCTCTCAAGCTCATCCAGTGTGTTTGCCGGCAGTGTAAAACAAAAATAACAAAAGAACGCATGTATCTTTCCGGACCTGTACAGGCCATTTGTAGATACACCCAATAATGTTTTGTTTTTTACGATTGTGTACTCACTGAGTGTAGAGGGATGGTTCCCTACAGAAAGATCTTCCTATATAAGGAGTAGTACAGAGGACCTGGAGCAGGTATCAGATATCAACCCTGACAAGTTCATACCTACGGTTATAGGAGCTCTCTGTTCCTCTACACAACAGGAGCTGGGCCTTAAACATGAGTCCCAACAACTGCTGCAGGTTTACACACACACGCGCACACACACACCACACACACACACACACACGCACACACACACACACACACACACACACACACACACACACACACACACACACACACACACACACACACACACACACACACGCACGCACACACACACACACACACACACACACATCTCTAATGTATTATGGATTGTTGTCCAACACAATCTGCTAAAGCATGAGGTGAAATGGACTGATCTGCAGATTTTATTTTCACATCTAATTGTAGCAAATTGTAACACATTTAAAGCATAATAAGCCGGTGAATTTGTTATCTCATCCTCCGGGAGCCTTATTGCATTACAGACAAATGCAGATTGATTCGCTAATACAGGTTTAGCTGTTAGCCAGGGTGCTATTCGATTACCCCTCCAGCCTTGTTCTGTAGCTCTCTGAAGATTAGGACCTCTTTTACATCAGAGAATGGCTGATAAACCTGATTAGGTCTAAATGAGTTAGCGTCTTACTGTATGTGTCCATTTTTATAGATCAGAGTGAAAGGAGTACTAACTCGCAGACGGTGTGTGCGTGTGTGTGTGTGTGTGTGTGTGTGTGTGTGTGTGTGTGTGTGTGTGTGTGTGTGTGTGTGTGTGTGAGCGCGAGTGTGTTTATGTGTGTTAAACTTGGTTAAAGCGCATGGCAATCCAATTGTGTGACCTGGGTTGGCGTGTGTTGATAGCCGTTGTGATTACTCCAATTCTTGTTAATCACATTTCTCCCTGCGTTCTGCCACTCCATTACATATCTGATGGATTAGACCACTAAATTAGCAGGAAGCTTATCACATTTAGCTTTGTCCTCAACAATGGTTGCCCCAAATAATTTATGATTTAGTGATTTATTTATGTCTGGACTATTTTTCATCTGTTCATGACCTGCTTGTTTTAATTGACTGAACAGAACCACGAAAGAGATAGGACTTCGATTTAGCTTCTCGAAAGGCAATTGAATGCATTGTACATTATTACTCATAACATATCTAGCCGCTGGTCATCAATGTTTCTGTGACTGCATACTCACATACCTCATACATCTGAATACTGATTGTGAACTGAATAGCTTGGTCCAGGCTTTTCTGTTCGTGCTGTCCTGTAAAGGGTTAATTCTGTATTGGTTCAAGGACCTGGATTTATGCCTGTATTGTTGCCATATTATCTCCTCAGCAAACACGTTAACTGGTATCTCTCTGCCTTATCCATAGTCAGAAAGGACTAGAGCACGGATGGAGTCAGAATATCGTATGTGATTCTTCTGTAACTCTCTATCCCCGTCTTTCCAATCAGTTCTGAAGGTCCTGAAGACAACCATTTCTGTGAACGGGGTGGTTCACCTAATAAACTGGCCACTGGGTGTATATTAAGTAGCCTTTACATATTGTTTTGCACAGAAGTGGTTGAAAAAGTGTCGGATTACTCTTTTTTTGTCAATGTTTTCACCCCTTTTTAAATGTTGTTTGACATTTAAACCTTTTAAAATGATATTTTGTGTTCCCTGAAGTCTACTGGTTACAATGATACAGTACCTTCAGAAAGTATTCTCACCCCTTGACTTTTATCACATTTTGTTGTGTTATAGCATTTAAAAAATGTCACAATGAGGCCAATGGTGACTTTAAAACAGTTACAGAGTTGAATGGCTGTTGTTACGTTATAGACTTATTCTAAAATTGAATAAATATTTTTTTGTTCCACAGCAATCTACACACAATACCCCATAATGACAAAGATAAAGGTTTTTGCAAATGTATTATATATAAAAACAGAAATACCTTATTTACATAAGCATTCTAACCTTTTGCTTTGAGAAATTGAGCTCAGGTGAATCCTATTTCTATTGATCGTCCTTGAGATGTTTCTACAACTTGATTGGAGTCCACCTGTGGTAAATTCAATTGATTGGATATGGTTTGGAAAGGCACGATATAAGGTCCCACAGTTGACAGTGCATGTCAGAGCAAAAACCAAGCCATGAGGTTGAAGGAATTGTCCGTAGAGTCTGAGACAGGATTGTATCGAAGCACAGATCTGGCGAAGGGTACCAAAACATTTCTGCTGCATTGAAGGTCCCCAAGAACACAATGGCCTCAATCATTCTTAAATTGAAGAAGTTTGGATCTACCAAGAGTCCGCCCGGCCAAACTGAGTAATCGGGGGAGAAGGGCTTTGGTCAGGGAGGTGACCAAGAACCTGATGGTCACTCTGACAGAGCTCCGGAGTTCCTCTGTGGAGATGGGAGATCCTTCCAGAAGGACAACCATCTCTGCAGCACTCCAGATATCAGGCCTTTATGGGAGAGTGGCCAGATGGAAGCCACTCCTCAGTAAAAGGCACATGACAGCCCGCTTAGAGTTTGCCAAAAGGCACCTAAAGGCTCTCAGACTATGACAAACAAGATTATCTGGTCTGATGAAACCAAGATTGAACACTTTGGCCTGAATGCCAACCGTCACGTCTGGAGGAAATCTGGCACCATCTCTATGGTGAATCATGGTGGTGGCAGCATCATGCTGTGGGGATTTTTATATGATTTTTTAAGTAATTTGTAGACTGCAAATTGACCCCAAGAAGACCGAACATATTTCAAATGTGACTAAAACATAATAATTTCAAACCTTTCTTACATTTGTATATGATGACGTGTCTCTCTATTATGTGTGAAAATACATTTTACATTTACGTCATTTAGCAGACTGTCACGACTCCCGCCGAAGGTGGCTCCTCTTCCTGTTCGGGCGGCGCTCGGCGGTCGTCGTCACCAGTCTACTAGCTGCCACCGATCCCCTTTTCCTTTTCTGTTAGTTTTGTTACACCTGTTTCTTGTTTGGGTTTTGGGTAGGGCTATGTAAGCCGGTTATGCCCGCCTGCTTTTGTGCGGGCTTGTTCCTCTGTTGGTTTGTGGATGTGCATTTGTATTTTATTTTCTCCGGACTGTTTGGGTCCTGTTTTTGGGCCGGTCAGTTTAATGTGTTTTTGTTGTGACTGTTTTGTACCGGAATAAATACGATTGTCCTAACCCTCTGCTCTCTGCGCCTCCAAACCCACTACTCCTAGAAGACCTGACACATACGCTCTTATCCAGAGTGACTTACAGGAGCAATTAGGATTAAGTGCCTTGCTCAAGGGCCCAGAAAGATTTTCCACCTAGTCGGCTTGAGGATTTGAACCAGCAACCTTTCAGTTACTGGCCCAGCGGTTACTGACCCAGCACTCTTAACCGCTAGGCTACATGCCGCTCAGATTTCCCAAATTAAAATCACTTGGAGCTGATTTCCTGATTTCCTGATTTCCTGATTTTTGTATGTTCAACAATGAAAATTAAACAGTTGGACCACCAGTTGGGGAACCCTGGTCTATGACTAGGGTAGCTGGAGACTTTGGCAATTTTTAGGGCACTCCTTTGACACTGTCTTGTATAGAGGTCCTACAGAGGTCCTGGATGGCAGGAAGCTTGGCCCCAGGGATGTACTGGGCCATACGCTCTGTAGCGCCTTGCAGTTGGAGACTGAGCAGTTGCCATATCAGGCGGTGATGCAACCAGTCAAGATGCTCTCGATGGTGCAGCTGTAGTTGTAGAGTGTTTTTGAGGATCTGAGGACCCATGCCAAATCTTTTCAGTCTCCTGAGGGAAAATAGGTGTTGTCAAGCCCTCTTCACGTCTGTCTTGGTGTGTTTGGACCATGATTATTTGTTGGTGATGTGGACACCAAGGAACTTGAAGCTCTCAACATTCTCGACTACAGCCCCGTCGATGAGAATGGGGGCATTCCTGTAGTCCATGATCATCTCCTTTGTCTTGATCAAGTTGAGGCTTTGCTGAATGGGACAAACTTCTCTCTTCAATGAGAGCCCAAGCACCTCCCCAGTGATTCCCCCGATCAGGTATGCAGACATTTGCACAATCTAGCACAAACTTTTTCCCCCTGTCACATTTTCTAGATGGCGCTCGTATTACCTTCACTGTTGTTTTCTGTACAAATAATAACGTTGGACATGTATGCGTTCCAGTCAAAGTAAATGCCTTATGTTCTGTATATCTTGTTGTTGTTTCTTCTGTAGTATACCGTATGTATGTATGGAGCATAATGTATTTACTGTTTTATTCATATGTTTTAGACTACTGGTGACAGTACTGGTATCAGGCTTTACGATTCTTGCATGGATTGTAATGGACATATGGTGTGTGTAATATACTTTTTGAAGGTTGTACTGATTATGATGAGCTAATGCTAAACTATTTGCCAAGCTATGTGTGGCACCATGTTTGTTGACATTATACAATACATTCTGGGTGTCAGGTAAATGTCTATCAGACAAAAGATGTTATAACAAAATGAGGTGAGTAATGGTTCACTCATCTTTCGAGTAAACTTTCCGGAAGTGAAAGGGGAGTGAATGATGGTAGATGACACACCCCCTTCAACATGCATACTGAAAACAGACCAAACTCATCTTGTCTCCTCTTCTTATCTTTGGTTGACCTGAAAAAACAAACATAGAGGCATGCACAAACTACCCAACATCAGATTATTTAGATCAATGGTGAGCTCACCCCTGATGTGATGAATTGTAAATAGTAATTTATATTAGCTAATTCATATTATGGTTTCTGTCAGTCAAGAGCTAGGTAAATATGTCAATGTCTGAACATTGCATCCAAAAATAAACTGGTCACATTCAGGACATAACGTTGTAAGGAATGTGTTCTTGCAAAATATTTCTGTGGAAAAAACAGTGTTGCCAGCTCAAACAGTTACTGTTGCTTCAAACCGGATGTTCTAAATAAGTGTTCTAATCAAACCGGTTTGAGCGTACGCTGCAGGGAACACTGTAGAATGATCACACCCATGTACTGTCAAAAGGGCTTAGGGAGTTTTTTAGGATAAAAATAAATGGAATAGAGCTCAGCACAGGCAAAATCCTAGATGAAAACCTGGTTCAGTCTGCTTTCCAACAGACACTGGGAGACAAATTCACCGTTCAGCAGGACAATAACCTAAAACACATGGCCAAATATACACTGGCGTTGCTTACTAAGACAACATTAATAATGGGAATTGATGGGAAATTATGTAAAATATATCACTAGCCACTTTAAACAATGCTACCTAATATAATGTTTACATACCCTACATTATTAATCTCATATGTATACGTATATACTGTACTCTATATCATCTACTGCATCCTTATGTAATACATGTATCACTAGCCACTTTAACTATGCCACTTTGTTTACATACTCATCTCATATGTATATACTGCACTCAATACCATCTACTGTATCTTGCCTATGCCACTCTGTACCATCACTCATTCATATATCTTTATGTACATATTCTTTATCCCCTTACACTTGTGTCTATAAGGTAGTAGTTTTGGAATTGTTAGCTAGATTACTTGTTGGTTATTACTGCATTGTCGGAACTAGAAGCACAAGCATTTCGCTACACTCGCACTAACATCTGCTAACCATGTGTATGTGACAAATACAATTTGATTTGATTTTGATTTGATTTGATGATTTGAATGTTCCCGAGTGGCCTAGTTACAGTTTTAAATTGGCATGGTAACCTATGGCAAGACTTGAACAAATATTGTACAATCTAGGTGTGCAGATCTCTTAGAGACTTACCCAGAAAGACTCACAGCTGAAATCACTGCCAAAAGTGATTCTAACATGTTTTTACATCATCATGGGGTATTTTGTATAGATGGGTGAGCGAAAACAAATATTGAGTTCTGGCTGTAACACAGAAAAATGTGGAATAAGTCAATGGGTATGAATACTTTCTGGAGGTACTGTATTTATGGACGCGAGTCCACTAGCTACTGCTAACACAGTCACTACCTCTGCAGACGGAGCATTTGAACTGTTTTTCTATTTACATCCATTTGGATACGTCCGTAACAATGAGCTAATGTTGGCCGATTTTTACCTGTCATAGCTAGAAAAGTTTGCCTTCTCATCAGGACACTCGACACTGTTCATTAGGAGGAGATCGCATTGCATATCAAACACACTAGACTAGAAGCTAGCTAGAAAACTGGGACAATATAACAACCACATTTTCTTTTTAAACAGAACACTCGTGAGAATTGGCCTCTATAGATAGGGCTACATTGAAATGTTTCCTACAGAAGAAATATGGAAAGCATATGCATAACCATGGTACTAAATGAAAGGGAACAGTTTGGAGATCATGTATTAGACCAAAGGGGAGGACAGAACAGTTCACCTGACACAAGGCTGAATCCAAACATTACACTGTTGATTTGATGTACATTTAGCATTTGCTGTACTTTTCGCCGTATTTGTTGATAACAAAATCTGAAAATACTCTGGGATACATTCAGTAACATGATAAGAATATTCCTGGAAAATATGGGGTAGCTGCAACATAAGACAAAAAAAGTACAAAGGTTTGAGAGAGAGGACTAACTGGTGTCTCCAAGTCGCCACACACCTCTGCAAAGCATGCACAGTTCCTAAGTCATTTCAATGCACTTTTATGACTCAAAAGAATTACAGTCGTTTAACATTATCGGTGTGGAAACGTTATTTGTAGAGTTCACAACCTACTACACTTGTGAGAAGTAAGCTTTTTATTTATTTCATAACCATTACGAGTTTTGTCAACCTTTTCATTGTCTTTTTGTTTGGAGTGCTCCATGAGCAATGAGTATGAGTCTGGTTTCTCTGTCCTGATAACATTGAAGAAGCATGCGTGCCTGTGCAAGCATAGAAGTAGATCTAACTGGCCTGCTGCGTGCAAATGTAGGAAAGTACCCATTTGGCAATGTCTGATTTCTGATTGTCCTAACAGACCACATAAGTTGGTCGTAGAAAAACACGATCTGATCCACCCAGTGGAGGTCTGGCCATGGATGAATACGCTTTGGGGACCGAGCCGTAACATAAGTCAATGATCTTATTTTTCCTTGTTCGACAGGTCACATACTGGGGTTAAGTACTCAAAGTGCAGCCATTGAAATCCCCCCTGATGAATTTGGGGTAAAAAATCATGTCAGCTGCAATGACAATGTTTGCTCTTGAATGCACTGATCAAGTTTGGAAGCGCAGAATTGTCAGAATATTATGAGAGGGTTTTCTATTTAGGAGCTGTGATGTGGAGATGTTTGTGGTAATCAAATATATATAAATATATAAGTGGTTTGTAATACCCTACATTTTTTACTTGTAATCAAAATCACATCACAGGCAAATAAGATCATCTTAAAACAATGTGGTCTCTACGCTGGCGAGATGTGCTCCTCTAGGTGATAGATGGGCTGTGTGTGTGTGTGTGTGGTGTGTGTGTGTGTGTGTGTGTGTGTGTGTGTGTGTGTGTGTGTGTGTGTGTGTGTGTGTGTGTGTGTGTGTGTGTGTGTGTGTGTGTGTGTGTGTGTGTGTGTGTGTGTGTGTGTAAGTGCGTGAGATCGATGCGTAGCCTCTGTACAGTGGTGTTTTATGAATGCGGTGTGTGTGTTAACAGAGTTACGACAACAGACTCTACTTCATCATCTTAGACATAATCACCTCATGGCCTGTTAACCTGAGAGGGTGGCTGGGGGGCAAGAGCGAGAATGTAGGGAGGGGTGCAGGGGGTTGTTTGGAGAGTACAAGGGATGAGTGCGGGGAGGAGAGGAGCCATCTGGTGGTGGGAGGCACACAAGGTTGTATTTTGAGATGTGCCTTGTAAGAGGCTTTTTTTGTTCCACCCATTAGTGAGAGTGCTGTAAGCAATGTAATAACTGTATGTGGTAGTCAGTGGCGGCTGCTGAAAGGAGGACGGCTCATAATAATGGCTGAAATGGAGCGAATGGAATTGCTTCAAACACATGGAGATCACGTGTTTGATGTATTTGATACCATTCCACCTTTTCCGCACCAGCCATTCCAACGAACCTGTTCTTGCGTGGTGGTAGTAGTGCCCCATCAATTTAAAATGTATAGGGTACAGATTGGGGTGGCAGAAAGTCTTAAATCTTGAGCATTTTGCCATGTCAATTTCGTCTGCTTTGCCATGTAGTTGCTGCCAGCTTGGAAGCCTTTGTTAAGGCCTCTAAACGTGGAAGTGACATAAAACACCAAATATTCAGTCATATGGAGAAGGTGGAAACGAGTTTCCTAGGGTTAGAGACAGAAGCTTGACATTTGGAGTGGGAGAAAGTGGCTTTAGCAGCAGACACAGAGGAAGAGAAGGTAGAGATCAGGGAGTGAAAGGATGATAGGTCCTCCGGAAGTTTAGTTTTCCTTCATTATCGCTCAGCTGCCCGCAGCCCTGTTACGTAAGCTCGCAAGGAGTCACTCAGCCACGGAGCGGGATGGGAGGGCCGAGCCGGCCTGGAGGAAAGGGGACAGTGCGAGTCGTAGGATGCGGAAAGGGAGGGGAGTAGGGTCGAATAGACGGAATCAGGAGACAGGAGGGAGAAGGATTTAGCATTAGGGATGGATGATATAAAAGGAGAGAGTAGAGGGAGAGAGAGCGTTTGGGCTTCTTGTGTACAATTTGCTGTCTACAAATTATTTGTAATTATGTTCCCTGACCATCCGCTCAAGAAACTCTATATTAGGAAGGTGTTCCTAATGTTTGGTATACACACTTGGGATTCTTATTTTCCTGAAAATCTTTCCCAGCGTCCTGGCAAATGCCGCAGAAATCATAAGTGCCAATTTAAAACGATTAAAACCAAGACATGTTCACTATGCCATGCTTCTCCAAAATAAGATTGTTGCTGCAACACAATGCCAGCTTGATTGCGCCACTATGTAAACATGTCACGGCAAGTGAAAATGATATTTAACAATGATAGAGTAACTTTGATTGCCAATGACATTGTTGTGAATTTTTGAAACAGGCCGTTCATAAGTTCAGAGCGTTATCATGTTCCTCAATTAATTCAGCACATTTCAGCAGTAGGCCTAAGCTATCTCGACACAGAGCACGCTCAGGACGCACAGAGCACACCCCGAGTAGGCTATAGCATTGTCGAATCATACAAACTTTGACAAGCTTTAATAATGCGACCTATAGATTAAAGAACTAAGTTTTTAGAATCTAGTGATTTGGGGTTTTAGTGGGATTGGGACGATAGCAAAATAGCCTACGCTCTAATCACAGCAATATAAGGCTAGTTTGTGAGTCAATAGATGAAAAAAATACACTTGATTTAGACGACATTGTTGCATGCTAAATATTTCTGATCAGTGAGAGATGAGCAAAGTATCTAATGTGCTTCCACTTCCAATTGTACAGCCAGGGATTCATTAACCAAATTCAGTGCATTTGGAAAGTATTCCAACATTTTGCATCAATCTACAGACAATTCACCATAATAGCAAAGCAAAAACACGTTTTTTGAAATTGTTGCTAATTTATTAAAAATAAAAAACAGAAAATACATTTACATAACTATTCAGACCCCTTACCCTTTGTTGAAGCACCTTTGGCAGCGATTCCAGCATTGATTCTTCTTGGGTATGACATCACAAGCCTGGCACACCTGTATTTTGGGAGCTTCTCCCATTCTTCTCTGCAGATCCTCTCAAGCTATTTTCAAGTCTCTCCAGAGATGTTCGATCGGGTTCAAGTCCGGGATCTGTCTGGGACACTCAAGGACATTCAGAGACTTGTCCCGAAGCCACTCCTGCGTTGTCTTGGCTGTGTGCTTAAGGTTGTTGGCTTGTTGGAAGGTGAACCTTCGCCCCAGTCTAAGGACCCGAGCGTTCTGGAGCAAGTTTCAAACTTCATTGTTTTAAGGAAGATGGAGGCCTCTGTGTTCATGGGGGCCTTCAATGCTGCAGAAATGTTTTGGTACACTTCCCCAAATCTGTGCCTCGACACAATGCAGTCTCGGCGCTCTGCGGGCAATTCCTTCGACCTCATGGCTTGGGTTTTGCTCTGACATGCAATGTCAACTATGGGACCTTATATAGACAGGTATGTTCCTTTCCAAATCATGTCCAATCAATTGAATTTACCACAGGTGGACTCCAATCAAGCTGAAGGGGCATCTAAAGGATGATCAATGGACATTTCAAGTTTCACAGCAAAGGGTCTGAAAACTTACAGTTGAAGTCGGAAGTTTACATACACCTTAGCCAAATACATTTAAACTCAGTTTTTCACAATTCCTGATCAGCTTTTATTTCTTTCATCACATTCCCAGTGGGTCAGAAGTTTACATACACTCAATTAGTATTTGGTAGCATTGCATTTATATTGTTTAACTTGGGTCAAACATTGCAGGTAGCCTTCCACAAGCTTCCCACAATAAGTTGGGTGAATTTTGGCCCATTCCTGCTGACAGAGCTGGTGTAACTGAGTCAGGTTTGTAGGCCTCCTTGCTCGCACACGCTTTTTCAGTTCTGCCCACACATTTTCTATGGGATTGAGGTCATGGCTTTGTGATGACCACTCCAATACCTTGACATTGTTGTCCTTAAGCCATTTTGCCACAACTTTGGAAGTATGCTTGGGGTCATCGTCCTTTTGGAAGACCCATTTGCGACCAAGCTTTAATTTCCTGACTGGTGTCTTGAGATGTTGCTTCATTATATCCACATAATGTTCCCTCCTCATGATGCTATCTATATTGTGAAGTACACCAGTCCCTCCTACAGCAAAGCACCCCCACAACATCAGACCAGAAGACATTTCTCCAAAAAGTACGATCTTTGTCCCCATGTGCAGTTGCAAACTGTAGTCTGGCTTTTTTATGGCTATTTTGGAGCAGTGGCTTCTTCCTTGCTGAGCGGCCTTTCAGGTTATGTCGATATAGGAGTCATTTTACTGTGGATATAGAGACTTTTGTACCTGTTTCCTCCAGCATCTTCACAAGGTCCTTTGCTGTTGTTCTGAGATTGATTTGCACTTTTCCCACCAAAGTACGTTCATCTTTAGGAGACAAAACGAGTCTCCTTCCTGAGCGGTATGACGGCTGCGTGGTCCCATGGTGTTTATACTTGCATACTATTGTTTGTACAGATGAACGTGGTACCTTCAGGCGTTTGGAAATTGCTCCCAAGGATGAACAAGACTTGTGGACGTCTACTATTTTTTCTGAGGTCTTGGCTGATTTCTTTTGATTTTCCCATGATGTCAAGCAAAGAGGCCCATAGTTTGAAGGTAGGCCTTGAAATACATCCACAGGTATACCTCCAATTGACTCAAATTGTGTCAGAAGCTTCTAAAGCCATGACATCATTTTCTGGAATTTTCCAAGCTGTTTAAAGGCACAGTCAACTTAGTGTATGTAAACCTCTGACCCACTGGAATTGTGATACAGTGAATTATAAGTGAAATAATCTGTCTGTAAACAATTGTTGGAAAAATGACTTGTGTTATGCACAAAGTAGATGTCCTAACCGATTTGCCAGAAATATAGTTTGTTAGCAAGACATTTTTGGAGAGGTTGAAAAACGAGTTTTAATTCATCTAAGTGTATGTAAACTTCCAACTTCAGCTGTATGTAAATAAGGTATTTCTGTTTTCTATTTTATTACATTTGCAAACATTTCTAAAAAACAGTTTTTCAATTTGTCATTATGGAGTATTGTGTGTAGAATGATGAGGAACATTTGGTATTGAATACATTTTAGAATAAGGCTGTAACGTAACAAAATGTGGAAAAAGTCAAGGGGTCTGATTACTTTCCAAATACACTGTATATCATATTAACATTGCATAAGTCATTACAAAATGTGTAGAATTGCAGGAAATTTGTTTCTAACTGCAAACATTTCTCTCCACCCCATGTCAAAATGGGTAGATTTGTAGGAAATGAGCTGTAAAACAAAACAAAAAATCTCTTATGCTATATTGGCATAAGTCATTGCAAAATGTGTAGAATTGCCGGAAATGTGTTATAAACTTGCAATCTTCTCTCCGCCCCATGGCAGAATGTGGAGAATTGCATTTTTCTCTTCACAGTCAAGAGGGGAGCCCCCCAAAAAAGGCTAAGGACTTCAATCTTACAGTGGTGAAGTAATTGCAACTTCAATTTGTGCTGGAGGTAGATGGTAAACATCAAAAGGTTCCTTTTGCCATATTAAAGAGTGACAAACCACTCATCATTGGGTTAAAGTCATGTAACTTACTGGATCTAGTGAATCCAGTACTTACAGTGAATTGTCAAATGACTCATTTTGAGAATGCATATGCTGAGGTTTTTGAGAGAATAGGAAAACTCAAGGTGCAGCACGAAATCAAGTTACAGCAGCCAAATAGACCAGTGATCCATGCACCTAGAAAGGTACCATTATCCCTAAGAGACAAGCTAAAAGCAGAGCCACTGAAGCTCGAGTCCTTAGATACCCTGAATGGGTCCACTCACTAGTAATAGTTGAGAAGAAAGGCGGCTCTCTCAGGCTGTGTATGGATCGAAAAGAGAACAAGTATTTTAGCTGCCTACCAGGGGGGGGTTGATATTTGGGGAGATGGCATGGGATAAATACTTCTTAAAGCTAGACGCCTTCTCAGGGTTTTGGTAACCAGGATGTTTATAGAGAATTGTTTTATCTCTTACGGAACAAAACGTATCTTGATAAGGTGGATGTGGCATATTGTATGTGATTTCCCAATCTAATTCCTGCGCAACCTCCATAAATAACCCCCTTGACAGGCGCCCTGCTTTGGAAATCCATACACAAAACATTCCATTCAAAAATATTTTTGGGGCACAAAGCTGTCATGGTTCTTTCAGGCACCAGAGGGTGGCAGAGACAACCCTAGATACTTTCTTTGTTACTCAGGTGTTGCTTATCATTTCATTATGATTTCCCTTTGAAAAGAGCTGTGTTTTCTGTCCATGTTTGCAGAAGCGTGATTTCGGTTGCTCTGTGTGTTTGTCGCCTGAGTAAGTTTTTGAGTCCTTGTTGGTTTTTCCAGTATTACTGTGATCCTTCTTTTACCTTATTTTCAGGAAAGTAATTTATGTTTATCCTGAACCATTGATTCCTGGTCCATTCTCTGTACCTGGGCCCAAACCCACCATGTCACAAAAGCACACTTCTTCTGTTCCGCGGAACACACACAAAATCCGAGTAAGAACAGGGCTTGTTCTTCTCACCGACGTCACCTTACCCAACTCTTCCATGATACTCCTCGTGACTTCGAACGAATCCTCCAGGCAACATTGATTTTGTTTCCTTTACTTTTCACGACTGTAGCCCTCTCCCTCTCACTCTCTGTACTCTCATCTTCACCCGACCCACCATTAGTTTTCAAACAGAACATCTGTTTCCACCATCTTCCTCCTTCATCCCGTGGGAGCCTCCTGCTGCTCCTTTTCCCTTCTGGTCCCTCACTCCACATTGAGACCTGTTTGGCTTGTTATAGACCTGTCATGTTACTAATCTTGATGATGATGATAGCAGGGGAAAAGTGTTGCCAAACATCAACAACAATATTTTCTGTGATATTGCACTTCCCTATACACCTCAAGATATGGAAATGTGTCCATATGAATCATTACGTTATAAGTACTGATAGTTTATTCTCACTTAATATACACTCTAGGTACTATAAAATAGATAATAAATAACTGTACATCAAAGGCAATCACTTTGTGTAATACTGTAGTTTTTTTAATGGGTGAAGAAGTACATGGCTCTCACTATAGTAGTGCTGTGTGAGAAGCCTGCCACTAGTCCTGGTAGATAGCACCATCTTGTGGTGTGTAAACTTCAAATGAGCAGCGGGTACTGATGAGAATTACAACCCTGGATTATCATAAAATAAGGCCTATACATTGTATCTTTCGCTCGAACTGTCCAGTAAAATTCCCATTAACTATGTCTTTTGCATCCCCTACTTTTAGCCACTGACTTTCTTAACAGTAAATTCAACAAGTGGTTATTATTAAACATTACCAACATACTGTATTTCTTCAGAGTTTATTATTTCAATAAAACCCAATTCTTGTGTTCTTTTTTAGGCAGCTCTACAGCGTTGTCCATATGGGTTGGAATATTCTACTGGTTTTGAACCTAGGGGCAAGTAGACCCCCAGCTCCGCTAAAACCATTGACAACCATACTGAACCAAAATATAAACGCAACATGAAACAATTGCAAAGATTTTGCTGAGTTACAGTGCATATGAAGAAATCAGTCAATTTAAATATATTAATTAGGCCCTAATCTTCGGATTTCACATGACTGGGCTGGGGCACAGCCATGGGTGGGCCTGGGAGGGCATACGCCCGCCCACTTGGGAGCCAGGCTCAGACAATCAGAATGAGTTTTTCCACACAAAAGGGCTGTGAGGCCGGTTGGACGTACTGGCAAATTCTCTAAAACGACGTTGGAGGTGGCTTATGGTAGAGAAATTAACATAAAATCTCTGGCAACAGCTCTGGTGGGCATTCCTGCAGTCAAGATGTCAATTGCATGCTCCCTCAAAACTTCAGACATCTGTTGCATTGTGTTGTGTGACAAACTGCACATTTTAGAGTAGCCTTTTATTGTTCCCAGCACAAGGTGCATCTGTGCAATGATCATGCTGTTTAATAAGCTTCTTGATATGCCACACTTGTCAGGTGGATGGATTATCCTGACAATGGATAAATTGCGCACTGTTGGCTGATAATGTTTACTTTGCAAGCTACGGTAGAAACTTTTTGTACTGTTAGCTAAACATAGTGTTGGCTATGCCAGCAACATTCATTTTAAATATGTCTTTCAATGGAAGAGATTTATTATTGAGATTTTCAGTTTCTCTGATATAAATCAACAAATCCATATACGCAGCCTGGTCTCATAGACTAGACGTAACAGTAAAAGTAAATCCGGGACCGTAAAAATAGTATGATTGATATGCTATGTTTGATATGGTTAAATATGACAGAAGGTTACGTCTAGCAATCAAAGGTTTCATATTCGAATCTCATGGACAACTTTACTATTTAGCTAATTAGCTACTTTACAACTACATAGCATGTTAGCTAACCCTTCCCCTAACCTTAACCCTTTATACTAACACCTAGCCTAGTTAATGTTAGCCAGCTTGCTAACGTCAGCTTTAGCCATCTAGACACCTAGTTAACGTTAGCCACAACAAACTGGAATTAGTCAAATGTCATATGTTTAGCAAAATTGTAACATTTTTTAGCTTTAGAAAATTCATAACATATCATACAAATTGTAATTCGTAACATAGTAAGTAATAGATGATGGACATCCACAAAATAATACCATACGAAACGTAACATATAGATGGAGAGTATTGGGTTTACATACAGAATAATACTAAATACTCTGTGACCAGGTTGCAGCCAGCACTGCATGGTTTTATTTCTAGGAACACAAGTTAAAAATACATATATATTATGAATACAACAAATACAAAAAACAGAAATATACAAACAAGAGTACATAAACCTCACAGACAGGGGTATTACATATCAAGATTGATTTTTAATTTTGTTAAATACTTTTATCGTGCGTAATGCTTTTTTGTTTTTACATTTACTGATCATTTCAAAATAATATTTAAATGATATCTTAAATAATGTGAAGGGGGGTTTGTTCTCTGCCCACTTCATTTTATGGATAAATAATCTCCCATGAAAGATAAACAAATTAACAATGAAAGTTAAATCAGGGTCCATATCATTTGGATCAAAATAAAACATAAACATCAGAGTCTCTCAAATTAACATTAATAGTCGTTTCTTTTCAAAGAAAATCTTCTAGGAACACAAGTCGTGATGAGGAAAACTCAGAGCCGGGTCACGTGTGTCTATATCTATTCAGATGCGCTAGGCGGGGTCCGTCCTGCCAACTGCAGTCTAATCTAACGTGAACGTAGCATGCATGCGTGACTGCAGACAGTTTAAAGACAACAACAAAAAAATGTAAATCCTTGATAGACAAGGGTCTTTACTAAATGAACGTATGATTGGTGTTACAATGTATCGTCTCTGTAAAGATATGTTGTTTACATTGACAGAGTGATAGTCAGGCGTCACAGTATTCGCATTATGCATCCGATGCCTAGGATCGACGGGGACATTTTTGACTGTATCCAACGAGGGAACATTGATCAGTGTGCACATTTCATTCAACATGATCGATCTATCCTCAAAGAGAAAGGTACGTTTATAGGCCTGCCTATGCATTTACTGTGCACACATTTGGGGAATGATTTTTTTATTAATCCAAAAGCCTACCACATTGAAGAAGAGCATTTGTGGAAACCAAGACTGTTCTCAGGACAGGCCTGGTAGCTAGATATTTTCGCTTCCGAGACAATTTCAACAAACCCAACCCTTTTCGTGCGCAGCCGGCTATACAAGTATATGTATCCCCGTGGAGCGGTTCGTACATAACATTGTCCATTCAGGCTGCAAAGGAGTCTATTTCCCCTTTAACTCGATTTAATGGCGAGAAGAAAACAGGGAAATACGCATACTGTATTTATGAAACACCATACTACAATGCTTGTCCCGGATGTCGCATACTGTGTTCTGTCAATTTGGTTGCAGCGGTCCGTTTTTTTTTCAACCCTGGGGTGTAATCATTAGTCCAAACAGTACCGCTTTGCTACTAAAACAGAGGAAGACCCGAAACATTGTAAAAGACTCCAGCCACCCAAGCCATAGACTTTTCACTTTGGTACCGTCCGGCAAACGGTACCGGAGCATCAGCTCTCGGGCCCCCAAGCCATGCTGTGCTGTAGTCTTAGGTCTCTCTTTATGTAGATTTGTGGTGTCATTTGTCGTGATCTGTGTTTTGTCCTACATTTAAATGTTTCATCCCAGCCCCCATCCCTTCATTGTAAATAAGAATTTGTTCTTAATTGACTTGACTTAATTGAATTGACCATTTTTACCAGAGGTGGACTCAAGGATGATCAATGGAAACAGGATGCACCTGAGCTCAATTTAGAGTCATAGCAAAGGGTCTGAATACTTATTTAAATATGGTATCTGTTTTTTTTTTTTTTTATAAATTAGCTAACAATTCTAAACCCGTTTTCACTTTATCATTATGCGGTATTGTGTGTAGATTGATCAGGATTTTTTTCCAATCAATTTTAGAATAATATAACTATGCACTGTATATACAATGCCTTCAGAAAGTATTTACACCCCTTGACTTTTTCCACAAAAATATTACAATTAAATCCATTTTAATCCGACCTTGTAACACAATTTGTTGTGTTACAAGGTCGGATTAAAATGGATTTAATTGTAATTTTTTTGTCAACGATCTATACAAAAAAATGTAATGTGGAAGACAAATTCAAACTTTTTTGTAAAAAAAAATATATATACATACATACACACTATATTTTGATTACATAAGTACTCAAGCCCTGAGTCAATACATGTTACAATCACCTTTTTGCAGTGATTACAGCTGTGAGTATTTCTGCGTAAGTCTCTAAGAGCTTTGCACACCTGGATTGTACAATATTTGCACATTATTCTTATAAAAACCCTTCAAGCTCTGTGAAGTTGGTTGCTGATAATTGCTTGACAGCCATTTTAAAGTCTTGCAATAGATCTTCAAGCCAACTATATCTTGACCACTCAGGAACATTCAATGTTGTCTTGGTAAGCAACTCCAGCGTATATTTGGCCTTGCGTTGGAAAGCATACTGAACCAGATTTTCCTCTAGGATTTTGCCTGTGCTTACCTCTATTCTGTTTATTTTTATCCCCCAAAATATTATAGTCCTTGCCAACAACAAGCACACTCAGAACATGATGCAGCCACCACCATGCTTGAAAATATGAAGAATTGCACTGTGATGTGTTGGATTTGACCAAAATATAACGCTTTGTATTAATTTTTGGAATATATATACTTCTTGTCACCCTGTCATTTAGGCTATTATTGTGGAGTAACTACAATGTTGTTGGTTCTAAGCTGACATATGGAATTGTTTTAAGAAGGTCATACCATGGATCATTTAGCTATTTGATTTGCAATTGTGGGACCCCTTTAGGTATCAAAAAATATATATTTAAAAACAAAAAAGTTAAAATATACAATTTGGCCTTTACTACTACAGTATAGCCCATATAAATACATTGAATAACACATTCATTAAAAAAGACAGTCACAAAACTACCAACGTACTTCCATTCATTTATATGGGTTACCTTTAAACGAGTCCCGTGTCAGTTTGGGAGGGGGGGGGGGGTGTCATAGAGCAAAACGTGTTCGTGAGATTCACCCCTTTCTATAGAGGGGTTCGTTTGTAGGCCAAACTGTTCTAATCCTACAGATGTTTTTGTGAGAAGACAATTTTAAGGATGTCTTCTGGTCTGACAAACAGCACTGTAGCTCTGACACTTTTCACCTGCCATATGAGTTCTGTTATACTCACAGACATCATTCCAACAGTTTTAGAAACTTCAGAGTGTTTTCTATCCAATACTAATAATAATATGTTATTATATTAGCATCTGGGACAGAGTAGGCGCACTATTCATCCAAAAGTGAAAATGCTGCCCCCTATCCCAAAAATGTTAAACACGGTTTCCCATTCTTGTTCAGTGAACCATAAACAATTAATGAACATGCACCAGTGGAACGGTCATTAAGACACTAACAGCTTACAGACGGTATGCAATTAAGGTCACAGTTATGAAAACTTAGGACACTAAAAGAGGCCTTTCTACTGACTCTGGAAAAACACCAAAAGAAAGATGGCCAGGGTCCCTGCTCATCTGCGTGAACGTGCCTTAGGCATGCTGCAAGGAGGCATGAGGACCGCAGATGTGGCCAGGGAAATAAATTGCAATGTCCGTACTGTGAGATGCCTAAGACAGCACTGCAGGGAGACAGGACGGACAGCTGATCGTGCTTGCATTGGCAGACCATGTGTAACAACACCTGCATAGGATCGGTACATCCGAACATCACACCTGCCGGACAGGTACAGGATGGCAACAACTGCCTGAGTTACACAAGGAACGCGCAATCCCTGCATCAGTGCTCAGACTGTCTGCAATAGGCTGAGAGAGGCTGGACTGAGGGCTTGTAGGCCTGTTGTAAGGCAGGTCCTCACCAGACATCACAGGCAAATCTAGTGCCTCCATGAGGAGGAGATGCACTGCAGTACTTAATTCAGCTGGTGGCCACACCAGATACTGACTGTTACTTTTGATTTTGTTCAGGGAAAAAGTATTCCATTTCTGTTCGTCACATGTCAGTGGAACTTGTTCAGTTTATGTCTCAGTTGTTGAATCTTATGTTCATACAAATACTTACACATGTTAAGTTTGCTGAAAATAAACACAGTTGACGGTGAGAGGACGTTTCTTTATACAGTTGAAGTCAGAAGTTTATATACACTTAGGTTGGATCATCTGGCAGTCCGACAGACAAATCTGGGTTTGGCGGAAGCCAGGAAAATGCCACCTGTCCCAATGCATAGTGCCAACTGTAAAGTTTGGTGGAGGAGGAGGAATAATGGCCTTGGGCTGTTTTTCATTTTGAAACTATCAGACCAGGGGTGAAAATACAGACTGCTGCAACTTGATTTGCTTAACGTGGTACTTGGCTTAACGCGGTACGCGACATCCGGGACTAGCAATAGCCACTCTAGCATGGTAGTGGAAAAAGGTGTTTCATAAAGAATGTATGCATCTTTTTTCATTTTCTCCCGCCGCCTTCAGTTAAGGAGGAAACCGACTTTGGGCTAACCACACTATTCTAAGGCCACATCCGGTAGTGTGCCTAAATTATCATATCGTTATTCTCGGGAATTTGTTCTTAACTTCTATAAGTAAATGCTGAATAATAAGTACCGTAATTGCTGGACTATTAAGCTCACCTGAATATAAACCGCACCCACTGAATTATTAAAAAATATGTATTTTGTACATAAATAAGCTGCACATGTCTATAAGCCGCAGGTGCCTACCGGTACATTGAAACAAATGAACTTTACACAGCCTTTAAACGAAACACGGCTTGTAACAAAAAATTAAACAGTGGCCTACCAAGAAAGTCATTGGTCACTATCTTCCTCCTCCTGTGCACTGAAACCACTGAAGCCATCTCCTTCGGTGTCGGAGTTGAATAGCCTCAGAATTGCTTCATCCGATGTTGGATCATTTTCATTGTCGCTCTCGTCACTTTCATCCGGAGGCAAATACCCCGCTGAGCTCATGCTGCCCCTTCAACACGCAGCAGTCCAGCCTTTCGAATCTCGTTGATGATAGTGGATTTTTTGACAATGCTCCACGCTGTCAGGACCCACTGGCAGACTTGACCATAAGTTGCTCTTCGCATGCGGCCCGTTTTAGTGAAGGATTTCTCCCCACTTGTCATCCAAGCCTCCCACTGAACAAGGAGCGCCACCTTAAATGCACGATTTACACTGATGTCGAGTGGCTGCAAATACTTTGGGCCATCTGCTTTTCTTCCCTCTGAAAGCTGTTGTTGTCAGTTCCTCACGCTGCTTTCCAACGTCTTATCATCGACTCATTAAGGCCAAGCTCCCGTGCAACAGCTTTATTTCCTTTTCCAACAGCCAGATCGATCGCCTTCAACTTGAAAGCTGCATCATATGCATTTCTCCGTGTCCTTGCCATGATGAGGGTGACAAAATTACTACCGTAATCAGAATGATGGGAAGTTTGAGCGCGCTCGATTTACGTCACATTATGTGACGGTGCTCAGTTTTTTTGGCGGCATGAATCTTGTGAAAGCGGGAAAAATCCATAAATTAGCCGCGTCATTGTATAAACCGCGAGGTTCAAAGCGTGGGAATAAAGTAGCGGCTTATAGTGCGGAAATTACGGTATGTCAGAGGTGATCATATTGAGATGACTGTTGTCAGAGCTTTTCCAGAAGCCTTTTTCACACAGCTATTGCTTTGCAGCATCAAACATGCATGAGCAAATTGCTTTGTTACAGGCAGCAGATATTGATACATATGTATATGTTTATATACACTGCTCAAAAAAATAAAGGGAACACTTAAACAACACAATGTAACTCCAAGTCAATCACACTTCTGTGAAATCAAACTGTCCACTTAGGAAGCAACACTGATTGACAATAAATGTCACATGCTGTTGTGCAAATGGAATAGACAACAGGTGGAAATTATAGACAATTAGCAAGACACCCCCAATAAAGGAGTGGTTCTGCAGGTGGTGACCACAGACCACTTCTCAGTTCCTATGCTTCCTGGCTGATATTTTGGTCACTTTTGAATGCTGGCGGTGCTTTCACTCTAGTGGTAGCATGCGGCGGAGTCTACAACCCACACAAGTGGCTCAGGTAGTGCAGCTCATCCAGGATGGAACATCAATGCGAGCTGTGGCAAGAAGGTTTGCTGTGTCTGTCAGCGTAGTGTCCAGAGCATGGAGGCGCTACCAGGAGACAGGCCAATACATCAGGAGACGTGGAGGAGGCCGTAGGAGGGCAACAACCCAGCAGCAGGACCGCTACCTCCGCATTTGTGCAAGGAGGAGCAGGAGGAGCACTGCCAGAGCCCTGCAAAATGACCTCCAGCAGGCCACAAATGTGCATGTGTCTACTCAAACAGTCAGAAACAGACTCCATGAGGGTGGTATGAGGGCCCGACGTCCACAGGTGGGGGTTGTGCTTACAGCCCAACACCGTGCAGGACGTTTGGCATTTGCCAGAGAACACCAAGATTGGCAAATTCGCCACTGGCGCCCTGTGCTCTTCACAGATGAAAACAGGTTCACACTGAGCACATGTGACAGACGTGACAGAGTCTGGAGACGCCGTGGTGAACGTTCTGCTGCCTGCAACATCCTCCAGCATGACCGGTTTGGCGGTGGGTCAGTCATGGTGGGGGGTGGCATTTCTTTGGGGGGCCGCACAGCCCTCCATGTGCTCGCCAGAGGTAGCCTGACTGCCATTAGGTACCGAGATGAGATCCTCAGACCCCTTGTGAGACCATATGCTGGTGCGGTTGGCCCTGGGTTCCTCCTAATGCAAGACAATGCTAGACCTCATGTGGCTGGAGTGTGTCAGCAGTTCCTGCAAGAGGAAGGCATTGATGCTATGGACTGGCCCGCCCGTTCCCCAGACCTGAATCCAATTGAGCACATCAGGGACATCATGTCTCGCTCCATCCACCAACGCCACGTTGCACCACAGACTGTCCAGGAGTTGGCAGATGCTTTAGTCCAGGTCTGGGAGGAGATCCCTCAGGAGCCCATCCGCCACCTCATCAGGAGCATGCCCAGGCGTTGTAGGGAGGTCATACAGGCACGTGGAGGCCACACACACTACTGAGCCTAATTTTGACTTGTTTTAAGGACATTACATCAAAGTTGGATCAGCCTGTAGTGTGGTTTTCCACTTTAATTTTGAGTGTGACTCCAAATCCTGACCTCCATAGGTTGATAAATTTGATTTCCATTGATAATTTGTGTGTGATTTTGTTGTCAGCACATTCAACTATGTAAAGAAAAAAGTATTTAATAAGAATATTTCATTCATTCAGATCTAGGATGTGTTATTCTAGTGTTTCCTTTATTTTTTGTGTGTGTGTGTGTGTGTGTGTGTGTGTGTGTGTGTGTGTGTGTGTGTGTGCCAATCTTACCATCTTATCACCACTACTGGCCATATTCCACCTGGTTTAAAATCATACAAAATTTAAGGTCCAGCATTCCATCACAGTTCCAGAATGCATCACCACTCACTGTTCTTAGATGACTGCTGAAAGCTGACTGCTGATGTCTCTTGTTGGGATTTTGTCATGTCTAGTTTAACTACTCATCTCAGATCATTGATAATCAGTCTATCCTTTCAGATAGATCTCCTGTGACAGTATGGCAGGAAGTCACAGCAGCTAAAAAGACTGTGGTATAGAGACAATAGTAGACCTACTGCTCTTTGGGTGGTTAGGTTGGAAGTGACTAAGTAATAAAATAAATGTGATCATTTACAGTTATAGCACCCTAATCATCTTTGTGTGTCGGTCTGTATCTGCGTCTGTGTGTAGGCTGGGGTGGTTTCACTCCTCTCCACTTTGCGGCCCTCCAAGGTAACCGTTGGATAGTTAACCTGTTGCTAAGCAATGGAGCTGACCCCAACCTGACCTGTGATGCAGGAATGACGGCCTTCCATTTAGCCTGCAGGTCAGTAACACTACCTGTCTCCTACCACGTCAGTATCTGCAGATTTTAATGGATTGAATATTAGATCTATGGAAAGGGACTAGGGGAAGTGTGTTGGGCCCCTGGAGCATCTAGAAATGCCCCTGTCTCTCCCTCTTCTCCCTGAAATGTGTACTTGTACACTCCCCCTCATTGATGTGAAAGGAATGGACTGGTGTAAGAAATATGGTGGAACCTCCTTCCAGCCTGTGCTTACATCAGTCCAATGCTTTGAAATCCTTGAGGGGGAGTGATCAAGTGCAAATCAAATTGTATTGGTCGCATACACATATTTAGCGGGTGTAGCGAAAAGCTTGTGTTCCTAGCACTAGTAAAGAATTAATTGTACTATTAATGCTAGTAATTATTATTGACTGTAATGTCTGTGTCTCTCCAGGCATGGTAATGTATATGTGATGCACCAGATTATGCAGCATGGAGCTGATCTACGCATAGTAGACCATCAGGGAAAAACCGCCCTGCACCATGGAGTGTCTGGAGGCAACATGTAAGGACACACACACACACACACACACACACAGCTACATAATATTACACGTGTGTGTGTGTGTATACAGTGGGGGAAAAAAGTATTTAGTCAGTCACCAATTGTGCAAGTTCTCCAACTTAAAAAGATGACAGAGGCCTGTCATTTTCATCATAGGTACATTTCAACTATGACAGACAAAATGAGAAAAAAAATCCAGAAAATCACATTAATGAATTTATTTGCAAATTATGGTGGAAAATAAGTATTTGGTCAATAAACAAAACTTTATCTCAATACTTTATTATATACGCTTTATTGGCAATGACAGAGGTCAAATGTTTTCACTCAGGTCAAAAGTCTTCACTCAGCAAAAAAAAGAAACCTTCTCTCACTGTCAACTGTTTATTTTCAGCAAACTTAACATGTGTAAATATTTGTATGAACATAACAAGATTCAACAACTGAGACATAAACTGAACAAGTTCCACAGACATGTGACTAACAGAAATGAAATAGTGTGTCCCTGAACAAAGGGGGGTCAAAATCAAAAGTAACAGTCAGTATCTGGTGTGGCCACCAGCTGCATTAAGTACTGCAGTGCATCTCCTCGTGGACTGCACCAGATTTGCCAGTTCTTGCTGTGAGATGTTACCCCACTCTTCCACCAAGACACCGGACAATTCTGGGGTGAATGGCCCTAGCCCTCACCCTCCGATCCAACAGGTCCCAGACGTGCTCAATGGGATTGAGATCCGGGCTCTTTGCTGGCCATGGCAGAACACTGACATTCCTTATTTGCAGGAAATCACACACAGAACGAGCAGTATGGCTGGTGGCATTGTCATGCTGGAGGGTCATGTCCGGATGAGCCTGCAGGAAGGGTACCACATGAGGGAGGAGGATGACTTCCTTGTAACGCACAGCATTGAGATTGCCTGCAATGACAAAAAGCTCAGTCCATTTATGATGTGACACACCACCCCAGACCATGATGGAGCCTCGATCCCACTCCAGAGTACAGGCCTCGGTGTAACGCTCATTCCTTTGACGATAAACGCGAATCCGACCATCAGTGTGTTAACTGCCTTGTTCAGGGGCAGAACTACAGATTTCTACCCTGTCTGCTCTGGGATTTTATCTTGCAACCTTTCGGTTACTAGTCCAACGCTCTAACCACTCTAATCACCCCTGGTGAGACAAAACCGCGACTCGTCAGTGAAGAGCATTTTTTTTGTCAGTCCTGTCTGGTTCAGTAACGGTGAAATACATCCACAGGTACACCTCCAATTGACTCAAATGATGTCAACTAGCCTATCAGAAACTTCTAAAGCCATGACATCATTTTCTGGAATTTTCCAAGCTGTTTAAAAAGGCACAGTCAACTTAGTGTATGTAAACTAGTGACCCACTGGAATTGTGATCCAGTGAATTATAAGTGAAATAATCTGTCTGTAAACAATTGTTGGGAAAATTACTTGTGTCATGTACAAAGTGATGTCCTAACCGACTTGCCAAATCTATGGTTTGTTAACAAGAAATTTGGGGAGTGGTTGAAAAAACGTGCAGTTTTACGAGTTTTAATGACTCCAACATACGTGTATGTAAACTTCCGACTTCAACTATATGTGAACCCTTTGAAATTATCTGGATTTCTACATCAATTGGTCATGAAATTATATCTGATCTTCATCTAAATCACAACAACAGACACACAGTCTGCTTAAACTAATAACACACAGATTATTGTATTTTTCTTGTCTCTATTGGAATACATAATTTAAACATTCACAGTGTATGTTGGAAGAAGTATGTGAACCCCTAGGCTAATAACTTCTCCAAAACCTAATTGGAGTCAGGAGTCAGCTAATGTGGAGTCCAATCAATGAGACGAGATTGAAGATGTTGGTTAGAGCTGCCCTACCCTTTAAAAAACACTCACAAAATGTTGAGTTTGCTCTTCACAAGAAGCTTTGCCTGATGTGAACCATGCCTCGAACGAAAGACATCTCAGAAGACCCGAGATTTAAAAAATGTGACTTGCATAAAGCTGGAAAGGGTTACGAAAGTATCTCTAAAAGTATTGATGTTCATCAGTCCACTAAGACAAATTGTCTATAAATGGAGAAAGTTCAGCACTGTTGCTACTCTCCCTAGGAGTGGCCGTCCTGCAAAGATAACTGCAAGAGCACCGTGCAGAATGCTCAATGAGGTGTGTGTCATCTAAAGACTTACAGACATCTCTGGAACATGCTAACATTTCTGTTTATGAGTATACGATACGTAAAACACTAAACAAGAATGGTGTTCATGGGAGGACACCACGGAAAAAGCCACTGCCGTCTAAAAAAAACAACATTGCTGCACATCTGAAGTTCGCAAAAGAGCATCTGGATGTTCCACAGTGCTACTGGCAAGATATAATGTGGACAGATGGAACAAAAGTTGAGTTGAATGGAAGGAGCACACCAACATCAACCTCATGCCAACTGTAAAGTATGGTGAAGGGAATATCATGGTTTGGAGCTGCTTTTCTGTCTCAGGGCCTGGACAGCATACTATTGTCGACGGAGAAATGAATTCCCAAGTTTAACAAGACATTTTGCAGGATAATGTAAGGCTATATGTCCACCAATTGAAGCTCAACAGAAGTTGGGTGACGCAACAGGACAACGACCCAAAACACAGAAGTAAATCAACTAAATGGCTTCAACAGAAGAAAATAGTCCTTCTGGAGTGGCCCAGTCAGAGTCCTGACCTCAACCCGATTGAGATGCTGTGGCATGACCTCGAGAGTGGTTCACACCAGACATCACAAGAATATTGCTGAACTGAAACAGTTTTGTAAGGCGGAATGGTCCAAAATTCCTCCTGACCATTGTGCAGGTCTGATCCACAACTACAGAATGTTTGGCTGAGGTTATTGCTGCCAAAGGAGGGTCAACCCGTTATTAAGTCCAAGGTTTTACATACTTTTCCCACTCTGCACTGTGAATGTTTACAGTGTTTTCAATAAAGACATAAAAACATATTATTGTTTGAGTTATTAGTTTAAGCAGACTGTGTTTGTCTATTATTGTGACTTAGATGAAGATCCAATCAAATGTTAAGACCAATTTATCAAGAAGTACAGGTCATTTCAAAGGGTTCACATACTTTTTCTCGAACCACGTATGTATGTGTGTTGTGCATCAGTAACATATGTCACGCCCGCACGCACACACACAAACGCGCACACTTACCCCGCGTCGTGTCTCCTAGTGTTGCGATGCAGTACCTGTGGGAGACGGGAATGTTCAGGTGGTGCGATGGAGACATGTACAATGTCACACCTCTACACCTGGCTGCTGATGCTGGCAACACCGAGGTGATCCGCTACCTGCTCCGAAACAAGGTGAGGTGGACACACTTACTTGCTTGGAGAGTAAGTCTGATGATGACTTCCATGTTCCCCTTCTATTGGGGAGTTTCGCTATGGAGTTTACCTTACAGAGTTAGGTGCGTCACGATATCTCCTTTCTCCTGGAGTGTGCACTCATTCACTACTTCCCACAAATGTAAAATCTTTTAAATTAGTGAAGGCGGAGGAAAGTGGGAGTTCCACCATATTTCCAGGCAGGTCTGTTCAAGTCAGTCAGAGGTGAACAAGTACACAACCTCTGTAACATACGCTGCTTGCTGAAAGAGCTGGGGCCCGATGGAGCACTCGGCTGCAGTACCCTTCAACTACTTAGGATTGCTGCCTCACTATTTAAAATATGTTTTTTGTGTGTGTGTGTGTCAGAGGTGTATGGTGGAGACTGTGGATGAGGATGGGTTGACAGCGGTCCATGTGGCATCAGAGAGAGGCTGTATAGAGATGTGTTGGACGCTGCTACAGAGATCAGGCTTCAGGATACTACACTTGAAGACCTACAGCGGACACACGCCTCTGGACCTCTGCAGGCAGGGAAGGACATTCAGGTGGGTCGCAATAGCTCTAACCTTTACCTGGGTATTAATTAGGCACAAAACGGAGGACAACAGACAAAAACAGGGACTTTTATTTTCAGTTGCAAAAAGTTTTAAAATGTTTTCCATTGTGTGACAAATACCACCCAGGAATATATCACACTGTCAACCTCTTCTGTCCCATTGCCATACCACCATCACTTTCTGTGTTGGGGTTGTATTTCCACAGACATCTGCAGCTGGCCAAACTACTGACCCGCTACATGAAGGAGCCACCCTTCAGCAAACCTGACGAGTCCCCAAGTTAGTGCTACGCCTTTAGTCTCTGTGATAAGTTTAACTGTAATAAACATTGTGTGCCAACGAATCATGTTCATGTGTATAATTGTTTCTGTGTGTATCCGTGCATGCGTGGATCTTTGTTTGTGTGTGTGTGCGTGCGTCCAGTCCTGTACTACTGGACATTATTCTTCCCGTGTCTGATCGGAGGAGTGATTCTGATTATCGCAGCGATGTTGGGGGGCTACGGAGGGATAACGTGCGCCGTCCTCTTCCCTTGGCTGGCCAGGAGTATTTTCTCCCAGTTACACCGCATGACCACCTACCAGAGGTACAGACTGTGTGTCTATGTGCATTCTAACTGTGTGTTTGTGTATGTCTGCGTTATACATTATATTCATCCATTGTATTGTTCTTTGTTCCATTAACTGTTGTGTTGCAGGTTGGCCAATCCCGTCTACCTAGGGACTATGATAGCTGGACTGTTCCACTCTCTAGTCTGTTTCTACTACAAAATACTGCCGCCTAATATCCTTTATCTTACAGTGATACTGTACTGCTTGTGCTTCTACACCTGCATTGCTTGCTGTTTGGGGTTTTAGGCTGGGTTTCTGTACAGCACTTTGAGATATCAGCTGATGTACGAAGGGCTATATAAATAAATTTGATTTGATTTACTGCCTAATGTATACATACAGTTGAAGTCGGAGGTTTATATATACCTTAGCCAAATACATTTAAACTCAGTTTTTCACATTTCCAAATATTTAAACATAGTAAAAATTCCCTGTCTTAGGTCAGTTAGGATCACCACTTTATTTTAAGAATGTGAAATGTCAGAATGATAGTAGAGAAAAGGATTTATTTCAGCTTTTATTTCTTTCATCACATTCCCAGTGGGTCAGAAGTTTACATACACTCAATTAGTATTTGGTAGCATTGCCTTTAAATTGTTTAACTTGGGTCAAACGTTTCGGGTAGCCTTCCACAAGCTTCCTACAATACGTTGGGTGACATTTGGCCCTTTCCTCCTAACAGAGCTGGTGTAACTGAGTCAGGTTTGTAGGCCTCCTTGCTTGCACACGCTGTTTCAGTTCTGCCCACAAAATGTCTACAAGATGAGGTCAGGGCTTTGTGATGGCCACTCCAATACCTTGACTTTGTTGTCCTTAAGCCAATTTCCACAACTTTGAATGTATGCTTGGGTCATTGTCCATTTGGAAGACCCATTTACGACCAAGTTTTAACTTTCTGACTGATGTCTTGAGATGTTGCTTCAATAAATCCACATAATTTTCCTCACTCATGATGCCATCTATTTTGTGAAGTGCACCAGTCCCTCCTGCAACAAAACACCCCCACAACAAAGAGTTCTATTTTTGTTTATGTCAATATAGGACTCGTTTGACTGTGGACATAGATACTTTTGTACCGGTCTCCTCCAGCATCTTCACAAGGTCCTTTGCAGTTGTTCTGGGATTGATTTGCACTTTTCGCACCAAAGTACGTTCATCTCTAGGAGACTGAACGCGTCTCCTTCCTGAGCGGTATGATAGCTGCGTGCTCCCATGGTGATTATACTTGCATACTATTGAATGTGGTACCAAGGATGAACCAGACTTGTGGAGGTCTATTTTTTTTCTGAGGTCTTGGCAGATTTTGTTTGATTTAACCATGATGTCAAACAGAGGCACTGAGTTTGAAGGTAGGCTTTGAAATACATCGACATGTTCACCTCCAGTTTACTCAAATTATGTTAATTAGGCTATCAGAAGCATCTAAAGCCATGACACTTTCTGGAGTTTTCCAAGCTGTTTAAAGTCACAGTCAACTCAGTGTATGTAAACTTCTGACCCACTGGAGTTGTGATACAGTGAATAATAAGTGAAACAATCTGTCTGTAAACAATTGTTGGAAAAATTACTTTTCTTCCAAATGCACAATGACCCCCAAGCATTCTTCCAAAGTTGTGGCAAAATGGCTGAAAGACAACAATGTCAAGGTATTGGAGTGGCCATCACAAAGCCCTGACCTCAATCCCATAGAACATTTGTGGGCAGAACTGAAAAAGCGTGTGCGAGCAAGGAGGCCTACAAACCTGACTCAGTTACACCAACTCTGTCAGGAGGAATGGGCCAAAATTCACCCAACTTATTGTGGGAAGCTTGTGGAAGGCTACCCAAGTTAAACAATTTAAAGGCAATGCTACCAAATACTAAGTGAGTGTATGTAAATATATATGTGTATAAATATCTACAGTGGGGCAAAAAAGTATTTAGTCTGCCACCAATTGTGCAAGTTCTCCCACTTAAAAAGATGAGGCCTATAATTTTCACACTTCAACTATGACAGACAAAATGAGAAAAATACATCCAGAAAATCACATTGTAGGATTTTTTATTTATTTATTTGCAAATTATGGTGGAAAATAAGTATTTGGTCACCTACAAACAAGCAAGATTTCTGGCTCTCACAGACCTGTAACTTCTTCTTTAAGAGGCTCCTCTGTCCTCCACTCGTTACCTATATTAATGGCACCTGTTTGAACTTGTTATCAGTATAAAAGACACCTGTCCACAACCTCAAACAGTCACACTCCAAACTCCACTATGGCCAAGACCAAAGAGCTGTCAAAGGACACCAGAAACAAAATTGTAGACCTGCACCAGGCTGGGAAGACTGAATCTGCAATAGGTAAGCAGCTTGGTTTGAAGAAATCAACTGTGGGAGCAATTATTAGGAAATGGAAGACATACAAGACCACTGATAATCTCTTTCGATCTGGGGCTCCACGCAAGATCTCACCCCGCGGGGTCAAAATGATCACAAGAACGGTGAGCAAAAATCGCAGAACTACACGGGGGGACCTAGTGAATGACCTGCAGAGAGCTGAGACCAAAGCCTACCATCAGTAACACACTACGCCGCCAGGGACTCAAATCCTGCAGTGCCAGACGTGTCCCCCTGCTTAAGCCAGTACATGTCCAGGCCCGTCTGAAGTTTGCTAGAGAGCATTTGGATGATCCAGAAGAAGATTGGGAGAATGTCATATGGTGAGATGAAACCAAAATATAACTTTTTGGTAAAAACTCAACTCGTCGTGTTTGGAGGACAAAGAATGCGGAGTTGCATCCAAAGAACACCATACCTACTGTGAAGCATGGGGGTGGAAACGTCATGCTTTGGGGCTGTTTTTCTGCAAAGGGACCAGGACAACTGATCCGTGTAAAGGAAAGAATGAATAGGGCCATGTATCGTGAGATTTTGAGTGAAAACCTCCTTCCATCAGCAAGGGCATTGAAGATGAAACGTGGCTGGGTCTTTCAGCGTGACAATGATCCCAAACACACCACCCGGGCAACGAAGGAGTGGCTTCGTAAGAAGCATTTCAAGGTCCTGGAGTGGACTAGCCAGTCTCCAGATCTCAACCCCATAGAAAATCTTTGGAGGGAGTTGAAAGTCCGTGTTACCCAGCAACAGCCCCAAAACATCACTGCTCTAGAGGAGATCTGCATGGAGAAATGGGCCAAAATACCAGCAACAGTGTGTGAAAACCTTGTGAAGACTTACAGAAAACGTTTGACCTCTGTCATTGCCAACAAAGGGTATATAACAAAGTATTGAGAAACTTTTGTTATTGACCAAATACTTATTTTCCACCATAATTGGTAAATAAATTAATAAAAAATCCTACAATGTGATTTTCTGGATTTTTTTTCTCATTTTGTCTGTCATAGTTTAAGTGTACCTATGATGAAAATTACAGGCCTCTCATCCTTTTAAGTGGGAGAACTTGCACAATTGGTGGCTGACTAAATAACGTTTTGCCCCACTGTATATAAAAAATGTGTGGCCTACATGTAGTATATTGTTGGTTGAGCCTTAACCCGCTGTGACGCTTGTGGGGGGATAGTGTTCTGGGTCATGTGTCGCTGGTCCAGTTCTCTATGGTTTTGGCCATGTTCTGGAAGATTCTAACCCAGGATCCTGGGGAGCTGGGACCGGGAGATGCAGATCCTCGCTTCTCCTCCATAGCAGACCTGCTGGAGAAAAAACAGAATCCTCAGAGGTTCTGCATCTACTGTGAGGTGAGGAGAACCAATCCATTAATCAATGCCTTTTCCCACATCTTTTTTTCATCCATCCTCCATATTCCCGAACAAAACTGTGCACATCCACAGAGAACTACATTTCCTAAATGCTCACCAAACAGCGCCTCGATCCAGCCGGCAGTTTTCTTTATCTAGATTACTCAACTTTGGCAAATGTGTTGAGACAACAAAGGAATCTATGTACCCAGAACTTTCCTGCCCCAAAATTTTGTTAACTAAAAATCGTGTTGCAGCAGATTGCCTTGATTAAAAACTTAACTCAACTTAAAAATTAAAAATAAAAATGTTTTACAGTGGTGTTCATCAATAGCAGCAGATGTAATAAGCTGAGTTTTCTGTAAATGTTTTGTTCAAATGTAAAATATATTGTTACTTAATTGAATTTCGTGTATTTTTTGGGAATTGCCAACACTGTCACTTAAAACCAGGGTTTGGAACCAAAATTACTTTCCAATCGTTTCATTCTGAACAGAACCATCGGTTGCAGTCCAAACACTTAAAAGACAGACCCTCGTCCACTTACCCTCGCCTTATGCCCTTGGGGGAATCCCCGTCGCCATCTTGGTGGGTGGTCCAAATGATTAGCCAAGCAAGGGAAGTTTGTAACGTAAGCCCCTCAGCCCTCGTTTTTAGTCAGCTTTGTGAGTGTACCATTTATGTTCACTCCTGGCCTGAAACTCCCCATAATTCAATTTGCGACGATTGTACATCCGCTAAGAAAAGTCTGCGAAAACTTCTTCTTTTTTTAAAAATATCAATGGAGAAGTCAACATACAAGTAAGTATAAACGAATGCAAATAAGTTAGACATTTTGCTACTACGTAAAAAGTAAATGGTTTTGTTTGGTTATCTTTTGGAAATTGTAGAGATGAAACATTTCCCTTGTTCAGAAGTTCCAGCTAGGCAGGCTAACGTTAGTTAGCTAATTTATTTGCTAGCTATTATACAGTAGGCTTATATCAATAATGAAATATTTAATATGTAGACATACACTCATAATTGACTGTAGTGCATATAAAGCACCCACAAGTTACCGGTGGCTGGAAACACAATCATCGCGTGATGAATGAGTGACAAATTTCCAGCCAAGGGTGGCCCATTTAAAAATCATTCCTGTCTTTTTCTTTTTTTGGAGAAAAATCAGTATACATACAATAACTATACAGACAATGATAACATATGCTAGGGGGTACAACAAATGACAGATTATGGAAAGACCTTAAAAGATGCACACATATTGATTGTTTTAACAGCTTTCTTATTAAAATAATGTATAATGGTCTTAATATAATGCTCGAATTCCTTATAGAGAACAGTGTTTTTTTTATTAGTGAATTTACATTTTTGAATATGAAATTTTGCCATTAGCACAATTCGATTTATAAGGTAAAATTGTTTTTCTTTCTTATGATTAAGGAAACCGAACAGCACATTATCCCATTAAAAAACAAAAGTCATCAAGAATATTAACAATTATAAAACCGTGAATATCTTTCCATAATTGTTTTACATGTAGACAATGCCAAAATAAATGTGAAACTGTTTCTGGGTGCTCAACACAAAAAGTACAATCAATGTTAATGTATTTTTTGACTTTCTTCAGGTAATGATTCGCTGGGTAATACTTATGGATCATTCTGAAAGGGACCTCCTTTGACCTTGTTAACAAGCAAGTATGTGTGGTAATAACCATACTTTTTTCCCAACAGATAATGTATTCCATTAACTTGTGACATAAGGGATGGATACAATATCCCTTTGAAATAAAGCACGTATAGATCTGTTGTTCTGAGGGAGCAAGGAGAGAAACATATTTTCCCTATTGGAGAGTCAACTGGATTAAGAGAAGGTAGGTCAGGAAGGTGAGGTCTGGTTACACCTCTAAATAACATGAGAGTTCCAGATGGAATAGCATCAAAGACTATGGCGAACTCTCTAGGTGTTACAGGGATATTGTAACGAGATAAAAAAAATCCTCATAATTGAGTAACAATCTTTCTGCATTAAAAAGTTGACTCACCAGCAGGATATGATTATTGAACCAGTTGTTAAAAAATAAAGACTTTCTATACAAAATGTCCTTACTGTTCCAAATGAAATACCTATGAGGGGAAAAATTATGTTTATATGTTAACGGCCACGCTACGAATACTTGTCTATGAAAAGCAGATCATTTTGCAGGAATCTTATCAATGTTATAGTTACAAAGTAACAAAATTGAAGCCACCAAAACGCGAGAAGAAATAATGAGGGATGAAATTCCAAATTGAAGTAGGATTCTTTACAATTTATCTTAAAAGTATTAATCAAAGTAGGAAAATCTACAACATTTTGTCCACCATATTCATATGTGTTCATAACGACAAATTTCCTAATATAATGTGTACGATTTTTCCAGGTGAAGTTGAAAAGCACCTGGTCAACCGCTTTACCTATGTTTTTGTCAAGATATAGGGACCTTTCTTAGCCCTCCAAGTGTATACTCCTCAGACGTCATGAGACGTCAACAGAAATGTCCACTTCATTTGAAGGCTGAGGGGTTAGGGTGTGTCTAAGTGTTTGGACCGTAAGCCATCATTTTTTTGGATTCCGTTCCGACCAGAAAAATAAAGTTCTGAATCGGTTCTAACCAAAACATAGTAACGGTTTATATCGTTTCTTTCTGTTCCTTTTTAAACCTCAAAACTATATTTTTGTACATTTAGCTAGACATTAAATTACTTAACCAATGGATATAACAGCTTACTATGTAGCTACATGCGTTGGACAACAAGTGTAGGGTGTGCGAGATGCAACTGAAATTTCACAGAGAGCGCTGGGCATCTTGTTGTTATGACATACATTATCTGAACAAGGCCCATGGAATTATACATACGGTGGAGTGGCTTATATGAAGGAACTTTTGAATGTCTTTGAACTTCAGCGAGTTGGTTTAACTAACGTTGGATTTAGAGAATTAAAATAACACGTCTTACCTTTCTGTAGTTAATAAATCCATTGTGAAACGTGATAACTGTGGTATCTGTAACTAGCATTGAAAAGTAAATCCATTCTTCTAATAAAAAATATAAAAAATCTCCCTAATTTTTTAATCATGCTTGTAATGTCAGTAGCTGCCGTAGACTATGCTTCCGAGGGAGGGGAGAGGCAGGTAGCCTACACACTGTTAAAAACTTCCAGCTGGCAGGCAGACACTGGAATAAGTTTGAGTGACAGCAAGGGCTTTGCATAGACTCCTTGTTGCGTTTTTTGTGGGACTGAAAAAAATAATGCTCAGAACGTTAACCGGTTCCAATGCTTTTAAAATAACTGTTCTGTTATGGAATAGTATAGATCACTTTCGCTCTGGTTCTGTTCCTCAAATTTCGTTATTTTACAGTTTTCAGTTATTTTCCCTGAGCCGGTTCCAACCCCTGCTTAAAACAGTTGTGTTTATGATATGATTTATAGAAGTGCGTAGATGCGATAAACAAGTCACTCGAACATAACCATGGAAACACGTGGGGGAAAGAACCAGTCTCCCCATTGCCCTCCAGCAAAATGTGCCTACATTTAGGCATATTTCACTCTGTTGAGGCACAAATTGGAGTATAATGCTTGTATGGATGTCAACCCCAACACATGTTCATATCATTACCAATCAACTGCATTGGTTAAAAAAAAAAACTGACTACCACCATCGATTTATACAAACGGGAATTAGCATTTAGTAGTCACTTCTTCTAAATCTGAAAAGGGACATCTTCTACATTTTAATGCACGAAAACGGACATATATCCAAATGTAACTTAAATACATAAATCGTGACGGATTTGAAATATCCACTTTGCTAGATCAAATGTGCTAAATGTGCACCAATCTGGTCCGCATCTATCCCTTCTCAAGTTAACCACTCAAACAGGAAGTGTTTCTCACTGCTGTTCCCTCTCTTCTCTAGTTGTTCCAGCCGGACCATACTAAACACTGCAAATTGTGTGATGTGTGTGTGAGGGATTACGACCACCACTGCCTGTTCCTGAACCGCTGCATTGGTAGGGGAAACCACCGCCTCTTCATCATCTTCATCCTCTCCATGGCCGCAGCACACCTCATTTTTGTGGCTGCGGCAATTTACCACCTGTATGTGGTGGTGGTGTCCCTTGAGGACCAGTCGTTGGTTAGGGCAGTAGCTGCACAGTTCTGGGTGGTCACATTGACAATAATGAACGCTCTGACAATCCTTTGGGAGGCTTGGCTGTTGACAGAACAGTTTGATGCCATCGCCATGGGGACTACAACCTACTTCAAACCTACCTGCGAGACTCGGCAACGGTCACTAGGACACCGCTGGACAACGGTTCTTACCTTCCTATTGGAGGGGAGGAGACGGTTAGATTATGGACAGACGGAGGACAATATCTCCATAGACATTTAGACAATATGCACTCTAAAAACCTGTGGTATAATGAAGAACAATGTATATATGAATTCTATATTCCATTCTTGAAACCAACTGGATCATCTGTGAGACTGTTAGCATGGTGAGCTAGAGTCTAGGCATTACCTTGGGAAGCTAATACCGCTATTAAACATATAACAAGTGGTGTGTAGACCAGAATTGGTTGTAATAGATCTTAACATTAGAGATTCCTTAGATTGTCTTTGGGGGTGTGGCCGTCAATACATCTGTTTAAACTTTATACTTGAACATAGGTATTGAAAAATTATACTTTTAACATATAGACTACAGTAGACTGAATGCCGAAATCTTGCCAGCTAACAAATCAACATGTCACACTCCTCACATAACGCACTGACTTAACACTATGTCCTGGTTAAGCATTTCCTATGTATACAGTACATGTAGAGCTAGTTTTATGTGATGCTCTGAGCTATTTTAAAGCTGACAGTACTTCTACAACAATGTAGCTAGTTTATGAACAGCTGATCTTGTGCTGTCCTGTGAAGGATCCCACTATTTTACTACAGTATATCCCGTGGAGTTAGCTTTCTGTTTTACATTTGAATGCATTGGTGTATTTAAAACAGTGTTTCATGGGAGATAACTGGTCACTTGAAACGTGACCGGTTTCTTTTTACTTAAATAAAGAGTAATAATGATGATGTGATACGTGCTTTTATGTTATTGGTGGCGTAAACCATAGGTAACAGTGACTAGACTTTAGCTTATAAGTACAATGTAATTTGGCTAATCGTATGGCTATGTTAGTTCAGGGAGCTAACACAAGTCTACAGGTCTCAGGCAAAATGACTTATTAGGCAAGAGTGGTTCGACATGTGAAACCACCTTCGTCACATGTTAACATTGGCTAATAACATGTCGTGACTCTGACCTACTCTAATAGCAAAACCAAGACTCAGCACTGCTAACAGACCACATCCAGTCATCTCCCGTTACTCTCACTGATTTCCTCAATGGGGACATATTGCTAGATTAAAGGATGATGATTCAGTAGCCATCTAAGCGTGGTGTAGTCAGGTAATGAATATACTGTACAGTGCCTTCGGAAAGTATTCTAACCCCTTGACTTTTTCCACATTTTGTTAGGTTACAGCCTTATTCTAAAATGTATTAAATAGTTTTTTCCCCTCAATCTATACACAATACCCAATAAAAAAAAATATATATATATATTACATTTACATAAGTATTCCGACCCATTACTCAGTACTTTGTTGAAGCACCTTTGGCAGCGATTACAGCCTCGATTCTTATTGGGTATGACGCGACAAGCTTGGCACACCTGTATTTGGGGAGTTTCTCCCATTCTTCTCTGCAGATCCTCTCAAACTCTGTCAGGTTTGATGGGGTGCAGCAACGCACAGCTATTTTCAGGTTTCTCCGGGGCTGTTCGATTAGGACTAAGTCCGGGCCACTCCCAAAACATTCAGAGGCTTGTCCTGAAGCCACTCCTGCATTGTCTTCGCTGTGTGCTTAGGGTCATTGTCCTGTTGGAAGGTGAACCTTCACCTCAGTCTGAGGTCATGAGAACTCTGGAGCAGGTTTTCATCAAGGATCTCTCTGTGCTTTGCTCTGTTCATCTTTGCCTCAATCCTGACTAGTCTTCTATTCCCTGCCAGCATGCTTCTACCACCACCATGCTTCACCGTAGGGATGGTGCCAGGTAGCCTCCAGACATGACGCTTGGCATTCAGGCCTAACAGTTAAATATTGGTTTCATCAGACCGGAGAATCTTGTTTCTCGTGGTCTGAGAGTCTTTAGGTACCTTTTTGCAAACTCCAAGTGGGCTGTCAGGTGCCTTTCACTGAGGATTTGGCTTCCATCTAGCCACTACCATAAAGGCCTGACTGGTGGAGTGCTGCAGAGATGGTTGTCCTTCGGGAAGGTTCTCCCATCTCCACAGAGGAACTCTGGAGCTCTGTCAGAGTGACCATCGGGTTCTTGGTCACCTCCCTGACCAAGGCCCTTCTTCCATCTCCACAAAATAACTATTGAGCTCTGTCAGAACTTTTTTGGTACCCTTCCCCAGATCTGTGCCTCGATATATTCCTGTCTCAGAGCTCTACGGACAATTCCTTCGACCTCATGGCTTGGTTTTTGCTCAGACATGCACTGTCAACTGTGGGACCTTTTTATATAGATGTGTGTGCCTTTCCAAATCATGTCCAATCAATTGAATTTACCACAGGTGGACTCATCTCAAGGAGGATCAATGGAAACAGGATGCACCTGTGCTCAATTTCGAGTCTCTGTTATCAAAGGGTTCTTATGTAAATAAGGTTTTTCTGTTTTGCATTTTTAATACATTTCCAAACATTTCTAAAAACCTGTTTTCGCTTTGTCATTATGGGGTATTGTGTGTAGATTGAGTATTTTTATTTATTTAATCCATTTTAGAATAAGGCTGTAACAAAAATGTGGAAAAAGTCAAGGGGTCTGAATACTTTCCGAAGGCACTGTATCTGAGCAATTTAGCCATTTGTGTCACATGCAATATTATTGAATGTCCTCTGCATGGCCTGCTCTATATACAGAGTGTTTAAGATGGGAGAAAGCAGTCTGTACAGGTTGAGGAGGCCAGAAGACCTAACATCCATTCTACTCTCTACCACTCTCTCTCTCTCGTCACTCGCTTACAAACACTCACTTGCACTCTCTCATGCGCACACACACACACACACTCCCTAAATCGGCATTATGGATTCTAGCAGTAGCAATTTTCTGACGTGGCATCGCCTCTGTTCCTGGCATTCCATTCCATCTGGTCCTTTTCCATTAGCCAATCAAATCGTATAATGTTAATTATCTCTGTCTTATTGGTGAGCTGGTCTGGTTGAGTTTCCAGGATCAGAGGGGATTGTATGTGTCATGATGTGATTATTGTCTTGGACTGCTGCCGGTGACCATAGCAACGGAATAAACAAACATTAACAAAGTGTGAAAAGTGAATAGCTAGAACACCATAAGCGGAGGCTAGTGATTTAAAAAATGGAGGTGAATGAGAGACCCACGGTATAGATGCAGACCGCAACGGAAGTGATAATGCGTGTTTTAAAAAAGAAATGATTTTAACCTAAAACATTTAATAAAGACATGTATATTAAAATATTATGGGCAATGAGATGACTACTTAGTGTTAGGAAGATATCACAGCAGTGATTGAATGAGACTATGAGTTGGGGTGTGTTCGGAGGCTTGACTTCAGTCCAGGACAGGGGTTGAGGTGTTCAGAGGCTTCAGTGCAGGACAGGCTCATCATGGATGGATGGTGTTGGAGAAGAGCTCAACTCTTCCACTGAGGGCAGGACAAGATTTGACTGGGAAGACATAACACAACACAGTTAGACAAAAAAGCTAAGAATTAATTAGTCCAAGCAAAGATTTTTTAAATCCCATTGATGTGTAATAATGTGATGGTGTTTATCTGATTTTCTCTCATCACTGTATGTAGTCAATTGACAGGGCTACTCACAGTGCATGGAGATGAAACATTCAATGCACCAGTGGATGAGAGGGCACATGAGACATGGCTTCAGTTCATGTCAGGAGAGTGTTGACACTGGTAGTGGAGTGGAGAGGGCCATCATGGCTTAATCAGGGAACAGGAGGGGACTTAGCTGTAAATACAAATAGCAGATACATCGAGTTACACATGAATCACTGATTTGAAAATGTAATTCGCTCTCCATAAAGTAATTTACTCCGCTGCAAATAGAACTAGCGGTTACAGTCCTACAGCAACGTCTTCATAATGGGCAAGCACGTTTCTCCATTAAATTAAACTCAGACATCTGAGAATTCACAGAGTCAAACTCAAACTGCGCATCTCGCCCTCTTGACGTATCAAGGTAGCCCAGAAACCTGATCATCCGCATACCTGATGAAAAATGACAACTGCGAGCTACAGCTGATGTCTGTGGTTTAATCCATTTGCCATGCGAAAAAATGCGCTGAGTCAACCTCTTAATCTCACTTTTAATGGATGATGCAATGAAAGCTATTAAATCATTCTGAATTGATTTCGACATTCCAGAGAAGACCGTGGGATCTTCCACATGCTCAGTAAGTAAAGCATTGTAAAGTGCAATTTCCTCTGCAAGCTCCTTGTAAGAGGAACTTCCCTTTCATCGTGCCCCCGAAAAGCCCAAAATTACTTGGCCAGAAATACAGTAGTGTCGATAAACTGCTTGAGAACATCCCAGTTTATTCTTACAGTACCTTCTCATTGTGTTGCACAGTTGGAATATGCAGACCTTTGTGCATTACATGATCGATGCAGTTTTTTCCCAGAAGCTTGAATCTGATCTGGGCAATAAAATAAACAACAAATAAACGCGCTACATTGTTGTAGGAAGGCATGCTGGCAGAGAAAACTGCACTCTGGTAGCTATCTAGCTTCTTGTTACTAAAGTTAGCAAAGCAAACTGAAATAAATCAACTCAACACAAAAATGAAGTTCTAAAACCAAGAAAACAATATGTATAATTTACCTAATTTGTTTCCTGTAATTTGAAGAAATTCATTTTAATCTAATAGTTTTTTGGGGATATTATCTCACTCTAACTGTCCAACAATGTCACCGATTCACCAAGCTTCTCCACACATAGGACCCCCATGATGTTCTAAAGCCCAACCCCAATACACCACACTAGATTAATGATCTGTTCCTATGATTGGATGGACAACGTGTCAGTTCATACTGCAAAAGCATCGATTGGTTGGACATCCTCCGGAAATCGTCAAATTACCAAGTAGGTTTATGGAAGGGGGTGAGAAGTATGAGCCTCCTAGGTTTTGTATTGAAGTCAATATAGCCGGAGGAGGACAGAAAATAGCTGTCCTCCGGCTACACCATGCTAGCCTAGAGGGTGCTGTTGAGACTACTGTAGGCCATTGCAAAACAGTGTGTTTTATTTAATATATTGAGTATAGTTTTATCTTAAAGGATAACTTTTTAATGTATTTTATTTATTTTTTTAACTTCTGAAATTCACTGATTAGGATGGTCCTCTCCTTCCTCCTCTAAGGATCCTCCACTGATAAGCATGCATACATGTATTTACATGCAACAGAAATTACTCATCCAAAAATAGATTTTTATTGGTAAACTCTGTTAACAGATAGTGTTAGCCAGCTAAATAGCTAGAGTGGGAAATTTATGAAGCTTTCAAGACAACTTGGAAATTTCCGACTTAGAAAGACGTTGTAGAAAAATGACCTCAGAGTTTCCCAATTGGAAAATATCAGAATCAACCACACTCTTGGCTGCATCTAGCTGATCTAGGGTGTAATCATTTGTCCAACAGTTGCAAACGAGAGTTTCTATTGGCCACATTCAGGTGTGCTTAGCCCCGTTTCGTTCCGTTTGCTTCCGTTCTAAGAAAAGTTTTTCAACAGAATCGGTGGAATGAATACACTCCTGATCAGACAGGTCACTTTCATAGCAGCAACGTTGTATTCCTTCTCACGTTTACGCTCTCTCTTCCTCTCACCTTTTCCCTTCGCTTGTGGACTTCAATGCACAACACATCAGCTGCCTGTAACCAGGCGAAAAAAACGTGGCAAAGCCAAACCATATCATAAATGTTGACAACTACACACAACCTACATCGTTGTCACCATATTAGCTAACGTAACGTCATACTAAACATACTGTAACTATTAGAACTAATGCGTTAGTAAACCCGCTACAATCATGCAGTACAGTGTACAGTCACTAAGCAGTTTAGCAGTTACACCGGTGGGCCCCGGTGACAATAAATTAGTAAAACATTAGCTTACCTTGACCTAGAAGAGCTCCAGTTTTGGATAGTCATAGCCAGCTAACTAACATAGCATCCCTCTGTTTGAGCCGGGTGTTTGAGTAGGCTAAATGTACCCAGAGGAGGACGGAAGCTAGTTGTCCTCCGCATACACCATTGTGCTACCCTACAGAGTGCAAAACGGTGTGTTTTATACATTTTATGGTGACATGCATATATTTAGTATAGTTTTATCTAAAAAAATATACATTTTTTAATATTTCAGTATTTTTATTTTTATGACATTCACTGAGGAGGATGATCCTCCTGTTCCTCCTATGAGGAACCTCCACTGGTGCTGACGTATCACCATGCAGGCTACGTTTGCTATTGTGATTGGTCAACAATGATGGCACCTCTTGAAAATTAAAGCAGATTCCTATTTTCTCCGACTCAACTGAGCCACTTCCAGCACCGCAGATCACTCCACCTCTCTTTCAGAACAGAACAGATATTTTTGCAGGTTTTGCAACCATGGGGTGGTCAACCTTCCTCCTGGAGAACGATGGGATGTGCAAGCTTTTTTCCCGTCCTGCTTTAACACACCTGATTCAGCTCATCAAGATCCTGATGAGCAGCTGATTAGAGTTAGGTGTAAGAGCAGGGTTGGACTTGGAACTAAATCCTGCACACCCAGTAACTCTCCCAGGAAGATGGGGGTTTGCCAGACGAAAATGAGAATGTAAATGCTACGACTGTCTGTATGGACTGTCTATTAATACCCAGAGGAACCAACATGTGTTTAGCCAGAGGGCTGCACATTCACTTCTCCATGCTGACTACCCACTTCCTGAGACAGAGAGAGAGAGGAAGCACATGATTCTCACCCCACACTATGTGAAGACCTGTGTCTGCATTTCGTACCACTGTCTCCGAGCTGTGTGTTTCTTTCTGTGTGTGTGGATGCCTATGTGTATGTAGGTCTGTGTGTGTGTGTGTGTGTGTGTGTGTGTGTGTGTGTGTGTGTGTGTGTGTGTGTGTGTGTGTGTGTGTGTGTGTGTGTGTGTGTGTGTATGTGTGTCTCCTATCTCCACAGTGAGCTATTGAGGACTGAAAGGCATCTCTCTCTCTCTGTCTGAGATGACGTGGCAGGTAATAGTCTCTTCTATTTAGTAGCATCATCAGTCCTGAGCATAGCCTTCTATAGCTCCAGACTATCACTGCTCTGTTATGCTGGTGTCAACTCTGGGTATAGAGCATTAGCGCTATCATTATCATCTGAATGCCTCTCACAATTATCAATTATATGACTGACCGACTGAGCATTCAGGCTGTTGAATACATCTTGTAAGTGGAGTGAGGGTCATGGTGTGAGATAGTTGTTGACTTTCTGTTGTAGTTTTTCTCAGACTCTCTCTCTCTCACTGTGTGTGTGTGTGTTGACTCTGAATGTTTGTGTGTCCGGTCAGCATTCCAGATAGTGGTACCGAGCAGTAGACAGATGGAGTAGTGTCTGTGATTAACCTTTCCAAGACTCTACCCATGGACAGACAGAGACGAGACTCAGGTAATGACCAGCTCAATGTTCTAACAACACCTGAGCTATGTTCGAATACCCATACTAACATACTGTATACTACATACTAATGAGTATATGTATGTTATTCCCCCTAGCAGAGCTGGATAGGCTGATTTCATGTTATTTGGAGCTTTGGTGACTGTAACTGTGCTGCTGGCAACAATTTTGAATTACCCTATTTGCCGACGTTTACTGACACCGGCCATATTCAACGGATGTTGAGCGTTTGTAAATTCATCAGTTATTCTGCTCTCTGGCACACTCAGACACGAGTGCTCTGAAATCGGAGTAGAAGGCCAGAGCGAATTAACAATGACCATTGAGAACGCACAACAACTATACCACTTAGCTAAGGTAAGAATGACATATAGTTAATATACTGGCAGTTCAATGTATTAGTAGCCAACTAACGTTAGGTAGCTAGCTAACATACCAGTACGTACTGCTGTAATGATATGCTACGAGGATAACGTAGCTAACAAATTGTCAGCCAACCTAACTGATTTGAAAAAGTCATTACTTTATTTACATTGCTGAAAATGTTCTTAACATTTGTCATAATTACTTAAAGCAAAGAGATTGTATCCGCTCTCGTCGGCCTTCGGCTGCATATTTTCTGCCATTTTCTTGAAATCTGAAAATGTTGTGAAGCCACGCCCATTTTCGGAAGAATTGTATTATCGGCCCTAAAAGCACAGAGTGTCCAGAGCTGGTATTCTTCGTATTTTGCCGAATTTAGTACGACATCCTAGAACTCTTGGCATACTAACTCTATCCATACTATAACCAATAGGCATACTACATACTCAATTTACATCACAAATAGTACGGTTAGTGCACTTAGTATGAATATTCGAAACACAGCTCTAGAGTTTGGTGTCCACAGAATTTGCTGTTCTAAAATGATACGGACAGCATTTGTAGTCTTTTCTGGGTGCAGAAGGCTAGGGAATGGTTTACCTGAAAACAAGAGTAGAATAGTTTTACATACCTGGCTAGTAACCTGAAGTGGGCTATGGCAAACTTATGTGTGTTTGTGCATGTGCTTGAGTGTGTGTGCACCCTTCTGTGTCTGTCTGAATAATGCAGCAGGAGTAATATTAGAACTGAGCATGTGCAGGAGAAGTCTACCCCTCGCAAAACCTCTAAATCGCTCTAAACATATACATCTCTCTCTCTCTCTCTCTCTCTCTCTCTCTCTCTCTCTCTCTCTCTCTCTCTCTCTCTCTCTCTCTCTCTCTCTCTCTCATTGGGCAGGGCTGTAAGTACACTGGGCTAGTGAGACAGAGAGAGAAGGGGAGAGAGAAAGGGGAAGGGAGAGAGAGTGTAACTGGAAAGGAGACAGAGAAAGAGAGGGAGAGTGGAAAGAGAGGGTGCTTGCCCGGAAGGAGATTGAGTGGCAGTGAAGAAGAGAGATAGAGAAAGGGTGGTGCCTTAGGGAATAAAAAACAGGGTGAGGCAGCAGAGTGAGAGGAGAGAGCAGTGTGCGGTGTGACTGGAGGGATCCAGACATGGGACTAGCGCTGCAATGACAACCATGCTTAGCCCTAAAAACAGACAGACACGCAGGGGTAAGGACAACCTTTCATCCTCTCCTCCCCTCTTTCTCTCTGCAGCATCTCGGCAGTATGCCGGTCTTGCTGTCTCACGCTCTCTGCGACTGTTATAGCAACTGTGTCTCCATAATGCATGCAGCACACTTTATCTCTTAGTGGTTTGGCTGTGTGATAGTTTACTTCTGTTTTTGGATGATATGATTATTGCATTTCCTTGCATGTGATAAAGCCACTATCTGATGAGAGCTGTTCTCTCTTTTCCAGTCTCTGCTAGACTCAATGAAGTTTATGGAATTGATAACAATTGATCAAGTATTCAGAACACTTGACTTTTTCCACATTTTGTTACGTTAAAGCCTTACTCTAAAATTGATGAAAAAAATGTGTCATCAATCTACACACAATACTCTATAATGACAAAGCAAAACAGGTTTTTAGCCACTCTTCAGTAAAAGGCACATGACAGCCCGCTTGGAGTTTCCTAAAGGGCACCTAAAGACTCTCAGACCAAGATAAACAATATTCTCTGGTCTGATGAAGCCAAGGTTGAAATGATTTGGCCTGAATGCCAAGCATCACGTCTGGAGGAAACCTGGCACCATCTCTACGGTTTAGCATGGTGGTGGCAGCATCATGCTGTGGGGATGTTTTTCAGTGGCATGGATTGGAAGACTAGTCAGGATCGAGGGAAAGATGAACGGAGCAAAGTTCATCTTTGGACCTCAGACTGGGGCATCGCAGGAGTGGCTTCGGGACAAGTCTCTGAATGTCCTTGAGTGGCCCAGCCAGAGCCTGGACTTGAACCCAAATGAACATATCTGGAGAAACCTGAAAATAGCTGTGCAGCAATGCTCCCCATACAACCTGACAGAGCTTGAGAGCATCTGCAGAGAAGAATGGGAGAAATTCCTCATATACAGGTGTGCCAAGCTTGGTAGCGTCATACCCAAGAATACTTGATGCTGTAATCACTGCCAAAGGTGCTTTGTCATTATTGGGTATTTGGTGTAGATTGATGAGGGGGGAAAACAATTTAATACATTTTATAATAAGGTTGTAACGTAACAAAATGTGGAAAAAGTCAAGGGGTCTGAATACCTTTCAAAATACACGATCTACCACAGCGACCATGTTATTTTTGTGAAGCCTATTTGATTTTGAGTTCAGACATATAAAGTTTATTTGTGAAAGTCTCCTTTGCCAAGATAATCCACCCACCTGACAGGTGTGGCATATCAAGAAGCTGATTATACAGCATGATCATTACACAGGTGCACCTTGTGCTGGGGGACAATAAAAGGCCACTCTAAAATGTGCCGTTTTCAGGGTGCGTGCAATTGGCATGGTTACTGCAGAAATGTCGAACAGAGCTGTTGCCGGGGAATTGAATGTTCATGTCTCTACCATAAGCCGCCTATAACGTTTTTTCCGAGAATTTGGCAGTCCATCCAACCGGCCTCATACCACGTGTAACCACGCCATCTCATGACCTCCACATCTCCACAGCTTCTTCACCTGCGGGATCATATGAGCGTGGGGAGGGAGGTGCTCAGGATTATTTCTGTCTGTAATGAAGCCCTTTTGTGGGGGAAAAGTAATTCTGATTGGCTGGGCCTGGTTCCCCAGTGGGAGGACCTGTTTCTTAAGTGGGTGGGCCCATGCCCAGTCGTGGAATCCATATATTAGGGCCTAATTTATTTATTTAAATTGACTGATTTCCTTCTATGAACTGTAACTCAGTAAAATCTTTGAAATTGTTGCATGTTGCATTTATATTTTTGTTCAGTTTACAAATCACTGATGCATTCTTTAAAGGTCCAATGCAGCCATTTTTATCTCAATATCAAATAATTGCTATTTAACATTTAAGTACCTTACTGTGATTGCTTTCAATTACAATACTAAAAAAGAAACCAAAATAGCTTCTTAGCAAAGAGCAATTTCTCAAGCAAGAATTTTGCTAGACTGTCTAGGAGGGGTCTGGCGAACCGGACACCCCTACAGCCTCCGCAAGGTGTGGGGCCCACGAGCTCTGGGGGCCAATGCTCCATTCATCATTGTCTATTTTGAAATATACATCATTTTAACAGTAACCCTCCAAAAAGTGTTTCATAAACCTTTTTATATTCCCATATGTACTAGGAAGCTAAGTGTTTGTTTCTTGGGCTTGAAGAATATGACTGATCAAAGTGCCTCAGACCTTGAAAAATAAATAATTGAACTGATTGAAAATAAGGGGATATTGTAGCCCTTGATTCTGACTCTCAGTTCCATTCCATTACACATACGAGTCATTGGACAAAGGCGTCTTCTGTATGGGGGAGTTTTATTAAGAGCTGCAATGCTCAGTCTAAACATTAACACGTATCGTTTGCAGTACGGTTTTGGAAACATATCAGCGAGAAATAATTTTTAAAAAGGTTCAATTGATACACACGGCCATATTTCCATGGTACATCGCTTGTTTGCGGAAAACAGAAGACAGAGTGGACTACCTGTGCTAATTAGCTATCTGTGTCTCCCAACACCTGTGTGTAAATAAAAGACTGACTCCAAAAATGTGTTGTCAGCTGCAACTGTGTTAAAACCAGTTAAAACAGTGTACAACAAGTGTGTATTTTACATTTGTGAAATTATTTTGACGTGATATGAAAGTAGAGTGATTTATGTTTCTAGAACCGTACCGCAATTGAGAATCGATTGACGTTTAGATGGAGTATTTGGCTGTTTTGGCTTCCAGAGCCAATTCACCCTTTAATCAGAACATGTAATGAATGTCCTTGTGAAACTGGACAGAAAGGAGTGGTGCTTCAAATACAGTAGTTCTGGAACCTCTTTAATTCAGCCTCTTGCGTTCCCTTTTATTTGCCTTTCTCAACAGGTTGCGGGAAGAGATTAACCTCTTTAATTCAGCCTCTTGCGTTCTCTTTAATTGCCAGCCTCAACAGGTTGCGGGAAGAGATTAACCTCTTTAATTCAGCCTCTTGCATTCTCTTTAATTGCCAGCCTCAACAGGTTGCGGGAAGAGATTAACTGTAGGCTATTGGAAGCTCTGGGCAAAGGGTGGCTACTTTGAAGAATCTAAAATCTAAAATATATTTAGATTTGTTTAACACTTTTTTTGGTTACTACATGATTCCGTGTCTTATTTAGTCGTTTTTATGTCTTCACTATTATTCTACAATGTAGAAAATAGTGAAAAAAACTACAGAATATTATTTAGTTTATGTAAAGACAAGATTAAATCAAGAATAGTCTGATGGGTGACAATATTACACTATCACTTTTGCCCTTCCCCAGATCTGTGCCTCGACACAATCCTGTCTCTGAGCTCTATGGACAGTTCATTCAACTTCATGGCTTGGTTTTTGCTCTGACATGCACTATCAACTGTGGGACCTTATATAGATAGGTGTGTGCCTTTCCAAATCATGTCCAATCAATTGAATTTACCACAGGTGGACTTCAATCAAGTTGTAGAAACATCTCAAGGATGATCATTGTAAACAGGATGCACCTGAGCTCCATTTTGAGTCTCATAGCAAAGGGTCTGAATACTCGTCGCCAAACCCACTGGCTCCAGGTCATCTACAAGATCCTGCTAGGTAAAGTCCCCTCTTATCCCAGCTCGCTGGTCACCATAGCAGCACCCACCTGTAGCACGCGCTCCAGCAGGTATATTTCTTTGGTCACCCCCAAAACCAATTCCTCCTTTGGCCGCCTCTCCTTCCAGTTCTCTTCTGCCAATGACTGGAACGAACTACAAAAATCTCTGAAACTGGAACCACTTATCTCCCTCACTAGCTTTAAGCACCAGCTGTCAGAGCAGCTCACAGATTCCTGCACCTGTACATAGCCCATCTATAATTTAGCCCAAACAACTACCTCTTCCCCTACTGTATTTATTTATTTATTTTGCTCCTTTGCATCCCTTTATTTCGATCTCTACTTTGCACATTCTTCCACTGCAAATCTACCATTCCAGTGTTTTACTTGCTATATTGTATTTACTTTGCCACCATGGCCTTTTTTTTTGCCTTTACCTCCCTTATCTCACCTCACTTGCTCACATTGTATATAGACTTAGTTTTCTACTGTATTATTGACTGTATGTTTGTTTTACTCCATGTGTAACTCTGTGTCGTTGTATGTGTCGAACTGCTTTGCTTTATCTTGGCCAGATCGCAATTGTAAATGAGAACTTGTTCTCAACTGGCCTACCTGGTTAAATAAAGGTTAAATAAAATAATAAAATACTTATGTAAATAAGGTATTTGCTAAAATTTCTAAAAGTATGTTTTCATTTTATCACTATGAGGTCTTGTGTGTAGATTAATGAGGATTTGTATTTATGTAATCCATTTTAGAATAAGGCTGTAATTTAACAAAATGTGAAAAAATTCAAGGGGTCTGAATACTTTCCGAAGGCACTGTAGGTATGAAACACAGTTAAATCAAGTTTATGACTGCACTGGTCCTTTAATATTATTTACATGTTGCCTTTGAATTGAATGAATCAGCACTAACTTTTTCAGAAACAACTGTACAGTGAAGGCTATCATTACAACAGTTATTATCTAGGTGATTTTCTTTCCAGGTTGCATAGCAAAATATCTAGGAAACAAAATGGTCGCACTTTAGAGCCCTGGTTACGGATATGCATACATATGCATCTTACAGTGTACAATTCCACACTAGGGACTTATAGCTTAATGAAATATTTGGTTGCTTGGCCCTCTTATCTCAGAAGGATATATTTCAATAGAAGACGGAGCTGATCATAGTGTACTGTACATACTACGATGTTGTATTTATTCCCGGTGATGAATTGTCGTTGTGGCTGTGTGACATGTCGACTTACTACTGTTGTATATCACAGCTTACTACTACTGTAAGGGCTAAAAGTGTCCATCACGACAGCTGAGTGATAAACATAGTTTCTCTCACACGGTACTAATCACTGACGCAGTAGACGGCTCCAGGCCTACAGGCAGGCAGGCCTGCCCGCAGCGTGACACACCTTCATGCATGACTGGATGGACATGGCTGTGGAGGCAGCGAATCACAGGACTGAGACTAGGCACAGACTGTATGGTGTACCACCACTTAACTCTTGCACTTGTCGTTCATCCACTCGCATTTGAAGAAGGTTTTTACTTGAGAAGATGGTGATCAGTGGTTATTTTACCGACCAAATGTGTTGCGCAGTACACGTAATCCATTGCGATCATGACTCTGCAAAATACAAGGGGGAGGTGGAGAGAGGGAGAGAGAGCTCAGCCCTGAGCTGTCCTCAGCAGAAACAAGGGGTGCAATTAACAAGAAAAATATAAATAATTGATTTTCTCTCTGTCTCCTCTCGCTCTCTCTCTCTCTCAGCCTGACACTGAGGTTTATCCGATACACACCAGTGTCTGATGTGTCATTTCTCTTTTAATCAGTCTGTTATGGTTGTTCTGAGCTGTTGGAGAGAGACACATAGGACCTCTACAGCATTTATATCTACTCGATTGGAGGGTTTTGTTTCAACCTTATTTCAACATACTTGATTCCTATAATCATCTGCCCCATTGGCTGTATCAGGTGTGTTAGAGCAGGGCTAGAGCAAAAGCCTGGACAGCCAGTAGCTCTCCAGGATGGTTTTTGATTACAGATAATAGACTGGTCCAGGTAGTAATGGATAAATCAGCATGTGCGGCTCAGACTCTGAGATCAGCCTGCTCTCATGTTATAGGGACCTCAGTGAATAGGGGTTAGGGATGCTCTAGCTGTGTGTGCCTTTGTACACGCATAGGTTATGTGTGTGTTCATCTCTGTGGAGAATAAACTAGGATCCAGGTGTGTTAGAGCAGGGCTCCAGCAGCTGAGGGTTGTCCATCCCTGATAATAGACTGGTCCAGTTGATAATGAATAAATCATTATGCACGGCTCAGACACTGGAATCAGACTGTTCTCATAGGGAACTCAGTGGAGAATGATTAGGGATGGTGTGTGTGCGTGTGTTGCGTGCATTTGTATGTATATAGGTTAAATGTGTTTGTGTTCATGTTTCTCTCCCCTCCCCCATCTATAACTCCCCAGCCCGCTCTAAGAGCATGGTGCTGGGCCGCTGCAGTTCTCCTCTAGGCCAGGAGATGACGTTGAAGGCCGGCTGGCTGAAGAGACAGAGGAGCATCATGAGGAACTGGCAGCTGCGGTGGTTCGTTCTCCACACTGAAGCACTGTACTTCTATAAGGACCAGGATGAGACTAAACCTCAGGTATACTACACTCTAGTTTAATGCACATATTCAGGACACTTTCAAGCCACTCGAAATATATCAAGACTAAAGGAGACGATGGAGTCTATAATGTTTCGTAACATTTCTGTAATGTTTTTCGTGCACAGCACGTCTTCCTTCCCTGTGCTCTAAGTGATTTCAAACAGAGAGTTAAGTAATGTTTCTATTTGATTATAGCAAACCACACAATGCTCTACCTTTTAATACTGTATTCTCGCCTTTCTTTGTCTCTCTGTTTCTGTCTCTCTCTGTTGCTCTCTCTCTGTCTCTCTCTGTCTCTCTCTCTCTCTCTCTCACACTCTCTCTCTCTCTCTCTGTCTCTCTCTCTCTCTCTCTCTCTCTCTCTCTCTCTCTCTCTGTCTCTCTCTCTCTCTCTCTCTCTCTCTGTCTCTCTCTCTCTCTCTCTCTCTCTCTCTCTGTCTCTCTCTCTCTCTCTCTCTCTCTCTCTCTCTGTCTCTCTCTCTCTCTCTCTCACACTCTCTCTCTCTCTCTCTGTCTCTCTCTCTCTCTCTCTCTCTCTCTCTCTGTCTCTCTGTCTCTCTCTCTGTCTCTCTCTCTCTCTCTCTCTCTGTCTCTCTCTCTCTGTCTCTATCTCTCTCTCTGTCTCTCTCTGTCTCTCTCTCTCTCTCTCTGTCTCTCTCTCTCTCACACTCTCTCTCTCTCTCTCTCTCTCTCTCTCTCTCTCTCTCTCTCTCTCTCTCTCTCTCTCTCTCTCTCTCTCTCTCTCTGTGTGTCTCTCTCTCTCTCACACTCTCTCTCTCTCTCTCTCTCTCTTTCTCTCTCTCTCTCTCTCTCTCTCTCTCTCTCTCTCTCTCTCTCTCTCTCTTTCTTTCTCTCTCTCTCTCTCTCTCTCTTTCTCTCTCTCTCTCTTTCTCTCTCTCTCTCTCTCTCTCTCTCTCTCTCTCTCTCTCTCTCTCTCTCTCTCTCTCTCTCTCTCTCTCTCTCTCTTTCTCTCTCACACTCTCTCAGGGATGCATCATTCTCCAGGGCAGTCAGGTCAGTGAGCTGTCGGCCAATCAGGATGAAGCTGGTCGCCACCTGTTTGAGATTGGTCCAGGTAAGAAACCATGGAGACAACTAAGCCCTCCCTCTGATGATGCACTTCCTGGTTCAAATCAAATTGTATTCATCACATGCTTGGTAAACAGCAGGAGTAAATTAACAGTGAAATGTTTACTTACAGGCCCTTCCCAACAATGCAGAGAGAAAGACAATAGAGAAACGGTAGAAAAGTAAAACACATAATAAAAGCAACAATAAATACGTGAGTAATGACAACTTGGCTATATACACAGGCTATCAGTACCGAGTCGATGTGCAGGAGTATGAGGTAATCGAGGTAGATACAGTATGTACATAAAACTAGGAATAAAGTGACAGAAAATAGACAGTAGCAGCAGCGTATGTGATGAGTCAAAAAAGTGAGTGCAAAACGGGTCAAAGCAGATAGTCTTGGTAGCTACAGATGAAGTCGTAAGTTTACAGACACCTCAGCCAAATACATTTAAACTCTGTTTTTCACAATTCCTGACATGTAATCCTAGTAACAATTCCCTGTCTCAGTTAGGATCACCACTTTATTTTAAGAATGTGAAAAGTCAGGATAATAGCAGCGAGTGATTTATTTCAGCTTTTACTTCTTTCATCACATCCCAGTGGGTCAGAAGTTTACAAAACTCAATTAGTATTTGGTAGCATTGCCTTTACATTGTTTAACTTGGCTCAAACGCGTCGGGTAGCCTTCCACAAGCTTCCCACAATAAGTTGGGTGAATTTTGGCCCATTCCTGCTGACAGAGCTGGTGTAACTGAGTCAGGTTTGTAGGCCTCCTTGCTCGCACACATTTTTTCAGTTCTGCCCACACATTTTCTATGGGATTGAGGTCAGGGCTTTGTGATGACCACTCCAATACCTTGACATTGTTGTCCTTCAACTTTGGAAGTATGCTTGGGGTCATTGTCCATTTGGAAGACCCATTTGCGACCAAACTTTAACTTCCTGACTGATGTCTTGAGATGTTGCTTCAATATATCCACATCATTTCCCTCACTTATGATGCCATCTATAATGTAAAGTGCACCAGTCCTGCAGCAAAGCACCCCCACAACATGATGCTGCCACCCCAGTGCTTCACGGTTGGGATGGTGTTCTTCGGCTTGCAAGCCTCCCCCTTTTTCCTCCAAACATAACGCTGGTCATTATGGCCAAACAGTTCTATTTTTGGTTCATCAGACCAGAGGACATTTCTCCAAAAAGTACGATCTTTGTCCCCATGTGCAGTTGCAAACCGTAGTGTGGCTTTTTAATGTTTTTTTTTATGGTGGTTTTGGAGCAGTGGCTTCTTCCTTGCTGAGTGGCCTTTCAAGTGACGATATAGGACTCGTTTTACTGTGGATATAAAAACTTTTGTACCTTTTTCCTCCAGCATCTTCACAAGGTTCTTTACTGTTGTTCTGGGATTGATTTGCACTTTTGGCACCAAAGTACGTTCATCTCTAGGAGAGAGAACGCGTCTCCTTCCTGAGCGGTATGACGACTGCGTGGTCCCATGGTGTTTATACTTGCGTACTTCTGTTTGTACAGATGAACGTGGAAAAACTATAGAGCTTACATTTTTACCGTTGGCCATTGTCCCTAATGCTACTTCACCACTAACCTGTTTTTCAGGGGAAACGGAACATTGGTTGAAAATACTGTACCCCTGAAAACCGGATGTTAGTGTTTTCTGGCGACTCATAGGCTACTTCATTACTTTGCCTTTCACCGTCAAAATCCGAATAGAGAGCAGTCAAGCTGTGATCGGCCCAGAAACCTGATGAATTGCGTTTCAGTAGAATGCTACAGGCTCTGTTCATTACATCGAATTTAAGTGAACGATTGCAGTTGCGATATTGTTTGGTGTGAGATTGTGAAATCCATGTGGGGATGCAATGTATTTGTGAGAACGCCGTAACTTCTGAGTCTTGACGTTTAGCAAGTATCTGCAAAACAAAACTAAAATCTCTGTTCTAGAATTCATATTTTGCGTGTTGCAATAATGTTCTGATCACTCAAAGTGACACTTGCAAGTGCAACTCAACTTTAATTTGCGTGACCCCTGCTGCCTACCCGCTTGTGGGACCCGTCCTCTGCTCGCTCGACCACATTCTGCGCTCTCGACTGGCCTTTATGCTTGTGGAACCCATCCTCTGCGCTCTCGACTCAGTGTTTGCTTGCTCAATTATGTCTGATCTTGTTCGACAGCTCCATCTCGCACGTGCTCGACTCCAGAGATCCATTTGACACCATACATATAGACAGACAGGACTGACCATGCCCTGTAGTATCTAGGGGCTCCCGAGTGGCGCAGCGGTCTAAGGCACTGCATCTCAGTGCTAGAGGCTTCGCTGCAAACCCTGGTTCGATTCCGGGCTGTATCACAACAGGCCATGATTGGGAGTTCCATTGGGCGGCGCACAATTGTCTCAGTGTAGTCCGGGTTAGGGAAGGCAGGGGTAGGCCATCATTGCAATAAGAATTTGTTCTTAACTGACTTGCCTAGTTAAATAAAAAAATATATAATAATAATAATAATAGATTGATATTAGGAGCAGAACATCTTATATTTGAGTAATACATCGAAAAAATCAAGAGAAAACTGCAAGACTCAATAGAAGACAAAACAAGGAACAAACCAAAAAGACAGGCTCTTGAAGAATTAACAGAAGAAAGGAAGACAAAATAAGGACAGAAGAAAAAGGAAAAGAAAAAGGACAACAAAGTGAAACCTCTAAAGAAACAAGAGACCATAATACAAGAAACAGCACTATAGAGAGATCGAACAACAACAACGCAGCCACTGCCAGCTAGCCTACTTCAGCAGTACTGTATCATTTGAATTATTTTAGTCAATAAGATTCCTGCTACGTAAGCTTAACTTTCTGAACATTCGAGACGTGTAGTCCACTTGTCATTCCAATCTCCTTTGCATTCGCGTAGCCTCTTCTGTAGCCTGTCAACTATGTGTCTGTCTATCCCTGTTCTCTCCTCTCTGCACAGACCATACAAACGCTCCACACCGCGTGGCCACTCTAATCTGGTGGTCCCAGCGCGCACGACCGACGTGGAGTTCCAGGTCTCCGGTAGCCTCTGGAACTGCCGATCTGCGGCCAACAAGGCAGAGTTCATCTCAGCCTATGCCTCCCTCCAGTCCCTCGACTTCTTGGCACTGACGGAAACATGGATCACCACAGATAACACTGCTACTCCTACTGCTCTCTCTTCGTCCGCCCACGTGTTCTCGCACACCCCGAGAGCTTCTGGTCAGCGGGGTGGTGGCACCGGGATCCTCATCTCTCCCAAGTGGTCATTCTCTCTTTCTCCCCTTACCCATCTGTCTATCGCCTCCTTTGAATTCCATGCTGTCACAGTTACCAGCCCTTTCAAGCTTAACATCCTTATCATTTATCGCCCTCCAGGTTCCCTCGGAGAGTTCATCAATGAGCTTGATGCCTTGATAAGCTCCTTTCCTGAGGACGGCTCACCTCTCACAGTTCTGGGCGACTTTAACCTCCCCACGTCTACCTTTGACTCATTCCTCTCTGCCTCCTTCTTTCCACTCCTCTCCTCTTTTGACCTCACCCTCTCACCTTCCCCCTCTACTCACAAGGCAGGCAATACGCTCAACCTCATCTTTACTAGATGCTGTTCTTCCACTAACCTCACTGCAACTCCCCTCCAAGTCTCCGACCACTACCTTGTATCCTTTTCCCTCTTGCTCTCATCCAACACTTCCCACACTGCCCCTACTCGGATGGTATCGCGCCGTCCCAATCTTCGCTCTCTCTCCCCCGCTACTCTCTCCTCTTCCATCCTATCATCTCTTCCCTCTGCTCAAACCTTCTCCAACCTATCTCCTGATTCTGCCTCCTCAACCCTCCTCTCCTCCCTTTCTGCATCCCTTGATTCTCTATGTCCCCTATCCTCCAGGCCGGCTCGGTCCTCCCCTCCTGCTCCGTGGCTCGACGACTCATTGCGAGCTCACAGAACAGGGCTCCGGGCAGCCGAGCGGAAATGGAGGAAAACTCGCCTCCCTGCGGACCTGGCATCCTTTCACTCCCTCCTCTCTACATTTTCCTCTTCTGTCTCTGCTGCTAAAGCCACTTTCTACCACTCTAAATTCCAAGCATCTGCCTCTAACCCTAGGAAGCTCTTTGCCACCTTCTCCTCCCTCCTGAATCCTCCTCCCCCTCCCCCCTCCTCCCTCTCTGCAGATGACTTCGTCAACCATTTTGAAAAGAAGGTCGACGACATCCGATCCTCGTTTGCTAAGTCAAACGACACCGCTGGTTCTGCTCACACTGCCCTACCCTGTGCTCTGACCTCTTTCTCCCCTCTCTCTCCAGATGAAATCTCGCGTCTTGTGACGGCCGGCCGCCCAACAACCTGCCCGCTTGACCCTATTCCCTCCTCTCTTCTCCAGACCATTTCCGGAGACCTTCTCCCTTACCTCACCTCGCTCATCAACTCATCCCTGACCGCTGGCTACGTCCCTTCTGTCTTCAAGAGAGCGAGAGTTGCACCCCTTCTGAAAAAACCTACACTCGATCCCTCCGATGTCAACAACTACAGACCAGTATCCCTTCTTTCTTTTCTCTCCAAAACTCTTGAACGTGCCGTCCTTGGCCAGCTCTCCCGCTATCTCTCTCAGAATGACCTTCTTGATCCAAATCAGTCAGGTTTCAAGACTAGTCATTCAACTGAGACTGCTCTTCTCTGTATCACGGAGGCCCTCCGCACTGCTAAAGCTAACTCTCTCTCCTCTGCTCTCATCCTTCTAGACCTATCGGCTGCCTTCGATACTGTGAACCATCAGATCCTCCTCTCCACCCTCTCCGAGTTGGGCATCTCCGGCGCGGCCCACACTTGGATTGCGTCCTACCTGACAGGTCGCTCCTACCAGGTGGCGTGGCGAGAATCTGTCTCCCTCACCACGCGCTCTCACCACTGGCGTCCCCAGGGCTCTGTTCTAGGCCCTCTCCTATTCTCGCTATACACCAAGTCACTTGGCTCTGTCATAACCTCACATGGTCTCTCCTATCATTGCTATGCAGACGACACACAATTAATCTTCTCCTTTCCCCCTTCTGATGACCAGGTGGCGAATCGCATCTCTGCATGTCTGGCAGACATATCAGTGTGGATGACGGATCACCACCTCAAGCTGAACCTCGGCAAGACGGAGCTGCTCTTCCTCCCGGGGAACGTCTGCCCATTCCATGATCTCGCCATCACGGTTGACAACTCCATTGTGTCCTCCTCCCAGAGCGCTAAGAACCTTGGCGTGATCCTGGACAACACCCTGTCGTTCTCAACTAACATCAAGGCGGTGGCCCGTTCTTGTAGGTTCATGCTCTACAACATCCGCAGAGTACGACCCTGCCTCACACAGGAAGCAGCGCAGGTCCTAATCCAGGCACTTGTCATCTCCCGTCTGGATTACTGCAACTCGCTGTTGGCTGGGCTCCCTGCCTGTGCCATTAAACCCCTACAACTCATCCAGAACGCCGCAGCCCGTCTGGTGTTCAACCTTCCCAAGTTCTCTCAAGTCACCCCGCTCCTCCGCTCTCTCCACTGGCTTCCAGTTGAAGCTCGCATCCGCTACAAGACCATGGTGCTTGCCTACAGAGCTGTGAGGGGAACGGCACCTCAGTACCTCCAGGCTCTGATCAGGCCCTACACCCAAACAAGGGCACTGCGTTCATCCACCTCTGGCCTGCTCGCCTCCCTACCACTGAGGAAGTACAGTTCCTGCGCAGCCCAGTCAAAACTGTTCGCTGCTCTGGCCCCCCAATGGTGGAACAAACTCCCTCACGACGCCAGGACAGCGGAGTCAATCACCACCTTCCGGAGGCACCTGAAACCCCACCTCTTTCAGGAATACCTAGGATAGGATAAAGTAATCCTTCTCACCCCCCTTAAAAGATTTAGATGCACTATTGTAAAGTGGCTGTTCCACTGGATGTCTTAAGGTGAACGCACCAATTTGTAAGTCGCTCTGGATAAGAGCGTCTGCTAAATGACTTAAATGTAAATGTAAATGTAAATGTAATTTAGCTCTTATCCAGAGCGACTTACAGTTAGTGCATTCAGCTTAAGATAGCTAGGTGGGACAACCCCATATCACAGTATAGAAAGTACAGAGCTAGTGCTGTTTTTTTTTGGGGGGGGGGGGGGTCGTGGTGAAGAGGAGGTTGGGTGGCAGAACAGAATGCTCGGGTTGGGGTGTAGGGTTTGACCATAGCCTGATGGTAGGGAGGGACAGTTCCTCTTGCTGTTCCGTAGGTATGCACCATGGTCTTGTAGTGGATGCAAGCTGCGATTGGAAGCCAGTGGGCCTTGGGAAAGTTGAAAACCAGGCGGGCTGCAGCGTTCTGGATTGGTTTCAGAGGAGGGCGACACTGTGGAGAGGTCTTTAAGTGGCAGGCCTTCCCCGGGAGGAAGATCAGCTCCATCTTGTCGAGGTTGAGCTTGAAGTCGTGGGCCGACATCCAAGTTGAGATATCTGCCAGGCATGCAGAGATGCATGTCACCACCTGGGTGTCAGAAGGGGGAAGGAGAAAAGTAGTTGAGTGTCATCCGCATAGCAATGATTGGAGACACCATGTGAGGATATGATGGAGCCGAGTGACTTGATGTATAGAGAGAAGAGGCCTAAGAACCGAGCCCTGGGGGACACCAGTAGAGAGAGTGCGTGGTGCAGACACAGATCCTCTCCACGTCACCTGGTAGGCGCGGCCTGCCAGGTAGGATGCAATCCAAGAGTGTACAGAGCCTGAGACATCCAGCCCTGAGAGGGTGGAGTGGAGGATCAGATGGTTCACAGTGTCACTGGCATAGTTGCACCACCAACATCTAGTGGTCTACTCAGAAAAATACAAAGATTGGCACCACTGTTAAAGGCTCTTTGTATGGCACATAAGCACAGAGCATTGCATGATGACACTGACAATACCAATGACAACGTACTATGTAGATGGCATCAGTGCTCATGAAGACATCATCAGTGCACTCTGCATATAGTTACCAATGACAATGTACCAAGCATACAGATTCAATTAATCAATTTCCACCTGCCATACTTGATGCTAGTGATTCATGCATTGTTTTTAAATCCCCTCAGAGACTGAAGAGTAAGTGTTGAAATGTACAGTGTTGGCGGCATATCGGTTGCTCACACAGGGTGTGTGTGTGTGTGTGTGTGTGTGTGTGTGTGTGTGTGTGTGTGTGTGTGTGTGTGTGTGTGTGTGTGTGTGTGTGTGTGTGTGTGTTTGCAGGAGGCAGTGGAGAGAGGGATCGTTCAGGTCTGAGCGAGTCTTTCCTGTTGATGGCTAAGTCTCAGAGTGACATGGAGGAATGGGTCAGAGCCATACGAAGAGCTATATGGGCCCCGCTAGGAGGAGGTAACACACACACATGCTCATACACATACTCAAACACAAATACACACACAGACACAGACACACACACACACAAACATGTAAAGTCCTGTAAGAGCAAGTTGATTGTGTGTGTGTGTGTGTGTGTGTGTGTGTGTGTGTGTGTGTGTGTGTGTTCTTGGAATCTGGGTGTCATTGCTCTAGGTATTTTTGGGCAGCATTTAGAGGAGACAATGCAGTGTGAGAGTGGGTGTGGCAGCAGCAGCAAGCCTCTGGTGCCTCTGCTGGTGCAGCAGTGTGTGTGTTTTATACACCAGCACGGCCTAACGGAGGAGGGGCTGTTCAGAATGCCTGGACAGACCAATCACGTACGAGAGCTGCAGGACGCCTTTAACTGCGGGGAGAAACCACTGTTTGGCAGGTAGAAGTCCTTTCCCTTCACATCAACTTTTCCTTCACAGGTAACACAGCATAACACAACGTAAAACACAACATTTTGGGGGGCTCCCGAGCGGCGCAGCGGTCTAAGGCACTGCATCTCAGTGCTAGAGGCGTCACTACAGACCCTGGTTCGATTCCAGGCTGTATCACAACCGGCCATGATTGGGGGTCCCAAAGAGCTGCGCACAATTGGCCCAGTGTCGTCCGGGTTAGGGTTTGGCCGTGGTAGGCAGTCATTGTAAATAAGAATTTGTCCTTAACTGACTTTCCTAGTTAAATAAAGGTTAAAAACTAATTTAAATACACAACACAGACAGGTAGATGAGCTCTATTGTAAATCAGTCATAATTCTTATGTTTAACAGTAACACTGATGTCCACACGGTGGCGTCCCTGCTGAAGCTGTACCTCAGAGAGCTGCCAGAGCCTGTGGTGCCTTTCAACAAATACACAGAGTTCCTCTCCACTGCTCAGCTCCTGGCCAAGGACCAGGAGGAGGTGTGTGTGTGTGTGTGTGTGTGTGTGTGACACACACACACGTGCCCCTTTTCAAAGTAGTAATGCTCTCATTCAAATCCTAATGAATAATGATATTGGGGCTTTGTCTTTTTGAAGGGGATCCTTGAACTGGGCAGGCAGTTGAAGAGTCTTCCTCAGGTCAACTACAACCTCCTCAGATACGTCTGCAGGTAAAAATATGCTCTACCAGATGGTTGAGTTGCCCATTAAAGGAATGCTATTAAGTCAAAGCTAGTGATAATGGGCAATAAAGACATATTTTTATGGGATTTTTTTGTCTGTGCAAATATAATACATAAAAAATCCATATCATTATTTACTGTCTGCCTGTTATCTTCAATATGTTTCATAATATCATTCCGTACATGTCATTAAACTGTACAGTGCCTTGCGAAAGTATTCGGCCCTCTTGAACTTTGCGACCTTTTGCCACATTTCAGGCTTCAAATATAAAGATATAAAACTGTATTTTTTTGTGAAGAATCAACAACAAGTGGGACACAATCATGAAGTGGAACGACATTTATTGGATATTTCAAACTTTTTTAACAAATCAAAAACTGAAAAATTGGGCGTGCAAAATTATTCAGCCCCTTTACTTTCAGTGCAGCAAACTCTCTCCAGAAGTTCAGTGAGGATCTCTGAAGGATCCAATGTTGACCTAAATGACTAATGATGATAAATACAATCCACCTGTGTGTAATCAAGCCTCCGTATAAATGCACCTGCACTGTGATAGTCTCAGAGGTCCGTTAAAAGCGCAGAGAGCATCATGAAGAACAAGGAACACACCAGGCAGGTCCGAGATACTGTTGTGAAGAAGTTTAAAGCCGGATTTGGATACAAAAAGATTTCCCAAGCTTTAAACATCCCAAGGAGCACTGTGCAAGCGATAATATTGAAATGGAAGGAGTATCAGACCACTGCAAATCTACCAAGACCTGGCCGTCCCTCTAAACTTTCAGCTCATACAAGGAGAAGACTGATCAGAGATGCAGCCAAGAGGCCCATGATCACTCTGGATGAACTGCAGATATCTACAGCTGAGGTGGGAGACTCTGTCCATAGGACAACAATCAGTCGTATATTGCACAAATCTGGCCTTTATGGAAGAGTGGCAAGAAGAAAGCCATTTCTTAAAGATATCCATAAAAAGTGTTGTTTAAAGCCACCTGGGAGACACACCAAACATGTGGAAGAAGGTGCTCTGGTCAGATGAAACCAAAATTGAACTTTTTGGCAACAATGCAAAACGTTATGTTCGGCGTAAAAGCAACACAGCTCATCACCCTGAACACACCATCCCCACTGTCAAACATGGTGGTGGCAGCATCATGGTTTGGGCCTGCTTTTCTTCAGCAGGGACAGGGAAGATGGTTAAAATTGATGGGAAGATGGATGGAGACAAATACAGGACCATTCTGGAAGAAAACCTGATGGAGTCTGCAAAAGACCTGAGACTGGGACGGAGATTTGTCTTCCAACAAGACAATGATCCAAAACATAAAGCAAAATCTACAATGGAATGGTTCAAAAATAAACATATCCAGGTGTTAGAATGGCCAAGTCAAAGTCCAGACCTGAATCCAATTGAGAATCTGTGGAAAGAACTGAAAACTGCTGTTCACAAATGCTCTCCATCCAACCTCACTGAGCTCGAGCTGTTTTGCAAGGAGGAATGGGAAAAAATTTCAGTCTCTCGATGTGCAAAACTGATGGAGACATACCCCAAGCGACTTACAGCTGTAATCGCAGCAAAAGGTGGCGCTACAAAGTATTAACTTAAGGGGGCTGAATAATTTTGCACGCCCAATTTTTCAGTTTTTGATTTGTTAAAAAAGTTTGAAATATCCAATAAATGTCGTTCCACTTCATGATTGTGTCCCACTTGTTGTTTATTCTTCACAAAAAAATAGAGTTTTATATCTTTATGTTTGAAGCCTGAAATGTGGCAAAAGGTCACAAAGTTCAAGGGGGCCGAATACTTTCGCAAGGCACTGTAAATGCATACATTTACATGCATTTGAATTTTCAGATTTTGACACACAAATGTAGCATATTTTATTAACATTTCATATCCTTATATAACTAAGCTTATCTTCCATTATAAGTCAATTAAGCAGACATAATGTAAATTAATGTTTTTTTTTTTATTATTTAAAAAGTATATGCAAATTCCAATACAGTTTACTCTAATTGGGCAGCTCAACCTGCTGGTTGAGATGTTTGCCCTGTGTTATCTATCAAAGTTTAAGTAATGTAAACACAAATGATTCATTTATGGCCTATATGTAGTGAGGCTAAATACACATATTTCGCAGAACAATCATTTTGCAGATTTTTTCTTCTTGTTGTGCCAGTTAAAGGGTTAAGACTTGAAATAGATGTTTAATGGCATCAACAGGCAGCTGAGACAGCAGAATGAGGCAGATCACACAGACTGTGGCAACAGCATGACTCACCACCACTTCTCATACTGTATCTGTCTCAGTTTGAATCCAACTGAACATACAAGAGTTGAGATTTTCAGACAATCTTGGAGGAAATAAAAATGTTGCTTCGGGGGGATATTTATATTTCTCCTCGGTTTTATTCTTACCAGCCTTTACATGTGCGTGCATATATATGTGTGTGTGCTTGCATGTGTGTGTGTGCACTATAGATTCCTAGATGAGGTCCAGTCCCACTCAAGTCAGAACAAGATGAGTGTTCAGAACCTGGCCACTGTGTTCGGGCCCAACATCTTCCGACCCAAGATGGAAGACCCACAGATCATGATGGAGGGTAGATACCAGCACATTTTTCTCTGTGATGACAAGTGCTATGAGCAAACTAACCGCAACATTTTACATAGAGGGGATTTTCTCAAGTTTAAACTTTTATTTTTACAATATCAGTGAGAAGGTATGCATTGTTTAAAGAGTTTAAAGCCAATATATGATATCATGTATTTGTCAGCTAAACAGCAGCCCTGCTACTTTTTTTGCTATAATCTGTGGGATTAGGCTGGAGAAAGCATTTTCATTGTTTGGTGTTAGGTTCTGAACAAATTGAGTAAAAACTCAAACGGACAACTAGGAAAAGCTGAAACCAAGTTTATTCACCCACTGCGTCAAACAGCTACAAAGACATGTTTACACAAGCACATATATTTATACCCTCCTACTAGGAATGTTCAACTCCTTGCACATCTCGACAGCCAATAAGTACTTTGTTGCTAGTCAGGAACTTAACTGGTTCCTCTCATTGGTGTAGTCATGGCCCTGCCTCATGCTAGAACCTTCGTGGGCATGGAAATATATGCATGTGGGATAGGACTATTCCTTCTCACTTCATCTGACCTGACCTCGGGCCGAATTCCTTGCTCCTCCCTAATCCACCCGAAACCCTTTGCCTCCCTCCTTAGGAGCCATGAGATTGAACAATATTATGTTTTGACATTTCAAGCTAGAATCCCACACTGGAAAAGGGGTACATACAAATCCTCTAACTAACGATTAGCTTTTTATTGCATCCTGCAGGTAGTTCCCAGGTGCAGCACCTGATGACTGTACTGATCAGTGAACACTCTCGTCTGTACCAGGGGCAGGCAGAGACTCCCAGGGAGGACCAAACTGCCCCTTCTCCAACTCCCTATCCCCGGGTCTCCCCGATTCAGCGCTGCAGGGTGGAATGGCTCTCACAGGAGGACATCCTGCCCCCCAACCCCACCAAGGACTATCCATCCCTGGAACAGACCCCTAACACCCCAAGTCAGGAGCCACTTCAACCCCTCCTGACCTCCGCAGTGTCCTCTCTTGACACTGACCGCCCTGGATCAACCCCCAAGGAAAGAACAGAGGGATATTCTGAGGGAATGAATGGTGGAAGAACAGAAGAAAAGACGGAGAGAAAGAGTGAAGGAAAGAGCGAAATAAAACTCTCGGGTGGTAGTGGCGCAGACCTCGGCCCCAGTAAACAGTCCAAAAGCCAGTCTTCATGGAGGTCCTCTTTGAAGGGTAGGTCCGGGTCAGGGGGGGTAAGGGGGAAGTTGGGGGGGTCAGCAGTTGATGTGTCGACAGTCACCGGAGGCCACTGGCTGATGAATGGCCTGACGTCCTTCCGGAGTCACCGACGGACCGCTTCGACTGGCGAACGACTCAAAGAGTCCTCGCTTTGCCTGAAAGAGACACATATAGATTCTCTGCTAGACTCATATACTGAGTCCTCTTTGTCACTAAAAGTCTCCCAAAGAAGCATGCTAAAAGACTCATCTCCTTTACATATAGACTCCTCCTGTTCTACTATAGTCTCCTCCTGTCCCAATATAAAGCCCTCCCAATCTGTCAGAAACTCCCCCCATTCCAACAGGCTCTCGACCTATGATAACGTTAATGTCACTCCCTGCAGTCTGAGCTTGCCCATTGGCAGCCCCTCCCCCTGGACCTCTTGTGAGATCCCATTGGCTGAATCTACAGGAAGTGAGCACGGGACACTGATTTCGGGTTTAGGGTCAGGGCAGTCTGTGGCAGGACCCTCGATACCTGAGGACAGTAGCTCTCCTCTAGAGCTGTGTGTGAGCAGCGCTGACTGGAATGAGGGTGACCCTGGGGATGACATCAGAGGTCAGAGGTCAGGGGTCAATGAGGGTCTGTTCAGCCTGGTGACGGAGTTGAAGGAGGAGCTGAGGAGACAGAGGATCAGCTATGAGACACGCATACACAAGTAAGAACTAGCTTGTGTTCTTGTTGATATGGCAATGTTATGTTGTGGTGTTTGTGTATATGTGAGTGTGTGCACATACATGCATGTGTGCACATCCACGCGTGTGTGTCTGCTGTACTCTCAAACCTCTCTCTCTTGATGTTCTCAGGTTAGAGGATTCGTGTTCAGGTCTTCGTCTCCAGTCTGGTCGTTTAGAAGAGGATCTAGGCCAGGAGAAGAAGAGGTTATTCATGTTGGAGATCCAACTGGGGAACTCGGAACGCGCAAGGCAAGATGCTGAGACTCGGAATGTTCTCCTGCAGAAAGAGATGGAAGAGTTATTTGCTACACTGGGGAACCTGACCACTGGCACAGATACCAGCTAGACCTGAGCAGACAGCATTAGCCCACCGAGCAAAAGCCTACAAACTGGGCACAAACTGAATGACTCACTGTTGTTTCAACATAATATGTCAACGTATAGCGACATAGAATTTATGTGGAAAATGCATTCAATTTGAAAAAAGTAATGAACGTAAAATGTTGTTTTGAGGGTGATATTTCCTCCTGGTAACCAAATTTCAAAATAGACAAACCTTGTATCAAATATGTTGAACTTGTACCTTTAAGAAAACATCAGATCTTCAACCTTATATCCACGATAAAAAATAACTATAGGCTGGGCAGCACTTCCTACTGGATAATGTATCTATAGCTACCTGTTGGTCTCCCATCCAGGGTTTTAACCAAGCGTAGCCCTGCGGAACTATGATATTTGTCACTGACTATCACCAATGTTCTATTGCGAGAATGATTGTTAAGAGATCTCCACTTATTCCACAAACTGGAATTAAAGCCAGACTAAATCAGTGGCACAGATGGAACTATCCAAGCAGAAGACACATCTCCTTCAAATGTTGATATTTGGTTGTGTTGACAACCAAACACAATTCAATGTCACTTTTGAAATACTATAAATAGCCTATAAACTTGTCGACAAATTGTATGTTGGATTCACTTCTCTAACTCAACCAAAAATAAAAGTTAAAGAATAGGATTAAGCCAGTGGCTCAGATGCAACTATCCAAGAAGTAGATACATCTCCTAACACAATTCAATATGGGCCCGATTCAGACGTAGGAAAGGTGTATATTTCCTACGCACGCCTTTCCTACACACTTCTCAGTAGTTCCTATTCAGACTTACCTTATGCAGGTGCGTAAAGGGCTTTGAAGGTGTGGTTCCCTTGCACACTCAGAATAAATGTAATTCGACTGCTGAAAACCCTCCCACTTGCTAGCTAATAGATTTTCTTGTGGAGTTTTCATTGAATAGGGTTTTCAGTACGTTACCCCTTTAAATTAGGTGTACCTTTAATTTGAATTTTCTCAACAGACTCACTAGAATATACAGTGCCTTTGGAAAGTATTCAGAGCCCTTGACTTTTTCCACATTTTGTTACGTTACAGCCTTGTTCTAAAATTGATTAAATAGTTTTTTCCCCTCATCAGTCTACACACAATATCCCATAATGACAATGCAAAAAAAAAATGTTTTTGTGCAAATGTACATAAGTATTCAGACCCTTTACTCAGTACTTTGTTGAAGCACCTTTTGCAGCGATTACAGCATAAATTATTCTTGGGTATGACGTTACAAACTTGGCACACCTGTATTTGGGGAGATTCTCCCATTCTTCTCTGCAGATCCTCTCAAGCCCTGTCAGGTTGGATGGGGAGAGTCACTGCACAGCTATTTTCAGGCCTCTCCAGAGATCGGGTTCAAGTCCGGGCTCTGGCTGGGCCACTCAGGGACATTCAGAGACTTGTCCCGAAGACCCTCCTGTATTGTCTTGAATATGTGCTTAGGCTCTGAGGTCCTGAGCTCTCTGGAGCAGGTTTTCATCAAGGATCTCTCTGTACTTTTCTCTGTTCATCTTTGCCTCGATCCTGACTAGTCTCCGAGACACTGCCGCTGAAAAATATCCCCACAGCATGATGCTGCCACCCCCATGCTTCACCGTAGGCCAGGTTTCCTCCAGATGTGATGCTTGGCATTCAGGCCAAAGAGTTCAATCTTGGTTTCATCAGACCAGAGAATCTTGTTTATCTTTGTCTGGCCGTCTTTAGGTGCCTTTTGGCAAACTCCAAGCGGGCTGTCATGTGCCTTTTAATGAGGAGTGGCTACCATCTGGCCACTCTACCATAAAGGCCTGATTGGTGGAGTGCTGTAGAGATGGTTGTCCTTATGGAAGATTCTCGCATCTCCACAGAAAAACTCTAGAGCTCTGTCAGAGTGAACATCGCGTTCTTGGTCACCTCCTTGACCAAGGCCCTTCTCCCCCGATTTCTCAGTTTGGCCGTGCGGCCAGCTCTAGGAAGAGCTTTGGTGGTTCCAAACTTCTTCCATTTAAGGATGATGGAGGCCACTGTGTTCTTGGGTACCTTCAATGCTGCAGACATTTTTTGTACCCTTCCCCAGATCTGTGCCTCGACACAATCCTGTCTCTGAGCTCTACAGACAATTATTTCAACCTCATGTCTTGGTTTTTGCTCTGACATGCACTGTCAACTGTGGGACTGTATATAGACAGGTGTGTGCATTTCCAAATCATGTCCAATCAGTTGAATTTACCACAGGTGGACGCCAATCAAGTTGTAGAAACATCTCAAGGATGATCAATGGAAACAGGATGCACCTGAGCTCAATTTCGAGTCTCATAGCAAAGGGTCTGATTACTTATGTAAATAAGGTATTTCTGATTTTTATATTTTATAAATGTGCAAAAATGTTGTTTTTTTAAACTGTTTTCGCTTTGTCATTATGGGTTATTGTGTGTAGATTGCTGAGGATTCTTTTTTTGCATTTAGAATAAGGCTGACACTTAACACAATGTAGAAAAAGTCAAGAGGTCTGAATACTTTGCGAAGGCACTGTAAGTAGAGAACGGTTCAGAAAATTATGGATAATTTAATGATCATTTAATGAGTCATGTAAATACACACATATGTCTCATTTTCAGCATCTATTGGTATATTTAAAATGCTCTGAACTTGTATTATTTAGGGTTAGGAAAAAAAAACTGTTTTGTAGAGCCTTTACGCGCAAAATAATGGTGAATAAAACAATAGAACATTTTCCCACGTGAAAACCTCTCACATGTAAACATTTTAATTGGTAGATTCATGTAAAAACTTTTACATGTGATTGTTTTTCACGTGAACTTGCAATTCCAACATGTGAAAGTGAGAATTTAATGTGAAATATTTGAAACTGCAAATTCATTTTTTTTTTACATGTGATTGTTTGCAATTCCAACATGTGAAAGTGAATCTAATTTGCATTCTCATGTCAGAAAACTCCACATTTACAAAGTAAATGTAAACAAACCATATATAACCTAAAAACATGCTTTAAACTATAATATTGAAATCATAGATGGTCAGTTCTTGCAGCCATAGCGTCTATGGATTTGAGAGCAGTTGCATTTCTCCAGCCCCAGGCCTTACATTTTTTTTGCAAAACTGTGGTAGGATCACACTTATTTCATGTTGCCGCTTTAAACACCTTTAATAGAGTAGTAGTGTCATTATATGGTGCAATCCTCTAGTGAGTGAGTTACTTTTGTGCCATTAGTATCAAGCAAAATTGAAGTCGAGAAGAAAATTGTTATTGTTGCAAACAAAAATAATGATATTGAAAGCAAAACAAAATATTGCAAGGAAAACATTTTTAATGCGAGAGCAATAAATTGTAAATGGATGCAAAAAAGTGTTTTCAGTTAAACATTTTTTGATAACGCAAATAAATAAAACATCTCCCTCTTTCCTGCAATTTTCCCTATCTTTGATTGTTAACCTGGCCTTTTTTCCAGTTGCAAGTTTTAGCACACTTATTCTAGCAACATAGCACCCTGTATCGCACTTCTGGTTTGCTTCTGAAGCTAAGTAGGGTTGGTCCTGTTCGATCCCTTGGAAGTGGTGTCCGAAAACCAAGTCAGACTCATGAACATTTCACATGTCAAACAAATAAATAAAAGATATATGTGATTTGTTCACGTGTTTCAAAACCAAGCTTTTTTCACATGCTTTTTTCACGTTTTGTTTTAAGGTTTGAAAGGTGAGAAAAGTGTACAATAGGGGTTAAACAGTAGTCCTATAAATATACCCTAATAATCCTCACTAATCATGGAACTGTGATAACGTTCTTGAAAACACCAGGTGAAAGTTTTTTTTTTGCACCATAAAAGAAACACTGTAGAAATCATCCACACAACTGGACAGTTTTTGTGTTTTGCAAACTTATCTTTTGTGATGTCCTTACAATGTTCTCACCAGCCATATAGAAAACTCCCTGAGCCACAGACAGACTGCATTACTGCAACGCACAGCCCCCACAAACACCTTGAAACCGACTCGTTCCCATAGGCTTGTACTATCTATGAAAGCCTCAGCAGTTAGCATGTTTACATTTGGTTCGTTTTATCAGTGTTATTTAGATGGAAAACGTGCGCTAAATGCTGTAGCTCTATAACTAGATAACGTTAGCATAGAGGTAGCAATCTAGCTCTTTCACTCTTTCACTTTCCCAGTTCACTTCCATAAAAAAAGGTGCAAAAACAGCGAATAACGTTCTGTTTCCGTGCGCTTAACTCGGGTCGGAATTCCCCCCTATTACTTTTGTAATAAAGTTGTCTAATTGTAAACTAATGTAAAATTCAACCTTAAAATGTGTCTTAGGTTCTAAAATTTGAAGTTGTGTGTTTTTTTTATTTTTACATTGGATAAAAGTACAGACTCTGAGATTTAAAATGGCATATCATACACTGTAGTTGGAGGAAACATGGGTAAGTAATGTTGCTTTAAAAGTTGATACATTTATAATACCATTTAGGAGAAAAAATGATTAACGCACTTGCTCTCTATTAATCCTTGGGTAACATATATTTAGAAAGGAATACTTTCACCTAAATGCACTCTCTGAACATTATCGCATTAATAAACATAAAATCGCTTATTGTTGTATGATAAAGAACCTTTCACATTGAACAGCTACAGCGCTGTTCTTTGTTTACCCCCATTTACATTTACATTTACATTTAAGTCATTTAGCAGACGCTCTTATCCAGAGCGACTTACAAATTGGTGCGTTCACCTTAAGACATCCAGTGGAACAGCCACTTTACAATAGTGCATCTAAATCTTTTAAGGGGGGTGAGAAGGATTACTTTATCCTATCCTAGGTATTCCTGAAAGAGGTGGGGTTTCAGGTGTCTCCGGAAGGTGGTGATTGACTCCGCTGTCCTGGCGTTGTGAGGGAGTTTGTTCCACCATTGGGGGGCCAGAGCAGCGAACAGTTTTGACTGGGCTGCGCGGGAACTGTACTTCCTCAGTGGTAGGGAGGCGAGCAGGCCAGAGGTGGATGAACGCAGTGCCCTTGTTTGGGTGTAGGGCCTGATCAGAGCCTGGAGGTACTGAGGTGCCGTTCCCCTCACAGCTCCGTAGGCAAGCACCATGGTCTTGTAGCGGATGCGAGCTTCAACTGGAAGTTCAACTGGAAACATTTCGCATCGCTCACAACCTCCAAAGCCTGCGCCCATCCCATCGCTTCATTTTGGAACACGTGACTGTGGCCACGTGCTAAATCAGTGAGGTAGTACTTAAAAAAAAGGAAGGAAAGATTTCAAACATAAAATACTTGATTAACTAGGCAGTAGCCTACAATAACAGTACCAGTCAAAAGTTTGGACACACCTACTCATTCCAGGGTATTTCTTTCTTTTTACTATTTTATACATTGTAGAATAATAGTGAAACATCAAAACTATGAAATAACACATATATAATAATTTAGTAGCCAAAAAAGTGTTAAACAGATTTCTATTTATATTTGAGATTCTTCAAAGTAGGCACCCTTTGCCTTGATGACAGCTTTGCACACTCTTGGCATTCTCTCAACCAGCTTCATGAGGTAGTCACCTGGAATGCATTTCAATTAACAGGTGTGCCTTGTTAAAAGTTAATTTGTGCACCAGTCCCTCCTGCAGCAAAGCACCCAGACAACATGATGCTGCCACCCCCGTGCTTCACGGTTGGAATGGTGTTTTTCGGCTTGCAAGCCTCCCCCCTTTTCCTCCAAACATAACGATGGTCATTATGGCCAAACAGTTCTATTTTTGGTTCATCAGACCAGATGACATTTCTCCAAAAAAGTGCGACCTTTGTCCCCATGTGCAGTTGCAAACCGTAGTCTGGCTTTTTTATTGCGGTTTTGGAGCAGTGGCTTCTTCCTTGCTGAGCGGCTTTTCAGGTTATGTCGATATAGGACTAGTTTTACTGTGGATATAGATACTTTTGTACCTTTTTCCTTCAGCCTCTTCACAAGGTCCTTTGTGTTGTTCTGGGATTGATTTGCAATTTTCACACCAAAGTACATTCATCTCTAGGAGACAGAACACATCTCCTTCCTGAGCGGTATGACCATCTCCTTCCTGAGCGGTATGACTGCTGTGTGGTCCCGTGTTCCCATGGTGTTTATTTTCTGAGGTCTTGGCTTATTTCTTTTGATTTTCCCATGATGTCAAGCAACGAGGCACTGAGTTTGAAGGCAGGCCTTGAAATAAATCCACAAGTACACCACCAATTGACTCAAATTATGTCAATTAGCGCCATGGCATCATTTTCTGGAGTTTTCCAAGCTGTTTAAAGTCACAGTCAACTTAGTGTATATAAACTTCTGACCCACTGGAATTGTGATACAGTGAATAAGTGAAATAATTTGTCTGTAAACAATTGTAAAAATTACTTGTGTCATGCACAAAGTAGATGTCCTAACCGACTTGCCAAAATTATAGTTTGTTAACAAGAAATTTGTTGAGCGGTTGAAAAACAAGTTTTAAAGACTCCAATCTAAGTGTATGTAAACTTCCGACTTCAACTGTGTATCATAAGATCCTTTGAGTAACTTTGGTTCAGGTCATGTTATTATATGAACAAAGGAATCTAGCCTGAGGCATATTTCTGTCCTGCCCTTTGGAGCAGGACATGTAATGTCCACGGCCTTTTCATTGCAAAAGTGCTGATGTTCTCAAAAATACATGTTTTCCGGGTCATGGGGATGCTTTCACGTCTCTGGGAGGAAGGACGTCAACATTGCACAGCAGCTGAAACCAGGTTCCATCGGAGTGGAAGCTCCTTGGCCACAACAACACCGGGCTCCAGACAATTAAAGCTGTAAAGGAGGAAAGCAGAGAAAAAAATAGACAAGACATTAGAACATTGCATACCAGCGATAACATTAATTCACCCCCAAGTTCAAGCAACAAGCTCAAAGTACAAAGACAACATACCTGAAGTTTTACTTGTTCATCCTCGATCATCTCTTTGTACTGGTGGTGGAGAGCATATTCATGCTGAAAGACAAAATCCAGAAAAGTTGTTTAAAACAAGAATTCATTCATGTCATAAAGCTTGTTATTGTCTGTTGACTGCTACAGCTGCATTAAAATGCCCTGTACACACTTAACCTGCTTCCAGACCAACAATTGCAATAACTAGCTAGATTTAGCAAACATTTAGCTTCATAATTACCAGCTGGCTAGATGTAAATGGTATTCATCTAGCTAACCAGTTCAAGAAGCAAAAAAGTGACATCTAAAATCCCAATAGCTAGCTAGCTATTTAGCTATAATTTCATCGTTGCTAACTAGCTAGACAACTTAGTATGTATCCCTATGGCGTAACATGGGGTTTGATAAGCACTCGCACCACAGTGGCTATTTTCAGAAGCTAGCTAGTTAAACATCACAAACTGGCAAACATGAAAAATACTATTATCATATTATGCATGCCTGAGCACATCAGCAATCAACATTAACAGCAGAACGCAACTGGCCACCTCAGCTACAGTAGCTTGCTTAACGTTGCCTCGTCCCATCTGTAAACAATGGTTCATTGTGGAACAAAGCAAGCAAGTAGGTACAGTACCTGTAAGCAACTGTCTAACTGCCTAGCTATATACACTACATGACCAACAGTATATAGACACCTGCTCGTCGAACATCTCAGTCAAAGATAATGGACATTAATATGAAGTTAGTCCCCTCTTTGCTGCTACAGAATAACAATCTCCACTCTTCTGGGAAGGTTTTCCAGTAGATGTTGGAACATTGCTGTAGGGACTTGCTTCCATTCAGCCACAAGAGCATTAGTGAGGTCGAGCACTGATGTTGGGCCATTAGGTCTGGCTCGTAGTCGGCGTTCCAATTCATTCCAAAAGTGTTCGATGGGGTTGAGGTTAGGGCCAGTCAAGCTCTTCCACACCGATCTCAACAAACCATTTCCATACGTACCTCGTTTTGTGCACCAATGCCTCCGTGTGATGAAACAGGAAAGAGCCTTCCCCAAACTGTTGCCACAAAGTTGGAAGCACAGATATGTCTAGAATGTCGTGTTAAGATTTCCCTTCATTGGAACTAGCCCGAACCATGAAACACAGCCCCAGACCATTATTCCTCCTCCACCAAACTTTAAAGTTGACACAATGCATTGGGGCAGGCAGCGTTATCCTGGCATCCGCAAACCCAGATTCGTTCGTCGGACTGCCAGATGGTGAAGCGTGATTCATCACTCCAGAGAACCTATTTCCACTGCTCCAGAGTCCAATGGCGGTGGGCTTTACAACACTCCAGCCGACACTTGGTATTGCGCATGGTGAGTTTAGGCTTGTGTGCTGCTGCTCGGCCATGGAAACCCATTTCAGGAATCTCGCATTTTAACTGTAAACTCTTACCGGTGTATGGATTATGATGATTCACTGCTTTAGCCACAGAAGACAAAGCTGTCGATACCAGCAGCTGTATTCAGGACAACACTGGTATTGAAAGCTGCAGCTACACTTTACATAGTGCATGTCAAATATTAGTAAATCCAATGGCTCTTTCAAATATCCGCGGTAGCAGAGAGCCGGATGTTCCATTTGACAGAGAAGCCTTGAGTGACAGAATGGACTCTCTTTCTTGTGAATGTCCCATCCCCAGCAACATAATCAAAAAATCCCCATCAAAATCTGTCAGTTTAAGCTAGAGATGTGTTTTTTTTGCATGGGCTGTGTCTCAATCCACCGCATCTGCCTATTGCGGATTTCCGCATCTGCGGGGGAAGGTGGCCCGAGCTACAGCGGTGTTTGTCAGACCATATGACCACTCTATGGAGAAATGAGACTCTGACGAACACAATGGTGATGTTTTGCTCCACGACCCCCACAAGTGTCACGGGACTCGTCTGAAGTCGGTACCGTCAATGTGCCAACATCTGCCCGAACTGTTTGGGCTACAAACTAATGTGAGTAATGTCTTTACTAGATGCTGTTCTTCCACTAACCTCACTGCAACTCCCCTCCAAGTCTCCGACCACTACCTTGTATCCTTTTCCCTCTTGCTCTCATCCAACACTTCCCACACTGCCCCTACTCGGATGGTATCGCGCTGTCCCAATCTTCGCTCTCTCTCCCCCGCTACTCTCTCCTCTTTCCATCCTATCATCTCTTCCCTCTGCTCAAACCTTCTCCAACCTATCTCCTGATTCTGCCTCCTCAACCCTCCTCTCCTCCCTTTCTGCATCCCTTGATTCTCTATGTCCCCTATCCTCCAGGCCGGCTCGGTCCTCCCCTCCTGCTCCGTGGCTCGACGACTCATTGCGAGCTCACAGAACAGGGCTCCGGGCAGCCGAGCGGAAATGGAGGAAAACTCGCCTCCCTGCGGACCTGGCATCCTTTCACTCCCTCCTCTCTACATTTTCCTCTTCTGTCTCTGCTGCTAAAGCCACTTTCTACCACTCTAAAGTCCAAGCATCTGCCTCTAACCCTAGGAAGCTCTTTGCCACCTTCTCCTCCCTCCTGAATCCTCCTCCCCCCCCCTCCTCCCTCTCTGCAGATGACTTCGTCAACCATTTTGAAAAGAAGGTCGACGACATCCGATCCTCGTTTGCTAAGTCAAACGACACCGCTGGTTCTGCTCACACTGCCCTACCCTGTGCTCTGACCTCTTTCTCCCCTCTCTCTCCAGATGAAATCTCGCATCTTGTGACGGCCGGCCGCCCAACAACCTGCCCGCTTGACCCTATTCCCTCCTCTCTTCTCCAGACCATTTCCGGAGACCTTCTCCCTTACCTCACCTCGCTCATCAACTCATCCCTGACCGCTGGCTACGTCCCTTCTGTCTTCAAGAGAGCGAGAGTTGCACCCCTTCTGAAAAAACCTACACTCGATCCCTCCGATGTCAACAACTACAGACCAGTATCCCTTCTTTCTTTTCTCTCCAAAACTCTTGAACGTGCCGTCCTTGGCCAGCTCTCCCGCTATCTCTCTCAGAATGACCTTCTTGATCCAAATCAGTCAGGTTTCAAGACTAGTCATTCAACTGAGACTGCTCTTCTCTGTATCACGGAGGCCCTCCGCACTGCTAAAGCTAACTCTCTCTCCTCTGCTCTCATCCTTCTAGACCTATCGGCTGCCTTCGATACTGTGAACCATCAGATCCTCCTCTCCACCCTCTCCGAGTTGGGCATCTCCGGCGCGGCCCACGCTTGGATTGCGTCCTACCTGACAGGTCGCTCCTACCAGGTGGCGTGGCGAGAATCTGTCTCCTCACCACGCGCTCTCACCACTGGCGTCCCCAGGGCTCTGTTCTAGGCCCTCTCCTATTCTCGCTATACACCAAGTCACTTGGCTCTGTCATAACCTCACATGGTCTCTCCTATCATTGCTATGCAGACGACACACAATTAATCTTCTCCTTTCCCCCTTCTGATGACCAGGTGGTGAATCGCATCTCTGCATGTCTGGCAGACATATCAGTGTGGATGACGGATCACCACCTCAAGCTGAACCTCGGCAAGACGGAGCTGCTCTTCCTCCCGGGAAGGACTGCCCGTTCCATGATCTCGCCATCACGGTTGACAACTCCATTGTGTCCTCCTCCCAGAGCGCTAAGAACCTTGGCGTGATCCTGGACAACACCCTGTCGTTCTCAACTAACATCAAGGCGGTGGCCTGTTCTTGTAGGTTCATGCTCTACAACATCCGCAGAGTACGACCCTGCCTCACACAGGAAGCAGCGCAGGTCCTAATCCAGGCACTTGTCATCTCCCGTCTGGATTACTGCAACTCGCTGTTGGCTGGGCTCCCTGCCTGTGCCATTAAACCCTACAACTCATCCAGAACGCCGCAGCCCGTCTGGTGTTCAACCTTCCCAAGTTCTCTCACGTCACCCCGCTCCTCCGCTCTCTCCACTGGCTTCCAGTTGAAGCTCGCATCCGCTACAAGACCATGGTGCTTGCCTACGGAGCTGTGAGGGGAACGGCACCTCAGTACCTCCAGGCTCTGATCAGGCCCTACACCCAAACAAGGGCACTGCGTTCATCCACCTCTGGCCTGCTCGCCTCCCTACCACTGAGGAAGTACAGTTCCCGCGCAGCCCAGTCAAAACTGTTCGCTGCTCTGGCCCCCCAATGGTGGAACAAACTCCCTCACGACGCCAGGACAGCGGAGTCAATCACCACCTTCCGGAGACACCTGAAACCCCACCTCTTTCCGGAATACCTAGGATAGGATAAAGTAATCCTTCTCACCCCCCTTAAAATATTTAGATGCACTATTGTAAAGTGGCTGTTCCACTGGATGTCTTAAGGTGAACGCACCAATTTGTAAGTCGCTCTGGATAAGAGCGTCTGCTAAATGACTTAAATGTAAATGTAAATGTAGCCCACTTTTGTTCCCACGTTCGTGTAAACTGCATTGACGTTAAATGCTGCATACTGTATGTCGGCTCAATTACCTTTAAATGTCAAGCACGTTATAATCGCAGATATACAGTTGATTGGAATTAATCCCGGCCTTAATCTGTGTCTGGGATACTTCCCCTGTGTGTGCTAGACTGTTAGTTATCACTTTAAAAATAGCCCTGTAAATGGTTCCATTTGATACTTACTGAACTTACACTGTTAAAATATCTACCTCAGGTGTTCCAAACATTCTAGGCTAAGAGATGCTGCATCTCTATTCCCGCTCTTGAATACTCCTCAGAACCAAATAACTTTTACCACGCCACAGTTTCACCACACCACAGAAAAGTTTAGTGATTGCCGTTTCTGATTTTTTAAATGTACCTTGTTTATCATAGCGGTATCAGGTACATGTCCCAAAACTGACCAGACGCTAGTGAAAGCCTCCATTCATTTGTCAACATAAACGAATGTCCTTACAAGAAGTATGTGTTGAGAATAAAAACAATTCAAACATAATCAAATTCAACCCTTTATTTGCAGGAGTTGCAGGTTGACATTGTCTAACTTTTTCCAGTGTGTACATTAAGTCTGTAGTGAGGCCTTGTCCAGATAAAAAGGCTCAAATTTATACAACTGGCCTTTGCGGAAAACACCATGAAACCTGGGTTGCGCTCAGGAGGGTGAAACTTACTAGACGGATTCCACAGATTCCATCTGAACGTTCCAAAGTATTGAGCCCTCCTGAACGCAGCCATGTTTCTGGTGTGTGATAGGCCTGACCACAGCCAGGGATGGGGCCCAGTTCCAAACATACACAGGTCATATAGGGATTGAACGTTGAGAAGAGGGGTGAGGGATCGGTTTGGAATCGAGCCATCAAATACGTCTTCATCTAGAAAAAGGAAAACATGGCTGGCGGCAAACCTTTTGAAACCCCTGGAGAACATCCATCTAGCATACAAATCAACCACTCACTACCTACTCTATAGTCTACAAATCATAGGTATTGCACATCAACTGAAAATAAAACAAAAATAAATGTATATACATAGTACACATGGGTTGAATCAACATTATTTCCCACGTCATTTTCAATGAAATTATGTTGAACCATCATGGAATAGACATTGAATAGACGTCTGTGCCCAGTGAGTACGTACAATACTAGCAGTCTTCTAACATTGATAATTGTACATTTCCAAATAAATAAATAAAAATAAAACTTTATTCACATTTGTTTTTTTTTTAAGACCGTATGCTGTGGACTGTTATGTCAGTCAGAAACTCATATAGGCGAGGTAGTTAATGAAAACCAAGTCCTCTAACAGAGACGGCACAGAGAGAGGAGCTCAGGCGTACTAAGCTAACAAAACACTCTTCGAGTGCCTCAACAGCAGAGCGAGATAGAGAGGGGCTAAAAAAAACGCAGACAACTGTAAGAGCACTTAAATCAAATCGAATGAATTAGGGCTAGGGGTTTTGCCTGTTCATGTAACCTGAGGAAAGACTCCTGGCCCCAACAATAAAACATAAGCAGCCTTACCGCTACCCTTGGCCCCAACCCTTTGATGTTTGCAGAACTGTACAGGTGTTTCTACTTATCCAGAACTACTACTACTGCAAACGTCAAAGGGTGAGGGACAAGCAGGAGGGACAGGGAGCACATTGTAACTGGTTGAAGAAGTCAAGCAACGAAGAGGGGACAGTGTCTAAAGTATTTGGGACAGGTGATTTTATTGCCTTCCCATACTCCCATATCTGCTCATTAACATTTGATAACAAAGCTATCTCCAGATCCAACACCCCAAAAAACGTTACAATTACAGTCATATAATAAATAAAGAGATGTTCCATTACTAGAAAAAAGAAAGTTGTAGCCATGACTACAGAACACTACAGCTACGGGTAGGCAGAGTAACAGGGTGTCGAAATATGTTCAATGGTTTTTAGGATCCATTTAAATAGAGATGACCACTAAATACTAGAAAATAAAATATGTGTTTGTAAGGAAACACTTTCTAATAGAGAAAAGGGGGAAAAACTTCCATCCACTGTGAGATCCAAAAGACTACAACTTACAGCATAGAAATACTGTACACAGCTTGGAGGGACAGAAGCTGACACAAGAAAATAAATAAATAAATATAATAATTTACAGCATGTACACAATCGGCAATACAGAATATAGGAGACAGAGAAGTTAAAAGAAGCTGTACATAAAAAAAAATGTTTTTAACAAAGGACCCTTAAGTGTCTCAAACTATGTATACTATGACAGGATGTGTAGGGCTGTGTCTGTCTGTGTGTGTGTGTGTGTGTGTGTGTGTGTGTGTGTGTGTGTGTGTGTGTGTGTGTGTGTGTGTGTGTGTGTGTGTGTGTGTGTGTGTGTGTGTGTGTGTGTGTGTGTGTGTGTGTATGTGTATGTGTATGTGTATGTGTGTGTGTACGTGTGTTATCTGCAGCAGGCCAGTGCTCCCAGGGAGGTGTGGCTGTCCAGGCTGATGTCCGTGTCAGAGGTCATGGTGGGGTCACTTGGCTCAGTCGACATGGAGGATACGTCATTGGCCGAGGAGGAAGATGAGGCGGGCTGAGGGGAGCTGTCAATCACTGCTGCACCTGTGCTGCGAGAAACACACAGGATGACTGATACACCTGAACTAGGTACTAGCACGCACATTTTCAAACACACACACACTGTCCTTTAAGATACACCTGTGTGGCACACACCATAGGGTGCCGGAAGAGCCCCTCTGAGTCTGTAAGGTGTGCAGCAACCCCCCTACAGTATCCAACTACATAATTCACCTCCCTCCTATGAGTCAGATCTGCATGTTCTCTTTCAGTAACAGCGTTTTTCTCGTGGTGTTTTTCAAAGTGAAATGTAATACAATAACAACAGAGACCAGCTCACATAAGTACAATAAAAAACATAAGAAACAGTGTGTTAACTAACCTAAAGGAGGAGGTTGTCCTCTGATCACTCCATTCTGCTTGGTCCACTCGTCCCACTCATACACCTCCTTCCAGATCAGGTCTAGGAAGAGAGTGAAGGGAGGGAGGGAGGGAGGGAGGGAGAGAGAGAGATTTGCCCTCTTGACAAGTAACAAAACACAGAAATCATCACCGGGGGAAGATCATAAACACCCATTGGGGGGTCAGTACCAGTATGACCTCATCCTATTGGACCCTGACCCAGGCAAAACCGGTGACAGTGGTATTTACACCCAGCCGTTGAACCTGGCCAGCTCTGCAGCATCACGTTTCACACCATAACATAACATGGAAAAGTCGTAAACCAGTCAAATGTCAACGTTACAGTGAAAATGTTGTCGTGAAAAGTGAAAGCTCCTCTGTTACAATGGAACCAAAATAAAGTCCTAAAAGTGCAAACTCCAAGATAAATCGGGCATATACGTTCAAGTATTTCAAAGTTGTTGACATATGTTTGTGACCCATGTCTAGTGAAAAGTAGTAACGTCTCTAACCTTTCCACTCCTCCACAGTATGCTCTCGCTCATCCAGCTGCTTGTCTGTGATCTTTGGAGGGGGCTGAGAGGAAAAAGAAAGCAAAGGAAAGAGAGAAGAGAGGGAAGAAAGGTTCATCCCTACATCAAACCATTGACCGTAGTTCACTCTTCTGACTAGGAGTGTCAACCGTTTCAGTCCAATTTCCAAGTTTCCCCTACAATAGATCACACCACTTGTTAAACACTTACTGCCTCCACTTCTGCTGGGTCGTACCACACGTTGATATAGGGGTGTTTCAGGGCCTCGTCCACCGAGATCCTCTTAGACGAGTCAATCACCAACATCTTAGACAGCAGGTCTCTGGCCTGGCTCGCTGGGAATGGAGAGAAAATATAGTTCAGACCAGCACATGCATACACACAAACCCTACCCACACACATTCTCAGTCTCCAGTACCTTTCAGTTTGTTGTGTTCTGAGTCGGCAGGGAAGAGGACGTCCGGGAAGAGTTTGTCGAAGCTGTATCCTGCGTAGCGCGGTCGGTTCTCAACATACGTCCTCACTGATTGGTTGAGCTTCATCAGGAACTCCTGGGGCGGAGTCCCAAGCTGCTCTATCACTTTGTTCCACTGGTCAATGTCTGAGCGGGTGGAGTTAGGGAAAGAGCACACACAGATTTCTCCAACAAACACACACTTTTACTTTGTTAGAGAACTACTTTGCCAGAACTATCCCTATTTTCTAGAACTATCTGTATGTGCCGGCAGAAGCTGAGGTGATTATTGGGGAGGGAGGATGGGAGCATGGCTGTACTTGGATATGGTGGATATGGTGGTGGGTGGAGAGCAACAGCGGTGCGCTACAGAGCAGTGGTTGATGGTATGAACATGGTAAAAAAAACACACAGGCAGGATAAAAAAAATGATATCACGGTAAAAGAGGAAAGGATACGGTCAGTGCCTGGGAACAGCACACTACCTCTGACCATCTCAGCCACAATACAGCCCACTGACCACACGTCCACTACACGATGAATGGAGAGATGACATGCAAGCACAGCGGAGAGGGGGGGTGAAGAACAGAGGAAGGAAATGAGAGAGTAAAGAGTTTATGGGTTACAAAACAAAAATGGATATCGCAAATAAATCAGATGAATGAAACAGAAGACGGAAAGAGTGATACATCTGATGAACGAAGGAGAAGCATTGAATGAGTACATTGGGTAAATGAGAGTGAGGGTGGATGCAGCATGAAGAATCTGCAAGTCTCGAGCGGCGGAGCCCTCTGTCAAAATGGGAAGGAAGAAGCAGGAAATCAGGACGTGAGATTCATTTTCCATCTCGGAAACTGAGAGACTGAAGAGAAATAGCTCCGCAGAGGTGGCAAACTCTTTTATTACTTAATAAGGAGGTGATTCACAGCCAGAAGCACTAAGGATACAGTCCCTTCCTGGGAACAGGATTTTGTGACGGACCATTTCTGCCAGAATACACCCCACAGACCATATGTCCACTGTTTACAACATGGAGAAGAGGAGGGGAGGGGGGTGGAGACACAGAAACAAGCTAATTAGATTTTAGCCGTTAATAAAGAGGCCATTGTTTCTGCAGTGGTGGTAAACGCATACAATTGTTATGGGTAGAATAAATATTTGATTGAGTGATCAATTTATTCATTGTTTGATTGACAGTTACTGACCGTTGGCCTGGTAGCCCATCCCCAGTATGACCTCTGGTGCTCTGTAGTATCTGGTCACTACATAGGGGGTCATCAGTAAACCTGTAGCCGCTGTTCGAGCCAAGCCAAAGTCCAAGATCTTTAATGTACAGTCTGACTTCACCACAATGTTACTGGGCTTCAGATCCTAGAGGAGGGACAAAGAGAGAACAATATCATCAACGTTGTCATCATCATCATCAATAGCAGGGCCAAAACTGTCATTAAGCGACTTATCAGTTGCACACCACAATTTTGGGGGGGGGTTGTAGCCTGGGAAGTGTGTTCCAGCGCATTGTTTACTAAAATATTCTGGCAGACAGAATCTCCATCACAGAGCATTATTGCATTCTTGGCAATATGTTTTCTCTATTATGTCTCCTGACCCCTCCTGTCTCAGCCTCCAGTATTTACGCTGCAATAGTTTATGTGTCGGGGGGCTAGGGTCAGTCTGTTATATCTGGAGTATTTCTCCTGTCTTATCCGGTGCCCTGTGTGAATTTAATCTCTCTCAATTCAATTAAATTCAATTCAATTTGCTTCATTGGCATGACGCAAAAGTGTACATATTGCCAAAGCTTATTTTGGATATTTACAATATAAAAATGAGAATCAAAATTGTCAACGGGACAACAGTAACAACAATAACCAAGTGTCAAAATAACCATGCATTCAACAATAACAATAAGTATACAGTAGAGGACATGTGCAGGTTGATTGGTCTGTCAGACACTGTCCCTCAACTTATGGCAGGCAGCAATGTAGTGCGCTGCCAACCCACAGCTCTCTGCGTCCTCCCCCAACAGGACGGGTAGCCTACTCTCATCAGATAGGTCTTTGAAACCTTGAATAAGGGTTTCAAATTTGGGGAAATTACACTCTTTCCTGACATTTTGTCAGGAAATGCAGCTCCGTCTCAGGTTCTGCTGTTGTGCAGTGGTTGCGCAGCCTTTCCTCTACAGGGAGCCAGGTTTTCCTGTGTCTACCCTTCTCAATGGCAAGGCTGTGCTCACTGAGCCTGTACTTTGTCAAGGTTTTTCTAAGGTTTTGATCAGTAACCATGGTCAAATATTTAGCCACAGTGTACTGTCGATTTAGGGTCAGATAGCACTGCATTTTGCTTTGTGTTTGTGCTTGTGTTTCCCAATAAGCAATATAGTTTTGTTTTGACTGTGTTGTAATTTGGTTTATCCTGATTGATTGGATGTTCTGGTCCTAAGGCGTCAGTGTGTTATTAGAACAGGTCTGTGAACTCAGCCCCAGGACCAGCTGGATGAGGGGACTCTTTTCTTTGCTCAGCTCTTAGCATTGCAGGGCTTGGTAGTTATTTGAGAGGGGGTCACTGTATTTTAGATGTTTCCAAATCTCAATAGCTCTTTTTTGAGTTTTTATTGTTAGTGGATATTGGCCTAATTCTGCCCTGCATACATTGTTTGTCGTTTTCCTCTGGACATGTAGGAGAATCTTACAGAATTCTGCATGCAGGGTTTCAATGGGGTGTTTGTCCCATTTGATGAAATCTTGTTTTGCAATTGGACCCCACACCTTGCTGCCATAAAGTGCAATTGGTTCAATTACATATTCAATTAGTTTGAGACAAATTTTAATAGGTATTTCAATTTGAATTAGCTTTTTAATGGCGTAGAATGACCTGCGTGCTTTCTCTCTCAGTTAATTCACTGTCTCATTAAGGTGTCCAGTTGAGCTTATTTTTAAACCTAAGTAATTGTAGTGTGTGCAGTACTCTATATATTTTGTACCAATTGAGAACTTTGGTCTAATTCCCTGAGATCTGGATCTTCTCTGGAAAACCAGTATTTTAGTCTTTTTGGGGTTTTACTGCCAGGGCCCAGGTCTGGCAGTACTGCTCTAGCAGGTCCAGGCTCTGCTGTAGGCCATGTGCTGTGGGGGTTTACTGCCAGGGCCCAGGTCTGGCAGTACTGCTCTAGCAGGTGCCAGGCTCTGCTGTAGGTCATGTGCTATGGTCATCTGCAAAGAGTAGGCATTTAACTTCTGAATTGTGGAGACTAACACCAGGGGCTGAGGATTTTTCTAGAATAGTGGCCAATTCGTTGATGTAAATATTGAAGAGTTCAGGGCTCAGATTGCAACCCTGACAAAGGCCCCGCCCCTGGTTAAAGAATTCTATTATTTTCTTGCCAATTTTAATGCTGCATGTATTGCCAGTATACATTTATTTAATTATGTCATATGTTTTACCCCCTACACCACTTTCAATAACTTTGTAGAACAGTCCTGTATGCCAAATAGAATCAAATGCTTTTCGGAAGTCGATAAAGCAAGCATATATTTTGGTATTATTTTGGTGGACATGTTTATCTATCAGGGTGTGTAGGGTGTAAATATGATCAGTTGTGCGATGTTTTGGTATAAATCCAATTTGGCTTTTACTCAAGACATTGTTCTTATTTAGGAAGTTTAGAACTCTTACATTTATAATACTACAGAAAACCTTCCCCAGGTTACTGTTCACACAAATGCCTCTGTAATTGTTAGGGTCAAATTTGTCTCCATTTTTAAAGATTGGGGTTATGAGTCCTTGATTCCAGATGTCAGGGAAATAACCTACGCTCAAATTAAACAGTTTTAATATAGCCAATTGAAACTTTGCACTAGTGTTTGAGCATCTCATTTAGGATGCCATCAGGTCCGCATGCTTTTTTAAATTAGAGAGCCTGAAGTTTCTTATAGAGCTCCTGGTCAGTAAAATGGATTTATTTTGTCCTTTATAGCTTTTTCTAATTCATTCAACTTCTCATGAATTTTCTCTCTCTCTCTCTCTCTCTCTCTCTCTCTCTCTCTCTCTCTCTCTCTCTCTCTCGGAGGGAGGAGGAGGACCTGAGCCCTAGGACCATGCCTCAGGACTACCTGGCCTGATGACTCCTTGCTGTACCCAGTCCACCTGGTCATGCTGCTGCTCCAGTTTCAACTGTTCCGCCTGCGGCTATGGAACCCTGACCTGTTCACCGGACGTGCTACCTGTCCTAGACATGCTGTTTTCAACTCTCTAGAGAAAGCAGGAGCAGTAGAGATACTCTGAATGATCGGCTATGAAAAGACAACTGACGTTCACTCCTGAGGTGCTGACCTGTTGCACCCTCTTCAACCACTGTGATTATTATTATTTGGCCCTGCTGGTCATCTATGAACATTTTAACATCTTGGCCATGTTCTGTTATAATCTCCACCCGGCATAGCCAGAAGAGGACTGGCCACCCCTCATAGCCTGGTTCCTCTCTAGGTTTCTTCTTAGGTTCCAGCCTTTCTAGGGTGTTTTTCCTAGCCACTGTGCTTCTACACCTGCATTGCTTGCTGTTTGGGGTTTTAGGCTGGGTTTCTGTACAGCACTTTGTGACATCCGCTTATGTAAGAATTTTATAAATACATTTGATTTATTGATTGACTGATGGTAAGGGAACATAAACAATGAGAGCGACAGATGGGGGACATTAGTGAAGCTACGTAGGAGTATTGGAGTGGCGTCAACATAATATATTATAAAACCGTCAGCATCCATTTTCCTCACCATATTAACAACAGTAATGAGTCACACCATTTTAACTACAATAGTATAGTGAGTCATCTTTCACAGATTTGCATGTATGCTAGCAGCTTAGTAGTATAACATACAAACCAGTTACAATGTTATAGAATCAAGATTATTCATTGGGATTTTCCCATTCTTGTCTAAGGTGTACAGTTGAAGTCGGAAGTTTACATACACGTATGTTGGAGTCATAAAAACACGTTTTTCAACCACTCTACAAATTTCTTGTTAACAAACTATAGTTTTGGCAAGTCGGTTAGGACATCTACCTTGTGCATGACATAAGTCATTTTTCCAACAATTGTTTACAGACAGATTATTTCACTTATAATTTACTGTATCACAATTCCAGTCAGAAGTTTACATACACTAAGTTGACTGGACCTTTATACAGCTTGGAAAATTCAAGAAAATTATGTCATGGTCTTAGAAGCTTCTGATAGGCTAATTGACATCATTTGAATTTTTGGAGGTGTACCTGTGGATGTATTTCAAGGCCTACCTTCAAACTCAGTGCCTCTTTGTTTGACATCATGGGAAAATCAAAAGAAATCAGCCAAGACCTCAGAAAATAATTTAGACCTCCACAAGTCTGGTTCCTCCTTGGGAACAATTTACAAATGCCTGAAGATACCACGCTCATCTGTACAAACAGTAGTACGCAAGTATAAACACCATGGGACCACGCAGCCGTCATACCGCTCAGGAAGGAGACGTGTTCTGTTTCCTAGAGATGAACGTACTTTGGTGCGAAAAGTGCAAATCAATCCCAGAACAGCAGTAAAGGACCTTGTGAAGATGCTGGAGGAAACAGGTACAAAAGTATCTATATGCACAGTAAAACGAGTCCTATATCGACATAACCTGAAAGGCCGCTCAGCAAGGAAAAAGCCACTGCTCCAAAACTGCCATAAAAAAGCCAGACTACGGTTTGCAACTGCAAATGGAGAAAATGGAGAAATGTCCTCTGGTCTGATGAACCAAAAATAGAACTGTTTGGCCATAATGACCATCGTTATGTTTGGAGGAAAAAGGGGGAGACTTGCAAGCCGAAGAACACCATCCCAACCGTGAAGCACGGGGGTGGCAGCATCATGTTGTGGGGGTGCTTTGCTACAGGAGGGACTGGTGCACTTCACAAAATGACTGCATCATGAGTGAGGAAAATGATGTGGATATATTGAAGCAACATCTCAAGACATCAGTCAAGAAGTTAATGCTTGGTCTCAAATGGGTCTTCCAAATGGACAATGACCCCAAGCATACTTCCAAAGTTGTGGCAAAATGGCTGAAGCACAACAAAGTCAAGGTAATGGAGTGGCCATCACAAAGCCCTGACCTCAATCCTATAGAAGATTTGTGGGCAGAACTGAAAAAGCCTGCGTGAGCAAGGAGGCCTACAACCCTGAAGCTTGTGGAAGGCTGCCCAAACCATTTGACCCAAGTTAAACAATTTAAAGGCAATGCTACCAAATACTCATTGAGTGTATGTAAACTTCTGACCCACTGGGAATGTGATGAAAGAAATAGAAGCTGAAAGAAATAAGTCTCCTTACTATTATTCTGACATTTCACATTCTTAAAATAAAGTGGTGATCCTAACTGACCTAAGACGGGGTATTTTTACTTGGATTAAATGTCAGAAATTGTGAATAACTGAGTTTAAATGTATTTGGCTAAGGTGTATGTAAACTTCCGACTTCAACTGTACCTGCTCCATTGCTCCAAATATGTATCCCAAATGGCACCCTATCTATCCCTCCCTATACAGTGCACTACTTTGACCAGAGCCCGGGAATAGGGTGCCATTTCAGACGCAAACACAGTTAATTAGAGCAGAAGCAGTGTTTAGATCATTAGCAGGTTCCTCTTGATCTCCTGTGGATGTAGCCAACATCAAAGCTCTGACATCATCACCTACTCTTTGTGGAGGAGTTACTGTAATCAGAGCTTTGGGCTTACTTTTCTAGGAAATACAAAAATACCCCAGAATTTGTAATGACGAGCTACAAATTATAATGATGAGCTTCTTTATTGCTACATTATTAGCTTAGTGTTACCCTGAGCCATACCCTGCGTCTACCTGTTAGCTAAGTGTTAGCACGTACAGCATGAGCCTTACCCTGTGTCTACATGTTAGCTTAGCGTTAGCGTGTATGAGCCAGCATGAGCCTTACCCTGTGTATGATGCCGGCATTGTGGAGGTGTTTGATGCCACACAGCATCTGGTACAGCAGGTAGGACAACCTCTCATGGTCCAGCTCCATCTGAATCACCTGGCACAGGTTGGCATCCATCAGCTCCATCACAATGTATCTACACAGGTAGGAAGTGAGATGAGAATATGCACACACATGCGCGTACACATACGGGCACACACACATAGGCGCAAACACACACACAAACAGGAGCGGGCACACAACACCCTCATCGTGAGGTAACTGTGGAGCCGGCTGGATGGCTTGAACAGAGAGAGCTGACATGTATGCATAAATAAGACCTTATAGATGCCAAGTTTTGGTCATGATATGGTTTCAGGTTTTTTTTAGCTGGCAGAGAGATTTCACACAGTTATTCTGGTAATGGCCGAGTTATTCTGCCACTGATGACAGACAGGCCTGTTCAAAAGGTCCTCCTATGTCTTAATTCCTAACAGCATGTAACCATTTTACACTGTCAAAGGTTGATCATGTTATTCGACACCAATTAATGTACTTACACATCTGCAAATTCTTCTAATGATTTTTGTGGGCTGAATACGTTTAATAAACCAATGATCTGTAGAGGTAACAACATAAGCACATAAACACAACAACATTAAGTCATACAGGTTGCTTAGATTAGTTTCCTCAATGTAAGAAAACACAGTCCACATGTTTGTAACTCAATTCAATTTCGAATGTATTATACAATAAAACAATAAAAAGTCCCTGGATGCTGATTGACTGAAAACCGCGTTCTAGTCCTCTGTATATTCACAATATAAGCTACCATGGCAAATGCCTGTTTACTGTTCTATCTCTCTGAGTATCATTACGCATTCATAACATATTATTCCTACTGTTCCTGTCCAGCCAGGCCAATCATAAACATAATCGAGCATTATTGTCATAGAGTCTCATCTAGAATAGAATCGAAACAGCAGGAAGAAGTCGTTGACCAGTGTTGCTCGGCAGACTTACATTTTTGTGATTGACACATTTCATTAACACCAGTTCTCTGTACGCTCGCTTGGCGTGCGTCTGGTTCTGGAACGGCCGACTCAACTTCTTAATAGCCACATTTCTCTCAAGGTTGTGGTCATACGCTGAACTAAAAGGCAAGACAAAGAACATGGCAGTACCTGAACACATCTGCGACAATGGCGTGATACAGTCTGTGGTAAATAGGAATTTAAATGGATGTCTGATTGGTGTTTCTTTTCATTGGGTATTTTACAGCATATGACCTTGAAACATAACCTAAAATGAGGACACTGTCCAAATGAATGAATTCCAATTCCATTTTGCCATTGATGAACCAGCTTTGGCATTAGCCTTGGTCCATTGATTCAGCACCACAGTGTTTAGACAAATTCAAACATCGGGGGAAATTGGTATGTAGCTCTGAATTGTAATGTTACCTTGGAAACCAATTGAATCTGAAATAAAGGTATTTCATTGGGGCTAAATAAATAAAAAATATCTCAAGCAAAAAGGATTTGGAAACAATAAACTGCAACACTTTATTTTGCATCCCATCGTTTACTGGTAATTACCTGGCACAAACCACTGTTCAAACATTAATGAAGTAGTATATGACTGGCAGAAAAAAACTAAGGGGAGGAAAAAGTACCCAATTGTCATACTTGAGTAAAAGTAAAGATACTGTACCTTAATAGGAAATGACTCAAGTAAAAGCAAAAGTCAACCAGTAAAATACTACTTGAGTAAAAGTATAAAAGTATTTGGTTTGAAATATACTGAAGTATCAAAAGTAAATGTAATTTCAAAAATGTACTTAAGTAGCAAAAGTAAAAGTATAAATCATTTCAAATTCCTTATACTAAGCAAACCATTTGGCACAATTGTTCGTGTTTTTTTTTTTTAAATGTACGCATAGCCAGGGACACACTCCAACACAGACATAATTCAGAAACAAAGCATTTGTGTTTAATGAGTCGCCAGGTCAGAGGCAGTAGGGATGAGTGTGTGAATTGGACCATTTCTGTCCTGCTTTCAAAATGTAATAAGTACTTTTGGGTGCTGGAGGGGCCTCCCGAGTGGCACAGTGGTCTAAGGTTCTACTAGCTGATTCGAGTCCAGGCTCTGTTGCAGCCAGCCACAGCGGGGGTGGCAAGCAATTGGCCCAGTGTCGTCTGGGTTAGAGGAGGGCTTGGCCGACAGCGACTCCTGTGGCAGGCCGGTTCCAGTGCACGCTGACATTGTCGCCAGGTGTTTCCTCCGACACATTGGTGCAGCTGGCTTCCGGGTTAAGTGGCCATTGTGTCAAGAAGCAGTGTGGCTTGGCTGGGTTGTGTTTCGGAGGATGCATGGCTCTCGACTTTCGCCTCTCCCGTGTGCGTATGGGAGTTGCAGCGATGGGACAAGACTGTAACTACCAATTGGATACCATGAAAAAGGGGTAAAAAAAAACTTTTTTTAAACTTTTAGGTGTCAGAGAAAATGTATGGAGTAAAAAGTACATCATTTTCTTTAGGAATGTAGTGAAGTAAAAGTAGAAGTTGTCAAAAATATAAATAGTAAAGTACAGTACAGATAGTACAGATACCCCCCAAAACTACTTAAGTTGTACTTTAAAGAATTTTTAAAGTACTTTATACCAATGCCACCAAATTAGATTTTGTTTTTCAAATGTATCGTGGGGCTGACATTTTCCATCAAGGCACTCTTGAAGAAAACAAATTGATGAACTTGTTGATTAAAAGCATTTATTTCTAAATATTTAAAAGCATAACAAACAAACGCCAATGCATTTCGGCATGATGTCAGCCTTCATCTGGGGGTAAAGGTTGTAATGTCCACATGGGGGCTCTATGAATCACATTTGAGTGGCAGAATAACCAATAAGAAAACATGTGACATAAACAAAATAACAGCACAAGGAAATTAAACAGGGGTCTGAACATAAAGTAAATTATATAAGAATAATTCAAATTGGCCCCAAGAAATCATACAAATAGCATAAAAGATATATACATAAAAATGACCAAGTCTCCATGGCCTTATAGCTTTTACCCATTTGAGCCCACCAGCACATTGTTTTTTCTTCTCAGTAATGAAATAGTAATTGCAAAGTGATTACACTTACCAGACGATTCCCTGTGCTCCTGAGCCAATGGGCCTTAGATTCTGGTAGCGCTTCAGAACTTTGAAGGTGGAATCTCCGACATCTAAACTATAGAACTCCCTCTCTCCTCCTCGCTTGTTTTTATTCATGATGAAACCTGGAGGAGCTACTTTCTGGGCATCCAAACTAGGCTCTCTGTACTATGGACCCGCACACACACACACACACACACACAAGAGTGCAAGCACACGTGCACAAACACACACACACACACAGAGAAAGAGAGAGCATAACATATTTTTAGGATACAGAACACAGGTAGCTACGGTATGTTCGGAAGTGCATGTTTCTAGCTTTAAGATCAAATCTGCATTAGGGGAAATAGCACCACGGATCACCCCCAGCGCCATTGTTATTGTTTTTTTGCTGTTGATAAAAACGAAGGAGAGTTGCATTCGGCAGTGTGGTAAAAGGGCATATTCTGCTGTCCTATCGTGAGTGCAATGATGTCACATAAAAAGTGTTTGAGGTTTGCAATAACTTCTTTATTGTAGTAATATTCCGAACGGACATGGCAGTTTCACAAATGAAGGATTCCAGCTTTAACCTATTATTCTTATTAACCTTATCCAATGCTACAGTTTTCTTTCTTAAACCTAAAAGGTTTAAAAATCAGATGATCAGATGTTTTCAAAACTCAGAAGCAATCTTCTTTTGAGATAAGTCCACGTCCCAGGCCATGTGTATATGCCACAATCAAAAATGAATGGAGAAGATAAGCACCATGCAATTTCCAGATCTGCGGTGCTTATCTTTCAATGATTTTGTTGGTTGAGGTATTGTATATACAGTGCCTAGTGAAAGTCTTCACTCCCTTGCAGAGTTGTCACATATTGCTGCCTTAAATTAAAATCTAAAAAGGAATATAAAATTATTTATTTTTTCTACAGATCTACATAAACTGCTCCACATTTTCAAAGAGTAAGACAAATTGTAGACGTGCGGAAATGAATAAAAAATAGAAAACGAAGATATTTTAATTGCGTAAGTCTTTACACATCTTCCTGGGTGAAGAGCAAATATTTTCCTGAAGAAAAAAACACTCCATTTATTGAATGGTGTCCACCTGTTCGCATAAGTAGTGGTTCTCATTATTTAATAATAACTTACACTGTCTTTGTAAGATCCCCCTGTTAGATCGTGATATGCAAACAATGATTCAACCTCAGAGCCACCAATTAGTTTTAAAAACATGTCAGTGATTCATTTTTAGACAGGGGAGGTTCCAAAATATTTCATAGACACTGAATATTTTGGGCGGCAAGTAGCCTAGCGGTTAGAGCATTGGTTCAGTAAAAGAAAGGTTGCTAGATCTAATTCCTGAGCTGAGAAGGTAAAAATCTGTCGTTCTGCCACTGAACAAGGCAGTTAACCCACTGTTCCTAAGCCATCATTGTAAATAAGAATTTGTTCTTAGCTAACTTGCCTAGTTAAATAAAGGTTAAATATATATATATATGTCACTTTGGGTAAATAATGTGTAGGCGGTGTATCATATCACTGGGGATCTGGCTGTCCTTCCTAACTGAGCTGCAGGAAAGAATGGAAACTGTTCAGGGATATCACTATGTGGCCAAATATGATTTTAAAACAGCCACAGAGTTCATTGGCTGAGCATTGATCAACAAACTGTGCATTGATCAACAACACTGCATTCACTCCACATTACTGGCTTGTTTGAAAGAGTGAAAAATGAATATTCTACAACAACAAAAATCACTACTGTTTGCAACATGGCCCTTAAAGTTATACTGTACTTCAAGTCAGCATGGCAGAATATTAAACTTTTGGGTCAAATCCAACACAACACATCACAGAGTGAAGCCCTCTACATTTTCTTGAATTGTGGTGGTAGTATTATGTTATAGGTATGCTTGTCACAAGCAGGGACTGGGGACTTGTGTCAGGCATAAAGTAAATATGAAAGGGGCAAAGCCCAGGGAAAAACTTTTGAAGACCTGCATCAGTCTTTTGAAGAACTAACACTTGTTTTTCCAAAGGGAAAATTACACACATTTTAAGACATATGACACACCAGCTGTCCACAAGGTGTTGTGTGTTCCTGAGTGGTCCAGTCTCAGTGCTGACATAAATCTGTTTGAAAACCTGAGATAAGACTAGAATATTGCTGTCCATCAATGATCCCCAAACAAATTGACTTAGCTTCAGCAAGAGGACTGTTATTAGCATGTTTAACCACTCGTCTGTAAATGGTAGATTATCAGACACTCAACAAGGTCTGATTTAATTATTACTGAAACAGGATACAAGTGGGAAATATAATGATCCAGTCCATTAAAAAAAATTGGAGGCCCCTTACACTTCAGTGTTGTGATGCAAAAATTAGAGCAAAATGTACAGCCCATCGAATTAAAAAGGTATTGTCTGACATTGTTCATTCAGACATTTTTTTTACATGGACGACACATATAATAATATAAAAGAAAGTACTGGAAACAATAGAAAAATATGGGAAACCAGGCCTGCTATTCATAGTTGACTTGCCTGGTCATTTCAATTTGAGAGAATCTCTTATAAAATGGGTTAAAATCATGTATAGTAAAATAGTAAATAATGGCTACATCTCAGAAAGTATTAAACTGTCAAGAGGAGTAAAACAAGGTTGTCCACTATTGGCATACATGTATGTTAGCTATTAAATTCAGGTCCAACAATGATATCAAGGGATTAGAAATGTGGTGTCATTGTTTGCTGATGATTTAAATCCTCAGAGGATCTCTGGATTACAAACCAATTTTGGTAAGTTTACTCTATTATGTGTTTGATCTTTTTTTACATTACCGTGTAGTTTACCAATAAAATGCTCTGATGGTGATGTGGATATACTCTGTATACATATTCCGAAATAAATGATCTCACTCCAATAAATGTTTATAGATAATATCTTGCTACCATGGACAGGTAAAATACCTGTCTATTTGTGGGGGGAAAATCATCCTGATTAACTCTTTAATCATATCCCAGTTTACCTATTTGCTTATGGTCTTGCCTACACCTAGAGAACAGTTCAAAATGAAATGAGAAAACAGTATTACATTTAATTTGGTATGGCAAGCCAGACAAAATTAAATGGGCCTATTTATCTAATGATATATATTATATAAATAGGCCTGTTTGTAATGAATACTCAGCGAGAAAAAGGTGTAGATTAACACGCAGAGCACAGCAGATGTTTATTAAGCCTTTGCAGAAGGCAGGAATCATGGTCACAGGCAGGCAATGGTCAAACACAGGTAGGCAGTCAAAACCAAACAATACCTCACAACCATAAAAACAGAAAGAACTGAACTAAATAGGGAGCTGATGAGACCATGTGAGAAACGAACACGTGAAATCAATGAACAAAAATGAAAGACAGGGCTACGTTCAAGAACACAAAGAAACAGGGCTACGTTCAAGAACATAAAGAAACAGGGCTAGGTTCAAGAACATAAAGAACACAAGGTTGACTACGAAAACAAAAGCAGAACATTACATCATTTTAATTAATTATTATACAAAATTCTCGCAATCAATATCATGTTATTTATATGGGAGATACAACCTTCCCAGCTCTGCAGATTTAGTTGTGAAGAGACAGAATCAGTTGAAGTAATACGGCTACAGATTCATCTGCCTCATCTAAAGCCCATTCTTGTGGGAAGCTGCTATAGACTAGAGGTCGACCGATTATGATTTTTCAACGCCGATACCGATACCGATTTATTGGAGGACCAAAAAGAAGCCAAACCCGATTAATCAGACAATTTTTTTATTTTATTTGTAATAATGACAATTACAAAAATACTGAATGAACACTTACTTTAACTTAATATAATACATCAATAAAATCAATTTAGCCTCAAATAAATAATGAAACATGTTCAATTTGGTTTAAATAAGGCAAAAACAAAGTGCTGGAGAAGAAAGTAAAAGTGCAATATGTGCTATGTAAGAAAGCTAACGTTTAAGTTCCTTGCTCAGAACATGAGAACATATGAAAGCTGGTGGTTCCTTTTAACATGAGTTTTCAATATTCCCAGGTAAGAAGTTTTCGGTTGTACTTATTATAGGAATTATAGGACTATGTCATTCTATACCATTTGTATTTCATTAACCTTTGACTATTGGATGTTCTTATAGGCACTTTAGTATTGCCAGTGTAACAGTATAGCTTCCGTCCCTCTCCTCGCTCCTACCTGGGCTCGAACCAGGAACACAACGACAACAGCCACCCTCGAAGCAGCGTTACCCATGCAGAGCAAGGGGAACAATCACTCCAAGTCTCAGAGCGAGTGACGTTTGAAACGCTATTAGCGCGCACCCCGCTAACTAGCTAACCATTTCACATCGGTTACACCAGCCTCATCTCGGGAGTTGATAGGCTTGAAGTTATAAACAGCTGCTGGCAAACGCACGAAAGTGCTGTTTGAATGAATGCTTACAAGCCTGCTGCTGCCTACCACCGCTCAGTCAGACTGCTCTATCAAATCATAGACTTAGTTATAACATGATAACACACAGAGATAGGAGCCTTAGGTCATTAATATGGCCAAATCGGGAAACTATAATCTCAAAAACAAGACGTTTATTCTTTCAGTGAAATACGGAACTGTTCCGTATTTTATCTAACGGGTGGCATCCATAAGTCTAAATATTCCTGTTACATTGCACAACCTTCAATGTTATGTCATAATTACGTAAAATTCTGGCAAATTAGGCGGCCCAAATTGTTGCATATACACTGACTCTGCGTGCAATCAACGCAAGAGAAGTGACACAATTTCACCTGTTTAATATTGCCTGCTAACCTGGATTTCTTTTAGCTAAATATGCAGGTTTAAAAATATATACTTCTGTGTATTGATTTTAAGAAAGGCATTGATGTTTATGGTTAGGTACACATTGGAGCAACGATACGCACCACATCGATTATATGCAACGCAGGACACTCTAGATAAACTACACTGCTCAAAAAAAATAAAGGGAACACTAAAATAACACATCCTAGATCTGAATGAATGAAATATTCTTATTAAATACTTTTTTCTTTACATAGTTGAATGTGCTGACAACAAAATCACACAAATATTATCAATGGAAATCAAATTTATCAAACCATGGAGGTCTGGATTTGGAGTCACACTCAAAATTAAAGTGGAAAACCACACTACAGGCTGATCCAACTTTGATGTAATGTCCTTAAAACAAGACAAAATTAGGCTCAGTAGTGTGTGTGGCCTCCACGTGCCTGTATGACCTCCCTACAACGCCTGGGCATGCTCCTAATCAGGTGGCGACTCCTGGACAGTCTGTGGTGCAACGTGGCGTTGGTGGATGGAGCGAGACATGATGTCCCAGATGTGTCCATAGCATCAATGCCTTCCTCTTGCAGGAACTGCTGACACACTCCAGCCACATGAGGTCTAGCATTGTCTTGCATTAGGAGGAACCCAGGGCCAACCGCACCAGCATATGGTCTCACAAGGGGTCTGAGGATCTCATCTCGGTACCTAATGGCAGTCAGGCTACCTCTGGCGAGCACATGGAGGGCTGTGCGGCCCCCCAAAGAAATGCCACCCCCCACCATGACTGACCCACCGCCAAACTGGTCATGCTGGAGGATGTTGCAGGCAGCAGAACGTTCACCACGGCGTCTCCAGACTCTGTCACGGCTGTGACGTGCTCATTGTGAACCTGCTTTCATCTGTGAAGAGCACAGGGCGCCAGTGGCGAATTTGCCAATCTTGCCAAACGTCCTGCACGGTGTTGGGCTGTAAGCACAACCCCCACCTGTGGACGCCGGGCCCTCATACCACCCTCATGGAGTCTGTTTCTGACCGTTTGAGCAGACACATGCACATTTGTGGCCTGCTGGAGGTCATTTTGCAGGGCTCTGGCAGTGCTCCTCCTGCTCCTCCTTGCACAAAGACAGAGGTAGCGGTCCTGCTGCTGGGTTGTTGCCCTCCTAAGGCCTCCTCCACTTCTCCTGATGTACTGGCCTGTCTCCTGGTAGCGCCTCCATGCTCTGGACACTACGCTGACAGACACAGCAAACCTTCTTACCACAGCTCGCATTGATGTTCCATCCTGGATGAGCTGCACTACCTGAGCCACTTGTGTGGGTTGTAGACTCCGCCTCATGCTACCACTAGAGTGAAAGCACCGTCAGCATTCAAAAGTGACCAAAACATCAGCCAGGAAGCATAGGAACTGAGAAGTGGTCTGTGGTCACCACCTGCAGAACCACTCCTTTATTGGGGGTGTCTTGCTAATTGCCTATAGTTTCCACCTGTTGTCTATTCCATTTGCACAACAGCATGTGAAATTTATTGTCAATCGGTGTTGCTTCCTAAGTGGACAGTTTGATTTTACATAAGTGTGATTGACTTGGAGTTATATTGTGTTGTTTAAGTGTTCCCTTTATTTTTTTGAGCAGTGTAGTAATACCATCAACCATGTGTAGTTAACTAGTGATTATGATTGATTGATTGATTGTTTTTTATAAGATAAGTTTAATGCTAGCTAGCAACTTACCTTGGCTTACTGCATTGGCGTAACAGGCAGTCTCCTCGTGGAGTGCAATGTAATCAGGTGGTTAGAGCGTTTGGACTAGTTAACTGTAAGGTTGCAAGATTGAATCCCCCGAGCTGACAAGGTAAAAATCTGTCGTTCTGCCCCTGAACGAGGCAGTTAACCCACCGTTCCTAGGCTGTCATTGAAAATAAGAATGTGTTCTTAACTGACTTTCCTAGTTAAATAAAGATTAAATAAAGGTGTAAAACTTGAAATCGGCCCTAATTAATCGGCCATTCCGATTAATCGTTCGACCTCTACTATAGATCACCAAGTGCTAACAGTCAGTATCTGGATAATATGTGTGAAAGGCTTGATAATGTATGTGACATCATCAGAGAAGTATATTTTCTGGGCGATTTAAATATTGACTGGCTATCATCAAACTGCCCACTCAGGAAAAAACTTCAAAACTGTAACCAGTGCCTGCAACCTGGATCAGGTTGTCAGTCAACCTACCAGGGTAGTTACAAACAGCACAGGAATTAAATCATCAACATGTATTGATCACAGTTTTACTAATGCTGCAGATATTTGCTTTAAAGCGGAATCCAAATCCATAGGATGTAGTGATCACAATATAATAGCCATATCTAGGAAAACCAAAGTTCCAAAGGATGGGCCTAATATAGTGTATAAAAGGTCCTACAAGAAGTTTTGTAGTTATGTTGATGATGTAAAGAATATTTGCTGGTCTGTGGTGTGTTATGAGAAGCAACCAGACGCTGCACTTGATGCATTTATGAAACTACTTATTCCAGTTACTAATAAGCACACACCAGTTAAGAAAATGACTGTAAAACGGTTAAATCCCCTTTGATTGAGAGGGATGAGGCAAAAGGTATGGCAATTAAGTCTGGCAGCCCAACTGATTGGCAAACGTACTCCAAATTAAGAAATCATGTGACTAAACTAAATAAAAAATACAAATAAACTACACTATGAAAGAAAGATAAATTATATAAAGAATGATAGTAAAAAGCTTTGGTGCACCTTAAATTACATTTTGGGAAAAAGGCCACCTCAGCTCCATATATTGAATCAGATGGCTCATTCATCACAAAGCCCACTGATATTGCAAACTACTTTAATGATTTATTCATTGGCAAGATAAGCAAACTTTGGGATGACATGCCAGCAACAAATGCTGACACTACACATCCAAGTATATCAGACCAAATTATGAAAGACAAGAATTATACTTTTGAATTCCGTAAAGTCAGTGTGGAGAGGTGAAAAAATTATTGTTGTCTATCAACAATGACAAGCCACCAGGGTCTGACAATCTAGATCGAAAATTACTGAGGATAATAGCAGACAATATTACCACTCCTATTTCCTAAATCTTCAATTTAAGCATGTGCCCTCAGGCCTGGAGGAAAGCTAAAGTCTCCCTTTACTGGCTCAAATAGCCGACCAATCAGCCTGTTACCAACCCTTAGTAAACTTCTGGAAAGAAATTGACCAGATACAATGCTATTTACAGTAAACAAAAAAAATCAGCATGCTTATTGGGAAGGACACTCAACAAGCACAGCACCTACACAAATGATGGATGATTGTCTGAGAGAAATTGATGATAAAATTATTGTGGGGGCTGTAAGACATCAGTGCAGCTTTTGACATTATTGATCATAGTCTACTGCTGGAAAAACTTATGGGTTATGGCTTTACACCCCCTGCTATAATGTGGATAAAGAGTTACTTGTCTAACAAAGAGAGTGTTCTTTAATGGAAGCCTATCAAATATAATCCAGTTAGAATCAGGAATTCCCCAGAGTAGCTGTTTAGGCCCCTTGCTTTTTTCAATGTTTACTAACGACATGCCACTGACTTTGAGTAAAGCCAGAGTTTCTATGTATGCGGATGACTCAACACTATTACACGTCAGCTACTACAGCGACTGAAATGACTGAAACACTCAACAAAGAGCTGCAGTTAGTTTCAGAGTGGGTGGCAAGGAATAAGTTAGCCCTAAATATTTCTAAAACTAAAAGCATTGTATTTGGAACAAAACACTCACTAAACCCTAATCCTCAACTAAATCTTGTACTAAATAATGTGGAAATTGAGCAAGTTGGGATGACTAAACTGCTTGGAGTAACACTAGATTGTAAACTGTCATGGTCAAAACATATTGATGCAGTAGTAGCTAAGATGGGGAGAAGTCTGTCTATAATAAAGCGATACTCTGCCTTCTTAACAACACTATCAACAAGGCAGGTCCTACAGGCCCTACTTTTGTCGCACCTTGACTACTGTTCAGTCGTGTGGTCAGGGGCCACAAAAAAGGACTTAGGAAAATTGCAATTGGCTCAGAACAAGGCAGTACTTTTACTTATGAGAGGTATTGACATGTTGAATGCACCGAGCTGTCTCGGACACCCATGCATACCCCACAAGACATGCCACAAGAGGTCTCTTCACAGTCCCCAAGTCCAGAACAGAGTATGGGAGGCACACAGTACTACATAGAGAGATGACTACATGTAACTCTATTCCACATCAAGTAACTGACGAAAGAAGTAAAATTAGATTTAAAAAACAGATTCAAAAAACACCTTATGGAACAGCGGGGACTGTGAAGCAACACAAACATTGGCACAGACACATGCATACACACACACACACGATAACATACACACTATACGTACACATGGATTTTGTCATGTAGATATGTGGTAGTGGTGGAGTACGGGCCTGAGGGCACACAGTGTGTTGTGAAATCATTAAGACAAAGTGTGTTTAACACATTTTGGTTACTACGTGGTTCCATGTGCGTTATTTTATAGTTTTGATGTCTTCACTATTATTCTACAATGTAGAAAATAGTCCAAATAAAGAAAAACCCTTGAATGAGTAGGTGTGTCCAAACTTTTGACTGGTACTGTATATATATTTGCAAAAAAAATATCTACAATCTATCTGCAAAATATACAAGCTGATCTACCCCCCCCCAAAAAAAAAAATTTAAAAGAAGGATATTTGCTGCTCCAAGAGTTGCGTAAAGTTGGTGAAATCTTACTCAACATGATTCACAGCTGTAATGATTGCTTCCCAAGGTGCTTTGAACAAGTATTAACTCTGGGGAGTGAAGACATACGCAATCAAGATTTACATTGTTTTTTTAATGCATTTTTTAAAGTGTATTTTTGATTTACTTTTAAGTGTAGAGTAGGTTGTGTAAATCAGTTGGGAAAAAATCTAATGTAATCCATTTTATATTTAAATATAAGGCAGCAAAATGTGACAACTGTGCAAGGGGTATGAAGAGTTTCCCTAGGGACTATAGCTGGATCTAAACAACGGATGGTGTGGGATGTTGATTCTTCTTGACATAAGACTACTTTTGTGGTATGAGAACACCTGACAAAACGTGAAGCGGAATGTAATGTCCCTTAAACTTTACAAACAGAAGAGGTGGGAGTATACAATATCCTCAGAAGCCACTGGTCTGAGTGTGAACCATAGGTGGTCTACTTCTCTCAATAACTATAAATTTGAATATGAAACATGAGCCGAAGAATATCTCTCTTAGGGTTCAATGGGATGGGGTCATACTGATACTGACCCTCCAATGAGTGTTTCCCCCTCTTTCTCTCTCTCCCATCTTCTCACTGATCTATACTGAACAAAAATATAAATGCAACATGTAAAGTGTTGGTCCCATATGTCATCAGATGAAATAAAAGAGCACAGAAATGTTCCATACGCACAAAAAGCTTATTTAGCTTTTTGTTAATTTCTCTACCATAAGCCTTCTTAACCACACTATCAACAAGGCCTCCAACGTTGTTTTAGAGAATTTGGCAGTACGTCCAACCGGCCTCACAACAGCAGACAACGTGTAACCACGCCAGCCCAGGACCTCCACATACCGGCTTCTTCACCTACGGGATCGTCTGAGACCAGCCATCTGGACAGCTGATGAAACTAAGGAGTATTTCTGTCTGTAAAAAAGCCCTTTTGTGGCAAAAAAACTCCTTATGATTAGCTGTGTCTGGCTCCCCAGTGGGTGGGCCTATGCCCTCCCAGGCCCACTCATGGCTGTGCCCCTGCCCAGTCATGTGAAATCCATAGATTAGGGCCTAATTTATTTATTTAAATTGACTGATTTCCTTATATGAACTGTAACTCAGTACAATCTTTAAAAATGTTGAATGTTGCATTTATATTTTAATTCAGTGTAAGTTTTCATTACTGTCTTAAGCCCAGTCTGAACTGGACTAAAGCCCAGAGACATTGGCCCGATTTGACTACATTGAAAATACATCTTTTGTAACCATCGGATAGTAACGTCTGCGTTCACCTATCATGTCAGGCAGCCTAGTGGTAGCCTCGTGGTTAAGTGCATTGGGATAGTAACTGAAAGATTGCTGGTTTGAATCCCTGAGCCGACTAGGCAAAAAATCTTTTGATGTGCCATTGAGAACTTAATCCTAATGCTCTGGATAAGAGTGACTGCTAAATGACTCAAATGTAAATCAATGATTTCCCTCCATTTTGAAATACATCCTTCTTTACCATTTGAGGTAACAGCCACTAAGGGTTTCATTAGCTTTCACATATCTTATCAGTTCAAAACTGTGGTTTCCCAAGGAAGGGAGGACGGAAGCATGCATTGTGATTAGTCCATCATAATAGGGCTAAATATGTTTCAGCCCATGCTGTTTCCTCTGACATCCTGACTGTCCTGCTTACGTCACACTTGCGCATCAGAGACATCCCCCGCCGTGTCAAAGTAAACACTCAGATTCCACACACACACACCCGCACAGTGTTACAGTAATTATTTATATCAATCATCAGACAAAAGCCAGGCATTCATACGATCATGGTTCAGGTGGATCAGGTGAGTGGATGGAGTGTGGTGCTTAGCGTACTGCTTTTAATTGTAGGTTATATACCTGCATGGGTATACTGTAAGTCTGAATGAATAAATTAACAATTGCTGTATAATGATTACAAACATACTATGGTTAATGGATAAAGCATAACATTATGTAGCCAACTTATGCTATACCAATTGAGCTGATGTTCTACTTGGCTCTTGGATGATGTCAATTACTGTAAGATGCAGTTACCAGTGAACAGTAACACCTGTTAATGTATTACAGTGACTGTTTATTATGTGTAATCATTACGTGACAAAAGGATGAATACGGGCTATAAATGCAGTATCTTATCTTTCCACTTCAGTCAGTGGCTGGCTGCACCAACAGCAGCTCTCTTTCTCTCTCCCCCTTTCTATAGCTCCCTCCTCCTCTCTCTCCTTTCTCTGTCCATCTCCACTTGGCATTATTAGGTAGGTCTATCAAGGGCCTATGAGTCAGGCCGGCAGCTACACTTCTACAGCCCTGCAATTACAGTCAGGGGCCCTCCACTCCAGTTGTCTTCATAATTAACATGATAAACAGCCCCTCAACACTGGCAGTCAATCCTGAGCCCCACCAATACAGGGACTGACTATAGCGTATATCCGACAAAACATCCACAATTATGAATCTCCCCTCAAGATATTAAAGGGGCAATCCAGTCACAAATGTGATTTCCCTATGTTTTACACATATTTCCACACTATGAGTTTGGAATAATACCGTTAAATTGTGAAAATTATGATAGTGCCATTTTAGTGTAAGAGCTGTTTGAAAAGACCACCTGCAATTTCTGCTTGTTTGCACGGGTGGGGTTTTTGGACCACCTGGCGACATCACCAGGTGGTGTAAGTTAATACACCAATAACAAAGAGTTTTCCCTTCTCTCTGTTAAAGATGCACTATGCAGATATCGCTCCGCCATTTCCTGGTTGCTAAAAGTCTAATAGATCACTTAATTTCAGTTTATGTGACAAAACAAGCAAGTATAGTGTAGAGAATCATTGTACCAGGGGCCAACTTTCACTGGGGACGGGGAGGGACATGCAAATAGAAATAGCACACATAGAACAGATCTACCATGTCGTAGACTTGCTTTCAATGAGAATGACAGATCTATAACACACATTTCTATGTGAATTTGGTTACATATTGCAGTTAGTTAATAGCAGCTGATTTTCAGGTTACATATCCCTCCCATTAGGCTCCTCCAATTAGGCCCTTCACTCAGGCCACTCCCAGACAGTCCTAGCTAAATTATTGCTTGAGAAATTGATTTTTGCTAAGAACCTATTTTGTTTCCTTTAATTGAAAACAATTACTTAATTTCTGTTACCTAGAAATTATTTGATATTGACACAAAAACAGCTGCATTGGACCTTTAATACAGTATAACTAAGCAATAAATAACATTGGAACATACACATAAACCGTCTGATTAAATTCCTACATTTCCCTCTGTATTTTTATATAGAATAATAGATTGTTCACCAGTGTCATTACCTATATGGGCTTAACCTCTACGGGATCGGGGTCCCCCCCACGCAATGGTTGAGCTAACATAGGCTAATGTGATTAGCATGAGTAACAAAATAAATCCCAGGACATAGACATATGTGATATGGGCAGAAAGCTTAAATTCTTGTTAATCTAACTACACTGTCCAATTTACAGTAGCTATTACAGTGAATGAATACCATGATATTGTTTGAGGAGAGTGCACAATTATGAACTTGAAAATGTATTAATAAACCAATCAGGCACATTTGGGCAGTCTTGATACAACATTTTGAACAGATATGCAATGGTTCATTGGATCAGTCTAAAACGTTGTACATACACTGCTGCCACCTAGTGGCCAAAATCTAAATTGCGCATGGGTTGGAATAATACATTATGGCCTTAATGGCATTTGAAAGATGGTACAAAAAAATATATATATATATATATTTTTTTCTTTGTATTATCTTTAACCAGATATAATGTGTTATATTCTCCTACATTAATTTCACATTTCCACAAACTTCAAAGTTTTTCCTTTCAAATGGTATCAAGAATATGCATATCCTTGCTTCAGGTCCTGACAGACAGGCAGTTAGATTTGGGTATGTCATTTTAGGTGAAAACTGAAGGAAAAAAAAGGGTTGGAGGTTTTTAAGTCTTGAACATGTTATTGTATAAGTGGGTGGGTATACAGATAAGACCATAAAATAATATAGGCCTATTCTGGCACTAGACTATATGTAAATACTAGGCCTATACTTTCCAATTGTTATTTTACCTTAAATATATCCCAGGCATAGCTGCCTTCATCATAACATTGTACACTGAACATCGTGTTGCCAAGACTTCAAGAATGACAGAGGGAAGATCTTCAGGCTTAAATATCGACAATTCAGATTGTTTATAATTCAGTAGTGATCAATTGATTTAATGGCCCTGACAATCCCCGGTATGTAACTACAGTCATGATAACCTTGGCCAGCCGACCCTTTATCGTTATATGTAGATGTGACTGCCAGGTAAAAACAAACACAGGTGCCTTGAAAACATGACAATAATATGACAATAACCAACCTCGCTACAATGTAGCAAGTGAGTCTATACTTCCAAAGCCGGCTTTTTGGTAATAGCCTGGTTATTACAGCTTGTATGTAGCCGAGCCTATGCGATGCAGTATTGTGCTACACATAGCAGGATAACTTATTTTGAGCGCTATCTATGCCAATCCAACAATCGAAATCATCGTGGTACAGCAACATTAAATCCTGGAGACGTTGTGCTTTTAGCTAAATATGATAGAATAAATTGCACATTTCCAACAAACAGCATCTGTAAATTGTGTGCGGTGCGGCGAAAACGACCCTCCCCCACAGCTAAACAATACCATGGACAGCGGCGCGGAAACATAAGGCTTACCTCCGTCAACAAAATACAGAATGTCAGTTCTGGATTAGCCACAAAAGTCCGAGTCCTCGAAGATGAATTAATTTGAATTATTTGGATAATAAATGATGGCTATTCTGTTGTCCTGCTACAAAACATGACCTCACGGAATTCACTACAATCTCTCTGCATTGACAGGCCGAGCGCGCACTGCAAGAAGACATGCGTACTACGTCACTAAAGCCCTACGCATCCGTGAGATAGGAGCTACCGCCCTATCCTTTCCTTTTATCAATAGAAATACATACAAAAATATCCTCTTCCCTGTAATGAATAAAATCAATACAAATCTCTCTCTCACACGCACATTTATAGGCCTACCTCAACCCTTTTGGCTGAATGCTGGTTTTAAGGCCTGTCTATTTGGGATGGTACCATATCAAATGATTATCTTCCACACAACAGCCAATCCACAGACTTTGCAATTATATTTATACAGGCCTATTCATCCACCTCTGTTTTGGAATGCTCGGAGACTGATGGCAGACATGCTGCGACAGAGGCAGTAAACTGAGGGATAATGAAACGAGAACATTAAGAATGTCAGCTTTGGCACCCAGCCAATGAGTTAGTACATTCACACTAATGAGTCATGCCAGTAGTTATTTACACAGTGCCAGCGGGTCAAAAGTCAGACAGAAAGGGTTAAAACACAAAGCGAAGTACAGTGCATTAGGGAAGAATTCAGAACCCCTGACTTTTTCCAAATTTCGTTACGTTACAGCCTTATTAAAAAATTGAATCGATCTACAATCTATGGGCTCCCGAGTGATGCAGTGGTCTAAGACACTGCATCGCAGTGCAAGAGGGGTCACTGCAGTACCTGGTTCGAAACCAGGCTGCATCACATCAGGCCATGATTGGGAGTCCCACAGGGTGGTGCACACTTGGCCCAGGGTAGGCATTCATTGTAAATAAGAAATTATTCTTCACTGACTTGCCTTTTTAGACATTTTCCCAAAAACAGAAATATCAAATTTACATAAGTATTCAAACCCTTTACTCAGTAATTTGTTGAAGCACCTTTGGCAGCGATTACAGCCTTGGCTCTTCTTGGGTATGACGCTACAAGCTTGGTACACATGTATTTGGGGAGTTTCTCCCATTCTCCTGTGCAGATCCTCTCAAGCTCTGTCAGGTTGGATGGGGAGTGTCACTGCACAGCTATTTTCAGGTCTCTCCAGAGATGTTCGATCGGGTCCAAGTCCGGGCTCTGACTTGGACACGCAAGGATATTCAGAGACCACTTGGCTGTGTGCTTAGGGTCGTTGTCCTGTTGGAAGGTGGACCTTCGCCCCAGTCTGAGGTCCTGAGCGCTCTGGAGCAGGTTTTCATCAAGTATCACTATGTACTTTGCTCCGTTCATCTTTCCCTCGAACCTGACTGGTCTTTAAGTCCCGTTAACATCCCCACAGCAGGATGCTGCCACAACCATGCTTCACTGTAGGGATGGTGCCAGGTTCAATCTTGGTTTCATAAGACCAGAGTATCTTGTTTCTCATGGTCTGAAAGTCTTCAGGTGCCATTTGGCAAACTCTTGGTTGGGCTGTCATATGCCTTTTACTGAGGAGTGGCTTCATTCTGGCCACTCTATCATAAATGGTGGAGTGCTGCAGAGATTGTTGACCTTCTGGAATATTCTCCATATCTCCACAGAGTAACTCTGGAGCTCTGTCAGAGTGACCATCGGGTTCTTGGTTACCTCCCTGACCAAGGCCCTTCTCCCACAATTGCTCAGTTTGGCCGGGCGACCAGCTCTAGGAAGAGTCTTGGTGGTTCCATTTAAGTATGATGGAGGACACTGAGAGCTATACATACATACATACATACATACATACATACATACATACATACATACATACATACATACATACATACATACATACATACATACATACATACATACATACATACATACATACATACATACATACACTACCGTTCAAAAGTTTGGGGTCACTTTGAAATGGCCTTGTTTTTGAAAGAAAAGCTAATTTTTTTGTCCATTAAAATAACATCAAATTCATCAGAAATACAGTGTAGACATGTTTAATGTTGTAAATGACTATTGTAGCTGGAAACGACCAGCATCCCAGAGTCAGGAAATGTATTCAATCGCGAAATGTATTCAATTGGAAATGTATTCAATCACGATCTGCTGGCATTTCGGGGGAAAGCAGACAGGTTTTATTTAAAGCAGACAGTTTATTTATGGAGCTTACCGCATGAGTTGTGTTTTGGGAGCCTATTTTGTCTGCACTGTGGATGGCTCAGTTTTCTATAGAGCCTGCCTGTGGGCTAAATTGAAGTGTGACGATTTGGTCATGCATCTGATCGTAGATTTGGGGTCAGTCCGGGAGACAGGCTTTCTTTGGATGGGATTTTGTTAAAAGGTAAAATGTATTACTTTTATCTTAGGATCAACGTTGTCACAGTTGCCTCTTGTTGAAGAGGCATCAGCTAACATTTGGGGCGGCAGGGTTTCCTAGTGGTTAGAGCATTGGACTAGTAACCGGAAGCTTGCAAGATCGAATCCTGAGCTGACAAAGTAAAAATCTGTTGTTCTGCCCCTGAACAAGGCAGTTAACCCACTGTTCCTAGGCCATCATTGAAAATAAGAATTTGTTCTTAACTGACTTGCCTAGTTAAAAAATGCTATAGCTAGCTATCCTCTTCCTCCGTTTCTGAATACATTTTTGTCTTGCAAAATAAGTGAGCTAGATTTTGTTTGTGCACTACCATATGTCGATAGCCAAGTTTGTCACTGGTATGGGATAGTAAATGACCTAAAGCTAGCCAGCCAGACAGTGATAGCCGCAAGCTAAAACCGGAGAGAGAGTGAGAGAATTCACTTTCTGTTTAAAGTGTTGAATTGATCAAGTTCACTCAAATACGTTTTTCTACATTTAATTGATGAAATTACATTTTTATTCTATAAAGATAGTAATTGTGGCTTTAAAACCTTCACAGCCGTTTTCCATACTAAAACATGAAGTACAACTTCATGCACGCCAGCTTTCCGTGTACAGTAAGCTCACTGTGTGAGCCATCAAAATTGCAATCTTGAATTTGGGCGTTTCCAGTAGACTTCATGGTTTTATATGCGGGGAACAAACATTGTCCAATCGTAAAATAACAAATAATTTCTCGAGTTAGAACACATGTATGCTGAACCAAGATAATCTATCTACCTGACAGGTGTGACATAACAAAAAGCTGATTAACAGCATGATCATTACACAAGTGCAGCTTGTGCAGGGGACAATAAAAGGCCACTAAATATGCAGTTTTGTCACACAACACAATGCCACATTGGTCTCAAGTTTTGAGGGAGCATGCAATTGGCATGCTGACTGCATAAATGTCAATCAGAGGTAGAAAATGGCAGAAAATGTCATGTTCACCATAAGCTGCCTCCAACATCATTTTAGAGAGCTTGGCAGTATGTCCAACCGGCCTCAAACCACGGACCACGTGTAACCATGCCAGCCCAGGACCACATCCGGTTTCTTCACCTGCGGAATCGTCGGAGACCAGCCACCCGGACAGCTGATGAAACTATGGGTTTGCACAGCTGAATCATTTCTGCACAAACTATCAGAAACCATTTCAGGGTGGCTCATCGCGTGCTCAACGTCCTCACTAGGGTCTTGACCTGCTTGCAGTTCTGCGCCGTAACCGACTTTAGTGGGAAAATGCTCACCTTTGATGGCCACTGAAGAAGTGTGCTCTTCACGGACGAATCCTGTTTCAACTGTAGATGGCAGACAACGTGTATGGTGTTGTGTGGGCCAGCGGTTTGCTGATGTCAATGTTGTGAACAGAGTGCCCCATGGTGGCGAGATCCTGAGGCCCATTTTTGTGCCATTCATCCGCCACCATCACCTCATGTTTTAGCATGACAATGCACAACCCCATGTGGCAAAGGATCTGTACACAATTCCTGGAAGCTGAAAATGTCCCAGTTCTTCCATGGCCTGCATACCCACCAGACATGTCACCCATTGAGTATGTTTGGGATGCAATGGATCGTTGTGTACGACGAAGTGTTTCAGTTTATAGAGAGGAGGAAAGGGCCTAGAAACGAGCCCTGGGGCAGACCAGTAGTGAGAGTATGTGGTGCAGACACAGGTCTTCTCCACGTCAAATGGTAGGATCGGCCTACTAGGTAGGATACAATCCAAGAGTGTGCAGAGCCTGAGATGCCCAACCCTAAGAGGGTGGAGAGGAGGATCTGATGGTCCCCAGTGTTGAAGGCAGAGGATAGATCTAGGAGGATGAGCACAGAGGAAAGAGAATCAGCTTTGGAAGTACGGAGAGCCTCTGACACAGACAAGAGCAGTCTCGGTTGAGTGACCCGTCTTGAAGTGTTTTGGAAAGGAAATAAAGATGTTTGATGTCAGAGGAGTGGAGTGTTGGTTTCTTGAGGAGGGGAGCACTTGGGCTGTTTTTAAGTCAGAGGGGACACAGCCAGTGGTCAGGGATGAGTTGATGAGGGAAGTGAGGAATGGGAGAAGGTCCCAGAGATGGTCTGGAGAAAGGAGGAGGGGATGGTGTTGGTTGTCGGGCAGCCGGACCTCATTAGTTCCAGGATTTCATCTGGAGAGAGAGGGGCGAAAGAGGTCAAGGCGTAGGGTATTTCTGTGTCAGTGGGACCAGTGGACTCAATTGGCTGAGTGAATGAGGAGCAGATGTTGTCAACCTTCTTTTCAAAGTGGTTGACAAAGTCATATGGAAGGAGGTAGGGGGTGGAGGATTAAGGAGGGAGAAAAAGGTGGAAAATAGTTTCCTAGGGTTAGAGACAGAAGCTTGAATTTTAGAGTGGTAGAAAGTGGCTTTAGCAGCAGATACAGAGGAAGAGAAGGTAGAGATCAGGGAGTGAAAGGATAATAGGTCCTCCGGATGTTTAATTTTCCTACATTATCACTCAGCTGCCCAAGCACCGTTCTGTAGGCTCGCAATGAATCAATCAGCTATGGAGCAGGAGGGGAGGGCCGAGCTGACCTTGGAGGAAAGGGGACAGTGAGAGATAGGATGCAGAGAGGGAGGAGAGTAAAGTCGAAGAGGCAGGATCAGGAGACAGGATGGATAAGGATTTAGCAGAAGGGAGAAATTATAGGATAGAAAAGGGCAGAGTAGTGGGAAAGAGAGCGTAGATTGCGACCATCTGGATAGGGCTGAGTGGGGGGGGGGTACAATGAGATTAGTAGGTGAACAGCCTCTAGTAAAGATGAGGTAAAGCATATTGCCTGCCTTGTGAGTGGGAGGGCACTGTGAAAGTGGGAGGGGACTGGGAAAGGATGAGGTCAAAAGAGGCAAGGAGGGTAAAGAAAGAGTTGAAAGAAATTAATGGAAGTCAGACATTGGGAGGTTGAAGTCGCCAAGTACGAAGAGCGGTGAGCCATTGTCAGGAAATGAGCTTATCAGGGTGTCAATGTAATTTGAGGAACTCTAAGGACACCTGGTGGTGCGAAAGATGACTACAATTTTAAGCTTGAGTGGAATTCAAATGAGGAGTTGGACAGGTGAGTGAGGGAGAAAAGAGAAAATCTCCACATAGGAGAATTTTGTAGCCCTGTGCCACCACCGCGACGACCAGATACGCTCGGACTATGAGCGAAAACGTTCTCTGGGGGCGATCCAGGTCTCCGTCAGGGCGAAAAAGTCAAGGGACTGTAGGGCATCATAGGCTTAAATTAACTCTGCATTTTTTACCGCAGATCGGCAGTTCCAAACGCTGCCCGAGACCAGGAATTTAACATGGGTTGTGCCCGCAGGGTACACTAAATTAGAAGGGTTGCAACCAAGGGGTGCGGAGCGTCTGTAAAGCCTACAGGGAGAGGAGTGGACAGGTATAGAAAACACACATAGTTGCCAAAGCTACAAAAGAGCTAAATAAGATCTGAAAATAACTAGGTAAGATACTCAAGTGAGAGAGTGGTGTGGAACCTTCCTCTCTTTACTTCCTCAAACAACTCCACGGAGAAACTCGATAGATACCGTCTTAGTTTTGCAACGAGACCGCCACTGACACAGCCCCCTCAGAGAAACCAGTGGAGACTGAAGTACTAATCACCTTGCAGAGGTGAAAAGCACAACTCCCAGTACTAATTGCTAACTGACTAGGAGAGGAGAAACCACCTCGCCTCCAATATACAGCCACCGATTTTACCAAAACAACAACAGTCACGTATTGCTCTGCCCCTTAATCCTGGTTGATGTGTCAACAATCATCTGCAAGTCATGAGCATTCAGCGTTTCACACACCAGGTAGGCTACTGGGAAGACAGGCAGCACTTAAAGTAGCAGGACCTAGTTAGTAAAAAGACAGTAAGTACTAGACAACGACAGACAAAAAAATGATTTAGCTCTCCTGGGGATATCAGGAGTCCTTTAGCTATAGAAGGACTAACCATTAACAAAATAAAACAATACTGTAGGTCTTTCTATGCATGTAATGTCTGTGGGTGAATTATGCAACAATTACTGTAAGCAGATGTGCTAAAAAAAATGTGATGTAGATTTGTTTATGCCATTGCTTGATCTAAATGTAAGAATATGTTGCAGATTTAAACTTGAATTGGTGCCTATGGAAACAAATAAAAATGTAATGAACAATGTTTTCAATATTCAACTTTAACCTCTGCAATACTTTTTACAGTAGGTAATAAGCTGTAGACAGGTGGGCATTGCCAGGTTATGATGAGGTCTTAACCATGACAGTACATAATATAGCACATTATGGCCTAGTGGTCAAAATTATGATAGAGGACACAATTAAAAATACATCATATTCGGGTCAGTAAAAATACATAGAAAATGTTAAATAGTTTGTGACCAGAAAAATATATACTGACATAGGTTTATAGTGCTTTCAAGACAACTGGGAACTTTGACAAAAAACAAGGTCAAATCATGACGTCGTTGGTCTTCAGGTCGGAAAGTTTGAGCTCTACAAAGATGCCCGAGTTCCCAGTTGTCTTTAACGCACTAAAGAAGGTTCAAATCGTCTTACCCAGGAACACACTTGTAATTATAATTTTTCACTTGCTTTTTTCAAGTGTCAAATGTTCTCTTTTGTACACGTGTTCTTTACACCTGTTCAGTGTGCATTTACAGGCGATTAGAACGCTTGTTATGGTCATGTTTACACGCGTTCAGCCTATTGGGTAAGGAATGGCGTTTTGTACTTGACTTTGGATAATTGTCGAAAACAACTTATTTGGTAGCTAACGTCACATGTTGTGATTTTTTAAAACATTTATGTATTGAAAAAAAGCTTTAAAAAAAAGCTTCATAATTGATAAAGGTCATGTTAAATGAATGATATTATCTCATAGAAGAAAACATATAAGATCTTAACCTGACTTTATTTTAGGGGTTTTGTCATATTTCTACCATTATTATATTTACATTTGAGTAATTAAGCAGACCTTCTGGTAATATTTTGCTAAATACATATACTGTAACTCACGTCTCTGGGCCATCTTTTAGCATTTTCCTCACAGTAAACACACATTTTCAGTCTTTATTGGTCTTGTTACACAAATTATTTATTCATTTCTGCCCAGAAAAATCTATTCAGTCCCTCCACATTGAAATAAATGGTGGCCAACTTGAAAATAGGCTGCTGTGACTGATTTTACACTGAATCCATGATGCCTCTATGAAACTTTTCCAATGGGTCTCCTTGTTCTGTGGGAAGTTTGGTGTAGTTATCGTCTAGGGTACCATGTGATAATAAAGCACATCCCAATGCTCCCCGTTCTGTCAAATCAATATACCCCAAAAGGCATACAGGTACTGTATGACCTTTGACCCCCCCCCCCCCCCAAGTTGACCCATGGAGATTTCATTAACATTCCAATTATTTTATACCTTATTTCATACCTCATGTTAATAACATATCAATTGCCTTATTTGTCAAAGATTGTTCCCTGATAACACATTCATTTCTATTTTCTGCATATCAACAATTTGGCCTCTGAAGTAACAAGCTATAAGTCCATGTGAAAACAAATCCCCTCCATTGTGTATTCATTATTTTATAGTAACAATATGTTCCTCCAGCCTGTCTTGAATAGTGATTTCCTACTCATTCTAATGACACTGTATATCCACTAGATGGGGATGTTTTGACTAAAGTACTTACTTTTCCAAAACCTCATCTGTTTGATTATTAAATGAATGTATTAATAATCACTACCCTTTCCAAGCCACAAAGCCTGGAGGAAAGGACCTGGCTGCAGTGGAGGAAGGACATGGGTCATTTCAAAGGCCATTTATTCTGGAACAGAGTTATAAATCAAATCAAGCTTTATTTATATAGCACATTTCAGACATGAACGCAACACAATCCACTTCACAGGGGGAAAAAATATGAAAATAAAAACTTAAATATTTACACCATAAACAAAAGAATAACAATTTTAAACTAATAGACTAAAAATCAACCTAAGGAAAATCAAAGCTAAAAAGGTGTGTTTTAAGATCCCTTTTAAATATGTCCACGGCTTCAGGCCCCCTCAGGTTCTCTGGCAGGCTATTCCAGAGGCTGGGGGTATACATTTACATTTACATTTAAGTCATTTAGCAGACGCTCTTATCCAGAGCGACTTACAAATTGGTGCGTTCACCTTAAGACATCCAGTGGAACAGCCACTTTACAATAGTGCATCTAAATCTTTTAAGGGGGGTGAGAAGGATTACTTTATCCTATCCTAGGTATTCCTGAAAGAGGTGGGGTTTCAGGTGTCTCCGGAAGGTGGTGATTGACTCCGCTGTCCTGGCGTCGTGAGGGAGTTTGTTCCACCATTGGGGGGCCAGAGCAGCGAACAGTTTTGACTGGGCTGCGCGGGAACTGTACTTCCTCAGTGGTAGGGAGGCGAGCAGGCCAGAGGTGGATGAACGCAGTGCCCTTGTTTGGGTGTAGGGCCTGATCAGAGCCTGGAGGTACTGAGGTGCCGTTCCCCTCACAGCTCCGTAGGCAAGCACCATGGTCTTGTAGCGGATGCGAGCTTCAACTGGAAGCCAGTGGAGAGAGCGGAGGAGCGGGGTGACGTGAGAGAACTTGGGAAGGTTGAACACCAGACGGGCTGCGGCGTTCTGGATGAGTTGTAGGGGTTTAATGGCACAGGCAGGGAGCCCAGCCAACAGCGAGTTGCAGTAATCCAGACGGGAGATGACAAGTGCCTGGATTAGGACCTGCGCTGCTTCCTGTGTGAGGCAGGGTCGTACTCTGCGGATGCTGTAGAGCATGAACCTACAAGAACGGGCCACCGCCTTGATGTTAGTTGAGAACGACAGGGTGTTGTCCAGGATCACGCCAAGGTTCTTAGCGCTCTGGGAGGAGGACACAATGGAGTTGTCAACCGTGATGGCGAGATCATGGAACGGGCAGTCCTTCCCCGGGAGGAAGAGCAGCTCCGTCTTGCCGAGGTTCAGCTTGAGGTGGTGATCCGTCATCCACACTGATATGTCTGCCAGACATGCAGAGATGCGATTCGCCACCTGGTCATCAGAAGGGGGAAAGGAGAAGATTAATTGTGTGTCGTCTGCATAGCAATGATAGGAGAGACCATGTGAGGTTATGACAGAGCCAAGTGACTTGGTGTATAGCGAGAATAGGAGAGGGCCTAGAACAGAGCCCTGGGGGACGCCAGTGGTGAGAGCGCGTGGTGAGGAGACAGATTCTCGCCACGCCACCTGGTAGGAGCGACCTGTCAGGTAGGACGCAATCCAAGTGTGGGCCGCGCCGGAGATGCCCAACTCGGAGAGGGTGGAGAGGAGGATCTGATGGTTCACAGTATCGAAGGCAGCCGATAGGTCTAGAACACATATGTCAGAGTCAAGGCCCGCGGGCCACATCCGGCCCGCAAGAAGGTTTTTTTACGGCCCCTGGGATGATCTTGATTTATTATTAGAACCGGCCCGCAGCAAGCCCGCAGCCCGCAGATCTTTTACACGCACCAATACTACATTTCCCACAATGCAAAGGTGACGCACCGAGCAGTAGGCTGCTTCATTTCAATATTTATTGGCACAGCAGTCGTCAGCATCACAGTAAAATTAACTTTCAGATACCCATCAAAAATGGCAAAACGGAAGGTGGATACTGAGAACCGGGGTTTCAAACAAGGTGGGAGTCGGAGTATATGTTCACGAAGGTAGCTGGAAAACCTGTGTGTCTTCTGTGTGGAGAAAGTGTGGCGGTACTGAAAGAGTATAATCTGAGACGACATTATGAAACGAAACACGCGGACAAAAACAAGAATATGGACATGGAACAAAGGCTACAAAAGGCAGAGGAATTAAAACGAGGCCTCAAATCTCGACAGGCTCTGTTCAAAAAGCCAAATCACAAGGCCAGGCTGCTGTCAAGGCCAGTTTTATTTTGGCAGAAGAGATCGCTAAATCAGCCCGGCCATTTACGGAGGGGATTTCATCAAAAACTGCATGATTAAAGTTTGTGACGAAGTTTGCCCAGAAAAAAGGCAACTCTTTTTAAATGTGAGTCTGAGCAGAAACACCATTGCCGAGAGAGTAGACCAGTTGTCCATCAATCTAAAAGAGCAGCTTGTGAAAAAGGGAAAAGATTTTATTGCATATTCCTTGGCTGTGGATGAGAGCACCGACATTTCTGACATTGCCCAGTTGTCAATTTTCATCCGCGGAGTGGACTCCAACCTAAGCGTGACAGAGGAGTTTTTGGCTTTACGTCCTATGCATGGCACAACTACGGGGCATGATTTGTATGAAGAGGTGTCAAGATGTGTAAATGAGATGGAGCTGCCTTGGGAAAACTCGTGGGTTTGACAACCGACGGAGCACCTGCGATGTGTGGACACAGGAGCGGACTGGTGGCGAAGATACGGGAAAAGATGCAAGAGGAAAACGCGACAGGTGAGCTGACAGCTTATCATTGTATCATACACCAGGAAGCGTTGTGCGGTAAAGCCTTGAAAATGGAGCATGTAATGAGCATCATCACGCGCACAGTTAACTTTATCAGAGCCAAAGGTTTGAATCACCGCCAGTTCAAGGCATTTCTGACGGAGTTAGAAACGGAGCATGGTGATTTGCCTTATCACACAGAGGTGCGATGGCTAAGCCAGGGAAAGGTGCTTCAAAGATGTTTCGAGCTTCGTGAGGAGATTTGTCTGTTCTTGGACAGCAAAGGGAAAGACACAACACAACTCCGAGACGAAATGTTTCTGTGTGAAATGGCTTTTCTGTGTGACATTACGAGTCATCTGAATGCAATAAACTTGCAGCTGCAGGGTCGGGATCGTGTCATCTCTGATATGTACAGTACAGTGAAGGCATTTAAAACCAAACTGACTCTGTGGGAGACGCAGATGCGGAAAGAAAATTTGAGCCACTTTCCCAGCTGCCAGACCATGAAAGAGAAGCTCTCTACCAGTGCGTTCCCGAGCACACAGTTGGCTGATAAAATAGGTATGCTTGCCGCTGACTTTCGACGCCGATTTGCTGACTTTGAAGCACAAAAAAGCAGGTTGGAACTGCTCGGTAACCCATTTGCTGTTGACGTGGAAAGCTCACCACCAAACCTCCAAATGGAGTTGATTGACCTCCAATGCAATGATGCACTGAGGGCAAAATATGCGGCAGTGGGTGCTGCGGAGTTCGCCCGTTCCTCCCGGCACAATGCCCCAGCTGCGCATCCAGGCTGCTCAAACGTTGTCTATGTTTGGCAGCACATACCTGTGTGAACAACTGTTTTCTTTGATGAACCTGAACAAAACATCACACAGAAGTCGACTTACTGCTGAACACCTCCACTCAATTCTGAGGATTTCTTCAGCTCAGAGCCTTACCCCGAACATTGATGAACTTGTGGAAAAGATGGGACACCACCAAGTATCACCCTCAACCTCAAACAAGTGAACATTACTGTGCAATCACATATTTAGAGTTTTTACTCAGTTCAAGTTTAAAAGTTAAAATTTAATATTTGTTTTCACTGCATGTTACTTCTCCTTAAACAAAGTGTTGTTTTTGATTAATAGATTTTTGCACTTTATTTTTTTGTATTTCAATCCAATTATATTTTAAAAATATTTCAGTTGAGTGGATGATAGAAAATTGCTATTATTGTTTTTTCTTTGAAGTAAATTTAGCCCACTTTTGCTAAAATAGAAAATATAGTCTACTGATGGTGCCTTGAATACCGGTTTCTTTCATTTAATGTTCATGTTATGGGGATATTTATATAAAGGAAATTTGTCTTTTGTGTCTGTTGAAAATTAAAGATTACTGACAGAGCCATAAGAAAATATTGCTTTATTTATCTGATCATATTGTAATATATTTGTTAGGTTTTCAGTAGGTTCAATTAGGTTCACTAGACTATATGCGTCATTTAAAAAATGTTCAATGAACATTCGAACAGTCCGGCCCTCGTCTTGTAGCTGATTTTTTTATTTGGCCCTCCGTCCATTTGACTTTGACACCCCTGGTCTAGAAGGATGAGAGCAGAGGAGAGAGAGTTAGCTTTAGCAGTGCGGAGGGCCTCCGTGATACAGAGAAGAGCAGTCTCAGTTGAATGACTAGTCTTGAAACCTGACTGATTTGGATCAAGAAGGTCATTCTGAGAGAGATAGCGGGAGAGCTGGCCAAGGACGGCACGTTCAAGAGTTTTGGAGAGAAAAGAAAGAAGGGATACTGGTCTGTAGTTGTTGACATCGGAGGGATCGAGTGTAGGTTTTTTCAGAAGGGGTGCAACTCTCGCTCTCTTGAAGACAGAAGGGACGTAGCCAGCGGTCAGGGATGAGTTGATGAGCGAGGTGAGGTAAGGGAGAAGGTCTCCGGAAATGGTCTGGAGAAGAGAGGAGGGAATAGGGTCAAGCGGGCAGGTTGTTGGGCGGCCGGCCGTCACAAGATGCGAGATTTCATCTGGAGAGAGAGGGGAGAAAGAGGTCATATTTACTTGAAGTTCAAAGTTCCCCAACCTTACCTGGGACAGTCACACCATTGGGCAAATGTCACGTTTGGTTCAAAGTTGTAAGAGAACAAATAATACACTGCATGAATTTACTCATGATCCAAGTTTTTTTTTAAACAAAGCTTTTAGCATTATATCACCATTTTTGAAAAATGTAAGTTAAGTTATATTAGTGTTTGCCATTATGGACAAAAAAGGGGGGTCCAATATAAGTTCTTAGAAGTACCTGCTGTGTGCTATAATAGTGTTTAATGTGATTTTTGAATGAGTACCTCATCTCTGTACACGACATATACAATTATCTGTAAGGTCCAATGGCGACCCGTCATTCAGGGCAGGTGGGGTAGAGCCCCACCAGTTTTGAGCCCCACCTGTTTAGCCAACTATTTTTTTATTATTATAAACAAAATTGCCTGTTTTGCATGTTATTTTTTCCTTTAATACGCATCACATATCAGTTTGCAAATAATGTATAAAAAAATAATCTTTGAGTTAATAAAGCCGGATACAAACATGGTCTCTTTTTTGATTTCTTGAGTAAGGCAGCTCCAAAATGGCTCAGTGTTCTGTCACTCATTTTTATTTATTTTTATTTTATTTTATTTTGTATTTAACCTTTATTTAACCAGGTAGGCAAGTTGAGAACAGGTTCTCATTTACAATTGCGACCTGGCCAAGATAAAGCAAAGCACATACAACGACACAGAGTTACACATGGATGGAGTAAAACAAACATACAGTCAATAATACAGTATAAACAAGTCTATATACGATGTGAGCAAATGAGGTGAGATAAGGGAGGTAAAGGCAAAAAAAGGCCATGGTGGCAAAGTAAATACAATTAAGCAAGTAAAACACTGGAATGGTAGATTTGCAGTGGAAGAATGTGCAAAGTAGAAATAAAAATAATTGGTTGCAAAGGAGCAAAATAAATAAAATAAATACAGTAGGGAAAGAGGTAGTTGTTTGGGCTAAATTATAGGTGGGCTATGTACAGGTTCAGTAATCTGTGAGCTGCTCTGACAGTTGGTGATTAAAGCTAGTGAGTGAAAGCTAGTGAGGGTGTTTCCAGTTTCAGAGATTTTTGTAGTTCGTTCCAGTCATTGGCAGCAGAGAACTGGAAGGAGAGGCGGCCAAAGAAATAATTGGTTTTGGGGGTGACCAGAGAGATATACCTGCTGGAGCGCGTGCTACAGGTGGGTGATGCTATGGTGACCAGCGAGCTGAGATAAGGGGGGACTTTACCTAGCAGGGTCTTGTAGATGACATGGAGCCAGTGGGTTTGGCGATGAGTATGAAGCGAGGGCCAGCCAACGAGATGGTACCGGTCGTAATGGTGGGTAGTATATGGGGCTTTGGTGACAAAACGGATTGCACTGTGATAGACTGCATCCAATTTGTTGAGTAGGGTATTGGAGGCTATTTTGTAAATGACATCGCCGAAGTCGAGGATTGGTAGGATGGTCAGTTTTACAAGGGTATGTTTGGCAGCATGAGTGAAGGATGCTTTGTTGCGAAATAGGAAGCCAATTCTAGATTTAACTTTGGATTGGAGATGTTTGATGTGGGTCTGGAAGGAGAGTTAACAGTCTAACCAGACACCTAGGTATTTGTAGTTGTCCACATATTCTAAGTCAGAGCCGTCCAGAGTAGTGATGTTGGACAGGCGGGCAGGTGCAGGCAGCGATCGGTTGAAGAGCATGCATTTAGTTTATCTTCTTTTAAGAGCCATTGGAGGCCACGGAAGGAGAGTTGTATGGCATTGAAGCTTGCCTGGAGGGTTGTTAACACAGTGTCCAAAGAAGGGCCAGAAGTATACAGAATGGTGTCGTCTGCTTAGAGGTGTATCAGAGACTCACCAGCAGCAAGAGCGACATCATTGATATATACAGAGAAGAGAGTCGGTCAAAGAATTGAACCCTGTGGCACCCCCATAGAGACTACCAGAGGTCCGGACAGCAGACCCTCCGATTTGACACACTGAACTCTATCAGAGAAGTAGTTGGTGAACCAGGCGAGGCAATCATTTGAGAAACCAAGGCTGTCGAGTCTGCCGATGAGGATGTGATGATTGACAGAGTCGAAAGCCTTGGCCAGATCAATGAATACGGCTGCACAGTAATGTTTCTTATCGATGGCAGTTAAGATATCGTTTAGGACCTTGAGCGTGGCTGAGGTGCACCCGTGACCAGCTCGGAAACCGGATTGCGGAGAAGGTACGGTAGGATTCGAAATGGTCAGTGAACTAACAGTTTGGGTCTAGAGTGTCACCCTCTTTGAAGAGGGGGATGACCGCGGCAGCTTTCTAATCTTTAGGAATCTCAGACGATATAAAAGAGAACTTGAACAGACTGGTAATAGTGGTTGCAACAATGGTCGGCAGATAATTTTAGAAAGAGAGGTTCCAGATTTACGTGTTGAAGGTCTTCATTGGGTATCTCTGTTGGGTATCTCTGTTGGGCCCAGGCCTTAATGGGCAGGGTTCCACTTGGTGAGAAGGGGAGCCTGTTCTTCGGATGGCCTTCTCCTTCGTTCTCAGGTGTAAGTCTCTGATTGGCCACAAGAGGTCTCAATGTCCTTCATCTTGGTTGTCTGTTAACTCGCACTCGTTCTGGAAGAGTGGTCTTCTGAGAACGGGCTATTCAGCCGTGTCGATGATCCCAAAGTGGTCATGAAAGCAGTGCAGGTAACGATGATTTGAAGAGAATAACTGGATGGTCCTACTTAAATCCCCCTTCTTAGATACAGTACAGCTACTCAACCGTAGCATTGATTGTTAAGAGGTTCCTCTTCTTCAACCTTGTGTTGCATCTTTCGGGGTCGTGACTAATGTGGATCAAGCTGCAGCTTGTGGTCCGTCTAGTCTGATATGTTCATTCTTAGCTCAATCCTTTTACACCCTCGGGTAGAAAGTGGGCATTTACGTCATGCTGACATGCTCTCTAGGCTCCCTGGGGTGTGGCTAGTTACGAGGCAAGGTATCATAATGTACTATGATCTCGTTAGAGAACTAAAATCACAATCTTATCATCACAAAAACACTCTTTATTCTTGATATTTTCTACACAACGTAAAGGGTGTAAACCTAACATACACCGTGTAAAATCTCTTCAAGTTGCAATGTTTCCGTTATAACATCTTCATAACAATTTTAATGACATCACAAAATAGACATACATTTTCCATATTCCATCTCTCATCATTCCTAACATTTGGATGTTGAAATACATTGTCCCAGTGTCCATTGTTTGATGTTGATGTTTTGGGCGGCAACAGTCTCTCGGTAACAAAGGGATTTTACCTTCCCAATACTGCAGGGCAAGAGAGAGAAAGTTCTCTCTAGATTTACGACCGGCTGTCATGTCATAAAACCGGCCCAACTATCTGTCAGCCATTGTCAGTTGATCTGGCACTTTGATCCTCACCAAGGAGAGAAAGTCATGACACCTCGTATCCGCTTCTTGTTCCCTTATGCCGTAGTTTGTACATCTCAATTGTCAGTAGAAACCACATTTGTTTAAGCAAGTCAGCGATATCAGCTATGTATTTTTAAAAGGCAGTAAATGAGGCTGAATGAACTGTTTTGCTGCCAGACAAGGCTGCGCTGACAGCCAGGTGTAGCAGTAGTAAGGATTCTGTAACGGTCTGAGTGTAGTGGGTGAGGAGTCAGGCCCAGGAAGCAGAGAGTTCAGGGGAGTGCTATTTTAATGCACAGAGAAACGGCGAACATAAGCCAACCCTCACGAAAACACAGGGCGTAATGAACAAACAAATGCCCCAAACGGGGGGACTTAAACTGTCCAGAAAAAACCCACAAAATGGGAAAAACACAAAACCCATAGACGTGCACACAAGTTCACCAACCAGACGGTCACAATAAATAATCCCGCACAAGGAACCATGCGGGCCGGCTGACTAATAAAGCCTTACACTAACTACCTAACTCAAAACAGGTGCACTCAATAAACACATAAGGAGGGGGAGGAAATAATCAGTGGCAGCTAGTAGGCCTGCGACGACGACCGCCGAGCGCCACCCGAATGGGAAGGGGAGTGTCCTTCGGTCGGAGTCGTGACAGATTCACTCCATGGTGCTGAAAAGAAAGCTCTGTTGTTGGGACAGCTTTATGTAGGCCCTAACAGTTTATTGGCATCATTTTTCACTGTTATAGTGCAATTAATGTATTGTTTAGTGTTGTGTTGTGGCTTTGCTGGCATGCATCTAAAAACATTTTTTTAGTTTGCCCCACCAAGATTTACATGCTAAAATCGCCACTGGTAAGGTCCCTCAGTCGAGCAGTGAATTTCAAACACAGATTCAACGACAAAGACCAGGGAGGTTTTCTAATGCCTCACAAAGAAGAGCACCAATTAGTAGATGGGTAAAAATGTTTTAAAGCAGACATTGCATATCCCTTAGATCATGGGGAAGTTATTAATACATATTTGGATGGTGTATCAATACACCCAGTCACTACAAAGATACAGGCATCCTTCCTAACTTAATTGCCAGAGAGGAAGGAAACCGCTCAGGGATTTCACCAAGAGGCCAACGGTGACTTTAAAAACAGTTACAGAGTTTAATCGCTGTGATAGAAGAAAATTGAGGATGAGTTCCCAGTTATTTTGAACGCAGCATTAGCAGGGGAACTCACCTATGGCAGCTCTCTTGCACTGAACCGTTGTCTGTTTGACAATAACATTGACATAGTGACACCTTTTCCAGCAGCAGTGGAAAAAAATCTATGGTGAAACATATTATTCAAGAAATGTATACAGCTCTTCAGTAAAAAAGTATGCCCATTTTCTTCTAGCGGTAGATGAATATCCTACGAATAAAACAATAAAATATTCCTACTTCTTAAAACACTCTCTGCATTCTCTCTATTTCCATTCTCTTCTTAGCCCTCTCTCCAATCTCTCCCCTGTCCTTCTCTCTAGTACCTTTCTTCAGTCTCGCCTAGTACATTCCTACCAAACATCCCTGTAGAGTAGAGGTGACTAACCATCTTCAAGCATGTGTAATTGAATTAGGGATAACTGTTATGCCCTTGGTTTGGGTCTACCCCAACCCCACTAAGGCATATCGCGCACACACACAAGGCAGACATGCACACACCAAGTGTACACGCCCACAGACTAGTGTCGTGTCTTTGGCTATGCCAGATTAAGTGATATGACATGCTATTCTATAAAATAATTTCTCCGTAATTAATATTACCTGATTGAGCTAATCATGTAAATGTAATTAACTAGAGAGTCGGGGCACCACGAAGAATATTTATAGAGCTGTTATCTTCCGAATAAACTCTTAAAGACCTAGTAATATTTTACATCAATAGCATTCAATATTAATCGTCACCTTAATTCAGTCTCATCTGTAAGTTGTAAATTCCTGGTTATCTTCACGAACCCTGGCTAACAAGTTGAATCAGCAATACAAAATTGGGTTGAATTATTTATTTACTAAATACCTAACTAATCACACAGAATTACACATACACATAATTATCATAACTTGATTACAAATTACTTCATAAAGGAAAACGTCCCTAGCGGGCGGAACAGATATGACAGCTTGTTACACAAAAGAAAAGGGGCTGGGTATGAGTGAAAGAGCGGGAAGACTGAGTGACAAAGGAATAAGCTGTGCTATCGTAAATACAGTATCTTATATATTCTAAATTACCGGCCATTTGGAAAAGGAAAATGCAATAAATATTTACTCTGAGCTGCGCTTCGGTAGGTTGGTGGTAGATGAAAGGCCGTGTTGCCAAACCGAGTCCTTTGTCCTTTGAAGAATGTCTCTGGTGGTCAATTGGATACGTTATAGTAACGTCGTTGTGTGATAGACGGGATACTCTGTCTGTTCCTTCATAACCCTCGTTTGCAGCTAACTCAACGGCTAGAAGGTATCACTTCTGTATTGAATAAGAGTTCAAAGTTCATACCATTCGCAACCAAAGCTCACGCTGATGTTGGCTTCGTTCTGTAGTTATTATCTGAACCATTCTGACATCGGACCATCGTCCTCACATCCTCAGAACAGGAGGTTACATTTTTGTCAAGGCTTTATATAGTGGAGCGAGAAGGGTGTGTCTGAAAAGTTTTATAACCCATGACTCTTCACAGGGGCGGGCTACTGATAGAGCAGTGCCGTAACCTTATGAAAACCCAATTCTCACATTTTAGAAGCTAAAATCACATTTCATCCCATCACGAATAATTTCATATTCAAACATTTAAATTGAACAACAATTCCATGTGAATCCGATAACTCTGATGTGTAGACTTTCCACTGTAGAGTTTATGTCATCTTATCATTGATGAGAATGTCTCAGATGACAACCGAACTGACATCATATTCATTAAGTACCACTGCATTTGTTTGGTCGGATTACCAGAATATAGTTAATTTCCCCCCACCTTCTGATGTTCCCAGAATCTCTATGTTAACCAAGGGGTTTGCAAATGTAACATCAGTAGGGTAGAGAGAGGAAAAAGGGGGGAAGAGGTATTTATGACTGTCATAAACCTATCCCCAGGCCAACGTCATGACACTAAGCACGCTGCACCAGGTCACGTCTCCCTGCATGTGCCCAGTAACACTAATGTCATTATAGATGTAAAACCCTCCTAACATTTTTTCTCTCTTCCTATCCACTGTTGGCATTCTCTCTTTCTTTTGTTAGCATTCCTTGTCTCCATCTCTGCTCTGTCTCCTTTCTCTCTCTCCCCCTCTGTCTTCTGCTACATGGTTCACACACACATACAGACAGATGAGCTTTCCCATTGTCAGCATTATAGAACATCCTATTTATTATTTATTTGTCATGCCTGGGTTAAATGTTAAAGTCTGGAGCTCAAACCTTGTATATGAAGCACTATGGATAAAGATCATTGTTTTAAAGTGCCTAAATTATTGTTTTCTAAAATGTATGTATTTTTTGTGCCTTTTGCTGTGATTTAGAATTTAAACTGATTCTCTAAATGTTTTGTGCAGTGCAGTAACCCGAGGTACAGACAGATCCGGGACTCAGGCTAACAGAGCTGTGGAACCACCTCTAAAGAATATACATTTTTAATGAGGCTTGCGAAGCAACAGTCCCCACTTTAAATCTTAGACCTTCTTCTTTCTTTTTCTTTGGAAAGCTACTCCTACACTGTTTAAGCTAGAAACGTCACTCAAACTTTTTAAAACAGTGCAGGTCGGTCTGGAATAGTGTGCTTTTATATAGCTGTTAGATTTATTTTAAACGATTTATGCTTTTTGTCCGTTTTGTCCTCCATCCACTTTCATGGGCTTTCCTCAACATTCTAAAGGCCCCATTTTGTGAAATCCCTTTCAACATTCCATTCTCTTTAAATGCAACAATGCAACTTTTGAAACAAATCAGCTACTTTGACAAATTTGCCAACAACTCAGACAAAGAAATTGAGCATATGAACTCTTCCTCTATCACTTTGCTTTTAAAATCTGAACTCAGAACAACATTTTTATTCCAATTTTAAGTTACGGCTGTTTCAGTAACTGCGTCAAACAAAATTTTCTGTAAATATTTTTTACTTTTTTTATAAACAAATTACGTTTTGACCACTTTCCCAACAAGTTATGCAAAAAGTTAGAGGGTATGACATCTTTGTCTACTTCTATGCTATTTAATTTAAAAAAGATCTGCAATGGATCTAACGATACAGCTGTTTTAGTAATGCATTAAAATATTTCCCCCCCCAAAAAAATGTTGAACACTCCCCTAACAAGTCAGACAAATTTAGAGTGTATGAAATCTTCCTCGATTTCTCTGCTTTTCACATCTGAAAGCAGATTAGGAGTAGTTTCTACAAATCAATAGGTAGAGCTATTTTAGTAACCCATCAACTGCTTTCATTATACAGTTTAAGTGTGGTCAAACGAAACGAAGTGCAGCTAGTTTGCAGTCGTTCCAGCTTCAGTTTGAAGTGATTGGGTTACTGTAGCTGTGTTGTTGGCTAGCTCCTCTGAACGACAGTGTCCTGATGAGTGAGGCCAGCAAACACATTCCCCACATGCTAGGAACATATTTTCTCCAACTTTATGATGCAGAGATGACTCTCGTTTTTCTAGAGACGTGGGAGGAGTGCTGATGATGTTGCCCACTGTATGCACTTTCGGTGGCCTGATTGCAGAGGAATCAGGCACAGTGCATCCCTGACCCCCTCCTGAAGTGGTCAGATAGATCTGAACAATATCATACCACTAAAATACTTTTGTGCCTCTATACCAGTCTTTTCAATGCGAGCTTCGTATTCTGCTTGGTTGTTGATCATCGCTTGACAGCCATTTTCAAGTCTTGCCAATAGATTTTCAAGCCGATATAAGTGAACTTTAACTAGGCCGCTCAGTAACATGCAATATCGTCTTGGTAAGCAACAGTGTATATTTGTGTTTTAGGTCAGGGGTTCCCAATCTTTTTCATTCAGGCCACGTCTATTTCTATGAGCACAGGCACTATTCACACCCCTCTTTTAGGTTTAAAGCTTATTTCCCGCAATTCTTACAATTTTGTCATGAGATGCAGAAAATATTTTGCTGTTTTAAAGCTTATTTTCTTGCAATTCTATACATTTTGCCATGTCTAATGTGTATTTGTGTGATATTTGAGGGACTCAAACATTACAACATAATCTATGGGCTAAAAAACATTAGCTGATATGGACTAGCTGATCTGGACATTTCGGACAAGTTATAAATAGCGCTCCCTGCCGACCCCTGCGCCCCAGGGGGGTGCCCCACAGTTTGGGAACCACTGATTTAGGTTGAGGCCCTGCTGAAAGGTGAATTTGTCTACTGGAAAGCAGACTGAACCAGGCTTTTCTCTAGGATTTTGCCTGAGCTTAGCTCTATTCCGTTTCTTTTAATCCTAAACTCCCTTGCCGATGACAAGCATACCCATAACATGATGCAGCCACCACCATGCTTGACAATATGACTAGTGGTACTCAGTGACATGTTGTGCTGGATTTTCCCCAAACATAACGCTTTGTATTCAGGACCAATAGTTCATGTCTTTGCCAATATTTTTCCAGTTTTACTTTAGTGCCTTATTGCAAACAGGATCCATTCATTGGAATATTTTTTATTTTGTACAGGCTTCCTTCTTTTCACTGTCATTCAGGTTAGTATTGTTGATCCATCCTCATTTTCACCTATCACAGCCATTCATCTCTGTAACTGTTTCCACTCTTGGCCTCATGCTGAAATCCCTGAGCGATTTCCTTCCTTTCCCCAACTGAGTTAGGAAGGACGCCTGTATCTTTGTAGTGACTGGGTATATGGATACACCATCCAAAATGTAATTAATAACTTCACTATGCTCAAAAGGATATTCAATGTTAGTTTTTTTTACCAATAGGTGCCCTTTGCAAGGCATTTGAAAACCTCCCTGGTCTTTGTGGTTGAATCTATGTTTAAAATTCACTGCTCGACTGAGGGACGATAACAACTATCTCTATGTGTGTAGAGAGATGAGGTAGTCATTCAGAAATTATGTTATTGCACACAGTGAGTCCATGCAGCACATTTTTACACCTGAACGTATTTAGGCTTGTCAGAACAAAGAGATTGAATAATTATTGACATTTCAGATTTACATTTTTTAATGAATTGTTAAAAATGTCTAAAAACATAATTTCACTTTGACGTTATGGGTTATTGTGTGTAGGCCAGTAACACAAAATCTATATTCAATCAACTTTAAATTCAGGCTGTAATACAACAAAATGTGGAAAAAGTCAAGGGGTGTGAATACTTTCTGAAGGCCCTGTATACTGTAAATTAGTCATATATACCGACTGAATGCAGCGCTCACCAAATGTGGCCTGCTGAAGCAGACACAGTGAGACTCCAGAATGCTACTGGACAGACTGAGTTCCTTCAGAGAGCTGCTGATCCTCACACATGTCTGCTCTAATGCAGTCACCACCACCGCTATAGATACAGCAGTCAGGACCATGAGATGGTGTGTGAGACGGGGGCGATGAGCTTTTCCTGATCACATTACTCGGCCAGGAAAAAACGGTCGCCTGCTCTGAGAGCCAAAGATGATTTTGTTCTGTGCCCAAATTCTCCCTCCTTTTTCCTTTAAGTGGTCCAAGGAAATACCCCACATACTGTAGATTAAACAGCATAGGGCTAGTGTAAGCACGGGTTATTACACCAATCCTATGCTTTTAAATCCATGTGGGGGAGCATACTAGAGCGAAAAGGGTTGAGAATTGGAACGCAGGATATGACTCATGAGATGCTGTGACGACGTTCTGTTTGATGTTTCACTGTGCATATGATGAGTATGTCCTAGGTCCTGGAGGGCCAAAATGTCTCTTGATTTTCAATGCCTTTTAATCACAGACTGTCTTATATTCTCTCTGGCCAATCATTGACATTGACTGATCAATAAGTGAAGCTTGTGCCAGAATGAAACTGAAACCAGTAGGATTAGATGGCTCAATGACTTGAATTGATGTGTAAAGCTTTAGAACATGACAATAACAGAAAATCCCATTGCCTAGTATCCTACTGTTCAATCCAGACATGTTTTTAAATTGAACCTTTATTTAGGAAAGTCAGTTAAGAACAAATTCTCATTTTCAATGACAACCTACCAGGGGAACAGTGGGTTGACTGCCTTGTTCTGGGGCAGAACGGCAGATTTTTACCTTGTCAGCTCGGGGATTCGATTCAGCAACCTTTCCGTTACTGGCCCAACGCTGTCACCACTAGGCTACCAGCCGCTCCAGGTGAATGTGCTCTGAAAATGAAGTCTTTGTTTACTTTTCTTTGCTCCATTTTGACAGGCTGAGTTCCCCATTTGAATGGCCTATTATCAAAATGTTTATTTTCCGATCAGTTCTGAAAACTGTCCTGCAGTGTTTCATTTTCAGCCACACAGATACATGTTTTGGGTATTTATGAATGAGTGCAACATACGTGTGTTATTCAATCAGAGTTACAACTTCAACATGGTCTCGTGTTTGTGTATGTTTGCTATTTTGGAATAAACTATTTGATTGGGTTGTATTTTGCCAGGCTATTTCTGATTTACGCTAACTGGTCGTTGTCTTGCCAAGGCAACAATGTAGTGTTTCTAACAGCAGAAACAGTCAGGTACCCAGGCTAACTACAGTAGTTGTGTCATTGGGTGCGTTCCAGATAACCATATTATGTGCAAGCTTGCAAAGTTTTACAAGATCATTATAACATGGTGATGTGGTAAAGATTGTAAAGATCTGATATTCTACGCAGGCCTTAGGATTTGTCGATCTGGAATGTGCCCAGTACCTGTGTCACTGTGAGAAGTGACCCTTTTCTGTTTTGTGAATAGTTTGTCATCCTCACCATATGGCATGGCTCCCACAGGTCGTTGTGTTTGATAGGTCCTTGACGTCACCAACTCACTCCGAGTTACAAAAACATTGTTACCCTTTGTTTAAACTAGCCTGGTACCAGATCTGTTCGTGCCATAGGAGTTGGCAAGATAACAGACCAGTCACAGAAATGGAGGAAATACTACATTTACATTCAAGACACATGACCCACTGCTCCCGTAACTTGGGATGTCAACCTCAACATGGCCATAGCCCAGCAATGACCAAATCTCTTTACAGCTCCACACAGCCTTGTGTGTGAACCAGTACAGTTGGTTAAACGTTGGGGTTCTCCTTTCGGGTTAACTATGAGAAGAATGACCATACCATGTCTGCTGAGCGGCACCACTCCTTATTGTCACTGCTATGGAACCGTGTGTGTGTGTGTGTGTGTGTGCGTCTATGGAGAAGGGAGAGAATGGTGGGAGGGAAGGGAGGTGCACAGAGGACAAGGGTGGCGGAGGCACCCACTCATTGTCTTGCGTCAGATTTGAGTCTGCACTCTCAAGTCGAGGAGCCCTTGGAGTGATGCCAACAGCCTGAAGACAATGGGGACTCTTATTTCTTTGTTAGAAAATCCTGCTGTGGGGAGAGAGGAGGACTGAGGGTGAGAGAGAGCAAGGCTGCTCCAAGAGGCTAGAACACACTGCAGATGTGTCATTTGGGTTCAAATTCCACCCCTGATATCTATGATTCCATCCCCTTCTCCTCCCCCACCTCCCTCTCTCCCCATAGTGATGCTGAGAGGCTGTGTTCCCTGATTCAGGTGGATCTGTGCTGTAAAACTACACGCATCGATTGATTTGTTCCATTTTTAGACTGCATCCTGTAAACAATAGTCTAATGCAGAACTCGTTTCTGTTGGCCGTTGATGCTATCCTATCAGAAACATGCTATAGTACAAAATACTATAACAGTGACACATTTGAGAAAGAATTAGCTGACACACAGACATCTCTGTCAGTAGCAAATCTTTAATTACAGTAATTTGCACAATGCTAAAATATATATATATATATATATATATATAAAACAGACCTAATAAAGTGCTTCGTAACATACAAACATCCTACTCATTATTTGGCACACCATTTTATCATAGCGGAATCACATATTTCAGTCAGTATAATTAATTTAAAAAAACTTTTTTTAAAGACAAAAAAACTACTCAAATGATCATAAACATTATATTGAATACCTACCCTATTTGATTTCATATATACTTTATCATTATATCAAATATATCATTATTCAGGTGGTACTAGCAGGGTTTGTCCCATTTCCCATAACGAAATCCTTTCAAAAAAAAAAATGCCAGTGATGTTCTTTATGGTACATCCAAACCAAAATATTGGTTGAAAACATACAATATACATACAGTCAATCCATTAGATATCATGAACCACATGTGGGAAATGTTGAGGTTATGTAGATTGCATTTTATCCTGCAACACTGTGTGTGTGTGTGTGTGTGTGTGTGTGTGTGTACTGCAGACATTGAGAATGTGGCCTTTAATTCCTGACACACAGCATGGAAACATGAGGTGCATGTGTGGTGCATATGCTGTCTACAGAAAACAGTTCCTCTGTCCATCACTGAGGGAGAGATCGCTCCTGCGTTTCAGTCCATCACTGAGGGAGAGATCGCTCCTGCGTTTCAGTCCATCACTGAGGGAGAGATCGCTCCTGCGTTTCAGTCCATCACTGAGGGAGAGATCGCTCCTGCGTTTCAGTCCATCACTGAGGGAGAGATCGCTCCTGCGTTTCAGTCCATCACTGAGGGAGAGTAGCACTTCCTTATTGAAATACACCATGCGACTGGCTTTAGTCCTGTTCAGCATGTTCCATGTAGTAGTTTTAGGTAGGGGTGCCAGAGTCCTGGTAGTGACAATCATTTGATTTTCAATGAAGGTTTATTTTAATTTGATTTATTTAACCTTTATTTAACTAGGCAAGTCCGTTAAGAACAAAGATCTTATTTAGGCGACAGAGTTCTGTTTGAAATGTTCCATGATCCTCTTGTCAGGGAGTTGTGACAGTCATGGTTATAGTCCCTGAGAGCAGTAACAGTCCTGGCCAATCCTCTTTCCCTCAGCTCAGTAGGGTTGGACTTTGGCTCGGGGGATGATGCTCATGGCTATGTGGTTGCTGTGGGGAGAAAGATGAAACAAGAACAAAAAAAAAGAGTTTGTATCTTGGTTCCATACCACCTTTACTGCAACAACGTTTCAATCAATCATGGTGTCCTGGGCCCGAGTCACACAGTAGTAGTGCTGACAAAGGATCAGTTCAGCCTTTTATGTCGTATTGAATAAGAAGATAAGATGATATGGGGGCCCACCGAGTACCTAAGTACAATCATCGGATGCATGCGTGTAAATATCTTAGCTACTCACTCGTAGTTATCACTGTGCTTCATCCTCCTGTAGAACTTGGCCAGTTTGATGGAGAAGACGATGCTGGGGACCAGGAAGATCATACACCAGCCCAGGCTGAACCAGAATGCATTCTGGACAAACAGACACACGTAGGTTAATAAACCATGTTGGATTAGCACAGTGAATCCTTTTCTCTCTCTCTCTCTGTGTGTGTAATAGTTTCCTCACCAGAGATTGCACCATGTTTGAGCAGACTATAACCTCAGCTGAGTCCATAGCTTCAGCCACTGGGCCACAGAGACCAACCTGCTGAGTGATCTACAGAACACACACACACAGAAGTGTCAATCAATCAAATGTATTTTATATACCCAGCCTGAAACCCAGGCCTGTTTTAACAGAAGATGATCAACCACACATTCTTACACGTAGGGTTGAGGCTAAACCTCAAATTAAACCAAACACACGGTAGAGTAATTTAGTGATACAGTAATAATAGTACACTAAGTGAACACACCGTGAAATTAGCCCAGTCAGCATACGCCGTGAAGTACCCCATCTGACAGTCTAGGAACCCCCTACTCTCCTGAGAGAGAGAGAGAGCAAGCGAGAGAGAGAGGAGAGTGAGAGAGAGAGACAGATGTAAATTCGACACACTCAGAAGTCATGAGAATCAGTGGAGCTTTGCAGCAGAGAATCAGGTGGACTTCCCTGTAACTATGTGAAGTGGGCCTTGTGAGCTAAGATGTGAGCAATGGCTGTGGTGCTACAGGCTAAGTCAGACAGAGAGCTGTGCTTGTCACACTCATCGGAACTCATCTCTCCCTCTTCACTATACAGAATGTGGCATTATGACGTCGTTTTCTGGTTGTAAAGTATTTTTTCCGTGACGGGATGCGCTTGTGTGTGGCTACTCACGGCCTTGACAATCTGTGAAGTGTTAGTGTTGAGGAAGTCTTGAGCTGTTCCCACTTCCCTCAACACATCTCCGACTGTGCGCTAAAGGAGAGAGGGAGAGAGAAAGAGAGAGGGATGAGCGCGCATTGCACAGCTACATGGTGACGTGGTCTAACGAAAGAACACGCGCTGCTCATGCTTTCTGAACATCCTGCAGTATACTCACATCGATGTGCGACGCTATGACACCGAGGGCATCTATGGTGGAGTTCAAATGAGTCTGAAACACAAAAGACCGACCGATACTATATCCACACGTACACACAACGTGACTCTGCTCTGAATAATGACCTCCGAAGAGCTGATGAAAACACGTCACAGATAGTTCAGATAGCTGTACATTTCATACGGCCACGCGCACGGGACATTTAGCTGACGTTGTCCAGAGCAGAAGCCGACAGCGCCAGGCTGGTCGGACGTACCAGTTGTGGGATGATGGCAGTGTTAATGTAGAACTGGATCTCTCTCAGGTCTGTAGCCTCCCGGGTCAGCTCTAATTTAACACCAGTCTGGAGGGAGACGTGGGACATGCTTCACATTACGGTCTTTCTACAAATGTACAGTCCAACATTGAGGAGCACATTATACGACGACGACTGAGTGGGTTTTACTACTCACTTGAGCAGCAGCCAGTTGGTCTAGCCTGTCTGCTGTTTCACTCAGATCAATGCTGGAAATATTGTTGATCTAAAAACAGACGTCGAAACCGTTACGGTATGTCATATGATCTGATGTATACTCAAATTCGATGCAAACTACGAGACCAAAGGTCACACCGGATGCGCACACACACGCACACACTTTGTACCTGCTGTGTGACAGAGCCGAAGTCGACATCATGGGCCTTGTCAGAGAAGCTGTGTAGCTGATTGCGTATGTCGCGGGTGAGCAGGGTGACGGTCGACAGTTTGATCTCATTCCTGTCAAAGTGCTGCTGAATCTCTTCTGTGTACTGGGAGGGGAGAGGTAAACGCATGATTAGAAGGACTAGAGGAAAAATTGTCCTAGGAGAGCAGATGGTTTAATATATGGACTTTACACCAATTTGGAAGTGGAAACATAAGATGATTCATTTGGGAATGAAATCCCCATGTAAAGTGATTCCCAGTGATCATCAATAGACAGTATATGGTGATAGAAAAAGTTAAAACCATGTGATCGAGTAGAAACAGTAGGAACCATACGTGACAGAGTAGAAACAGTAGGAACCCTTACGTGACAGAGTAGAATCAGAAGGAACCCTACGTGACAGAGTAGAAACAGTAGGAACCCTACCTGACAGAGTAGAAACAGTAGGAACCCTACGTGACAGAGTAGAAACAGTAGGAACCCAACGTGACAGAGTAGAAACTGTAGGAACCCTACGTGACAGAGTAGAATCAGTAGGAACCCTACGTGACAGAGTAGAAACAGTAGGAACCATACGTGACAGAATAGAAACAGTAGGAACCATACGTGACAGAGTAGAAACAGTAGGAACCCAACGTGACAGAGTAGAAACAGTAGAAACCATACGTGACAGAGTAGAAACAGTAGGAACCATACGTGACAGAGTAGAAACAGTAGGAACCATACGTGACAGAATAGAAACAGTAGGAACCATACGTGACAGAGTAGAAACAGTAGGAACCCAACGTGACAGAGTAGAAACAGTAGAAACCATACGTGACAGAGTAGAAACCATATATGACGGAGTAGAAACAATAGAAATCGTAGTGTGACAGTCGTACTTTGGACACGTTGAGCAAAGCATTGAGGTCTATGAGATCATACAGATGGAGTGTTGTCCATAGAGGCCTGTTCTTTTCACAATCACTACAAACACACAACAATACATCATTACATAGCACAATAGCAGAACAAAAACAACATTACATTTAGAGTGACTTATAGTAACCAGAAAGCAGATCTTTCATTTGTATAACCCTTTATAATGTTTCTACATACTTGTATACTTCAGTGAGTGTCAGGTTGCTCTTCAGGCCCAGTCTCTTTCCTAAATTGAAGCCATGTATCAGGCCTGGAGTGTCAGCAAACTGGGGAGGGGGGAGACACACAATCAATCAGTGAGTCAATGAATCCATTGTGTGTGTGAGGATGTATGAGTGTGAGTAGGCGTGTGAGTGTGTTTGTGTACCTGTAGTAGCTGTCCACTGCGCCAGGGCTGGCAGATGAGTGTGTAGACATTTCCTCCCAGTATAAACAGTACTAACACCACCAGCATGAAGAGCCAGGAAAACAGGAAACTTAGCCCTGCACCCCTACACACACAAATACGTTGAGATCACTCTTTCACTAGATTACTTTTGTTAAGGGCACGGGCGTCACTTATGCCTATGCTCGCTCACACACACACACACACACAGTGACAGTACATACGCCATGAGGAAGGTTCCTCCACAGTCTGCGGTGCTGGATCGTTCTGTTGGCTCGTCCTTTGGGCTTAGTCCAACCGGGCCCAAAAACAGACCCAGGAGGTTACACACTACAACCAGGAGAACTGCACAGCTCAGGATAATACACACACCCCACCTAGAGAGACAAAAACAGAGGATCTTTACCTTATCTGTTCAGTCCTGTTAGGTCAGTGTGTGGGGTGTAAGTGTGTTGATTACCTGATCATCTCTACCCTCTCTGACTGTTGTGAGTACATGCCGATGTATCTCTGAGCCTCTCCCAGTGTGTCTGAGATGTTTCTGAGGGCAGAGACAGGGATGTTTCCCTTCACCTCAGAGATTTGTCTCTTGATGTCTTCAAGCTGCTGCTTCACATCTGAGGGAGAAGGATGAATATACCTCTAGACACTGATCCAAGGTCAGTTTTAAAGGTATTTAGGTAAGGTTAAAGCATAAGATGTGGCTATAAGGCTAGTAGACATAATCTTGATAGTGTGGGTGTGCATAATAACCTATACAGGGTCGAAGTTTAACTGAATCTAATTGATTTATAAAGCTATATTTACATCAGCGGATTCCACAAAGTGCTTATACAGAAACCCAGCCTAAAACCCAGAGCAGCAAGCAATGCAGATTGTGGCGTACAGCAGGTCTGCCACCAGGGGGAGACTCGTCGAGGTCTTGTGACAGACGGAGTACACATCACAAGGCGATGGCTCCCTCTGCTGGACGTGCCAGGTCTCGACGGGCTCTCTGGCCAGGACTAATTGGGGCTGGTGAGTAATCAAGGGCTGATTTCCCATAAAGCTGCCAGAAGGGCAGCACACAGGAGAGAGACTGGGGGAAGAAAGGACTCCTGTGTAGTTGGGGACAGTTCGAGACGTAACAGGAGGGAGTTCTTTTTTTTTTTTATCCCCACGGGACACAGCAAGACCCGGAGCCCAGAAGACGGTATCCCAGCGAGGGTCTCATGGGGGAGACCTGTTCTTTTCTTTTGAACTATTATTTTAATAAACACCTTTGAAACTGAGCTAATCCTACTCTGTCCGTGTCTGTCCTGTGTAAACGTTTTGACCCAACCACCTGGCCTGCCACAAGATGTAGAAGCACGGTGGCTCTGAAAATCTCCCTAGAAAGGCAGGAATCTAGGAAAAAACCTAGAGGAACCAGGCTCTGGGGGGTGGCCAGTTCTCTTCTGGCTGTGCCGGGTGGAGATTATAAGAGTACATGGCCATTAAGGCCATATTGTTCTTCAAGATGTTCAAACGTTCATAGATGACCAGCAGGGTCAAATAATAATCAGAGTAGTTGCGGTGTCTTAGTCCTATAACAGTTAGTAGTGACATTGAAGGTAATATACTCACTCTGTACCACGTCCTTGGTGTCGTTGGTCACTTTTTGGGGAATACTGGCAAAGAAGTCTTCTCCCTGACACACACACAGTCAGAACCATCCTCAGTAACACTCCAAGGAGTTTCCCAGCATAAATTATGCATGGAAGTCAATGGAGGACTTGCATGAAAAATGTATCAAGCATGGATCTCAAATTCCCCCTCAGAACAGGACCATGCATACTACTGTATCATGTCAGTAACACTTCACTAATCCATGGCAACTGTGTGTAAACCTCAGTGCATTGTGTATTTCTCCTCCCCCCCCCACACAAACACAAACACTCAAATGAAATTGTATTTGTCACATGCACCGAATGTGAAATGTGACCTTAACATGAAATGCTTATGTTTACAAGCCCTTAACCAACAAAGCAGTTAAGAAAATAATGTCTTGAAAATGTTTACTAAATAAACTACAGTAAAAAATAAAATTATAATAATTATAAAATAACAATACTGAGGCTATATACAGGTGGTACTGGTACCGAGTCAATGTTCGGGGGTACATGTTAGTCGAGGTAATTTGTACAAGTAGGTAGGGGTAAAGTGACTATGCATAGATAAACAGCGAGTACCAGCAGTGTAAAAGCAAAGGGGGGGGGGGTCAATGGGGTCAATTCAAATAGTCCGGGTGTCCGTTTGATTAATTGTTCAGTAGTCATATGGCTTGGGGGTAGAAGCTGTTAAGGAGCCTTTTGGACTTAGACTTGGCGCTCCGAAGTAGAAAGAACAGTCTATGACTTGGGTGACTGGAATCTTTGAAAAAGGTCCTGGATGGCAATAAGCTTGGCCCTGTGATGTACTGGGCCGTACGCCACTGTAGCGCCTTATGGTCAGATGCCGAGCAGATGCCATACCAGGTGGTGATGCAACCGGTCAGGATGCTCTCGATGGTGTAGCTGTATAACTTTTTGAGGATCTGGGGACCCAGGCCAAATATTGGACTGTTAGTTGATCCATCGGCCAGTTTCTTGGACCACTATACCCATTTTGCCAATTGGACTTGGACCCCTCTGCTACTTGGAACCCTAGTAATCCACGACAGGTCTATCGACGTCACCGCTTGTGGAGGCAAAAACAGACTCTCCCCCATCGTGACGTCCCTTTAAGGCCCTTCTGCCTGCCCCAGTCTGCTAACTGCTAGCTTGCTAGCCCCGGCCTGCTAACTCCTAGTTTGCTAGCCCCGGCCTGCTAACTCCTAGCTTGCTAGCCCCGGCCTGCTAACTCCTAGCTTGCTAGCCCCGGCCTGCTAACTGTCTGAATCGCCGTGTCCCCAGCCAGCCCAACCACTTACTGGACCCATACGATCACTTGGCTACGCATGCCTCTCCCTAATATCAATATGCCTTGTCCATTGCTGTCGTGGTTAGTGATTACTGTCTTATTTCACTGTAGAGCCTCTAGCCCTGCTCAATATGCCTTAACCAACCATGTTGTTCCACCTCCTACATATGCGATGACATCACCTGGTTTAAACATCTCTAGAAACTATATCTCTCTCATCAGTACTCAATGCCTAGGTTTAACTCCAATGTACTCTCTTCCTACCATACCTTTGTCTGTACGTTATGCCTTGAATCTATGCTATCTTGCCCAGAAACCTGCTCCTTTTACTCTCTGTTCCGAACGTGCTAGACGGCTAGTTCTTATAGCCTTTAGCCGAACCCTTATCCTACTTCTCCTCTGTTGATGTAGAGGTTCATCCAGGACCTGCAGTGCACAACATGCCTACCACTTTGAAGATGCAAAATAGTTTTTTATTGTGAAACAAACAAGAAATAAGACCAAAAAAAAACAGAACTTGAGCGTGCATAACTATTCACCCCCCCAAAAGTCGATACTTTGTAGAGCCACCTTTTGCAGCAATTACAGCTGCATGTCTCTTAAGGTATGTCTCTATAAGCTTGGCACATCCATCCACTGGGAGTTTTGCCAATTCTTCAAGGCAGAACTGCTCCAGCTCCTACAAGTTGGATGGGTTCCGCTGGTGTACAGCAATCTTTAAGTCATACCACAGATTCTCAACTGGATTGAGGTCTGGGCTTTGACTAGGCCATTCCAAGACATTTAAATATTTCCCCTTAAACCACTCGAGCATTGCTTTAGCAGTGTGCTTAGGGTCATTGTCCAGCTGGATGGTGAACCTCTGTCCCAGTCTCAAATCTCTGGAAGACTGAAATAGGTTTCTCGCAAGAATTTCCCTGTATTTAGCGCCATCCATCATTCCTTCAATTCTGACTAGTTTGCCAAGTCCCTGCCGATGAAAAACATACCCACAGCATGATGCTGCCACCACCATGCTTCACTGTGGGGTGGTGGTCTCGGGGTGATGAGAGGTGTTGGGTTTGCACCGGACATAGTGTTTTCCTTGATGGCCAAAAAAATAAATTTTAGTCTCATCTAACCAGAGTACCTTCTTCCATATGTTTGGGGAGTCTCCCACATGCCTTTTGGCTAACACCAAATGTGTTTGCTTATTTATTTCTTTAAGCAATGGATTTTTTTTCTGGCCACAATTCCATAAATCCCAGCTCTGTGGAGTGTACTGCTTAAAGTGGTCCTATGGACAGATACTCCAATCTCCGCTGTGAAGCTTTGCAGCTCCTTCAGGGTTATCTTTGGTCTCTTTGTTGCCTCTCTGATTAATGATTTCCTTGCCTGGTCCATGAGTTTTGGTGGGCGGCCCTCTCTTGACAGGTTTGTTGTGGTGCCTTATTCTTTCCATTTTTTAATAATGGATTTAATGGTACTCCGTGGGATGTACAAAGTTTCAGATATTTTTTTATAACCCAACCCTGATCTGTACTTCTCCACGACTTTGTCCCTGACCTGTTTGGAGAGCTCCTTGGTCTTCATGGTGCCGCTTGTTTGGTGGTGCCCCTTGCTTAGTGGTGTTGCAGACTCTGGGGCCTTTCAGAACAGGTGTATATATACTGAGATCATGTAACAGATCATGTGACAGATTGCACACAGGTGGATTTTATTTAACCAATTATGTGACTTCAGAAGGTAATTGGTTGCACCAGATCTTATTTAGGGGCTTCATAGCAAAGGGGTTTAATACATATGCGCGCACTACTTTTGTGTTTTTATATATATATTTATATATAGTTACTTTTTTAATTTCACTTCACCAATTTGGACTATTTTGTGTATGTCCATTACATGAAATCCAAATAAAAATCCATTTAAATTACAGGTTGTAATGCAACAAAATCGGAAAAACGCCATGGGGGATGAATACTTTTGCAAGGCACAGTAAGTGTTCCTTTTGTCCAGGTGGGAAAAGGCAGTGTGGAGTGCAATAGAGATTGCGTCATCTGTGGATCTGTTGGAGAGGTATGCAAATTGGAGTGGGTCTAGGGTTTCTGGGACGATGGTGTTGTGAGCCATGACCAGCCTTTCAAATCACTTCATGACTACCGATATGAGTGCTAAGGGGCGGTAGTCATTTAGACAGGTTACCTTTGCTTTTGTAGGCACAGAGACTATGGTGGTCTGCTTGAAACATGTAGGTATTACAGACTCGGTCAGGGAGAGTTTGAAAAGGTCAGTGAGCCGGCCGCGACCAGAAGGTCCATTGGGCGACGCATCGGGAGGGTTTGGCCGGTAGGGATATCCTTGTCTCATCACGCACTAGCGACTCCTGTGGCGGGCCGGGCGCAGTGCACGCTAACCAGGTCGCTAGGTGCACGGTGTTTCCTCCGACACATTAGTGCGGCTGGCTTCCGGGTTGGACGTGCGCTGTGTTAAGAAGCAGTGTGGCTTGGTTGGGTTGTGTATCGGAGGACGTATGGCTTTCAACCTTCATCTCTCCCGAGCCCGTACGGGAGATGTGGCGATGAGACAAGATAGTAACTACTAACAATTAAATACCGCAAAATTGGGGAGAAAAAGGGGGTGGGGATAAAATAAAATAAATGTCAGTGAAAACACTTGACAGTTGGTCCGCGCATGCTCTGAGTACATGTCCTGGTAATCCGTCTGGCCCCGCAGCCTCGTGAATGTTAACCTGTTTAAATGTCTTGTGTGATCAGCCAGTCATCTGGAACAGGTGGTGCTCTCATGCATGCTTCAGTATTGCTTGCCTCGAAGTGAGCATAAAAGGCATTTAGTCCGTCTGGTAGGCTCACATCACTGGGCAGCTCAAGGCTGAGTTTCCCTTTGTAGTCTGTAATAGTTTGCAAGCCCTGCCACCTCCGACGAGTCAGAGCTGGTGTAGTAGGATTCAATCTTAGTCCTGTATTGACACTTAGCCTGTTTGATGGTTTGTCTGAGGGCATAGCGGGATTTTTTAGTGTCCCACTCCTTGAAAGCGGTTGCTATAGCCTTTAGCTAGGTGCGAATGTTGCCTATAATCCATGGCTTCTGGTTGGTATATGTACATACGGTCACTGTGGGGACAACGTCGTCGATGCGCTTATTGATGATGCTGATGACTGAGGTGGTAAACTCCTCAATGCCATTGGTTGAATCCCAGAACGTATTCCAGTCTGTGCTAGCAAAACAGTCCTGTCTGACCACTTCCGTATTGAGCGAGTCACTGGTACTTCCTGCTTTAGTATTTGTATGTAATCAGGAATCAGTAGGATATAATTATGGTTAGATTTGCCAAATGGAGGGTGAGGGAGAGCTTTGTACGCATATCTGTGTGTGGAGTAAAGGTGGTTGCACATGTGACATACTGGTAGAAATGAGGTAAAACTGATTTAAGTGTGCCTGCATTAAAGTCCCCGGAAAATAGGCGCCCCGCTTCTGGATGAGCATTTTCTTGTTTGCTTATGGCCTTATACAACTCGTTGAGTGCGGTCTTCATACCAGCCTCGGTTTGTGGTTGGTAAATAGACGTAAACGAAAAATATAGATGAAAACTCTCTTGGTAGATAGTGTCGTCTACATCTCATCATGAGGTACTCAGGTGAGCAATACCTCGAGACTACCTTAATTTTAGACATCGCCTACCAGCTGTTACTGACAAATAGACACACACCACCACCCCTCGTCTTACCGGACGTAGCTGTTCTGTCCTGCCGATGCACGGAAAACCCAGCCAACTGTATATTATCCGTGTTGTCGTTCAGCCACGACTCGGTGAAACCTAAGATATTACCCTTTTTAATGTCCCGTTGGTAGGATAGTCTCAAACGGAGCTCAACCAGTTTATTCTCCAGTGATTGCATGTTGGCCAATATAATGGATGGTAGAGGTGGGTTACTCACTCGTCGACAAACTCTCACAAGGCACCCTGATCTGCGCCCCCTGTATTTCCTTATTTTCTTCATGCGAATGACGGGGATTTGGGCCTTTATATCCTTCGCGTCAAACTCATTAAACAAAAAATCTTTATCCAGTTCGAGGTGAGTAATCACTGTTTTGATATCAAGAAGCTATTTTCTGTCATAAGAGATGGTAGCATCAACATTATGTACAAAATAAGTAACAAACAATGTGGGGGGAAAAAACACACAATTGGGTAGGAGCCCTTAAAACAGCAGCCATCCCCAGCAACATTCTTCTAAAAAGCACACACACACACACTAACTCACTGTCTTCCATGCAGGTCTTAACCTGTACTTACAAAAGAGGGATTCCCATTGATTATGAATCTGAGTTACATTATCTGTGGTCATTGACCTGACCTATTTCCACAATGGCATACAGTACGCAGTACTGACACAGCAAGAAAGGTGCCGTTGTGTATAATTATTTTGCATGACATGCCACAAAACACCTCATTTGGATATTGAACATTTGTTGCATATAAAATCAACTAGTTAATTGATAGTCTTCGCTTCCATAGCACATATGGAACGATCCAAATACATAGTCTTGAAAAATGTGTCTATTTAGTCCAGACAGACTCACCTCTTTCACTTTAGAGTTTAGATCAGCCTCGGTGACGTTATTAACGGCCGACTGCAGCTCACTCAGACTGGGGACCTGTGGAATACACACACACACATACACACACACACACTTTAGATTGCAAACTGCTCAACATCTTCAAATGACTTCTTTGGAGTAAATGTCATTATTATGCTTTGGCAGAAGGGGGCAGCAAAGCCAGAACTATCAACTATGCTGACATTGCCCGCCTTATTTTTGATTTTACTTTTATTTATACGGGTTTTTCTCATTGAGAAATTGAACCAGGTCTTTCTTTTCCAATAGAGACCTGGTCCAATAGCAGCAGGGGGAACAACGTTTCAGACGAAACAACTTACATACACAACATTAAACAAAACTATAAACCCACAATACAGTACAACAATTACGTTAAAAACACGAAAGTCTTGACTAAAAAACAGCTGTCCTAAAGACAATTACACCCTTCTATGCTATATACATCGATCAAGTATTTAAACTCCACCCACGAAACTAGATCATCACATTTTAAAATGATGCTCGTTATCGAAGTAGATCAGTGATAGGGATGAATGAAATACTGCATTGTCTATGATAAAATAAACTGAAGTCTAAAAACAACATTTATATGGAACTATTCAGGCCTTTTGTTGGACATGTATTTAGAAGATAAATACACAATGCAGAGGATGAGAGGTCAATATAGTACTAAAGGTCAAGAGGACTAAAAGTCAATAGAGTACTAACGATCAATGGAAATAGTGTTATTTTCTGTAATAGGGATGAAAGACCAATGGGTCAGAGACATGGGAGGAATTTCATTCTCATTGGTATACATTGAGCCTGAAATCGGATACTTGTTACTTTGCCATTGGCACAGTTTAATTGCAAGGAATTCTAATTGGTCAACCACAGGCTAGAGCTGGGTTATAAAACTACATCCTGTCCCTTTGTTCTGTGGAGAGAATCACTGAGGACAGGGGAGAATGAACATCTACCTCTCAGCATAACATCTATGATTTGTCCTCCTCTTTGAATAAACCAATTGTTCTCCCCCTGATATGCTTAAGGGCCTGTGTTATTGAAGAGTAACATCAACTGCTAACAGACAAAAATGTCTGGTTTCGTCTTGTGTTACTGATAAGGTGTGTGTGCATGTGAGCATGCATTATGAGCGGTCATTTTCCTGAAACCCAAGCCCTTCGTTGGTGGTAGCCTGTTTGGGGGATGCGTCAGAGGGAGTAGGAGGAGGAGGCGGAAGAAAGGACAAGTCAGGTCAGCTTACAGACTGAAACCTGGCATCCAAAGATAACACCATGAGTCAATAAGTCTACTCATTTGCCTGTGTCGTGTCGATCTCATTAACCCAGTAATGTGTTCCTCCTGTTGCAAGGCAATTTCCTCAAAACACAGTCCATCACCACACAACACACACTGTCGAAAACCACGCACACATGTTATCAGGAACACAGAAGAGCTTGATTGTGTTTAACAAAAGGCCTGAATCCTTCCTTATCAAGAACAAACCAGTAGGATGAAAAGACACACACCGGTGGGTACAGGGTGATAACTGGGGAACCAGAACAATCGTGGAAACGTGGAAAGAGGAAGAGGCGGCAACACGAAACTAAGTTGTACTCACAGCGATAGTGGTGGCAAATGTTAGTTTCTGTAGCTCTGACTGATAGGCCGAGCACGCAGTACAGTTAGGGTTTCTCAGTGTGCTGTTGATGCGGTCTCTGACAGAGCTAACATTAGCCTGGACCACAGATACATCAGACCGGACCTGGGTTAGAGTAGAGTCTAACCTCACCAGCAGGACACTGGTACTGTTCACCACTGGGATACAAATACAACATACACACATTTTAAAATGTCAGAAGACTTTAAAAAGCACTTTGTTAAACAATTAATGTAGATAATTCAAATGAACCTATATCAGAAGAGGAATATACACACAAACACCACACACAAGCGCACACACACAGAAAACCCCGTTAGAATATCAGAAGAGGAATATACACACACACACAAAAACACACACACAGGATGGAGTTGTACCATTGGCTATATCTCTGACAGACTGCAGGGAAGGTTTCAGGGGGCCCTCTAGCCTTCTCTGGATCTCCTTGCCCAGCAGATTACCTATATCTGGGAGCGAGAGAGAAGTCATTGGTGTTTCCCAAATTGTGAATGGCAGCTAGTCACTACTGGGTCAAAACGACAATTGGATTTACAGTTGTTTCAGTGTGTTTGTACTTTGCAGAACGTGTGATGCATTATGTGACTAGAAGCTCGGGTACTCACTATTGAGGCTTCTGGTGACTTCATCCACTGTCTCATTGCTCCCTATCAGCACACTATCAATTTGCTGAGCAGAGATAGAAGACACACACACACTTAGACACAGGAGAGATGACATAAAATTGAGGAGACTCTCTCAAGCACATTCTGAACACAAAACTGAAACTTCAAAGCCACTACCGACAGCCAAAATGAATGATTGACATGTTCTAACAACACAACCTGCCCTACCATTAACCTATCCTTCTCTCTCCATCCTTTCCCTCTCTCTATCTCCCTCTTCCCCCCTTCTTCCTCTCTCTTTCTCCCCAGTCTTGCCCCCTTTCTCTCCCTCTCTATCCCCTGCCTTCTTCACCCTTCTCCCTCTCTTCCCCCGGCGTCCCTCTCCCTCTGTTGTACCAGATAAAAGTGTTGACAGGCCTGACCGTCAGTTAACCATTAAGGTGAATGGGCGACTAATGGTGTGACAGAGAGTCAAAGGTCCTACCCCCAAGACATGCTAACCTCTCACCATTGCAAATAACAGGGGTGGTTATAGCATGTTTTGGGGGTATGATGTTTTTCTGAGTTTCTTTCTCTGAGCAATTGTATTAGTATAAAACAATGTAATCCCCCCCCCAAAGAAATTGCATACCAAAGGCAGCTGAGGGGAGGACAACTCATAATAATGGGTGGAACGGAGTGAATGGAATGGTATCAAGCACATGGAAAACATGTTTGATTTGTCCAATACCATTCTATTTATTCCTTCCAGCCATTTTACCATGAGCCCGTCCTCCCCAATGAAGGTGCCACTTGCTGCCTGTAGAGCGTACTCCATAGCTCCAGTATTTGAATGCTTTATTTTATTGTCATTCTTGCTCATCTTTATCAATGGTGTCAATCATTTCAGACCCCACTGTTCATCTATGAAACTGTCTGTAATTGACATGTCTATAATGTTTTAGAAACTAAACTGGTCTTCCTTCTTCATTTATTACTTAGGTTTTCTACTCCCTTCTGAAAATCACAGGTAAGTCCTCTCTCACGCGCTCGCGCGCACACACACACACACACACCTGTGGGACAGCAGTGAGGTAGGTTTGGAGGTTGTCAAGTGTATTGTTGAGTTCTACAGAGCTGTCCTCGACACTCCCTTTCAGAAACTGGTTGCTGAAGAACATGCAGATGTTCCCTGAACTACACACACATGCACAGAAAAATGAGTGTGTGTTCATTGTTTCACTTCATATCAAAAATGCTCGTTTTTTTTTTCTTATCCAAAGGCTTAAAATATGCGCGCACACTTACAGTATGACTAGCGTGGTGAGTAACGTAGCCCAGTAGAATCCTCTCCTGTGACAGTGGACAGCTTTAGTCTGCTTCTGGTACATGTGTCCTCCACAGCGTCCACAGCAGCGACAGCAGGCCAGGCAGAACCCCACCAGGGGCATCAGGATAATGTACACGATCCCTATAGCAGCACACACTAGGAAACCAACTTCATAGAGAAGGACCTGAGGAGATTCACACACAGTTAACATACACAGACACACACACACATTAACATAAACACACAGATACACTAGTAGAATATATAGGATTATGAGCACAGTGTAAATAAGAAGAACAAGAAAAGTTGGCTGATTCAACATTGGTGAAGAGAAGGATGGTGACACTTTGCTCAAATATATTAACGTTGCACATTACTGTGTAGTGTTAGCGTACTTTACACTGTCATCTACTACTCGTGCAATACTATGAAAACCGAATGACCAGAAATAGTCATTAGACCAATCTTCTATCATTAACAATGAAGAGTCATTGTTGTTCGATGTGACGTCACACTCTGTCAAATATCACTAGACAATAGATTGACTGTGATGTGGACAGGAGTCTCACGCGCATCTGTTCTCACCTCTTTAATGGTCTTGTCGTCGTGGTATATATTGCCATTTTCCTCCAATAAATTCACCAGCAAATCTAAGAGTGAGAGATGGAGAGAGAGATGGAGATGGAGAGGGAGAGAGAGATGGAGAGGGAGAGGGAGAGAGAGATGGAGAGGGAGAGGGAGAGGGAGAGAGAGATGGAGAGGGAGAGAGAGAGGGAGAGGGAGAGAGAGATGGAGATTGAGAGAGAGATGGAGAGGGAGAGAGAGATGGAGAGGGAGAGGGAGAGAGAGATGGAGAGGGAGAGAGAGATGGAGAGGGAGAGGGAGAGAGAGATGGAGAGGGAGATGGAGAGAGAGATGGAGAGATGGAGAGAGAGATGGAGAGGGAGAGAGAGATGGAGAGAGATGGAGAGGGAGAGAGAGATGGAGAGGGGAGAGAGAGATGGAGAGGGAGAGGGAGAGAGAGATGGAGAGGGAGAGGGAGAGGGAGAGAGAGAGTGAGAGAGAGATGGAGATTGAGAGAGAGATGGAGAGAGAGATGGAGAGGAGAGAGAGATGGAGAGGGAGAGGGAGAGAGATGGAGATGGAGAGGGAGAGAGAGAGGGAGAGGAGAGAGAGATGGAGATTGAGAGAGAGAGATGGAGAGGGAGAGGGAGAGAGAGATGGAGAGGAGAGAGAGATGGAGAGGGAGAGGGAGAGAGAGATGGAGAGGGAGAGGAGAGGAGAGAGATGGAGAGGGAGAGAGATGGAGAGAGAGATGGAGAGGGAGAGAGAGATGGAGAGGAGAGAGAGATGGAGAGGGAGAGGGAGAGAGGATGGAGATTGAGAGAGAGATGGAGAGGGAGAGAGAGATGGAGAGGGAGAAGGAGAGAGAGATGGAGAGGGAGAGGGAGAGAGATGGAGAGGGAGAGAGAGATGGAGAGGGAGAGAGAGATGGAGAGGGAGAGGGAGAGAGATGGAGAGGAGAGAGAGAGATGGAGAGGGAGAGAGAGATGGAGAGGGAGAGAGAGATGGAGAGGGAGAGGGAGAGAGAGATGGAGAGGAGAGAGAGATGGAGAGGAGGAGATGGAGAGGGAGAGGAGAGAGAGATGGAGAGGAGAGATGGAGAGGGAGAGAGAGATGGAGATGGAGAGAGAGATGGAGATGGAGAGGAGAGATGGAGATGGAGAGGGAGAGAGAGATGGAGAGGGAGCGAGAGATGGAGATGGAGAGAGAGATGGAGAGAGATGGAGAGGGAGAGGGAGAGAGAGATGGAGAGGGAGAGGGAGAGAGAGATGGAGAGGAGAGAGAGATGGAGAGGGAGATGGAGATGGAGAGAGAGATGGAGAGAGATGGAGAGGGAGAGGGAGAGAGATGGAGATGGAGAGGGAGAGAGAGATGGAGAGGAGAGAGAGATGGAGATGGAGAGAGATGGAGAGAGATGGAGAGGAGAGGGAGAGAGATGGAGATGGAGAGAGATGGAGAGAGATGGAGATGGAGAGGGAGAGATGGAGATGGAGATGGAGAGGGAGAGAGAGATGGAGAGGGAGAGAGATGGAGATGGAGAGAGAGATGGAGAGAGATGGAGAGGAGAGGGAGAGAGAGATGGAGAGGGAGAGGGAGAGAGAGATGGAGAGGGAGAGAGAGATGGAGAGGGAGAGGAGAGAGAGATGGAGAGGAGAGGGAGAGAGAGATGGAGAGGGAGAGGGAGAGGGAGAGAGAGATGGAGAGGGAGAGGGAGAGAGAGATGGAGATGGAGGGGAGAGGGAGAGAGAGAGGAGAGGGAGAGAGATGGAGAGGAGAGAGAGATGGAGAGGGAGAGATGGAGATGGAGAGAGAGATGGAGAGAGATGGAGAGGGAGAGGAGAGAGAGATGGAGAGGGAGAGAGATGGAGAGGAGAGGGAGATGGAGAGAGATGGAGAGGGAGATGGAGAGAGAGAGGGAGAGAGAGATGGAGAGGGAGAGAGAGATGGAGAGGGAGAGATGGAGAGGGAGAGGGAGATGGAGATGGAGAGAGAGATGGAGAGGGAGAGGGAGAGAGAGATGGAGAGGGAGAGAGAGAGATGGAGAGGAGAGAGAGAGATGGAGAGGAGAGAGAGATGGAGAGGGAGAGATGCAGAGGGAGAGGGAGAGAGAGATGGAGAGGGAGAGAGATGGAGAGGGAGAGAGAGATGGAGAGGAGAGAGAGATGGAGAGGGAGAGAGAGATGGAGAGAGATGGAGAGGGAGAGAGAGATGGAGAGGGAGAGAGAGATGGAGAGGTAGAGAGAGATGGAGAGAGATGGAGAGGGAGAGGGAGAGAGAGATGGAGATGGAGAGGGAGAGAGAGATGGAGATGGAGAGGGAGAGAGAGATGGAGAGGGAGAGAGATGGAGATGGAGAGAGAGATGGAGAGAGATGGAGAGGGAGAGGGAGAGAGAGATGGAGAGGGAGAGGGAGAGAGAGATGGAGATGGAGAGGGAGAGAGAGATGGAGAGGGAGAGAGAGATGGAGATGGAGAGAGAGATGGAGAGAGATGGAGAGGGAGAGAGAGATGGAGATGGAGAGGGAGAGAGAGATGGAGAGGGGAGAGAGAGATGGAGATGGAGAGAGAGATGGAGAGAGATGGAGAGGGGAGAGGGAGAGAGATGGAGATGGAGAGAGAGATGGAGAGAGATGGAGATGGAGAGGGAGAGAGATGGAGATGGAGAGGAGAGAGAGAGATGGAGAGAGAGATGGAGATGGAGAGAGAGATGGAGAGAGATGGAGAGGAGAGGAGAGAGAGATGGAGAGGGAGAGGAGAGAGAGATGGAGATGGAGACGGAGAGAGAGATGGAGAGGGAGAGGGAGAGAGAGATGGAGAGGGAGAGGGAGAGGGAGAGAGAGATGGAGAGGGAGAGAGAGAGAGAGAGAGATGGAGAGGGAGAGGGAGAGAGAGATGGAGAGGGAGAGGGAGAGAGAGAGAGAGAGAGAGAGATGGAGAGGGAGAGGGAGAGAGAGAGGGAGAGGGAGAGAGAGATGGAGATGGAGAGGGAGAGAGAGATGGAGAGGGAGAGAGAGATGGAGATGGAGAGAGAGATGGAGAGAGATGGAGAGGGAGAGGGAGAGAGAGATGGAGAGGGAGAGAGAGATGGAGAGGGAGAGGGAGATGGAGAGAGATGGAGAGGGAGATGGAGAGAGAGATGGAGAGGGAGAGAGAGAGGAGAGAGAGAGATGGAGAGGGAGAGAGAGATGGAGAGGGAGAGAGAGATGGAGAGGGAGAGGGAGATGGAGATGGAGAGAGAGATGGAGAGGGAGAGGGAGAGAGAGATGGAGAGGGAGAGAGAGATGGAGAGGGAGAGAGATGGAGAGGGAGAGGGAGAGGGAGAGAGAGATGGAGAGGGAGAGGGAGAGAGAGAGAGATGGAGAGGGAGAGGGAGATGGAGAGGGAGAGAGAGATGGAGAGGGAGAGAGATGGAGAGGGAGAGGAGATGGAGATGGAGAGAGAGATGGAGAGGGAGGGAGAGAGAGATGGAGAGGGAGAGAGAGATGGAGAGGGAGAGAGAGATGGAGAGGGAGAGAGAGATGGAGAGGGAGAGAGAGATGGAGAGGTAGAGGGAGAGAGAGATGGAGAGGGAGAGAGAGATGGAGAGGGAGAGAGAGATGGAGAGGGAGAGAGAGATGGAGAGGGAGAGAGAGATGGAGAGGGAGAGAGAGATGGAGAGGGAGAGAGAGATGGAGATGGAGAGGAGAGAGAGATGGAGATGGAGAGGAGAGAGATGGAGAGGGAGAGGGAGAGAGAGATGGAGAGGAGAGGGAGAGAGAGATGGAGATGGAGAGGGAGAGAGAGATAGAGATGGAGATGGAGAGAGAGATGGAGAGAGATGGAGAGGGAGAGGGAGAGGGAGAGAGAGATGGAGATGGAGAGGGAGAGAGAGATTGAGAGGGAGAGAGAGATGGAGATGGAGAGAGAGATGGAGAGAGATGGAGAGGGAGAGGGAGAGAGAGATGGAGATGGAGAGAGAGATGGAGAGAGATGGAGATGGAGAGGGAGAGAGAGATGGAGATGGAGAGGGAGAGAGAGATGGAGAGGGAGAGAGAGATGGAGATGGAGAGAGAGATGGAGAGAGATGGAGAGGGAGAGGGAGAGAGAGATGGAGAGGGAGAGGAGAGAGAGATGGAGATGGAGAGGAGAGAGAGATGGAGAGGAGAGGGAGAGAGAGATGGAGAGGGAGAGGGAGAGGGAGAGAGATGGAGAGGGAGAGGGAGAGGGAGAGAGAGATGGAGAGGGAGAGGGAGAGAGAGAGAGATGGAGAGGGAGAGGGAGAGAGAGAGAGGAGAGGGAGAGGGAGAGAGAGATGGAGAGGGAGAGGGAGAGAGAGAGAGAGATGGAGAGGGAGAGAGAGAGGGAGAGGGAGAGAGAGATGGAGATGGAGATGGAGAGAGAGATGGAGAGGGAGAGGGAGAGAGAGATGGAGAGGGAGAGAGAGATGGAGAGGGAGAGAGAGATGGAGAGGGAGAGAGAGATGGAGAGGGAGAGAGAGAGGGAGAGGGAGAGAGAGAAGAAAAAAAAAAGAAGACGGAGGATCTGGATAAGCACTACACAATACGTACATATGTAAGGGTCTTGAAATCATACGGCATATCATTACATTACATTTAAGTCATTTAGCAGACGCTCTTATCCAGAGCGACTTACAAATTGGTGCGTTCACCTTATGACATCCAGTGGAACAGCATATGAAAGCAATTGTGAAAACGTACTGTTATGATATAACTATTGTTCCCTGAAGGAGGGAATGAGGTACAACATACTATGGGGAATCAACAACCAATCATATTCACCTGAAGAACTGAAATCCCACCAAACGGATGCCAAGCCCGCCCTCGGAAGTCCCGCCTTCCTGACTATAATACTGGGGGTCGCATACATTTCCTCAATTAAGTACCACTCTTCAGCGAGCCCAATTCCACTGTAGGAGCGGAGTGATTGTATGTTTCCATAGTATGTTATACCTCGTTCCCTCCTTCGGGGAATAGTAGTTATATTCATAACTGTACGTTCCTTTTCAGTTGGTCACTCTGTATAGCATACTATGGAAACATAATACAATCACTCCCCAAGCCTAGCACGCCTATGACGGCCCATGCACACACAGGAGGGGAGGGGGGGGGGGGGGGGGGGCGCATGTGACAAATGCGCATGTGGCGCAGGTGACAAATAAAATTAGATTTGAAACCCTGGGTTAGAACTGACAATACCTACATGACACGCAGAGATGGCTCCCACATAAGCTTCAAATGTATAAAAAGAAAGGCCCTGCTCAAAAAGCTCTTGGAAGGACATCAAAAAGTCCACCAAAGAGCTCTGAAAAGGAGAATCTCCTTTAACCTGACCCGGGTAGTGTCCTGCATGTACATCAACAGGCAGTAGGGGGACGCTCATATGAAGCAGTGCGCATTTTCTGTCACTCAGGGCGATGTATCTTCCCAGATCTCTCAACATGGGGAAGTTCTACTTTCCAAGGGGGAGGTCTGGGAAGATACATCGCCCTGAGTGACAGAAAATGCGCACTGCTTCATATGAGCGTCCCCCTACTGCCTGTTGATGTACGCCACCGCCAGCCTGTTGTTGGACATTACCAACACATTCTGTCCCTCCAACATAGGAAGGAAATGCCTCAGGGCAAACAGTCAGTAGCTCTAGGTAATTGATATGCAGCGCCCTTTGCACTGTTGACCAAATCCCTCTTTTCGAGTAGCCCACACAAAGCGCTCCCCATCCCAGTAAAGATGCATCTGTCGTGATCAACATGCAGGACACTACCCGGGCCCATGAGAACCCCTTGCAACAACAAACGCGGGTCCCTCCATGGAGTCAACTCCCTTAGGCATGACGGTTGTATCTTGAGCAATCAATGGCAGTAGCGAGATGTGTCCAGACGCGTAGCAATCACTCTGCGCCTCAACAGACGCCTCAACAGACGCCTCAACAGAAGTCCTCGAGGCACCACAGCTTTCATAGAGGCCATCAGACCCAATAACCGCAGGCACAAGCGAAAAGGCGCAGAGTGCCCCAGCTGAAACCGTGCCGGACAGAGCCGGAATGCGACCCTCCTTTGTTGGGACAATAAACACAGGATTCAGAACCGTGTCCAGAATGAGACCCAGACACTGAAAGCACTGAGCCGGAGTCAAACAACTGTTCTTGTAATCCACTTTGCACCACAGACTTAATATGGGAAACCAGCGTGGCAGGGTGGCCAATACTCTGATCCGCTGGCACTGCACCGGTGCCAAAGTCGCCTCCACTGCCATAGAAAAGGTGCAGAGCGATCGGGCGAGTCCGAAAGGCAGGACCAGAAACTCGTAGGCCACACCCTCGAAATGAAACCTCTTGAAATAAAACCTTCTGTGGGGAGGATGTGTAGCCACATGAAAACATGCATCCTTCAGATCTATGTGCATAAACCAAACGCTGGGACACACCGACTGCAATAGCCAGCAAAGTATTAGCATTTTGAAATTGCAAACCTTGAGGTGATTTGTTTAAAAACACGCAAGTCCAGGATGGGACTCAACGTTCCATCGCTCTTGGGAACTGACACGGGGACCAGCCGAATAGCCTGCTTTTGAAGAAGAGAGGAAATCTCCTCTCTCAAGACAGGCGCTAGGACCTCGGAGACCATTTACATAATGACATCAAGAAAAGGAGGACGCACAGCGAACTACATACTGTACCCCCTTGTCACCATCCTCATCGCCCATGGTGAAACTGTGCATGCCAGCCACTGGATGGAGCACGCTGCCAGTCTCCCATGCATTGTCTCCTGAATGGGCAGAGCACCACCCAGAGAACTGGGATTTAATTTTTTTTTGTCATGCTTGTTTTAATATCCACTACTTGACAACCGTGTGTCTGAACTAGGGGAAGGAACTGTTTATTATACCCACAACTGGATGAGACCGCACTCTTGATACTCAATAAACACAGAGGAAACTTTTGTAGAAACAATGTGCTTTCTTGCTACTGCTGTTCTGATACCCAGCCCACACCGGGTTTGGGGGACTTTGCAAACCAGTAACTTGTCCCCGTTGACTGAGCCACTTGGGAGCACTATGGCCCTTGTTGGTGAAACTGGCTCATCCAAATACATCCTCCTGTCCCTGTCAGGAATCCAGGACAATGTCAAGCAGAGGTGGTGGTGAACCCATACTTCTCACCATAGCCAGGATAGTACAGCAGCACAGATTTCATCGAGAAGCTCTGAAACCGACTTCCCCGACTCTGTGGTCTTATTCAGCTCCTGTAGCAAATCGATATAATACATCAGCAGCATTGTGACCACATTCAATGACCGGGCCGCCACACCCTCAGTGAAGTACACTTTGTCCGGCTGATCCGTCGAGAACCAGCACTATGTATTCATCGTGCTAGGATTAGCCCTCTTTGTAGCCTCTGGAGCTAAGTAACTTGCCAGCTTTCCATCCATCCATCCAGTGTTATAATGGAGGGATTGTGCGTTCCTGGTGGAGGGATTGTGCGTTCCTGGTGTAACTCGGGCAGTTGTTGTTGCGATCCTGTACCTGTCCCGCAGGTTTGATGTTCGGATGTACCGATCCTGTGCAGGTGTTGTTACACGTGGTCTGCCACTGCGAGGACAATCAGCTGTCCTTCATGTCTCCCTGTAGCACTGTCTTAGGCATCTCACAGTACAGACATTGCGATTTATTGCCCTGGCCACATCTGCAGTCCTCATGCCTCCTTGCAGCATGCCTAAGGCACGTTCACGCAGATGAGCAGGGACCCTGGGCATCTTTCTTTTGGTGTTTTTCAGAGTCAGTAGAAAGGCCTCTCTAGTGTCCTACGTTTTCATAACTCTGACCTTAATTGCCTTCCGTCTGTAAGCTGTTAGTGTCTTAACGACCGTTCCACAGGTGCACATTCATTAATTGTTTATGGTTCATTGAACAAGCATGGGAAACAGTGTTTAAACACTATACAAATGAAGATCTGTGAAGCTATTTGGATTTTCACGAATTATCTTTAAAAGACAGGGTCCTGATAAAGGGAAGTTTATTTTTTATAAACATCCTCTGGTGTGTTCATGTGAGAGGATCAGAGTTCACACTTTCACAAGGCTGAATGGAGATCAGGCATCACATTTTTACATCAACCCTCTGATCTCTCCCACCATCTCTTCCCTCCCTCTCTTCGTTCATTCCTCCTTCACCCTCTCTCTCTCTGACAACAGTGAGATAGGAAATCAAACCTACCCGTATGTTATTTAGATGTAACCTAACCTAAGGATCATGAAACCATGGGTAACCATACCGGTGTTGTAAGACCTGAGCCAACCACACATTAAAGAACTGCTTGTCCACCATTGTCTTGTCTAACCCTGGTAGTTATGGTTATTGTTCATACACCAACGGCTGGCATTCTGGAGAGAAACCTGAGAGGAGATATATTACTGTCTAGTTGGGAAGGAGGACATTCTGCTTTTTCACATTCTCTCTCTAATTCTGCATTTCTCGCTCCCTCTTTCTGTCTCTCTCTCACACAGAGGCCACTCTACTAGATAAGTTGCATTGAATTGTGAAAACTGTTACAGAGTAACAACGAGGTGTGAACCACTTTTTTTTATTTTGTATTAGTGTTTTTCTTCTCTGTTGCACAAATGTGTGTTGGTGACTAACCACACATGTTGAGTAAATCAACTACGGAAGAGCTGTCACCATCACTTGTGTTTTGATGATAAAACCTAAATAATAAAACGCACAAGAAATCACAAGAAATAAAGCTTAGAACAGGCTACTTACTGTCACCATGTTCAATGAGAGAGAGAGAGAGAGAGAGAGAGAGAGAGAGACTTAGGATAGGATTCGAACAGAGAGTGGATCAGTCCGTATTTACAGTTGGGTTCAGAAATGTAAAGTTCTTAAAATGTTAAATTACTGCTCATTGCCTGGCACATAATAACAGACAAATGTCAGTGTTCTCAACGAACATAAAACCAAAACATGCGCAAACAAGGGTTGAAATACTAAGCAGCAATAATACCTCCAATCCTGATTGGATAGAAGCCATGATCAGAGAAACTATCGCTATCCAATCCGTGCATAGCAATCTGAGAGCTCTCTGATCTAAGACGAGTTTCACCTGGGCAAAGGTCAATGACTGATTAACTTGTGTGTGTGTGTCTGTGTCTGTGTGTGTGTGTGTGTGTGTGTGTGTGTGTGTGTGTGTGTGTGTGTGTGTGTGTGTGTGTGTGTGTGTGTGTGTGTGTGTGTGTATACCTGAGGGACCTTCACTGTTGTTTGTCAAACAGAATCAATAATGAAATGTACTGTCGTGATGGACAATCAGATTCTGTCAGTGAGACAAACTACAGTGGAGTATTGTCCACAGGCCTACGCTGTTACTCTGCTCTGTGGTTTCTGGGTTAACCATAAGTGTATGAGTCACTCACTAAATACAAGGAAACACACCATCTGCAAAACACGTTCATCTGACTACAGTAGTTAACCATTGACAGCCTAACCCACAACACACCAAAGGCATTCCCATTGAACACACTTACTGGCTAACGGCGTCGCCAGTTTCTATGGTTAAAGAGCGCTGGTTGGCTCTAATGTTTAACCTCATCACATCACTATAGGCACACAAGCTCAAATCTTTGGGGAGAGTTAGGAGGAAAGCAAACAGTGCATTTCCTGATGGAAACTACTCTCAGTTAAGCTAGAAATAAAATATTGCCTAATGTTTACATAGTCTGTTCACAAGAGATTAGTTGGCAACAGAAGAAAAATTATAATACAATTCCCCTATAGCTCTATACCATTTTCACTCTGCAAATTGGAGGAAGCCCATGTATTTGTATGGGATGTACATAATGGCTACACACAACTGGCTAGGTCAATATGAGGTCAGTATGATATATAGACTGCTGTAGAAAAGGAGCGCTGTCAGACTAAGCTATGTCCAAAATGGCACCATATTCCCTTTATAGTGCACTTGTTTTGTTTTTGACTATGGCACCCTGCTCCCTTTGTATACTGTAGTACACTACTTTTTACCAGACAAATTCAGCCCTAGACTGACCTTTGGGGAAGGGGTTGGGCTGGACGGTGTGGAGGAAGGACTGGACCACCCCGGACATGAAGCCTGTGTCTGCTCCTGGGACTGACTGGTACTGGGGCTGGCTCAGGTTCAAGGGAGTGACTCCCGTAGGACAGGAGTCAGCGGGAGGCTGGGCCAAGCTGGAACCCAGGAACAGTGCCCCAATCCAGGCCAACACCGCCCCGACGCAGCCCCCCAACCTCCAAACTCTCCTATATGCTCCCATCACTGCAGCTGGAGACAGGGCCGGAGGGTGTGCTAGGGTAAGGATGGAGAGATTAGTGTGGAACAATCAACTTATGGCACAATCTCAGTATTGCTGGGCCTGCAAACGCACAGAGCAGAGAGAGACTGGGGTGAAGTTGGAAACACACACGGATACAGAGAAAGCCAAGAAAAACACAGAAGTAATGAGATTGTTGTGAAAAAGTGCAGGCACTGGAAAGGAAACATATTGTATAGTAAAGTATTGTATAGTAAAGTATTGTATAGTAAAGTATTGTATAATAAAGTATTGTATAGTAAAGTATTGTATAATAAAGTATTGTATAGTAAAGTATTGTAAATTATTGTATAGTATTGTATAATAAAGTATTGTATAGCAATTGTAAGAAATCCTGCCTTGAAGGAAACCATAAACGTGATAACAAGGGAAACGTTCTTCTGTTCATGTGTAAAGCCCTTCCATAATGATCTGTAAACATTTGGCACAACATCTTTCTAGAGACCATGTGTCTATCTTAGGCTCTACCATAGTACATGCCATTTCACAGACGGGTCGTTCTTGAATTGTGGTGACACAAATGTCCCTTGCCTATGCAACCATGAAAAACACATTAAAAATGACAAATAGTTACACATCACACATTTTTGTTTATATTGAATATATCAATGATAAAAACATACTGCAAAACTTTGTTTACGCATTGTTTAAAGTACTTAGAAAATTGGCTTGTCCCAGTAGTGACGTGTAGAGTTGTAGAGATGTTTTGGGGAGATTTAGAGATATCTATTATTTTGAATGCTAGAAAGTGAAACAAAAGTATTTCATATATTGTATAGATCAATAACAACGAAGGCGGCTATTACAATACCAATTTTTTACTAGTATAATGTCTGTCCCCCAGTTCTATGTCATTGGTGTTACCACCTTGAAAATCATTCCCTCCAATAGCAAACTGTTAAGGGTCGATTTTAAAGAAAATTATTTTCTAATCACACCCTTTTAGTAGGTAATACATTTGAGGATTCCATTTATAATTTGGAGTCTAAATGTGTCACTTGAATGTGAAAAAGCACTTGATGTTACTCAATTTAAATGAAGGGAAATTATTACATTGTGAGCAAAATTATTAATCATATCGCTTAAGTAAATGATTTTCAAACTGTTAATGACCTTAGATTTGCGCATCTGTGGCCTCCGTTTAAGAAAATCCTCAATAACCTCAAAAAAAATGTCATTGGTGTTACCATCATTGGTGTAACCATCATTGGTGTTACCATCATTGGTGTTACCATCATTGGTTTTACTTCTCCTACTGGTGGCACAATATTATCATAATGGTCAAAATTATTCAAAGTCATTAACCCCTTACACTCGTGAAAATTTGTCTAGAGCATATGAATAGGGCCAAATTGAAATGTTCTTTTAAAAGAAGAACTCTAAAAAGCATATGCATAACCATGGTAGCAAATGAAAGAGAACACTTTGAAGATTATGGGGAAATTGTCCAACTAAAGGTGAGGACACAACAGTTCACCTGACAAGACTGAATCCAAACATTACACTATGATTTTATGTGCATTTTACATTTATTGTCATTTTCACAGCATTTGTCAATAATGATAACTGAAAATACTCTGGAAACATTCAGTAACATAATATTATTCATTGGAATGTTGGAGAAATTGCAAGCTAAAAAAAAAAAAACGATTACAATGGTTTGAATGAGAGGTTTAACTGTTGTCTCTAACACCTTTCCAAACTGTGCACAGTTAAGTCATTTAAATGTACTTTTATGACAAAAGGAAAGAGCCTTTAACTATAAAGTGCTATTTATTTATTTTTATCTCTCCTAGCTTTAACATTGAGGAACTGTAGCAAGTTTTTTGTTTGGAAAACAGCCCTGCGTCCCCACGTCACACAATTACTGTTGTTGTTTACGCAATCCCAAAACCTTCCAATATAAATCACAATCTGGGTCAGGTGGGCATCATTTGAAAGTTTATTCTAATGCCAACATGGCTAGCTAAATTATAGAATACGATCTTGCAGTGTTAGGCTTTCAAAAGGCACTTCAGACAAACATATTGTAATTTTGGTGCGCATAGAATGGAGTTTTGAGTGCATTCAATTGAGTGTTCCGAGACAAGTTTTCTTCACCATACTACAAACATAGGCTCGTTATTTTCAGGACAACCCAGGTTATAACGCATGTCCTCCTTGTATATGTGGATCAAATATAGCAAGACATGTTTTCAAATATGAAATGTGGAATGCAAATTTGGACTCGTGGGTGTGTGGTTTGCTTGCATGACAACAAAGTGGTATTTATTTAAATCCTCAACGGCTCATCTTTCAGAACACAGGCTTCTCTCGGTTTAGAGCATTTCCCTGACTCGGACAACAACAAATGTGCAAAGGTAGCCCAATTAGCGGGAGGGAAGAGGGCATCTTCTTGTTGTGTTCATGTTAACGGCTATTAGTCAAAACTAATGAAGCGCTGTGGTGGAGAACCTGAGCTCTGACATCACGTATAGCATGTTACTGTACAGCCAACTGCGTTCAAATGTAGTAGTTTATCAATGACAAAATCTCCCATTTTCAACGCCTATATGGGATGACAGTGGCTGTGAGTGGAAAGAGCTACACTGCCATATTCGTTTATTTAGAATAGGAAGATGTACCTAGATTTGTAAATAATTAATTACACATTTTCATTACCAAATGACACCACAATTCAAGAACGACCCAGATGCATTTACAGTAACGCGTGCATACATTTAACTTACGGGTGGTCCCGGGAATCGAAACCACGCCATGCTCTACCAACTGAGCTACCACTGATAAGGTTATCAAAGTCTTTAAAGACCTGAGTTTTGACCAATTAACCACCAACACACAATACATTACTTGAATCTTGCAATTCCACATCCTCTTCCTAAATCAATAAAGATGATACACATAAAACCCTGAGACAGATCACCAAAAACATTACAAATTCCATCATGCAAAACCACACACACAACACACTATTCTGAGTCAGAAAATTGGTAATGTTCGTAGAGAATCAAAGACTGCCCCAACAGATCCATAGATGATGCAATCTCAATTGCTCTCCACACTGCCGTCACCCACCTAGAATACCTATGAGAGAATGCTGTTCATTGACTACAGTTTAGCATTCAAAACCATTGTCCCCTCCAAGTATCTCTAAAAGTATTGATGTTCATCAGTCCACTAAGACAAATTGTCTATAAATGGAGAAAGTTCAGCACTGTTGCTACTCTCCCTAGGAGTGGCCGTCCTGCAAAGATGACTGCAAGAGCACAGCGCAGAAGGCTCAATAAGAAGAATCCTAGAGGGTCAGCTAAAGACTTACAGACATCTCTGGAACATGCTAACATCTCTGTTGACGAGTCATCGATCCGTAAAACACTAAACAAGAATGGTGTTCATGGGAGGACACCACAAAAGAAGCCACTGCTGTCAAAACAAAAGACTTTGCTGCACATCTGAAGTTCGCAAAAGAGCATCTGGATGTTCCACAGTGCAACCTGAGGTTACAAACAGGGCCGTATAGGGTGATGACATGGTATGCGGCAGCGTGGTAGGCACAGCTTGTCCCGTGAATTCATTTAAAAAATTGAGGATTATCTGATAACTACGAAACAAACATTCTGGATAATAGATAATCTGGAACTATTTATTGATTAGCATTTTGATATGCTCGAAAAAGAAGCAGATGCATCGAAGTGAACGAGACAGGAACAGCGTCAGCAAATGTATAAAAAAGACAAAAACAATACAATGAGGCAGCGGGGAACAGAGCTGGGGAACTGACAAATATAAGGGAGGAAAAAACACAGATGGTAAGTGAGTCCAGGTGAGCCCAATTTCGCTGATGCGTGTGAAGACGGAAGGCAGGTGTGTGTGATGGATGCCAACCTGGTGACCTCAAGCGCCAGGGGAAGAGAAGAGCAGGCGCAGACATGACAGGTTGGAGTCATTAAAACTTGTTTTTGAACGACTCCACAAATGTCTTGTTAACAAACTATAGTTTTAGCAAGTCAGTTAGGACATTACTTTGTGCATGACGCAAGTCATTTTTCCAATAATTGTTTAGACAGATTATTTCACTTTTAATTCACTGTATCACAATTCCAGTGAGTCAGAAGTGTACATACACTAAGTTGAATGTGCCTTTAAACAGCTTGGAAAATTCCAGAAAATTATGTCATGGCTTTAGAAGCTTCTGTTAGGCTAATTGACATAATGAGTCAATTGGAGGTGTACCTGTGGATGTATTTCAAGGCCTACCTTCAAACTCAGTGCCTCTTTGCTTGACATCATTAGAATTTTTTTTTAAATCAGCCAAGATCTCAGAAGAAAAAGAAATGTAGATCTCCACAAGTCTGGTTCCTCCTTGGGGGCAATTTCCAAATGCCTGACGGTACCACGTTCCTCTGTACAAACAATAGTACGCAAGTATAAACACCATGGGACCACGCAGCCGTGATACCGCTCAGGAAGGAGACGCGTTCTGTCTCCTAGAGATGAACGTACTTTGGTGAGAAAAGTGCAAATCAATCCCAGGACAGCAGTAAAGGACATTGAGAAAATGCTGGAGGAAACAAGTACAAAAGTATCTATATCCACAGTAAAAACGAGTCCTATATCGACATAACCTGGAAGGCCGCTCAGCAAGGAAGAAGCCACTTCTAGAAAACCGCCATAGAAAAGCCTATGGTTTGCAACTGCACATGGGGACAAAGATCATACTTTTTGGAGAAATGTCCTCTGGTCTGATGAAACAAAAATATAACTATTTTGCCATAATGACCATCATTATGTTTGGAGGAGAAAGGGGGAGGCTTGCAAGCTGAAGAACACCATCCCAACCTTGGCAGCATCATGTTGTGGGGTGCTTTGCTGCAGGAGGGACTGGTGCACTTCACAAAATAGATGGCATCATGAGGCAGTACAATTATGTGGATATATTGAAGTAACATCTCAAGACATCAGTCAGGAAGTAAAAGCTTGGTCGCAAATGGGTCTTCCAAATGGACATTGACCCCAAGCATACTTCCAAAGTTGTGGCAGAATGGCTTAAGGACAACAAAGGCAAGGTATTGGAGTGGCCATCACAAAGCCCTATTGGAGTGGCCATCACAAAGCCCTGAACTCAATTCTATAGAAAATTTGTTGGCAGAATTGAAAAAGCATGTGAGAGCAAGGAGGCCTACAACCCTGACTCAGTTACACCAGCTCTGCCAGAGGGAATGGGCCAAAATTCACCCAACTTATTGTGTGAAGCTTGTGGAAGGCTACCCGAAACATTTGACCCAAGTTAAACTATTTAAAGTCAATTCTACCAAATAATTGAGTGTATGTAAACTTCTGACCCACTGGGAATGTGATGTAATAAATTAAATATGCAATAAATAATTCTCTCTACTATTATTCTGACATTTCACATTCTTAAAATAAAGTGGTGATCCTAACTGACCTAAGACGGGATTTTTACTAGGATCAAATGTCAGGAATTGTGAAAAACTAAGTTTAAATGTATTTGGCTAAGGTGTATGTAAACTTCCGACGTCAACTGTACATTGTTATTGATTATTGGATTTTTAGTTTGCAAGAAAGGCATTTCACATGTGACATGTGGATGGGGGCAAGCACGCCCCCATCCACATCAACGGGGCTGCAGTAGAGCAGGTTGAGAAGTTCCTCGGTGTCCAAATCACTAAAGACTTTAAATGGTCCAAACACACGCAAAGTTGTGAAGAAGGCGAGACAGAGCCTCTTCCGCCCTCAGGAGGTTGAAAGAGTTTTGCATGGGCCCTCAAAGCCTCAAAAGGTTCTACAGCTGCACCATTGAGAGCATCACTGCCTTGTATGGCAATAGCACCGCCCTCGATTACATGGCACGACAGAGGGTGGTGCGGACAGCCCAGTACATCACTTGGGCCGAGCTGCCAGCAATCCAGGACCTCTGTATCAGGCGGTGTAAAAGGAAGGCCCGGAAAATTGATTGACTCCAACCACCCAAGCCACAGACTATTCTCTCTACTTCCGCACTGCAAGCGGTACCAGTGCATCAACTACCAGGCTATTGAACGGCTTCTATCTCCAAGCAATAAAACTGATAAATAGCTAACAAAATAGCTACACGGATTAACGGAGTTCACCTTGTATCTTCATTGACCTTATATATATTTTTTTTGCTCTGTCTCTATGCACACTCACAGAGCTCTACACACACTCTGAACATACATTTATACTGACTCTACACGCCCGCATAGCCACTCACATACAAGCTGCTGCTACTCTGTTTATACTATACCCTGTTGCCTAGTCACCTTACCCCTATTCATATCTACCTCCATCATTACAGTATCCCTGCACATTGTAAATACGGTATTGGAACGGACCCTGTATATAGTATGCTTATTTACTTACATATTTCTTCTTATTTCTCGTGTTTTTTTTATAGTAGTTATAGTAGTTTTTTTTTACGTTGTTATTGATTATTGCATTGTTGTGTTTTGAGTTTGCAAGAAAGGCGTTTCACTGTATTTGTGCATGTGACATTAAAAAAACTTGACCTTGGTCCTGCTTACTAAGATTGTGTGACTGAACATACCGGTATTCTGTTTGTAAAGTAAAGAGAAACGCTTTTACTGGTTTTGCATGAGCTCAAACACAGTATTGCAATGTCATTGTTTGTCCAACAAGTTTCAGTACATTATATGTATTTATACAATGGGTGGGTCTTTTCCTGAATGCCGATTGGTTAAAACCGCATTCGAGCCGGTGTCTATGCCATAAGTTACCACCGGCTAAATCTATAACGTTAAAATACCCATTTACTCTGTTCCATCTGACTGCGCAATCCACTGTCTCATCAGCCCAGTCGGGAAATGTATAAACTTAATCTCCACTATTAAGAGCATCTAGACATTTTCTCACATTTCTTTCAGACTAATATTTAGCTGTCAACAGTGGAGTATATTGCTGTCTGTCTATCAGACATTGGTTCAATATTCCAATTCGATCTCCAGCTGTCCCATAGTAATGAACGTGACAGACAGGCAGGACGCATTTCTCAGCCAGTCGAAAACATGAATCAGCTGGCATCATTTTTATGGATATATATACAAAGAAATGTAAATTGAAAAAAAGCTCAAAGAAATGAAGTGCAGCTAGTTTGCAGTTTTTCCAGCTTCAGTTTGAAGTGATTGTGTTAGCTGTGTTGTTGGCTAGCTCCTCTGAACAACAGTGTCCTGACGAGAGAGCACAGTTTCTATGCCAGGTGAATGGCATGTTATGGAAGTATTCAAATAAATTTCACTAGAAAACAGCTTAAACAAATGCAGCTACTGTTGTTATTCTAGCTGTTTGACATGACTGTAAGTTATCCATAGTTTGCTAGCTAGCAAGCAAGGGATAATAACATTGCCAGCCAGTATGGACTGGGTGTTTTTGTTCCATAGATACAGAACAAAAAGACTGAACGACCGGGTCGTCGTCTCTCTGACAACCGAACTGATAGAACAAACGACCAGCCGGCTTGGGTAGCAACCCTAGATTTGTGTCGGGACTATATCTTGTGGAAGGATGAAATAGTATATACACATGTCAATCATTATTTGAATATGTCGGTAACCGTTGACAATGACCTTGGAGTCAGTGTTTGGAGGAATAGAGTCGGGCCTAACAACACCCGTGCCCATACATCTTCCAAACACCGGCTTTTCTGGCATTGTCACTTGATTACACAGTACTAGGACAACGGAAAGAGAGAGAAAATAGATGGAGAGAGAACATAGGTAGGGAGAGAGAGTAAGAAATAAAGAATAAAAGAAAGTACAGACTGAAAAGCTCTCACTCACTTCCCACAGTGTAAACAGAGTTCTGTTGAGAGTAGAGCAGAGAGAGAGAGAGCAGGATGATAGGCTCCTTTGTACACTACACACACAGTCCTATTGGAACACAGAACACACAGTCAACCAGTCCTGGAGTCCAACGCTCTCCAACTACCGCTGCTTCAGCTGTATATAACTACCCCATAGCTCTTCTATAGAAAAGTGGCTTTATTAATTACAACAGCAGACTTGTACAGCTACCTCAACAACCTTAACTACTGCTATTGCCTCTGGGTGTTTACCTCAGTATCTCTGGGAGCGAACTGCAGAGCTGTTAGCCTACTTTCCCTGTCCCTGTATGAGGCTCTGGGGGTGTTTTGATGAGAAGAGGAGACAGATAACTGGAGAGTGAGAGGACAGGAAAGAAGAAGAAAGAAAGTAGAGTGTGTTGGAGACTAGAGAGGATAGTGACATCGGAGAGAGGAAGGGACCAAAAACAGGACTTTACCTGTTGTTCCTTCAGTCGAGTCAGGAAAGAGGTGAACCAGTAGAGCTGGAGCGTAAAGAATATAGTCCAGGTGAGTGAGTGTGCGTGTCTGGTCTCTGCCCTGGTCTCCCCACTAGTGTGTTAGTATGTGTGAGGGAGTATGTATTAGTCCCTTCCTTGATCAATCTGATAGGGTCGACAACTGCTCTGGTGAAGGTCAAGTTGACTGCCTCTCTCCCTGCCTGCCTGTGAAATACTGGCACTGAGAATAGAGGGAGGGAAGGGATTGGAGGAGGGAGGGATTGGAGGAGGGAGAAAGGAAGGGTTTTAACTGGACAAGAGCGAGAGAGAGAGAGAGAGAGAGAGAGAAGTGGGAAGGTGGGGGGAGGGTGGGAGCAAAACAAATACTTTGAGGAGGGGGTGGTCGCTTAGCAGCAGTGGTGTAATGTGCTTAAGTAAAAAGTATAATGTATCACTCGAAGCGTGTTTATCATTGTAACTTGATTTCCTGAAGATGTGTCTAATAAAGGGATGGGTCACACAAAGCCACACAATATGTATACCTTCATTTGTAACACCATAAATATGCCATTATAAATGCTTATACATGCTTCATCAATTATTGTAAATGTTATAAAGGCGTATGACTTGTGCGTAATGCTTAAAGGCCTACTTTAAATAAGTAGTTATCTAAAACATGTCCAGAATTCTGTCAAAAGCATGGAGTTAAGGGAAACTCCCTTCTTATTTTTATTTTATGCTAAGAAAGCAGCTGTCCGAACTTCAGATCCTTCTCTTGGAGCAGAAAAAATATGTTTTTTCATGATACTTATTATAAAGTGTTACCCATTCACTCAACAGGCTAAAAAATAAGACAAAGGGTTTGGAATAGATATGTTCTCTGATGAAATACCACCACAAATTCACATCACCAGTGTTAAGGTGCTTATACGTGTAACAACACAGCCCAAATATGCAGGTAGTGACTAGCGGAACATAGGCAGGTAAATGCAGAGGAAATGAGGGCCGGGTTTCAGGAAGTTCGATTAAAATAGTACATTAAAAACTATGTGAGTTACCTTTGAAGGTCATTCATTTGTCTTGTAAATATTAACAAACAATATACTCAGTCATTTCAGTGATAACCTTTAAATGACAAGACTATTGTTATGTGAGGAGATGGAGTAGGAATGTATAATATTGAGAACCCAGAACCAAATCCCACATGCCTGCTGGCCAGCTACACGATTTGGTTACTCATATGGCTGTAACTTACTTGTTTGTTTTAACAGTCTGTCACCAGAGATTACAATGTACACTGCCCTGTGCTGAAAATAGTACTGTATGGGATATCCTAGGGGGGAATATTACACAAAAGATTCCCTCTTATCATAAACATGAATGTTAGGCGGCAAGTAGCCTAGTGGTTAGAGCATTGTGCCAGTAACCAAAAAGTTGATGTATCGAATCCCCAAGCTGACATGGTAAAAATGTGTCGTTCTGAACAAGGCAGTTAACCCACTGTTCCCCGGTATGGCGTCATTGTACATAAGATTTTGTTCTTAATTGACTTGCCTATTTAAATAAAGGTTACATTTAAAAATAAATGTTAAAGGCCCAATGCAAAAAAAAATATATCAATATCACACAAAAGGGAAAGCCAGTCGAAAGCTGCCCAGTGAACATACCAGATGAGCTTTCTGCCCTTTATGCTCCCTTTGAGGCAAGTAACACTGAAGCATGCATGAGAGCACCAGCTGTTCAGGACGACGGTGTGATCACGCTCTCCGTAGCCGATATGAACAGGCCAACATTCACAAGGCCGCGGGGCAAGACGGATTACCAGGAAGTGTACTCGGAGCATACGCAAACCAATTGGCAAGTATCTTCACTGACCTTTTCAACCTGTCCCTGACTGTATTACCTATATGTTTCAAGCAGAACGCCATAGTCCCTGTGCCCAAGAAAGCGAAGTTAACCTGCCTAAATGACTACCGCCCCGCAGCACTCACGTCGGTAGCCATGTAGTGCTTTGAAAGGCTGGTCATGACTCACATCAACACCATCATCCCGGAAACCCTAGACCCACTACAATTTGCATACCGCCCCCAACAGATCCACAGATGAAGCAATCTCAATCGCACTCCACACTGCTCATTCCCAACTGGATAAAAGGAACACCTTTATGAGAATGCTGTTCATTGACTACAGCTCATCAGAGACCTGGCAGTGTGGTGCCAGGATAACAACCTCTCCCTCAACGTGATCAAGACAAAGGAGATGATTGTGGACTACAGGAAAAGGACGGCCGAAAGTGTCCCCATTCACATCGACAGGGCTGTAGTGGGGCGGGTCGAGAGTTTTAAGATCCTTGGTGTCCACATCACCAACAAACTATCATGGTTCAAACACACCAAGACAGTTTGGAAGAGGGCACTACGAAACATTTCCCCCCTCTTATAGTTTTAGTTTCATCAGCTGTACAAGGTCATCCTTTATGTGTATTTTAATATCTGCAGAACAACACGTCCATCGACCCTACGCTGGCCAATGTTCCCATCTCTCTCCCTCAGGAAGCAGAACAGGACTCAGGAGTGAAGCGGAGGTAAACATTAACCCACAGAGTCCATGGTCAAGTCCCAAATGGCACTCTACTCCCTATTTGGTGCACTACTTTTGACCAGGACCTTGGGGCTCTGGTCAAAAGTAGTGCAGTATATAGGGAATAGGGTGCCATTTGGGACACACCCATCGCTCATCTCCTCCCATCATCATCACAGAGGCAGTCAGTGTCAAAACAAAAAGGGTCATGGTCATTAGGTACCAAACAGAAGAAAATGGACTGAAACAGGGAGGGACTACCTGGACTTGACCAATAAGAACTGCTCATTTTCTTTTACGTGCTCTAATGAACACAACCCAGGCCTCGCCTAACCCCCTCTTCCATCACTTGGTTTAATGTGCATTATGGAAAAAGTCAATCAAAAAGGTCATATTATATCAAATGTCGATATCACATATAAAAGCCTTCATTGTCAAAAAAACATGCCTCTACTGGAATATAATATTGATTTTATAGTGGCCATATAACCAGTAGCTCTGAGAGGCACTTTGCAACATGGACCAGTGCATTTGTTTTTTAATGTAACCTTTATTGAACTAAAACAATAAAACACTGTTTTAAAATAGAACATGAAAGTTTTGTTTGAACATTATGATAGTGTTGTTTAGTGTCATTTAGAGCATCCTTACCTGAAGATATGTGACCCTAGTTGTAGGGTGCTTCTGTATGAGTCAGAGGAGGTGAGAGGAGTAGATGACAGGACACGCTGATACACAGATCCCTTAACCAAACTTGCCCCCATCTCCCACCAGCCACTGCTGACTGTGACCGATGACCCTTCAGCCTCAAAAACATACAGGCCTGGGGTTCTCTAGTTTGGGCCAAAAGACCGTCCTCTGTCCTCTCTCCTCGAGACTCGGAAACCGATAAGTGGTCGAGGAGAGTGTCAATTTCTTAGTAAGCGAACGGAAGAGTCCTTCCCTCCTCGATCGCCACCTTTCACTGAGTATAGTTTTTATATCTGCCACACCTTTGAATCAGCTTTTGTTTTTGTCAGAGAAGAAAAACATGCAAACGTTCTCTAGAAAATGTCTTTCACAACTAACTTAATTTGATCACTTATCACATTTATATACACATAGCACATTTATGCTATGCAGTCAATTTCACCATAATCTAAAGCATACACTTGGCACAGGAGAGCATCTGCCAAAACTCACACCCCATCCTCATCACTCATTCGTGGGAATGAGAACACAGGGACGTAACTTTCACTGGGGACAGGGGGGTCAAAACTAGTCTAATCATATTTAAGTTAATTTCATATTCAGGTTAACTGCGACGTGCTTCTCTGAATTTGCTGCCAACTCTATTTCAATGAGACCACACATACTAAGCCCACTTGGACTCTCACGCCCAACTAGGAGAAGTAGGCTACTGAAGTTGAAGCAGCGAATTATGTGTGTGTGTGTACAATTTGAAAAAGGTCTGCTTCTAATACAATTGGTAGGCTAACTCATACAAAGCAGAAAGAGGATCGTTTCCAAATAATCTGTGGGACAACAAAAATGTCATCCTGAATTCGTCTGTATTGACCGGCAGCATGAAAAATGCCATTCGCGCGCAATGATCTTTCAGGACCTGGCATCCTGTGGGAATACAGCCACCTCGTGCAGTCAGTACGCAACACTATGCTCATCATGTTAACAGGATCAGACAGCCAGGGAAGACCAGTCTACAGAGCTCAGGTGAATTTTGCAGTATATTAAATATGTTAGATCATCTGAGTTATTGACTACACTAGTGGGGCTCTGGCGTGCAGTCGGTTCGGGCTGGCTGGTCGGTCTGGCTGAAATTTGATATATTATGTCTTAATAAAAATAATAAAAAGTCTTCGTTTTTTTAAAGAGTTGTTCATTTGTTTGGCTATTGGTTAAAAAGGTGCAACACAATATGTATTATTGAATTACCTTTTCAGTCTAGTAAATCAGTCTTAAACATATTAAATCTCTTACCCAGCCTGATGACTGTGGGCATTTTTGCGTACTTTTTGTTCTAAATAGAGACTGTGTAAAAATGCAGGAAATGAGCTTTAGACGAATATATATGTGTATATATATATATATATTTAAATGCTTGGGGAAGACCCCCCCACTTAAAAACCAAAGTGGCACCCCGGTGAGGAAATGTCAGTCATTATCATCTCCCACATCACATCTGCCAAAATATATCAACGGTCTTCTTATAACCAGACGTGATATTTTAGAACGGAAATAACATTTTTGGTAATTACATTCTAGTCTTGGGCTTTCCGTGCTAACATGAAGGATAATTTGCCAAAAGTCAGTCTGTCTCTATATCTTCGAAGGCCTGAGGCTACTAAAACACTTATTTACCCACCCGCTGACTCTAGGGCAAAACCTAACTTCCACTTAAGTCACATTTTCACTGTCTCCCATGAACATCAATGCAAAAAAAAGTTGACTTAAACGGATTTGCCTCTGTGCTGAGAACAGACATAGCAAGTGAAGAACATCAGTCAACTGCGCTCAATTGAAAGTGTCTTTATTGATACCGTTACATGAATAAATGGCAGAAACTCGGCAAAATATCATATAAACCGTATATCAAACCACGCCTATGATGCGCTAACAGGGACATGTATGGGTACATCACACCACTCAGACGCTACTACTTTTGAGCAGCGCCAAACGTGATAGTGCCCTGTATTGGGTGTGATTTGAGACGTGCCAGTTTCTACTCAGCCTGCTGAAGGGAACATGACTGGAAAGTTGAAAACATTATACAGTTAAGCCTGGTGATGTCTGAATGGATTTAGAGACCGTTTGGGAGTTAGGAAAGAGAGGGTTGATCCTGCATTCTTGTGGGCTGCTAAAGCTCTGGAGACCCCTGGTGGTGAAACTAAGCATCTACACCAAGTTATGTACAGAGAAATCAGAGGAATCATTCATCACTGTCAAATCAAATTTTATTTGTCACATGCTTCCTAAACAACAGGTGTAGGCTTACAGTGAAATGCTTACTTACAGGTCTTTCAACAATGCAGCGTTAAAGATTAATATATAGAGAGCGAGAAATGCATTACTCGTTCAACTTAGGTCCTGATGGATTTTACTTTTTTTTTTTAAGTAGTCCTTTTTCTATAATCTTTTTTCCCCCTATGGTGATTTCTTCCTATTGACTTGACTGGAAATCATGTCAAGTTACCTATGAGGAACGTATGGAAAAGCATGTGAAAATAATGTAATTCTCTAGTCTTTTCAGACATCTGACTGTTGATCGTGATATTGGGGTCATTTATTGAAAATGTGAGGTATAGTTGAGATGACAGCCAGAAAAGCCTACAAAATGACATTGGGGGCAAAGGCATAGATATTGTACATGAACTTGCAAACTCATTAACCAGGTTTCCATCCAACCATTTCATGCAGATGAATTACCTGACGCATAAAATTATTGACAGGGCTGATGGAAACAGGAAATGCTGGTACAATTTTATGGTGGCATCTTTTTGTGTCTCTAAAATGAATTGTGCAATGGGGGTGAAACACCGTAATGCGCAAATATTGATATAATAACCATAATATTTTAGTAAACTTGGGAGTCACGCGATGATATGGTATATGGTTCTCCCACTACAACTCGGGAAACCATGCAGTTTAAAGTAGGCTTCAGATTAAATAAATGAACTTCATAGGGTGGTGAATGTGCAAAGTGATGAACTTGATGCTCCTTTCCATTAAATATTGAGTCTTATTCTGGTGAAATGATAGATATTTGGCTGCAGTTTAACCAATAAAATAATAAAAATCGCTCTTATCCATAATCATCTTATGTAGGTAGCCTACCCGCACTATCTGTGAGCTGTTGGCTAGAGTGCACGTGTCAAAACTAGAGCGTGCACATTTGCTATATAAACGCAACAATGTTTGTGACAAAACCATTAGTAGAGTTGAAAATGTAATGGAAACCAATTGAACTTGAATACATGGGAATTAACTGCAAAAGTTAGTTTTTGTCTACTACGTCATCGCGCAAAGCCTTTTATGAGCAAAAAGTCAGTTTGATGGAAACATCGCTGGTAGGAAAATGCGCATATAGTTTTATGCAGATTTTAGAATATTCGCATGAAAATCCGTCGCAAAGTGGATGGAAACCTAGCTATTGGCATCAAAATAAATAAATTGTATGTAGAACAAAAATTCATAGTCAGCTCTCGTGAATGGTGGTTGTACCCTTGAATGTAATTTCCAAACAGTTTTTTTTTTTAAATGGAGAAAAAAAAATGTATCTTTACATTGGAGAGATGCCATAGGGTGTTGATCTAAGGAAGGATACGTAGAATAACAATTATACAGAAACTACCTTAAATATACAAGCACAAAGACACAAAAACATAAGAGGAAAAAGCGCACAAAATTATTCTTAATACAAACAACTAGCATATTCGGGATCAATATTTAAAAGGATCTTGCAAAGTAGCTTCTTGGTTTGTAGCTTTCAAAAATAGTGATTACAAATTATTGGGAAACGCAAGCCAATACAAAATGTGTTGTTTTCTTATATCTTACAATGCCGTGCCAAAATTGTCTTCAAAAGTTTTCGTAACATATCGGAGAGAGAAAATACGTGTCTGTACTGTCTGAGGTGTGGACATGAGGTACTGAGCAGATAAGTAGACAGGGAGTTAGGATGGATCTCAACAGGCACCCTCTATCCTCTAAATCAGCGATTCTCAACTGGTGGGTCTCGTGAGGTTTTGAATGGGTCGAATGAGTGTCTGAGTTAAAAAATAAAATACATCCTCAAGTCTGAAGTTAAACAACAAACAATTATAATTAACCTATATTTAATTTCATCTCAACTATTTGTCTTAAAACCACAGTATTTTCAGTATAGAGTTATTAGCAGCACTATTTAGCAGATTGGGTTGATTTTGTCATCTCAAACAAGTGAGTTTAACATTCTTCAAGAATAGGGGCAAAATTGAAACATTTAGGTGGGACTGCAGTTCCCTTGTCATATAATTGATACATTTACTATCAATATAGCATTGAAAATAGTATGCATTTTGGCAACAACAAACAACACAATGCAAATACTGGGCCGCGACAGACCTGGTTCAAATTAGGTCCCCAGGACAAACCAGTTGAGAACCACTGCTCTATATAGTGCACCACTTTTGACCATAGCCCTATGGGTCATTGTCAAAAGTAGTTCACAAGGAATATGGTGCCATTTAAGGGGCAGGCTTGGACATTAAAAGAGGTGGCTTTTCCCTTCAGATGCGAATCACTGGGATTCGTTATAATGTCATTGCCATGTCTGACACTGACAGGCAACATACTGTATCAGGCATAGACAATTCAATATTACATAGATGTAGTATCTTAATGACAATAATACAAATGATCTAACAGTAATATTTATACAGTTACATACCGTAGATTCTCCTCTCCAGTCACAGGTTTCTGATGCTTTACAATTTCTTTATATAAGCCATAATAAAAAGAACAAAATACACCATCAATTCATAAGAAATATAGATTGACGATAGTGGAAAACAGTAAAGAATATTCTGGGGTGCATTTTTGTTTCATTTATTTGTTTGCTCATCGGTTTCATTTTTAGAAATTGATATAAAAATAAAAAATTTAAATCAAACTAAAAACATAGAAAATTAAAACCCACTTCTGTATGGCCTGGTGCTCTGGTCCAGGTGGGGAAGTAGGACCTCTCTCCAGTACCTCAGAGTGTCTGCGTGTGTGTGCGTGCGAGCGAGTTGTGTGTGTGTGTGTATGTATGCATGTGTTGCATGCGTGTTGTGTTGTGTGTTTTAGGTTTAGCGTAGCGGTTCTCAACTCCGGTCCTCAAGCTCCGGCAGTGTACAGGTTTTTGTTCCAACCAGGTCCTACAAAACAAATAATTTAGTTTTTAAAAACTGAACGTTGGATTTATGCTGTAGTGCACACAATACGTTTTACTCTGCTAAAATCTAAGAGATAATAAATAAAACTAAGTATTCCTTCCCTGTGAGGTGAGCACAACAGAAATAGAGGTACGCTGTCAAGGCAACACACCCAGAGACCCGAGGTTGGAACAAGAACCCGCCAATATGTCCGCCAGCAAAATGGCCAACATGGCTAGCACTGATCATAGACGGCCGAACCCAGCTATGACTCAAACACTCTGACCAGTAAGCACAGGCTCCCTCCCTCACACACACAAACAGAACAGAGTCAGGCCTAGCACTGATGAGCAAGGGGAAGAGGGCCGGGGTTGAGCACCACTGAGCATGTGCGAGAGAGAGCGTGAGTGGGATTCATTTTGCAGGTAGATGAGTAGCGTATCTGGGTGGTGAGTTAGGGTTTATGGTTGTGGCTCTACTGTGCGTCATTCTTGCTGTCCTGGCTGCTGGGCGTCTTGTTGTTCCAGGGGGAGTGTGCACCCCCCAGAGCAGGCGAGCTACCAAAACTGTCCTCATCCTCCAGGCCCCCCGCTCCGTTGGCCGTGTCGAACTGGCCGTTCTCCAGCCGCGTGATCAGACGTTCATCTTCGTCTCCGAACTCCCCTCCCATCAGTGTGGGCTCGCCCACCATCATCACGTCCTAGAGAGGGACAGCAAGGGCCGGAACATTATCCCCATAACCACGGGGGAGAACCGAGCATGGACGATCCCAAAGGACTTCGAAAATGGGATGGATGGGGCTGGGACTACCGTGGTTACATGTAATGGTGGATTTTAGGCTAGATGAAACTTATGATTAATATTTTACGTAACTTTAGGTCCTTGAAGGCCTAAAATGATATGGACATTTTAAAATGACGCCTTTCAGTACCTATGAAAATAAGGATAACTCATGTTTCAGTGTGTGTCCATCAATGCTCACCCCACTCACAACCAGACATAGCTCTGGGTTTCAGGCATACAGCCCAAATATTCAACACCATCTACAGCAGGCCCAATGCCAGCCTCTGTTCCAAGGATTTGGGTAGTATTGCCCTTCCCCCATTGGTCAGCGGTGGGCAGCCCTGATCCTCGAGTGCTGCATCATGGGGTTTTTCATTCCACCTCGGGTCTCATTGGCTCACTTAACCAACCAATAGCACCTAAGCTGTCTGTGAATTCTATGTTTTGATAAAACCAGCTACTACCGCTGTGCCTAAGTTTGTAGGACAATAAAGCAGATTGCCTCACCTGCTCCAAGTAGAAGTTACCCCTAACCACAGACATAGAATCAGATTGGTGCATCTCCACTCCTAACTAACACTTAGAGGGTTGATATAGTATCTGATCCAGGACCAGTGGTAATGTCTACCTCCTGTATGTGTGTGACCCGTAGGCCAGAGGACCAGGGACTGCCCAGCACTGGACGTCAGACAGGGAGTCATTGGCATCATAAACCTAATACACTTCCACCATTCCCCATAGCCTATTTCCCCAATCTGATCCTAAACCCAAAAGGCCACCCCATATCCTGCCTTCTCCTATCGACTACAAACCTGTCTTAAACTCATATCCTTCTCATACCAGCCCCATATTTCCTGCCCCCATACCCACCCTATTCCTTTCTCACCTGTCCTATCACTCCCATCTGACCAGAAATGTCTACCCCTACGTTACCTGCCCCCCCCAAAGGTTGTGATTGGGAGTCCAATGAAGGCGGTGCACAATTGGCCCAGCGTTGTCCGGGTTTGGCCAGTGTAGGCCGTCATTGTAAATAAGAATTTGTTCTTAAACTGACTTGCCTAGTTAAATAAAAGGTTAAATTAAAAACAAACAAAAACAATATGTAAAGATGGGATGCTTACAGGTACCTGTGTGGAGAGAGGAAAGTTGTTTGCAGGACTCTTCTTCTTGCTGTTGTTTCCTCCACCAGCACTCATGTTGCTTCCGCCAGACATCTTCCTTTTCCTCCGCTTGTTGGGCGCTTGTCTGGCTGGCTCAGCTGGAAAGAAATAGGAGGAGAAGTGTAACAGATCTGCAGCGTGTGAGTGTGTGGCTTGTATTACCATCTTCGTGGGTACCGGAATCCCAAAAGTCCCCACAAGGATAGAAAAATAAGGAAAATTTGCCCTTATTGGGACATTCCCCAAGGCTATTTTTTAGCTTACAATTAGGGTGGGGGAAAATAAGATTGAATGGAAATAAATGTTAGGTCCCCACAAGGCTAGTTAAACATATGCCGTGTGTGTGAGATCTAATCCAATTAATCTGTGCACCAAGCTAAAGGGTTCAATTCTCAAGTAAGGTTGTGTGGTTTACCCAACATTAGGGATGGGCATGAGTAATCGAGAACTCGAACGGTCGTCAAAGCTCGATCTTTAACCAGAAATTTTAAAAAACATTGTAAAACTATTTGGTGGAATGTCATTTGTGGCTGCCCAAACAGGCAAGTAAAACGTTTTTTTATTGTCTCTTGAAAACAAATGTTAATTTCCTTTGACTCTAGTTTTCTATTTGTACAGTCGTGGACAAAAGGTTTGAGAATGACACAAATATACATTTTCACAAAGTTTGCTGCTTCAGTGTCTTTAGACATTTTTGTCAGATGTTACTATGGAATACTGAAGTATAATTACAAGCATTTCAAAAGTGTCAAAGGCTTTTGACAATTACATGAAGTTGATGCAAAGAGTCAATATTTGCAGTGGTGACCCTTCTTTTTCAAGACCTCTGTAATCCGCCCTTGCATGCTGTCAATTAACTTCTGGGCCACATCCTGACTGATGGCAGCCCATTCTTGCATAATCAATTCTTGGAGTTTGTCAGAATTTGTGTGTTTTTGTTTGTCCACCCACCTCGAGGATTGACCACAAGTTCTCAATGGGATTAAGGTCTGTGGAGTTTCCTGGCCATGGACCCAAAATATTGATGTTTTGTTCCCCGAGCCAATTCGTTATCACTTTTGCCTTATGGCAAGGTGCTCCATCATGCTGGAAAAGGCATTGTTCGTCACCAAACTGTTCCTGGATGGTTGGGAGAAGTTGCTCTCGGAGGATGTGTTGGTACCATTCTTTATTCATGGCTGTGGTCTTTAGGCAAAATTGTGAGTGAGCCCACTCCCTTGGCTGAAAAGCAAAAGTTCTCTGTATTTTTTTGGGGCGCTGAGCAAATTTAAAGTCTGCTGAGTGCAAAATTCGGTGCAATTGGAACGTGTTCACTGTGAACACTGAAGTTGTACCCGCTTTAAGTTACAGTTTTAACTAGAGGTTGACCGATTAACTAGTTGCTCCTACCCTCTACTTTTTTGAACATTTTGTTAAAAATCGCGCAACATTTCAGCGCCCTGCTACTCATGCCAGGAATATAGTACGTTCATATGGTTAGAATGTGTGGATAGAAAACACTCGGACGTTTTTAAAACTGGTTAAATCACGACTGTGGCTATAACATAACGTGCGTTACATCGGAAAGCGCAGGAAAACCTGATCACAGAAAATGGAAATAAATATCCTTGCGCCACTTCCAGCAATTGTTCACAGTGAGCCGAATTAGATAAGACCGAGGATTCAACTCCCACAGCATCCCCATGTTGTCTAGAGTCTTGTGAATTGAATCATCTTTGATTCTTGGTTGAACCGAATCAGGGGAACCACTTACCTCCAGTCTCCGCCCAGATCATTTGGAAGAGCTCTCTCGTGAAATTTTTTCCAAGACGACAGCTAATGATTTTTACATCGCCTCCTGATGATTTTTATCGCTTATTAACGTTTACTAATACCTAAAGTAGCATTACAAACGTATTTCGAAGTGTTTTGTGAAAGTTTATTGTCTACTTTTTGAATTTTAAAAAATGACGTTACGTTGTGAAATCGCTGTTTTTTTTTGTTTATCACACAGTCTACATATAACGATATCTTGGCTTTATATGGCCCGATTTAATCGAAATAAAGACCCAATAGTGTTTATGGGACATCTAGGAGTGCCAACAAAGAAGATGGTGAAAGGTAATGACTTTTCTATTTTATTGTGCGGTTTGTGTAACGCCGAAATGCTAATTATTTTGTTTACGTCCCCTGCTGTGCTTTTGTGTTGTAGTGTATTGGTGCATGCTATCAGATAATAGCTTCTCATGCTGTCGCCGAAAAGCATTTTAAAAATCTGACTTGTTGCCTGGATTCACAACGAGTGTAGCTTTAATTCGATACCCTGCATGTGTATTTTAATGAACGTTTGAGTTTTAACTAATACTATTAGCATTTAGCGTAGCACATTTGCATTTCCAGAGCTCTAGTTGGGACGCAAGCGTCCCGAGTAGAGGGAAGAGGTTAATCGGAATGGCCGATTAATTAGGGCCGATTTCAAGTTTTCATAACAATCGGAAATCGGTATTTTTGGACACCGATTTGGCCAATTTTTTTTACACCGTTATTTAACTAGGCAAGTCAGTTAAGAACACATTCTTATTTTCAATGACGGCCTAGGAATAGTAGGTTAACTGCCTGTTCAGGGGCAGAACGACAGATTTTTACCTTGTCAGCTCTGGGATTCAATCTTGCAACCTTACAGTTAACTAGTCCAACACTCTAACCACCTACCTGTCATTGCACTCCACGATTAGCCTGCCTGTTACGCAAATGCAGTAAGAAGCCAAGGTAAGTTGCTAGCTAGCATTAAACTTATAAAAAACAATCAATCATAATCACTAGTTAACTACACATGGTTGATGATATTACTAGTTTATCTAGCGTGTCCTGCGTTGCATATAATCGATGCAACGCAGGGGGATGATTTAACAAAAAGCGCATTTGCGGAAAAAAGCAATCGTTGGACGACTGTACCTAACCATAAACACCAATGCCTTCAATACACAGAAGTATATATTTTTAAACCTGCATATTTAGCTAAAAGAAATCCAGGTTAGCAGGCAATATTAACCAGGTGAAATTGTGTCACTTCTCTTGCGTTCATTGCACGCAGAGTCAGGGTATATGCAACAGTTTGGGCCACCTGGCTCGTTGCGAACTAATTTGCCAGAATTTTATGTAATTATGACATGACATTGAAGGTTGTACAATGTAACAGGAATATTTAGACTTAGGGATGCCACCCATTAGATAAAATACCGAACAGTTCCATATTTCACTGAAATAAACGTTTTGTTTTCTAAATTATAGTTTCCGGATTCTACCATATTAATGACCAAAGGCTCGTATTTCTGTGTGTTATGTTATAATTAAGTCTATGATTTGATATTTGATAGAGCAGTCTGTCTGAGTGATGGTAGGCAGCAGCAGGCTCGTAAGCATTCATTTAAACAGCACTTTCGTGCGTTTTGCCAGCAGCTCTTCCCTGTGCTTCCAGCATTGCGCTGTTTATGACTTCAAGCCTATCAACTCCCGAGATTAGGCTGTGTAACCGATGTGAAATGGCTAGCTATTTAGTAGGGTGTGCGCTAATAGCGTTTCAAACGTCACTCGCTCTGAGACTTGGAGTAGTTGTTCCCCTTGCTCTGCATGGGTAACGCTGCTTCGAGGGTGGCTGTTGTCGATGTGTTCCTGGTTCGAGCCCAGGTGGGGGCGAGGAGAGGGACGGAAGCTATACTGTTACACTGGCAATACTAAAGTGCCTATAAGAACATCCAATAGTCAAAGGTATATGAAATACAAATGGTAGAGAGAGAAATAGTCCTATAAATACTATAACTACAACATAAAACCTCTTACCTTGGAATATTGAAGTCTGATTTCTTTTCTGATTTTCGTGACCAAGTTACCTGATGCTAAGTGTACTTATTGTTTTGTCAAGCAAATCAATAAACTTACATAAAAGCTTGTATTGCTTTCGCTGTCAAGCATAATTTCAAAATCTGAGACGACAGGTGGATTAACCTCTTCCTCCTACCCTCTACTTTTTTGCACATTCTGTTAAAAATCGCGCAACATTTCAGCGCCCTGCTACTCATGCCAGGAATATAGTATATGCATTTGCTTAGTCTGTGTGGATAGAAAACACTCAGACGTTTATAAAACTGGTTAAATCACTGCTGTGGCTTTACCAGAACGGCATTTACATCGAAAAGCACAGGAAAAACTGATCACTGAAAATGGGAAAATATATCCATGCGCTACTTGAACCCATTGATAAAGGTGAACCACAATTAATTGACTGAGGTTGCAGTACCTACAGCTTCCACACGGTGTCTAGAGTCTTGTCATTTCCCTAGGAGTTTTTTCTTGGTCAAACACATGCAGGGCACCGTATCTCCTTAGGTCTAGGACCGGATATTTTCGTTGAGTTTCTAGCCGGACATTTTTCCAGACGGACAGCTAATGATCTTTACATCGCCTCCTGATGAATTTTATCGCTTATTAACGTTTACTAATACCTAAAGTTGCATTACAAACGTATTTCGAAGTGTTTTGTGAAAGTTTATCGTCGACTTTTTGAATTTTAAAAAATGACGTTACGTTTTGAAACAATGTTTTTTTCGTTTATCACACAGTCTACATATAACGATATCTTGGCTTTATATGGCCCGATTTAATCGAAATAAAGACCCAATAGTGTTTATGGGACATCTAGGAGTGCCAACAAAGAAGATGGTGAAAGGTAATGAATGTTTTCTATTTTATTGTGCGGTTTGTGTAACGCCGAAATGCTAATTATTTTGTTTACGTCCCCTGTGGGTCTTTTGGGGTGTTACATGCTATCAGATAATAGCTTCTCATGCTTTCGCCGAAAAGCATTTTAAAAATCTGACTTGTTGCCTGGATTCACAACGAGTGTAGCTTTAATTCGATACCCTGCATGTGTATTTTAATGAACTTTTGAGTTTTAACTAATACTATTAGCATTTAGCGTAGCGCATTTGCATTTCCAGAGCTCTAGTTGGGACGCAAGCGTCCCGAGTAGAGGGAAGAGGTTAACAAAAGGCTACGCTGTGTTTTCCTATCTTGCACTTGTGATTTCATGAATATAAATATTTTCTAGTAATATTATTTGCTATTATGCTATTCAGCGTTGTTGATGACAATTCTCCCGGATCCGGGATGGTGGTTCTAAGAGGTTAAAAGGAACCACCAGCTTTCATATGTTCTTATGTTCTGAGCAAGGAAACATTAGCTTTTTTACATGGCACATATTGCACTTTTACTTTCTTCTCCAACACTTTGTTTTTGCATTATTTAAACCAAATTGAACATGTTTCATTATTTATTTGAGGCTAAATAGATTTTTATTGATATATTATATAATACATCAATAAAAATAAGTGTTCATTCAGTATTGTTGTAATTGTCATTATTATTTTTTAAATTATTATTATTTATATTTAAATCGGCCGATTAATCGGTATCGTCTTTTTTTTGGGTCCTCCAATAATCGGTATCGGCTTTGAAAAATCATAATCGGTCGACCTCTAGTTTTAACAGTGGCCAAGTAGGCTACTGTGGCTATTTGATCCTAATGTAGGCCTACCATCAAAAACAATGGGGAAAATACATCCAATAACATTTTAACAACTGTTCTATCATTCAGCCAACAGTAGCAGCCAAATGTGTTGTGCTCAATGTAGGTCTACATTCCATGAGACTTTTGAAAAGAAAACATGTAGGGATTGACAACCTGTTTATCCACTTGTACTTCAGACAAGGTGACTGAAATGTGTTGTTTGATGCAAAAATACAAATCATTATTACAGAGAGTCAGACAAATTATGCTAATTTGGTTGGTTATGGCACACCAGTCTGTGTAGAGTATGGGCCTGAGTCGTGCCCGTCAATGCAATAGAATCCAACTCCAATGCTCTCTGACTACAAGAAAATCTCTTGGATAGTTAGTTTTGGTATGATGCATTGAAAGTGACTAATATTGCGTTGATTCGACCACAATTTGCACAGTAGAGGAAAACGTTGATAGTGTTAACTAGAAAGTTGGGTGAAGTTCAATTTCGTGCTTCTCTAAGCGGGCTGATATTTCTTCTGCGCAGCAGTTCCGGGGAGCTGTGCGCCCGTGCACAGTTTAGCGCAAGGGGGGCAAAGTACAGCCCACGGGACATATTCGGGCCCACGGGCACTTCAATCCGGCCCCCTTTTTCCCTCCCCAATTTCGTGATATCCAATTCATAGTTACAGTCTTGTCCCATCGCGTCAACTCCCGTACGGACTCGGGAGAGGCTAAAGCAGAGAGCCGTGTGTCCTCTGAAACACGACCCAGCCAAGCCGCACTGCTTCTTGACACAATGCCCGCTTAACCCGGAAGCCAGCCGCACCAATGTGTCGGAGGAAACACTGTGCACCTGGCGACCGTGTCAGTGTGCATGCGCCCGGCCTGCGACAGAAGTCGCTAGAGCACGATGGTACAAGGAAATATCAGCTTTCCAAACCTGGACAACCCTGGGCCAATTGTGTGCCGCCTCATGGGTCTCCCAGTCACGGCCAGCTGTGACAGCCTGGGATCGAACCCGGTTCTGTAGTGACACCTCAAGCAGCGATGCAGTGCCTTTGACCGCGTGTGCCAGTCAGGAGGCCCCCGCAAATTGATTTTAACAATCAATTGGTCCCCCATAAAATGCATCCCTCCATTGAATTTCAAAATCATGAGGCCCTCGTGCCAAAAAGTTTGCCCGCCCCTAGTTTAGAGGGAACATTACCCCCTACACAAACGCATGCTGAGTGTGCACACAAGCTCCCGTTAGGCCTACAAAAATAAAAGCCTATAAAAACATATCTAACTGATAGGATAAACAAGCTACATTCATTGCCAAATGGCGACAGTTATCACATTCAAAATAGACTGGTTGATTGAAGTAGGAAGATATGTGATCCAACAACGAGCTGCAGTTTCGGAATAATTGTGTCCCGTCCGTTTTCTGCAAAATGCTAGTGCCATTTAAAATTGGTTAGCCAATGCTATAACCCTCTAAACATAGACAGGTTCCACACTGAAAATACACAAAATTGTATTTTCATCAGAATCATTAAGCCTAGGCCTACTCACCGAACAGATGCATTGGCCGTAATTACTGTGAAATTCTTAATACATTGAGAAAAAAAATATGGAAAAAATAAATAAATTACAGTCTGTATATCGAAAAGACAGATTGTTTTGTAACCCTGAATCTTCTTTCAACTCGCTAAATTGAGCCCTGTTTCAAATGATCACTGAGAATAACTGTTCCAGATGCGAGACGCGCATCACTTCCTCGTTTTTTCATTTGGAAAAATATTATATTTTATTCTGTTATATTACATCATGTTTTTTTTAAACAATAAAAAAAGGTGTCTTGACTGCTAAGGGATCAGGAAATAATTAACAAAACAAGGCTATGCCATTGCATAGCCATTGGCTTCTACAAACCAACGCCACTGCTGAGATTACTGCCTTTTTTGAAGATTATTGTTGAACAATATAGACAGTTGAGATTACGATTTCAATAAATGAATCTTAATGGTACTTGCTTTTTTATTGACTGAATAGATATATCTGTAATGGTTATGATAAATTAGGCATTGTCGCACACTGTTGGCATAGGCCTATAGATAAATGTTCGGGCCTTGCATTCTAAAAATACATTTTCAAATGTATTTGAGTACTCAGATTTTTTTTTTTATGTGAATACTGGAACAGTCAAAAAATGTCAAATGCCCACCCTACCAAACATGTGTATAAGTGGATTGTCTGTGTAAAGTCTTGATTGTTACCTGGTGGGGCCACCATGCGTTGCCACTTCTGGAAGAGGCAGGTCTTGAGACAGTCTCTGGGACTCAGACTGTAGGTCTTGTGTCTGGACATCAACTCCTGCATCGGCTCCAAGATCACACACAGCTAGATGAGAGAAAGAGGGTCAAAGAAACAGATTACCAATACTGCTTAAGTACCAGCATCTCTAACCACATTTACCATTCCACTGACTAAAGCACTGAACGAGACAACCAGTGGCGGCTGTTGGGAGGAGCTATAGGAGGACGGAATCATTGTAATTGCTGCAATGGAATTAATGGAACGGTATCAAACAAAATAAAACTAATGGAAAACATGTTTGACACTGTTCCATGAATTCCATTCCAGCCATTACAATGAGCCTGTCCTCCTATAGCTCCTCCCACCAGCCTCCACTGGACTGGACATACCCTGAGGTAGTTGAGTGTGGAGTTGGACAGGCCACATCTTGTGATGTTTTTAGCCAGCTGATCCAGCATCTGAGGGTCCTGCACCTTGGAAGAGAGTGAAGAGAGAAGGGTGGAAAGAGAGCAGAGAACAAACATGGGAAGGTGGTCAGTAAACACTGGTCTGGAAATCAATCCACCAAATCTGTGGGTGTGCGTCAGGGTTTCCGTTAGGAAAATGTGGTGCCGGAAATTTGAGATTTATACCGGACCATATGCATTGCGTAACCTGATTAGGGCGTCCACCCACAGTGCTCAGAATGACAGAAATCACATTTAGATTATAGTCATTCATATTAACAGAACATGCAGGCCGAGGATCCAACGATGTGCAGTCCTTCTTACTGAAATCTGATGCGTACTTTGAAGATGTTAGAATAACTGTCCACATTTACTGTGTGGCAACCCAGGGGCCAGCAGGGAGCTACAAAGGAAGGAGCAGGACCATGGTCAGCACCAGAGGGCTAGAGAGGCCAAGTTGAGTCAGCACCATGGACAGCTCTACAGGCACCAACTGAGGCTGGTGATCCAACACTAATACTACCCAGTCCAGGTGATGCAAACCAATTGGCACCTGGAATTGGTCCCACCTGTCCCTCGTTAACCCAAATGAGTATAAGTAGAGGTGCAGTCACTCGGGCGCTTGAGCAGACAGGCAGAGGGTATGCCTAGACCTTAGAAGAACTGGAGAATAGGACCCATTCCCAGGCAGCATGCCACCTGGTGCAAGTTGAGAACAAGTATTGAAACACCGGACTCATCGCTCTCTTTTGTTGTTCATTACCACAGGCGGTCCGAGGAGCCACGCCGAACACCAAGTGACCCACCCGTTACCTGAGACGCCTTTCAGTTATTTCTCCCCATTCCCCCCAAAATTTAGTAAGGAACAAGTTTTGTTTGAGCACAGCAAAATGGTCTCCCACGGTCTTATTTTATTGTGAGTTTCACCTTTGACTCTCCTGGGCAGCCATATTTTCTTCAGCCAACAAGACGAGTAACAGCAAAATCACTAGACTACATGAATCTACTATCCCTCAATGGAAGTTAACCTATTCTGTTGGTAGGTTAACAGACTCTGGGACCGTTGTGGGAGGATAGACTAGCCTATGTAGCCTGATGCAACAGATCAGAACGTTTAGCTTAAAATGTTGCTCAACTATTATTTCTTCACATTATTAGCACAGCAATGTCCATTCCATAGTGGGGATAAGACCATTGTCAAAGCACACGCGAGCGGTTTCATGTGACAGATGAAAATATCAGTTAGACATTTTGAAAGAGAGGAAATCTAATATGCAACAATTAGCATGGGTTGCTAATATGACTAGGATTGTGCCTTTAGGCGACTGGACAATGAAAGAAAGTTTTATATAAAATAATTGCCTCCACGGATATGGTCTGATTTTGGGTAGGCTACTTTGAAGCAAGGTAAGACATGTCTCAATACATAGTCAAATGTATGTTGAAGCACCTTTGGCAGCGATTACAGCCTCGAGTCTTCTTGGGTAGGACGCTACAAGCTTGGCACACCTGTATTTGGGAAGTTTCTCCCATTCTTCTCTGCAGATCCTGTCAAACTCCGTCAAGTTGGATGGGGAGCGTTGCTTGCACAGCTATTTTCAAGTCTCTCCAGAGATGTTCGATCGGGTTCAAGTCCGGACCGCTCAAGGACTTGTCCTGAAGCCACTCCTGCGTTGTCCTGTTGGAAGGTGAACCGTCGCCCCAGTCTGAGCGCTTTGGAGCAGGTTTTCATTTAAGGATCTGTAATTTGCTGTTTATCTTCGCCTCAATCCTGATAAGTCTCCATCGACCTCATGGCTTGGTTTTTGCTCTGACATGCACTGTCAACTGTGGGACCTTATGTAGACAGGTGTGTGCCAAGTCATGTCCAATCAATTGAATTTACCACAGGTGGACTCCAAGTTGTAGAAACATGATCAAGGTTGATCAATGGAAACAGGAAGCACCTGAGCTCAATTTCATGTCTCAAAGCAAAGGGTCTGAATACTTACGTAAATAAGGTATGTTTTTTGCAAAAATGTCTGTCATTGTGTGTAGATTGCTGAGGATATTTTTTGATTTAATGAATTTTAGAATAAGACTAACTTAACAAAATGTGAACAAAGTCAAGGGGTCTGAATACTTTCCGAAGGCACTATGTTTTCAAAATGCATACTGCTTCCAGCTCAGTGTAAAGTGGTGTGACGCAACGATGAAGCCCAACTTCCGTTGCCTATGCATTTGTTTGAGATTCTGTAGCAGAAGCTCTAGCGCTGCCTGACAGAGATTCCGCTCAAAGGCTCCTTATGCTGAAACATAACGAATATACCATAGACAAACAAAATTATGCAAATGAACCTATAGACCAATAAGCATGACCGATCGACTCGTATTTCCATCAATTATTTCACAATAGGATTTCTCTCTTCTCAGGGACAATTGGCCGGTGCCAATTTAACATGTATTGACCAACCGCCTGCTATTACTGGCTAACGGAAACTCTGGTGTGTGTGCGACTCACGTGCATGGCCAGTATGCTGCGAGGCAGGACTTCTCTGTGTTGTCTGATGCTAAAATGCCACGTCTTGATCCTCATCATGTCGTCAAACATGAACTCCAGGTACAGACGGCCCTCCACACACACCTAAAGGAGAGAGAGGTTAGAGGTCAAACACCTAGAGCAAGGTATGGTTTCTTATCATACAGTGCACAGAAAACAGGGGGAGAAAGACAAATACATGTTTGGATTTGTAAATGAAAGGTGGAGTTGTGGAATTGTAAGTGGGGAGTGTAATGTGTATTTGCAAATGTTCAAATGTACCAGAAAGTGTATTTTCGTACCTGTGTGAACATGGGCTTGCCGTTCTGTGTAACCATGGTGCACTGGTCACAGTCCAGAGACACAAAGTTCGTGTGGAAGGACTCTTTAGGGTGCTTCAATGTGTAGAACAGCTCAGTGGCGCCGCCTTCAAAGATACTCCGGAAGTACCGCGGGATCAATGTCCGGCCGATAGCTAGGAAGAGGATACATTTACTGTTTCAATAAAATTATTTAGTATCAAATGCAGATTAACACGTTATGGTTAGAGGGTGAAATCTATGCAATCCCATAATAAAGCATAGCCGCCCTGGAATTCAAAATATTTCGTACTGTATCGTTTAGGCCCGTCCTCCAGACAAAAGGTGATGGTGAGCATGGCATCATCCTCAAAGAACTCTGTGGTGAAGGCATCCCACCAGAGATTGTCACAGTCCTACAACACACAACCAAATCAGTCCAACAGTAGAGGGGAGAGAAGATATTCCCACCATCAGTGAATCAATCATTCAATAAATCAATCTCCCACCACAGACTAAGGGCACAGCCAAATCGCCATCATCGCCCACCTCTGTCCAGTTTTGTAGCCGTTTGTTGAGCTCAAATATCCTGTAGTCTGTCTGGTTGCCGTATGGTGTTGGTCTCCTGCAACAGGCCAGAGCAGGGTCAGTACAGATGGACTGGACTTAACAACGTTTTTCTAATTAAAACATTTGCTCTAACACTATTTTGAGGCCTGGGGGGGTCAAGGTTGATGCTGTGATCGTCAGTCGTTGGACTCACCCCATGCCAGGCTCTAGGTATGACGGGGGGTACATTGGTGTTGGCCTGCAGACGGAAAGACAGGAGAAAGTACAAATTTAAACAACCCAGTACTATATAGGTACTAATAGTAATGTACTAACAGTACGAGTTAAGTGGCAAATGCGTGCGTGTCCTACCCTACGTCCCTGTCCAGCATGGTGCCGGGGTGGAAGGGGGGGAAGGCACTGCCGTTAGGGCCGGGCTCCTTGGGGGAGTACAGCTTGAACGACTTAGACGAACAGCCTAGAGAGAGAGAGAGAAAGAGAGATTGAGCGATTTGTACAAACTGATTACAGCCTGATTACACAGACCGTGCTCACAAAAAAGATCTACCAATGAATTGCAGCCTCGCACCAACACGCTCCACCATTAAGCCAGCTACAGCCAACTCATTTACTTGCTTGTTTTTGCCCCTCCATGTGTGAAAGCAGACTATTAGACAAATATGCATCTTTAATCTTATTTACTCTACCAGGTAGGTTGACTGAAATAATTCCTTTATAGCATATTTCAGAGTACAGATGAGAAAACAGGTTAAAAAAAGTTGACTACATTATGGAAATTTTACCAATATTGTATTTTCTTGTGTGCAAATAAATACAAACCAATCATATGCCCTCAGCCATTGCCAAAAGCTATGCAATCTGGTTGACTGAAATTACTTAGACTTTTGTATCCTACTTTGTAGTAAAAACAACATTAAACTAGGCAAATATAAAAGGCCAAAATGTAGTCTACTTCAAAATACACACATGCTAGGTAAATAAGCCATTTCATGCTCAAATTGACCTTAATATGGAATTGCTCTAAATCTCTCTTTATAAACTGGGTAAATCAAGATGTAGCCTAGGTCTATTCATGATACAGATTAATGCATATTATTCAATACGAGTGTGTGAATGCATTGAGCTATCGAGCTTGTTTTAACTGATTTTGTGGGGCTACAGATCCCTTCCATGTAGGACTTATTCTATTGTACTTAACATTTCCATAGAAGCAGTCTTCTATAAAAGTGTGCGCTGTCTCTAAGAAGGCAATGATGTCATTTGTGAGGCAGAACATGGCGGTGGATTCTGGCTTTGTGGGTGGCTATGGAATATAGGGGAAACCAGGCAGGAGGGAAATTAAGTGAATGTGTTTATGGTGGCGAGATAGACAAAGACAAAGTGAATGAGTCTTGGGTGAAAATCAGCTTTGAAATGTGCATATTTTTCATTATACTTGCATATTATCACAAAGAAAGTACTAGGGTAGTGAATTTGTGTTGCTTCAGCTGTAAGCTAGCAAGTAAAGTTAGCCTTCAATTAAAGCTAGTATCGTCTTGCGTTGTAAAAGTGTTCTAGCCTGTATGAACATTGTTTTGCCAACAGTAATTCTTACATGCCATGTTGCATTATTCAAGTGTTAATTTATGTGCAGCATGAGTCAGGAGCTAACGCAGCCCAGACAGTACCAAACAGCTTTTTAAAATAAAAAAAACATACAGAAGTTTCAGTATACCATATAACACTAAGCCCCTCTCTTGCATACAGCAGCCTAAAAGCATGTGATCACAGTCCTGTTGTGTGTGTGTGTGTAGTGTCCTGTCCTGCCCATCCCCCACCTCTAGCTTGCTGTGGTGTAACCCTTCTCCTGCCTAGATCTGTGCATACTGAAACACTCAGGCCTTCATTACAACGCTGCTGTAACTAAACACCCCATCTAAGGCTTACTGAATTTGAAGACAAAGAAACACTGCATTGAGCCTCAACCTGTATTCAATAACATCCCATCTCCATCTGTAGAAGTAAGGCTGGAATAAAAAAAATAGGCTACTCTCTGTGGCCTACTTAGTCAACAACGGGGGAGGGGGGGGCGTAGAGAGAGATTAGAGAGATGGGGTTATGTGCACTGTCCTGAGCTGTCTGCCCTCCTTCCTCTCTAGTGCACAACTCAGCCAGCCCAGATCATTATAAAAGGCATCCAAATGCTTCCCAGCCAAAACTGTTCGGAAGAGTTTGCATATATTATGGCATTTTGGGTTTGGCTGTTCGGCACACTTTTTTGAGGCAAGCTGAAGTCTACGCCCCTTCCTCTGTGATTGGTCAACAGTAGGGATTCTTCAATAAAGTATTGTTTTTAAACGAGAGACGACTCGTTTTCAAATACCCTTTTCATTGAGAAATACGGCACCAAAATTCTCATTTAGATGTGAAATTGCACGAAAAAGATCTCCTCTGCGAAAACATCCAAATTAATAACAGATATCTTGAGTCATCATAGATTAATTCGGACTATTTTGAGGATCTGGCTACGGCTTCTCAATATGGACAAACAGTACTACTGCCGCTTTTTTCTCGTTTTTCAAGGGAAGGTCTTTTACGGGAGTATGCAAGTACACATTACGGGTAGCCGAGTTTAACTCAGCACCAGCCGAACTGAAGCATGCTGAGGCCTTAACACAGGAAAAACGATAGCTTCTACTACAACAACTCTAATATGCTCCCAAAAGCAGAATCCTGCATCTCACCAATAAAGCATTGTTTGGAGAACAACATTACCCATATTATATACCCCCCCCCCCATCCAAAAAAACACACAAATCCCCCTTGTTTCACTGCACCCCAGAAAGGCTGTCTATCCTCCCCTCTCTGGCCCTTCTCTACAGGGTTCACTGCAGTTTTATTGGCATGACCTTTGACCTGGCAAAAACCCCAAACCCTGGTACACCAGATGGTACACCAGACATCCCCTGTATACACTCAGCCTTTCTCTAGGCTAGCCAGGTACGTCATATTAAATTACTCATTAATCATCCTACAATCAATAAAAATACTTTTCATTGCACAGACTGGCTTCAAGCCTTCAACCTCTGCATATAGCCATGCCAACATGAGAATAGAATGGATAAGCAGTTGGTGGCATCCACTCACTCTACTCTGGGGTCAATCCTGTCTTTATGACAGTTGTAGATGGATGACATCAGTCCAAGCTTCCAGAGATCTGGGGCAGAAGGATAGAGTAACACTGGAGGAGCATCATGTCACTGTCTGAGAGATGTCATATATAGAGGAGTCACAGACAACCTCTCCTATATTCCCCAGATGACACACACTATTCAATGAAAGCGCCATTGACCTATCTTGGAGTGGGTGAAGTTGCCTCTACTACTAGAGAAACTGATCTACGGCCTGTTTTGAATTTTCCACTCAAAGAGATTTGAATGAGTTTATACCCTATCTGTAGTCTGGGGGTTATGATTGATTAGAACGAGATTTGAATAACAAAACAACAATCGCCAATTGACATTTGCTCAATTAAACACATCGAAAGACAGCATTGAGCCTAGTACAGATTACGTTAGTTAAACATCGAAGTGACAGAGCTGAGAAGCTAGCAGCCAACTACATGAAGTCTTCATTGTCTTATCTTGATGACTACTGACGCGTGAGATCAGTTGAACACAAGGTTTGACTGGATGCTGATAGCATGCTAGCTACAACAGCAAGATTGCCTGTGTTGACCAGTGGCAGTGAAGTTAGCTAGCTGTGGCGTTAGCCATCTAACGTGAACTGTTATTAAGGAACTAAGTACGTTAGCTAGCTGCACGAGCCGCATTCGAAATTTCACGTTTGCATCCTAATAATCCATTGCTACTTAAAATTGCAACAAGACTAGTACCTAGAGTTAATTGCGAACACTTCAAGCCACCATACCTGCACCGAATGGTTAAACGAAACGCGGTGGGGGGTTAGCAGGCTAGCTTGAATGCTAGCTGTCCCAATTTGAAGCACCTTCAGGCTCAGCTTTAAAAAATAGCCGTTACTTCAGTGCTCCTCCGAAACAAAAAGAAAAGCAAAACAAAAGTGGCAATAATTAGTATTTTCTCAGGTGCGTTATTTTTACTCCTCCGAGGTAGCGTTTTTTTTTAGCAACACAGTTGTTGAGAAGTGGTGAAGGAGCCAAACCCTTTGTTCCTAGCCAGCAGCGAACAATGTCCCCCCCCCGTCTCTGCACTTGCTCTTCTTCGATGAAGTTTAACAGCGGTTGGCAACTAATAAATATTGCATTACCGCCACCTACTAGACTGGAGTACAACTCCCTTGTACTTTGCTTGAAAAAACAAAGGAATAAACAAATACCCTACCATCGAACACTACGCTCACAAAAAAACAACTTTAAAAAATACCACCCAACTCCATTATATAAATCTATGTAGTCCTACCTCAGGCCAACAATCTGAAAGGATGGGACACCACCACTTACCACACCCTGTACATGAGAGGAGTTTAAGTCTCGCACACCCAAATACCACTGCAGCTGCCTAACACCAGTCTCAACGTCAACAGTGAAGAGGTGACCCCGTGATGCTGACCTTCTATAGGCAGAGACTGGTGTTTTGCGGGTACTATTTAATGAGTTGAGGACTAGACACTAATGAGGCGGCAGCGTTGGACAAGTAACCGAAAGCTTGCAAGTTCGAATCCCCGAGCTGACAAGGTAAAAATCTGTCGTTCTGCCCCTGATCAAGGCAGTTAACCCACTGTTCCTAGGCCGCCATTGAAAATAAGAATTTGTTCTTAACTGACTTGCCTAGTTAAATAAAAGGTCAAATAAAAAAATAATTTAAAAAGATAATGTACTTGACCTCTTGCTCAGTTGTGCACCGGGGCCTCCCACTCCTCTTTCTATTCTGGTTAGAGACGGTTTGCGCTGTTCTGTGAAGAGAGTAGTACACAGCGTTGTACGAGATCTTCAGTTTCTTGGCAATTTCTCACATGGAATAGCCTTAATTTCTCAGAACAAGAATAGACTGTTGAGTTTCAGAAGAAAGTTATTTGTTTCTGGCCACTTTGAGCCTATTTATTTATTTTTATTTTACCTTTATTTAACTAGGCAAGTCAGTAAAGAACAAATTCTTATTTTCAATGACGGCCTAGGAACAGTGGGTTAACTGCCTAGTTCAGGGGCAGAATGACAGATTTGTACCTTGTCAGCTCGGGGATTTGAACTTGCAACCTTTCGGTTATTAGTTCAACGCTCTAACCACTAACCCACAAATGCTGATGCTCCAGATTTTATTTTAATTTTATTTCACCTTTATTTAACCAGGTAGGCTAGTTGAGAACAAGTTCTCATTTGCAACTGCGACCTGGCCAAGATAAAGCATAGCAGTGTGAACAGACAACAACACAGATTTACACATGGAGTAAACAATAAACAAGTCAATAACATAGTAGGAAAAAATAATTTTTATACATTGTGCGCAAAAGGCATGAGGAGGTAGGTAATAAATAGGCCATAGGAGTGAATAATTACAATTTAGCAGATTAACACTGGAGTGATAAATGATCAGATGAACATGTGTAGGTAGAGATACTGGTGTGCAAAAGAGCAGAAAAGTAAATAAAATAAAAACAGTATGGGGATGAGGTAGGTAAATTGGGTGGGCTATATACCGATGGACTATGTACAGCTGCAGCGATCGGTTAGCTGCTCAGATAGCAGATGTTTAAAGTTGGTGAGGGAGATAAAAGTCTCCAACTTCAGAGATTTTTGCAATTCGTTCCAGTCGCAGGCAGCAGAGAACTGGAAGGAAAGGCGGCCAAATGAGGTTTTGGCTTTAGGGGTGATCAGTGAGATATACCTGCTGGAGCGCCTGCTACGGGTGGGTGTTGCCATCGTGACCAGTGAACTGAGATAAGGCGGAGCTTTACCTAGCATGGACTTGTAGATGACCTGGAGCCAGTGGGTCTGGCAAAGAACATGTAGCGAGGGCCAGCCGACAAGAGCATACAGGTCGCAGTGGTGGGTGGTGTATGGAGCTTTAGTAACAAAACGGATGGCACTGTGATAAACTGCATCCAGTTTGTTGAGTAGAGTATTGGAAGCTATTTTGTAGATGACATCGCCGAAGTCGAGGATCGGTAGGATAGTCAGTTTTACGAGGGTAAGTTTTGCGGCGTGAGTGAAGGAGGCTTTGTTGCGAAATAGAAAGCCGACTCTAGATTTGATTTTGGATTGGAGATGTTTGATATGAGTCTGGAAGGAGAGTTTACAGTCTAGCCAGACACCTAGGTACTTATAGATGTCCACATATTCTAGGTCGGAACCATCCAGGGTGGTGATGCTAGTCGGGCGGGCGGGTGCAGGCAGCGAACGGTTGAAAAGCATGCATTTGGTTTTACTAGCGTTTAAGAGCAGTTGGAGGCCACGGAAGGAGTGTTGTATGGCATTGTTTGGAGGTTAGATAGCACAGTGTCCAAGAAAGGGCCAGAAGTATACAGAATGGTGTCGTCTGCGTAGAGGTGGATCAGGGAATCGCCCGCAGCAAGAGAAACATCATTGATATATACAGAGAAAAGAGTCGGCCCGAGAATTGAACACTGTGGCACCCCCATAGACTGCCAGAGGACCGGACAACATGCCATCCGATTTGACACACTGAACTCTGTCTGCAAAGAAGTCGCTCTGGATAAGAGCGTCTGCTAAATGACTTAAATGTAAATGTAGTTGGTGAACCAGGCAAAGCAGTCATTTGAAAAACCGAGGCTACTGAGTCTGCCGATAAGAATATGGTGATTGACAGAGTCGAAAGCCTTGGCTAGGTCGATGAAGACGGCTGCACAGTACTGTCTTTTATCGATGGCGGTTATGATATCGTTTAGTACCTTGAGCGTGGCTGAGGTGCACCTGTGACCGGCTCGGAAACCGGATTGCACAGTGGAGAAGGTACGGTGGGATTCGAGATGGTCAGTGATCTGTTTGTTGACTTGGCTTTCGAAGACCTTAGATAGGCAGGGCAGGATGGATATAGGTCTGTAACAGTTTGGGTCCAGGGTGTCTCCCCCTTTGAAGAGGGGGATGACCGCGGCAGCATTCCAATCCTTGGGGATCTCAGATGATACGAAGGAGAGGTTGAACAGGCTGGTAATAGGGGTTGCGACAATGGCGGCGGACAGTTTCAGAAATAGAGGGTCCAGATTGTCAAGCTCAGCTGATTTGTATGGGTCCAGGTTTTGCAGCGCTTTCAGAACAACTGCTATCTGGATTTGGGTAAAGGAGAAAATGGGGAGGCGTGGGTGAGTAGCTGCGGGGGGGGGCGGAGCTGTTGGCCGAGGTTGGAGTAGCCAGGAGGGAGGCATGGCCAGCCGTTGAGAAGTTTTCGATTATCACGGATTTATCGGCGGTGACCGTGTTACCTAGCCTCAGTGCAGTGGGCAGCTGGGAGGAGGTGCTCTTGTTCTCCATGGACTTTACAGTGTCCCAGAACTTTTGGGAGTTAGAGCTACAGGATGCATATTTCTGCTTGGAAAAGCTGGCCTTTGCTTTCCTGACTGACTGCGTGTATTGGTTCCTGACTTCCCTGAACAGTTGCATATCGCGGGGACTATTCGATGCTATTGCAAGTAGTCTAAAGAAAGGCCCGTTTTATTGCTTCTTTAATCAGAACAACAGTTTTCAGCTGTGCTAACATAATTGAAAAAGAGTTTTCTAATTATCAATTAGCCTTTTAAAATGATGAACTTGGATTAGCTAACACAACATGCCATTGGAACACAGGAGTGATGGTTGCTGATAAATGGGCCTCTATACACCTATGTAGATATTTTGTTTTATGGAATAAGCCGTTTCCAGCTACAATAGTAATTTACAACATTAACAATGTCGACACTGTATTTCTGATCAATTTGAAGTTATTTTAAAATGGACAAAAAAATGAGCTTTTCTTTCAAAAACAAGGACATTTCTAAGTGACCCCAAACTTCTGAACTGTAGTGTATATCCTAACATCACTTTGTTGGGAAAAGACTCAACATTAAAGCTCAAAAGAACAGAGGACAACTCTTCTGTTTCACCACTCACGCTACCCTGTCTGCTTCACACCGAACGACGAGCATCACAAACAACGGGAATCTTCCCCTTCAGTTGGTCAACTTTTACATTTACTGCTACCCCAGTAATCACTCCTTTCAATGGCACCCTTTTCTTGAAGGCAAAACAATTCACAATTCTCTCCCCCATTCGTATAATGGGGAGCGCCTTCTCCCTTTGACCAGCAGAAACACAAACAATAATCACAAGACCACTTCTGGTTACCCTCACCAATTCCACAGCACCCAACTCTCATTTCACCCACCCTGAAACCAGAAATGGGTCAGCCAAAAGGCAGGGGTCCACTTTTTCCAACAACAAAAAAACGGTCACAGACTCATCTTTATCCTGACCCTCGGTGCGAGCCTCGGGCTCCAAGAACTTCCCCACACCTATCACTTCCGACACTTCAACCTCATTCACTTCCATTTCTCCTCCTGTCTTCAGCTCACTCTGCTTACACCTTCTACCATTCTTCTTTAACAAACCATCTCCCTTTTTCCCGCCATTTATAACCGACTCGAGCTCACCCGCTTCCTCCCTCTCGCTATGACCTCCTCTGCCTCTCTTTTTCACCTCCATTCCTCCACTGTATTCCAAGTATACATCGCCTTACGATATCGCACTTCTCCTGACATTCATCTTGTTCTTGCCTTCTCAAGGGACACCGTTTAACCGGCGGTCACAATCTCCGTACAATCAGCACGAACCCCTCGGGATGTAGCGCTCAACAGTGCATCCCACTTAATGAAGCAGCTGCAATGCTTTTCCAATTCAAACAAGCACGCTCTTCCAACCACTGTCTCACTTCCTTCTCTCTGTACAGTCAGCTTCCCCCTTCTCGCTGTTTTGTCTTCTTTAAATTTGTATTAGCGGATCAAAACCAAATGAAAGGCGCATAGACCGCCACCTACTGTACTGGAATGTGAACCTGTGTTTCCACCTGCTGTTCTGGAGTATGAATTCATTACACTTTGTGACTCAATAAGGATGGGGGGGGAAATAAGAAAAATTGGCTTTCCAACTAACCTTACAATTCCAATGGAGTTTTCCCATCTCCTCAAAACTATCTCTGACGGTAATTCATTTAGTGTGGACGGAATTGCTGGCGACGGTTGTTGGGAAGTGGGTTGATCGGAGCTCTGGTATCAATAGTTGATAAACAAACAATCAAACTTTACTCAGTGTGGCAGCGGTTCGGCACGGGTGTGCTGTGACTGGGTTAGATATGGTAGGAGATAGTGATGGAGAAGAAAGCGAAGCAAGTACGGAGAATAGCGGTAGAAATAAAGGGGGGGGAAAGGGGGTAGGGGTTTGAAGGGAAATGAGAGGTTTACAGAGGTAGAGAGATGGCAGAAAACTACATTAGAGGAGAGCAACATAGTGTCCAATGCTAGTAGAAGTTCGGAGGTAGAGAGTGCTGAAGAAGTGCGAGATATGTTGCGAGGGGAGCGTGGAGGTGAGGAGGAGCATAAAGTGATTCCGAAGTTTAGGGAGGAAGGGGAGTTGGGGCGATGAGTCCAATAAGGTTGACGGCTGTGATGAAAGAGTTGATTGGGGGAAGTTGTCAATGCTAAAGTGTTAAGAGATGGGAGCTTGTTGGTGTTCTGTAAGGACATGGCACAGAGGGAAAAAAAGGGAAGCGTAAGGTGATGTCGAGCAACTGTACTGATCAAGCAGGGAAGCAGTGTCTTAAAAGGGTGATAACAGGAGTGCCTGCGAGTGTTAGCATTAAAGAGGTAAGCGACACCTTGAGGAGGTATTCCATTGAATGTTCAAAGAGCAACAAGGGGTGGAGTTAAGGTAGATATCGTGTCTATTCTGTTACACTTCAAGGACAGGGTACTGCCAAATACAGTAACCATAGGATATATAGGAGTTATTATGTGAGGGTGTATGAACCGAAGCCTTTGAAATTTTATAACTGCCAGAGATTTGGGCATGTGGCAACAGCCTCTAGAGAAAAAAGGGGTGTGCCAGATGCGGAGGGGAGTATTAAAAGTGTAATGATGGTGTACAACCAAAGTGCTGCAGCTGTGGGGGGAGGGATTCATAGTGTGGCATATGGTGGGTGTGAGGCAATGAAGCAGGCAGTGGAGGTGCAACAAGTGAGAGTGGAGAGAAGAGAGTTATATGCAGTGAGGGTGGTCCAGGTCGAGGGAGATACAGGTTCAATGGAGAGATGGGTTTGGAAAAGGAAAGGGGGATACCTAGTCAGTAGTTCAACTGAATGCATTTAGCTGAAATGTGTCTTCCGCATTTAACCCAACCCCTCTGAATCAGAGGGGTTGGGTGGGCGTGAACATATGGACCGGGGATTACAGTGCAGGCAGGTGGGTGATATGGCATACATAGACAAGAGAACGCTGGTGACATTCATAGCAGGAGCTATCGATATAACTGCCAAAGTAGAGGTCTACAACAGGGAGGATTCAGCTAATAGTGAAAGCGGCTGGGAGACGTCTGAGTACGACAGGGTTGACATGGGAAGAGGTTTGAGATGCCCTCAATCATCTGAGGGGGGAGTCATGTATTACTGGATCTTAGTTATGGTGGTCGTACTACAATGGAATGCTCGAAGCCTGTTGGCTAGTGGGCAGGAGTTCAAGCAGTACATTGTAGATAGTGCCAGCTAAGCCTGATGTGATTTGTGTGCAGGAAACATGGCTCAAACCGACTGTGGAGATTATCATACAGGGATATGTAGTGGTTCGTGTGGACAGAGACATAGGGGGAGGAGGGGGATGAGCCACCTTCTATAAAGCAAGGACTCCTTTACAGGATGCTAGGCGAAGGTATTGAACTGGAATATGTGGTGGTGGAGGTGTGGTTGAGAGGAGGGGTGCTAGTGAACTACTTTATCTTTATCAGATATTGGACCTGGAAGTGCTGGAGAGGGTGGAGGGCCATGATATAAGTAATGTAGTGTGGTGTGTGATTTGAATGGCTACGACACGCTCTGGGAGGGAGAGGGGGGGCAAGCAATGTAAAATCGGAAAGAAGTGAAAGATCTGATGTGCCTGAATGATGGCTGTGGGACCAGGATTGATGTAGCCATAGAGAAAGAGTCGGCCTTGGACCTCACTCTGGTATCTAGTGCAATGGCAGGAATCTGTGAGGTATGGGAGGAGTCCACTGTACGGGGTGATCATTACCCCATAGTATGCACAGTAGGACCGGAGGGAAGAGGAGGAGGTGTCTGTGGATGGAGTAGGCAGGTGGGTGTTTTGAAAGGCAAAGTGGGATCAGTTTCAGGAGCCGAGGGGGCGGGTGATGGCTCAAGTGGATAAGAGAGGGGATGTCGATCGTATGAATAACTGGGTGAGAACAGCTCCAGTTGCTGTAGCTGCTGAGGCAATACCTATGAGTAAGGAGGAGGAGGAGGAAAGCAGTCCCATGGTTGGAGGAGTGAGGGGCAATGGTGAGGAGTAGGAACAGGGCATTTAGAGTACTGACCAGGATGCATAACTTCCAACATCTGATTCAGTATAAGCAGGCCCAGGCGAGGAGAACTATACGTCAGGCAAAGAGGTCACGTTGGCGACGGGTTTTGTGACACAATTGGAAGGGCGACACCCATGGGAGAAGTGTGGGGGATGATTAAGAGGAGGAGAGGGGTCAGAAGAGAGTGGGATTATCCAGTGTTGAGGAGTGGGAAGGATGTGGCAGTAACAGATGAGGAGAAGGCAGAGACGATGGCCAAATCGTTTGTCGAAGTGCATAGCTCGGAAAATTTGTCCGAGGGTCAGAGGGAGAATGAGGGAGGGGCACCTGGATAGGAGGGAGGACGTAAATGCTGCTTTGAATGCACCATTTACCATGGCAGAGATGAAAAGGGCAATAAGTAAGGCTGGGTTAACCTCACCTGGGAAAGCTGAGGTGTGCTATGTTATCACATCTTAGTGATGAGGCACTGGATAATGTATTGGTGTTGTACAATAGAGTGTGGGAGGAGTGGAAACTACCAGGAAGCTGGAAGGAGGCCGTAGTGGTACCAATCCGGAAGCCAGGGAAGGACCCAACGAGGCCAACAAGCTATCGGCCAATAGCTTTAACATCACATGTATGTAAGATTATGGAACACATGATTATGTAGAGGTTAACTTACTTCCTGGAGAGCAGGGGGTTAGTATCGACACATCAGAGTGGGTTCAGGAAGGGAAGGGGAACTATGGAACCAGTGCTCTGCTTAGAAGCAGAGGACAGGAAGACTCAGGTGAACAAGGAGACTGTTGTAGCTGTCCCGGTGAGGGTTGGGAAGTATATACCAGGCAGCTACCTGGTGGATAACGGTACACCGCAGGGGAGCGTGATTAGTCCTCTGTTGTTCTCAATCATGATCAATAATGTTTACTCTCAAGTACAGATGGATATTGGAAGGTAGCTATTTGCAGAAGAGAAGCCATGCATAGTCAGGAAGGTACAGAGAGCAAATGATGAGGTAGAACGGTGGGCATTCATGTGGGGATTCAGGTTCTCTGTAGAGAACTCAGACAGTGTTCTCTACCAGGAGGAAGATGGGAGATGAGGTATGCTTGAGGTTATATGGAAGAAACTTGGAGCAGGTGGGGTCATTTAGGTTCCTCTGGGTATATTTTGACACCAGACCGACCTTGGTAGAACACATTGAGAGAGTGGTGGGAAAGTGTAAGAAGGTGCTAAATGTGATGGGCTGTCTGACGTGGAAGGAGTGGGGGGGCTGGGCGTTCCTCATTGAGGACCATGTATGTTGCATTGATCTGATCTGTAATAGACTATGGCAGTAAAGGGTATGGTTCGAAGGCCGGACCTCATTGGAAAGGCTAGATGTCATACAGGGGCAAGGGCTCAGAATATGTAGTGGGGCGTTTCGCACCTCTCCAGTGGCTGCTCTACAGGTGGAGATGTTGGGATATGCCATTGCAAATAAGGAGACAGCAGCTGGCAATTAATTATTGGGTCAACCTACATGGGTTGTCTCATCTTACGAAAGGGATTTCACGGGCGTGCTAGGAACATGAGCAAGAACAGAATACATGCTTTGGGTGGGTGGGGTAATACCCAGGCGAAGGAGATGGGACTGTATGGAAGGGAGTTTTGTCCAACGGTAGCTATTCCTGTAAATCCACCATGGCCCCTCCTACCTCCAGTAGTTGATCTAGAAGTGTTGTAGAGTCTACAGAAAGATAGGGAGGGTGTTCATCCATCTGATTTGTTTAAGAGAAGTCTGGATACTGTGTATCAGGATTTTGTGGCCATTTACACAGATGGTTCAAAAGATCCAAGGACAGGATGTACTGGGTCAGCATTTGTAGTGCAGGAATGTGGAGTGGAAGTCAGAAAACGTGTTACAGATCATCTGGCTGTATATATGGCGGAGCTGATGGCCATACTGTTGGCCTTGCAGTGGGTGGAGGAAGTCAAGACAGACAGAAGTAGTTATTTGCTCTGATTCATGTACAGTGTTGATGAGTCTGCAGTCCTTTAGATCACGTAACAGACAAGACCTGCTTTGAGGTACTACAAACCCATGACAAGATTAGACAGATGGGTATACAGATAAGATTTACTTGGATCCCAGCCCATGTGGGGGTGGAGGGGAACAAGGCAGTTGATGTACTGGCTAAACAAGCACTTAGTAGTGGGGATGTTGAAATTTCAATGAGCAAAGCAGAGGCAAAAAGCCTGATATGGACAGTGATGGTGCAGAGATGACAGGAGCAATGGAAAAGAGATACTAAGGGCAGGCATTTATTTCAAAGCACAGAGGAAAGTCGGGGAGGGGAGGACAGCAGAAAGGGACAGAAGAGAGGAGGCAATTTTTTACTAGATTAAGGGTGGGACACAGCCCGGTTGAATAAGACTATTGTGATTATTGCCGTGGAGCATGTATTGCTACAGTGTAGGCAGTATCAGAGGGAAAGAGAGATGATGAGATCTAATATGGATAAGGAGGATGAGAACAGAGGAGAGACAGAGTCAGCTTTGGCAGTGCAGAGAGCCTTCCTAACACAGAGAAGAGCAGTCTCGGTTGAGTGACCCGTCTTGAATCCTGACTGGTTAGGGTCAAGAAGATTGTTCTGGGAGAGATAATAAGAGAGTTGGTCAGAGGAAGCACGCTCAAGTGTTATTGGAAGGAAAAGGAAGGGATGCCTGTCTATAGTTTTTGACGTCAAAGGGGTCTATTGTTGGCTTCTTGAGGAGGGGAGAGACTCAAGCCATTTTGAAGTCCGAGTGTATGCAGCCAGTGGTCAGGGAGGAGTTGATGAGGGAAGTGAGATATACAGTTGAAGTCTGGAAGTTTACATACACCATAGCCAAATACATTTAAACTCTGTTTTTCACCATTTCTGACATTTAATTCCAGTAAAATTCCCTGTCTTAGGTCAGTTAGGATCACCACTTTAGTTTAAGAATGTGAAATGTCAGAATAATAGTAGAGAGAATAATTTATTTCAGCTTTTATTTCATTCATCACATTCCCAGTAGGTCAGAAGTTTACATACACTCAATTAGTATTTGATAGCATTGCTGTTAAATTGTTTAACTTGGGTCAAACATTTCAGGTAGCCTTCCACAAGCGTCCCACAATAAGTTGTGTGAATTTTGGCCCATTCCTCCTGACAGAGCTGGTGTAACCGAGTCAGGTTAGTCGGCCTCCTTGCTCATACACGCTTTTTCAGTTCTGCCCACACATTTTCTATAGGATTGAGGTCAGGGCTTTGTGATGGCCACAACTTTGGAAGTATGCTTGGGGTCATTGGCCATTTGGAAGACCCATTTGCTACCAAGCTTTAATGATGTCTTGAGATGTTGCTTCAATATAGCCACATAATTTTCCTTCCTCATGATGTCATCTATTTTGTGAAGTGCACCAGTCCCTCCTGCAGCAAGGCACCCCCACAACATGATGCTGCCACCCCCATGCTTCACGGTTGGGATGGTGTTCTTCGGCTTGCAAGCCTCCCCCTTTTCCTCTAAACATAACGATGGTCATTATGGCCAAACAGTTCTATTTTTGTTTCATCAGACAAGAGGACATTTCTCCAAAAAGTACCATCTTTGTCCCCATGTGCAGTTGCAAACCGTAGTCTGGCTTTTTTATGGTGGTTTTGGAGCAGTGGCTTCTGCCTTGTTGAGCGGTCTATCAGGTTATGTCAATATAGGACTCGTTTTTACTGTGTATATAGATACTTTTGTAACTGTTTCCTCCAGCATCTTCTGTTCTGGGATTGATTTGCAATTTTCGCACCAAAGTACTTTAATCTCTAACAGACAGACCGCTCCTTCCTGGGCTGTATGACGGCTGCGTGGTCCCATGGTGTTTATGCTTGCGTACTATTGTTTATACAGATGTAGTACCTTCAGGCATCTGGAAATTGCTCCCAAGGATGAACCAGACTTGTGGATGTCTACAATTTTTTTTCTGAGGTCTTGGCTGATTTCTAAAAGATTTTCCCATGATGTCAAGCAAAGAGGCACTGAGTTTGAAGGTAGGCATTGAAATACATCCACAGGTACACCTCCAATTGACTCAAATGATGTCAACTAGCCTATCAGAAGCTTCTAAAGCCATGACATCATTTTCTGGAGTTTTTCAAGCTGTTTAAAGGCACAGTCAACTTAGTGTATATAAACCTCTGACCCACTGGTATTGTGATACAGTGAATTATGAGTGAAATAATCGGTCTGTAAACAATTGTTGGAAAAATGACTTGTCACGCACAAAGTAGATGTCCTAACAGACTTGCCAAAACTATAGTTTGTTAACAAGAAATTTGTGGAGTGGTTGAAAAATAAGTTTTAATGACTCCAACCTAACTGTATGTAAACCTCCGACTTTAACTGTAGGACAAGGTCTGGAGATGGGAAGAGGGGATTGGGTTGAATGTGCAAGTTGTCGGACGGACTGACATCACTAGTCGCAGGATTTCATCTGGAAAGAGAGGGGAGAAAGAGACCAAGGCATGTTTTGTGTGAGAGGGACCAGTGGACTTAATAGTCAATCGGCTGAGTGAATGAGGAGCGGATATCATCAACCTTCTTTTCAAAGTGGTTGACAGTCATCTGTAGAGAGGGAGGGGAATTAGGTGTTGGAGGATTAAGGAAGAGAGAAGGTGGCAAAGAGGCAGAATCTTGATATTTTAGAGTGGTAGAAAGTGGCTTTAGCAGCTGGAAGAGAAGGTAGAGAAAGGATGATAGATCCTCCAGAAGTTAAGTTTTCTCCATTTTCGCTAAGCTGCCCGCAGCTATGTTCTGTGATCTCACAATGGTGTCACAGCCACGGAGCAGGAGGAGAGGGCCAAGCCGGCTGAGAGGAAAGGTTACAGTGAGAGTCGTCGGATGCGAAACAGGAGGAGAGTAGGATCAAAGAGGCAGAATCAGGAGACTGGAGGGGAGAAGGATTTAGCAGAAGGGAGAGATGATTGGATAAGAGGAGAGAGCAGTGGGCGAGAGTTAAGAGAGTTAAGATTGCGACGACACTTGACCATCTTGGTAGGGGCTGGAGGAGAGCAAGACGGAAAAGGAAACTAAGTAGTGATCAAAGACCTGGAGGGGGGTTGCAGTGAGATTAGTAGGCGAACAGCATATAGTAAAGTGGCCTGCCTTGAGTGGGAGGGGACTGGGAAATAAATTAATCGAATGTAGACGTCGGGAGGTTGAAGTCGCCCAGTACTATGAGTGGCGAATCATCGTCAGGAAATTAGCTTATCAAGGTGTCAAGCTCATTGAGGAACTCTAATGGCACCTGGTGGGCGATAGATGACAACAATGTTAAGTTTGAGTGGACAAGTGACCATGACAACATGGAATTCAAATGAGGAGATGGACATGAGTGGAGGAAAAGAGAAAATCTCCACTTAGGAGAAATGAGTAGCCCTATGCCACCACCATGACAACCAGATGCTCTCAGACTATGAGAGAACACATAGTAAGATGAAGAGAGAGCAGCTGAAGTAGCAGTGTTTTTGTGGGGTGACCATGTCTCCGTCAGGGCCAAAATGTCTCTTTTGATGAATAGCAGAGCTGATTTGGTGTGAAATGCTGTATCTAGAAACAATTTATCCTTGATTGCTATGTTGTTTTTTTTCCTTCCAGAGTTTCAATTAGCTCAGGAAGTACAACGCAAAACATCTTTGTGGGAATATGTGTTCAAATGTCTCACAGTAAGTGGATATTTTGTATTTGTAAAGTTATTTCGTGGCGATATGAAAGTAGAGTTTGAGGTTAATCACGCTGTGATTATTAATGGTTACAGAGCGTCGGGACAGCTGTACACATTTCCCCTCTGTGTTTAACCCCCTCGAGTCAATTAACACACTGGTGTATCAATCTAAGTAACATATTAAAGCTAGAGATATTGTTGTTTTTTTTGCATTGGATGTGTCTCAATCCTCCGCATCCGCCGATGTCGTGAAAGGTGGCAGAGCTAGAGCGGTGTTGGACAGACCTTGAGATATCCTGAAAAAATCGTTATTCTCACGAAAACATCCGTAGCATCTGAACGGTTTGACCTACAGAACTATTATGACCATTCTATTGACAGGGGAGACTCACAACCACGATGTTGGTCACAGTTTTGCTCTCGAACCCCCACAAGTGTCGGGACTCTGAAGTCTGCACCATCGATGTGCCAACTTCAGTTTGTAGCATCCCGAACCGTTTGAGCTACAAACTAACGTGACCCCAATCGTGAAAAGGGTAGATTCTCTGTTTTGCTCTTACTCGTCTGAAGGTAAAACGGTATCGGTTTAAACCTTGATTCTTATGATTAATTTATTGACTGTCTTTTTTTTGTTGCCATTTATATGTTATTTAATGCATTTCTCTGGGCTATAGTAGTAAAGGCCAAATTCAATATTTTCTCAAATGTTTTTACATATTTTTGGGGGGTCCTAAAAGGCAGGCACTAGATGGCAAACAGGGCTCCGTCTTAGTACACACTCACTCATGACCAGTGATCACTAATCTGTGTTAACCCAATCCACCCAATCTCTACTCTTTAGTGGACTGGTCAGGGAGGGAGGAAAGGTGTGAAGAAAGCTAGGAAGGAAGAAAGTTGGGATCAGGGAGGGATGGAAGGAGAGGGGGAGAGGGGGGAATGTAAGGAGCAGAGGAAAGTATATATTTTTCTTGTTTAATGAAACAAGAATGAGAATCCCACTACTAGCCTAATTCCCAGCCTGTTGTTTGTTCCATATGAGAGGCAGTCACGCCTCACTAATTGTTGCCTTCTGAAGAGGTAGGTAGAGGTAGGGGTGGAGAGGTAGAGCGAGAGACTTGTGAAAAAGCATCCCCCTCTACTGGACCAGATGAAAAACAGCTTCTCCTCTCTTTTTTCTGTGGAACTCAATAATAGACTGTGTGATTTGATACAGTGCCTTCAATAAGTATTCAACCCCTTTATATTTATAAGCCTAAATAAGTGCAGGAGTAAAGATTTGCTTAATTAACAAGTCACGTAATAAGTTGCATAGACTTGCTCTGTGTACATGATGTATGAATGACTACCTCATCTCTGTACCCCAATGATCTATCAGGTCCCTCAGTCTAGCAGTGAATTTCAAACATAGGTTCAACCATAAAGCAGGAAGGTTTCCAATGCCTCGCAAAGAAGGGAACCTATAAGTAGATGGGTAAAAAAAAAGCAGACATTGAATATGTCACACCCTGATCTGTTTCACCTGTCTTTGTGCTTGTCTCCTCCCCCCTCCAGGTGTCGCCCATCTTCCCCATTATCCCCAGTGTATTTATACCTGTGTTCTCTGTTTGTCTGTTGCCAGTTTGTTTTGTTTGTCAAGCCTAACAGCGTTTTTCTAGTTCTTGTTTTCCCGGTTTTGACCATTCTTTCTGCCCTGAGCTTTCCTGCCATCCTGTACCTTGTCCCACCACACTGGATTATTGACCTCTGCCTGCCCTGACCCCGAGACTGCCTGCCGTTCTGTACCTTTGGGACTCTGATCTAGATTACTGACCTCTGCCTGCCCGCAACCTGTCGTTTTGCCTGCCCCCTGTTCTAGTAATACACTTTTGTTACTTCGACACTGTCTGCATCTGGGTCTTTCCTAAAATGTGATAGAATATCCCTTTAAGCATGGTGAAGTTATATACACCTAGTCACTACAAAGAAACAGGCGTCCCTTCCTAACTCAGTTGCCAGAGAGGAAGGAAACTGCTCAGGGATTTCACCATGAGGCTAATGGTGACTTTAAAACAGTTAGTCTTCGATTAATTACATTATAATTTAGGTTATTATTGTGGAGTAACTACAGAGTGAAAAGGAAGAAAGCCTGTACAGAATAAAAAATATTCCAAAACATGCATCCTGTTTGCAATAAGGCACTAAAGTAAAACTGTAAAATTGTGTTCCGGAGTTCTAAATTGAGCAGCTGCTGAAAAATGAGCTCCTGTATATATTGAGATTTAAATGTTTTTTTAGAGGGAAGTACATCAAAAAAATCAAGGGAAAACTGCCAGACTCAATAGAAGACAAAACAAGGAACAAACCAAAAAGACAGGCTTTTGAAGAAGTAACTATTTTTCATAAAATTGTACAGTTATCTTAGCTAGCTGAATTGCTAGCTGAATTGTTTACTTGTTGCTAAGCAGTTGCTAGGGACTCTCCTGGAAGAAGCTAGCTAGCTTACAAATAATAACAACAAAAAAGATCTAGTTAACAGAAGAAAGGAAGACAAAATAAGGACAGAAGAAAAAGGAAAAGAAAAAGGACAACAAAGTGAAACCTCTAAAGAAACAAGAGACCATAATACAAGAAACAGCACTATAGAGAGATAGAACAACAACAACGCAGCCACTGCCAGCTAGCCTACTTCAGCAGTACTGTATCATTTGAATTATTTTAGTCAATAAGATTCCTGCTACGTAAGCTTAACTTTCTGAACATTCGAGACGTGTAGTCCACTTGTCATTCCAATCTCCTTTGCATTAGCGTAGCCTCTTCTGTAGCCTGTCAACTATGTGTCTGTCTATCCCTGTTCTCTCCTCTCTGCACAGACCATACAAACGCTCCACACCGCGTGGCCGCGCCACTCTAATCTGGTGGTCCCAGCGCGCACGACCCACGTGGAGTTCCAGGTCTCCGGTAGCCTCTGGAACTGCCGATCTGCGGCCAACAAGGCAGAGTTCATCTCAGCCTATGCCTCCCTCCAGTCCCTCGACTTCTTGGCACTGACGGAAACATGGATCACCACAGATAACACTGCTACTCCTACTGCTCTCTCTTCGTCCGCCCACGTGTTCTCGCACACCCAGAGAGCTTCTGGTCAGCGGGGTGGTGGCACCGGGATCCTCATCTCTCCCAAGTGGTCATTCTCTCTTTCTCCCCTTACCCATCTGTCTATCGCCTCCTTTGAATTCCATGCTGTCACAGTTACCAGCCCTTTCAAGCTTAACATCCTTATCATTTATCGCCCTCCAGGTTCCCTCGGAGAGTTCATCAATGAGCTTGATGCCTTGATAAGCTCCTTTCCTGAGGACGGCTCACCTCTCACAGTTCTGGGCGACTTTAACCTCCCCACGTCTACCTTTGACTCATTCCTCTCTGCCTCCTTCTTTCCACTCCTCTCCTCTTTTGACCTCACCCTCTCACCTTCCCCCTCTACTCACAAGGCAGGCAATACGCTCGACCTCATCTTTACTAGATGCTGTTCTTCCACTAACCTCACTGCAACTCCCCTCCAAGTCTCCGACCACTACCTTGTATCCTTTTCCCTCTTGCTCTCATCCAACACTTCCCACACTGCCCCTACTCGGATGGTATCGCGCCGTCCCAATCTTCGTTCTCTCTCCCCCGCTACTCTCTCCTCTTCCATCCTATCATCTCTTCCCTCTGCTCAAACCTTCTCCAACCTATCTCCTGATTCTGCCTCCTCAACCCTCCTCTCCTCCCTTTCTGCATCCCTTGATTCTCTATGTCCCCTATCCTCCAGGCCGGCTCGGTCCTCCCCTCCTGCTCCGTGGCTCGACGACTCATTGCGAGCTCACAGAACAGGGCTCCGGGCAGCCGAGCGGAAATGGAGGAAAACTCGCCTCCCTGCGGACCTGGCATCCTTTCACTCCCTCCTCTCTACATTTTCCTCTTCTGTCTCTGCTGCTAAAGCCACTTTCTACCACTCTAAATTCCAAGCATCTGCCTCTAACCCTAGGAAGCTCTTTGCCACCTTCTCCTCCCTCCTGAATCCTCCTCCCCCTCCCCCTCCTCCCTCTCTGCAGATGACTTCGTCAACCATTTTGAAAAGAAGGTCGACGACATCCGATCCTCGTTTGCTAAGTCAAACGACACCGCTGGTTCTGCTCACACTGCCCTACCCTGTGCTCTGACCTCTTTCTCCCCTCTCTCTCCAGATGAAATCTCGCGTCTTGTGACGGCCGGCCGCCCAACAACCTGCCCGCTTGACCCTATTCCCTCCTCTCTTCTCCAGACCATTTCCGGAGACCTTCTCCCTTACCTCACCAATCTGCTCATCAACTCATCCCTGACCGCTGGCTACGTCCCTTCTGTCTTCAAGAGAGCGAGAGTTGCACCCCTTCTGAAAAAACCTACACTCGATCCCTCCGATGTCAACAACTACAGACCAGTATCCCTTCTTTCTTTTCTCTCCAAAACTCTCGAACGTGCCGTCCTTGGCCAGCTCTCCCGCTATCTCTCTCAGAATGACCTTCTTGATCCAAATCAGTCAGGTTTCAAGACTAGTCATTCAACTGAGACTGCTCTTCTCTGTATCACGGAGGCCCTCCGCACTGCTAAAGCTAACTCTCTCTCCTCTGCTCTCATCCTTCTAGACCTATCGGCTGCCTTCGATACTGTGAACCATCAGATCCTCCTCTCCACCCTCTCCGAGTTGGGCATCTCCGGCGCGGCCCACGCTTGGATTGCGTCCTACCTGACAGGTCGCTCCTACCAGGTGGCGTGGCGAGAATCTGTCTCCTCACCACGCGCTCTCACCACTGGCGTCCCCCAGGGCTCTGTTCTAGGCCCTCTCCTATTCTCGCTATACACCAAGTCACTTGGCTCTGTCATAACCTCACATGGTCTCTCCTATCATTGCTATGCAGACGACACACAATTAATCTTCTCCTTTCCCCCTTCTGATGACCAGGTGGCGAATCGCATCTCTGCATGTCTGGCAGACATATCAGTGTGGATGACGGATCACCACCTCAAGCTGAACCTCGGCAAGACGGAGCTGCTCTTCCTCCCGGGGAAGGACTGCCCATTCCATGATCTCGCCATCACGGTTGACAACTCCATTGTGTCCTCCTCCCAGAGCTCTAAGAACCTTGGCGTGATCCTGGACAACACCCTGTCGTTCTCAACTAACATCAAGGCGGTGGCCCGTTCTTGTAGGTTCATGCTCTACAACATCCGCAGAGTACGACCCTGCCTCACACAGGAAGCAGCGCAGGTCCTAATCCAGGCACTTGTCATCTCCCGTCTGGATTACTGCAACTCGCTGTTGGCTGGGCTCCCTGCCTGTGCCATTAAACCCCTACAACTCATCCAGAACGCCGCAGCCCGTCTGGTGTTCAACCTTCCCAAGTTCTCTCACGTCACCCCGCTCCTCCGCTCTCTCCACTGGCTTCCAGTTGAAGCTCGCATCCGCTACAAGACCATGGTGCTTGCCTACGGAGCTGTGAGGGGAACGGCACCTCAGTACCTCCAGGCTCTGATCAGGCCCTACACCCAAACAAGGGCACTGCGTTCATCCACCTCTGGCCTGCTCGCCTCCCTACCACTGAGGAAGTACAGTTCCCGCGCAGCCCAGTCAAAACTGTTCGCTGCTCTGGCCCCCCAATGGTGGAACAAACTCCCTCACGACGCCAGGACAGCGGAGTCAATCACCACCTTCCGGAGACACCTGAAACCCCACCTCTTTCAGGAATACCTAGGATAGGATAAAGTAATCCTTCTCACCCCCCCCCCTTAAAAGATTTAGATGCACTATTGTAAAGTGGCTGTTCCACTGGATGTCTTAAGGTGAACGCACCAATTTGTAAGTCGCTCTGGATAAGAGCGTCTGCTAAATGACTTAAATGTAAAAAATGTGTCAAAGAAATGTACTTTATGTCCTGAATACAAGAGTACCACTTCACTTCATATTTTCAAGCATGGTGGGGGCTGCATCATTTTATGGGTATGCTGGTCATTGGCAATGGATTTTTTTTAGGATACACATAAATGGAATAGAGCTAACTAAGCATTGACAAAATCCTAAAGGAAAACGTTGTTCAGTCTGCTTTCCAACAGACACTGGGAGACAAATTCAACTTTTAGCAGAACAATAACCTAAAACGCTTGGCCAAATATACACTGGAGTTGTTTACCAATATGGCATTGAATGTTCCTGAATGGCCTACTTACAGTTTTGACTTAAATCGGCTTGAACATCTATGGTAAGACTTCAAAATGTCTGTCTAGCAATGATCGACAGCCAACTAATAATTATGCACATATTGTACAATCCAGGTGTGCAAAGCTCTTAGAGGCTTATCCATAAAAACTCACTGCTGTCGTCGTTGCCAAAGGCTTTTGTAACATGTTGACTCAGGGGTGTGAATACTTATTATGTAAATTATATTTCTGTATTTCATTTTCAAATAGGGCTGTCCCCGACAAAAAAAAAATCTTGGTCGACAGAGTCATCTGTTCTATCGACCAATCGTTTGGTCGAAATGTTTCAACATATAGACACATCCTATGTGTTTTAATCAAATCAACTATATGCCCTGAGCTTGTCTGATGCTTTAAGCGCACTGTTTGATGAAAAAAATGAAGACGCACAAATAACTAGAGGGACGCAATTGATTTGCCTGGCCAGGCACAAATAAGGAGATCAAAAAAAAGAAGGGTTAATATTATTATAAATATACACTATCATTCCAAAGATTGGGGTCACTTAGAAATGTTCTTGATTTTGAAAGAAAAGCCATTTTTTTGGTCCATCAAATTTATCACAAATACTGTGTTGTAAATTGTAAATGACTATTTGTAGCTGGAAACGGCTGATTCTTTATGGAATATCTACATAGGCGTACAGAGGCCCATTATCAGCAACCATCACTCCTGTGTTCCAATGGCACGGTGTGTTAGCTAATCCAAGTTCATCATTTTAAAAGGCTAACTGATCATTAGAAAACCCTTTTGCAATTATGTTAGCACTGCCGAAAACTGTTGTTCAGATTAAAGAAGCAATAAAACTGGCCTTCTTTAGACTACTTGAGTATCTGGAGCATCAGCAATTGTGGGTTCGATAACAGGCTAAAAATGGCTAGAAACAAATAACTTTCTTCTGAAACTCGTCAGTATATTCTTGTTGTGAGAAATTGCCAAGAAACTGAAAATCTCATACAAACGCTGTGTACTACTCCCTTCAAAGAACAGAACTGGCGCTAACCAGAATAGAAAGAGCAGTGGGAGGCCCCGGTGCACAACTGAGTAAGAGGACAAGTACATTAGTGTCTAGTATGAGAAACAGACGCCTCACAAGTCCTCGACTGGCAGCTTCATTAAATAGTACCCGTAAAACACCAGTCTCAAAGTCAACAGTGAAGAGGCGACTCCGGGATGCAGGCCTTCTAGGCAGTTCAATTTGATGTTATTTTAACGGACAAAAAAAGTGCTTTTCTTTCAAAAACAAGGACATTTCTAAGTGACCCAAAACTTTTGAACGGTAGTGTAGTAATTTTTCATACAGATGTCTTGCACCCCATTATATATATTGTTTGCTCGACTAAAGAAATCTCGGTCGACCAACAGCCCATCAACAAAACAATCGACTAAAATGGGGATAGCTCTATTTTCAATAAATTAGCAAAAATGTTTTTTTATTCACTTTGTTATCATTAGGGACTTGTGTGTAGATTGGTGGAAAAAAATGCACTTTCCGAGAACTGTACATCACTGGTGAATAAAAGTCACATCAGGCTGAGAATGTAGAATACTGTAGACACACACACACACACAACTTGCCCTTTCTGTGGTTCTTTTGCTGGGATTATCTCAGAGACCGAGAAAGACACAAACAATATGGTTGTACGTGTGCGTGCATGCAAGTGTGCACGTGTGTGTGTGTTTGCGGGAGTGTGTGTGTGCAAGCTTGCACCCGTGCGTGAGCGAGTTCTTGGAAACAGAGCAGGACAATGTGCTGGTATGCCAGCACAGCCTGTTAAAGCCAGTAATCCCTATGCCCTCCACTGTGCCATTGTGTGTTCAGTACAATTGACGGGTTGACTAAGTACGTCATGGAAATGATGTGCGTGCATAGATATGGCCAGGTAGAGATACATTGATATGAATCAGATATCTAGCAATAATGACAAGAAGCTACCATGTGGGGAAGTGTAGGTGGCTCGTCTCATCTCGTTCCAACTTGTTCCTGATGCCATTTTTTGGTTTGACTGATGCCATGTCTATGCTAATATGGCTAACATTCACTACCGAGCTAACCAAAACTGTAATCATGTATTTGAAAGACAACAAGTGCTCGTTGTGCAAATGTATTTGTGTTTTCAATAAACATTTTGAGAAGAAATCGTCGACATGTTGTCAAAAGTCTAAGCCAACCCTGTCTGTTTAACTCCATAGTTAAGCACGCGTTGGTTATGGTTATGTTGCTATAGGGGGCACTAAATATATATAAAATGATGTGGACAAGCCTTCAAATTTTGGGATTCGATCGGCTATTTCAGCCACACCCTTTGCTGACAGGTGTACAAACTCGAGCACACTGCCGTACAATCTCCATAGACAAACATTGGCAGTACAATGGCCTCACTGAAGAGTTCAGTGACTTTCAACCTGGCACCGTCATAGGATGCAACCTTTCCAACAAGTCATATTTCTGCCCTGCTCGACCTGCATCGGTCAACTGTAAGTGCTGTTAGTGCTTAAAAATAGTCTGTCCTCAGTTGCAACACTTACTACTAGGTTCAAAACTGCCTCTGGAAGCAACGTCAGCACAAGAACTGTTCGCCCGGAGCGTCATGAAAAGGATTTCCATGGTCAAGCAGCCGCACACAAGCCTAAGATCACCATGAGCAATGCCAAGCGTCGGCTAGTGTGGTGTAAAGCTCGCCACCGTCGGACTCTGGAGCAGTGGAAACGCATTCTCTGGAGTGATGAATCACGCTTCACCATCTGCCAGTCCGACGGACGAATCTGGGTTTGGCGGATGCCAGGAGAACGCTACCTGCCCCAATGCATAGTGCTGACTGTAAAGTTTGGTGGAGGAATAATGGTCTGGGGCTTTTTTTCATGGTTCAGGCTAGGCCCCTTAGTTCCGGTGAAGGAAATCTAAATGCTACAGTATACAATGACATTCTAGACGATTCTGTGCCTCCAACTTTGTGGCAACAGCTTGGGAAAGGCCCTTTCCTGTTTCAGCATACATAACAATGCCCTGTGCACAAAGCGAGGTCCATACAGAAATTGTTTGTCTAGATCGGTGTGGAAGAACTTGACTGACCTGCACAGAGCCCTGACCTCAATCCCATCAAACATCATTGGATGAATTGGAAAGCCAACTGCGAGCCAGGCCTAATCGCCCAACATCAGTGTCTGACCTCATTAATGCTTTTGTGGATGAATGGAAGCAAGTCCCCGCAGCAATGTTCCATCATCTAGCGGAAAGCCTTCCCAGAAGAGTGGAGGCTACTTTTGCAGCAAAGGGGGGAACAACACCATATTAATTCCCATGATTTTGGAATGAGATGTTAGATGAGCAGGTGTCCACATACCTTTGGCAATATAGTGCATTTTAGAAATCATGACACGCATGAAACGGATGCTTTGGCGTCCTCTTGTGATCGTCCTGAATATCTACTTACTGTGCTCTGCTTCATCAAACCATCTAGATCATTTTTTATTTTATTTTTTATTTCACCTTTATTTAACCAGGTAAGCAAGTTGAGAACAAGTTCTCATTTACAATTGCGACCTGGCCAAGATAAAGCAAAGCAGTTCGACACATACAACGACACAGAGTTACACATGGAGTAAAACAAACATACAGTCAATAATACAGTAAAAAAAAACAAGTCTATATACAATGTGAGCAAATTAGGTGAGAAGGGAGGTAAAGGCAAAAAAGGCCATGGTGGCAAAGTAAATACAATATAGCAAGTAAAACACTGGAATGGTAGTTTTGCAATGGAAGAATGTGCAAAGTAGAAATAAAAATAATGGGGTGCAAAGGAGCAAAATAAATAAATAAATTAAATACAGTTGGGAAAGAGGTAGTTGTTTGGGCTAAATTATAGGTGGGCTATGTACAGGTGCAGTAATCTGTAAGATGCTCTGACAGTTGGTGCTTAAAGCTAGTGAGGGAGATAAGTGTTTCCAATTTAAGAGATTTTTGTAGTTCGTTCCAGTCATTGGCAGCAGAGAACTGGAAGGAGAGGCGGCCAAAGAAAGAATTGGTTTTGGGGGTGACTAGAGAGATATACCTGCTGGAGCGTGTGCTACAGGTGGGAGATGCTATGGTGACCAGCGAGCTGAGATAAGGGGGACTTTACCTAGCAGGGTCTTGTAGATGACATGGAGCCAGTGGGTTTGGCGACGAGTATGAAGCGAGGGCCAGCCAACGAGAGCGTACAGGTCGCAATGGTGGGTAGTATATGGGGATTTGGTGACAAAACGGATTGCACTGTGATAGACTGCATCCAATTTGTTGAGTAGGGTATTGGAGGCTATTTTGTAAATGACATCGCCAAAGTCGAGGATTGGTAGGATGGTCAATTTTACAAGAGTATGTTTGGCAGCATGAGTGAAGGATGCTTTGTTGCGAAATAGGAAGCCAATTCTAGATTTAACTTTGGATTGGAGATGTTTGATATGGGTCTGGAAGGAGAGTTTACAGTCTAACCAGACACCTAAGTATTTGTAGTTGTCCACGTATTCTAAGTCAGAGCCGTCCAGAGTAGTGATGTTGGACAGGCGGGTAGGTGCAGGTAGCGATCGGTTGAAGAGCATGCATTTAGTTTTACTTGTATTTAAGAGCAATTGGAGGCCACGGAAGGAGAGTTGTATGGCATTGAAGCTTGCCTGGAGGGTTGTTAACACAGTGTCCAAAGAAGGGCCGGAAGTATACAGAATGGTGTCGTCTGCGTAGAGGTGGATCAGAGACTCACCAGCAGCAAGAGCGACCTCATTGATGTATACAGAGAAGAGAGTCGGTCCAAGAATTGAACCCTGTGGCACCCCATAGAGACTGCCAGAGGTCCGGACAGCAGACCCTCCGATTTGACACACTGAACTCTATCAGAGAAGTAGTTGGTGAACCAGGCGAGGCAATCATTTGAGAAACCAAGACTGTCGAGTCTGCCGATGAGGATGCGGTGGTTGACAGAGTCGAAAGCCTTGGCCAGATCAATGAATACGGCTGCACAGTAATGTTTCTTATCGATGGCGGTTAAGATATCGTTTAGGACCTTGAGCGTGGCTGAGGTGCACCCATGACCAGCTCTGAAACCAGATTGCATAGCAGAGAAGGTATGGTGAGATTCGAAATGGTCGGTAATCTGTTTGTTGACTTGGCTTTCAAGACCTTAGAAAGGCATGGTAGGATAGATATAGGTCTGTAACAGTTTGGGTCAAGAGTGTCCCCCTTTGAAGAGGGGGATGACCGCAGCTGCTTTCCAATCTTTGGGAATCTCAGATGACACGAAAGAGAGGTTGAACAGGCTAGTAATAGGGGTGGCAACAATTTCGGCAGATAATTTTAGAAAGAAAGGGTCCAGATTGTCTAGCCCGGCTGATTTGTAGGGGTCCAGATTTTTCAGCTCTTTCAGAACTTCAGCTGAATGGATTTGGGAGAAGGAGAAATGGGGAAGGCTTGGGCGAGTTGCTGTTGGGGGTGCAGTGCTGTTGACCGGGGTAGGAGTTGCCAGGTGGAAAGCATGGCCAGCCGTAGAAAAATGCTTATTGAAATTCTCAATTATGGTGGATTTATCAGTGGTGACAGTGTTTCCTATCTTCAGTGCAGTGGGCAGCTGGGAGGAGGTGTTCTTATTCTCCATGGACTTTACAGTGTCCCAGAACTTTTTTGAGTTAGTGTTGCAGGAAGCAAATTTCTGCTTGAAAAAGCTAGCCTTGGCTTTTCTAACTGCCTGTGTATAACGGTTTCTAGCTTCCCTGAACAGCTGCATATCACGGGGCTGTTCGATGCTAATGCAGAACGCCATAGGATGTTTTTGTGTTGGTTAAGGGCAGTCAGGTCTGGGGAGAACCAAGGGCTATATCTGTTCCTAGTTCTAATTTTCTTGAATGGGGCATGTTTATTTAAGATTGTTAGGAAGGCATTTTTTAAAAATATCCAGGCATCCTCTACTGACGGGATGAGATCAATATCCTTCCAGGACACCCCGGCCAGGTCGATTAGAAAGGCCTGCTCGCTGAAGTGTTTCAGGGAGCGTTTTACAGTGATGAGTGGAGGTCGTTTGACTGCTGACCCATTACGGATGCAGGCAATGAGGCAGTGATCGCTGAGATCTTGGTTGAAGACAGCAGAGGTGTATTTAGAGGGGAAGTTGGTTAGGATGATATCTATGAGGGTGCCCGTGTTTAAGGCTTTGGGGGGGTACCTGGTAGGTTCATTGATAATTTGTGTGAGATTGAGGGCATCAAGTTTAGATTGTAGGATGGCTGGGGTGTTAAGCATGTTCCAGTTTAGGTCGCCTAGCAGCACGAGCTCTGAAGATAGATGGGGGCAATCAGTTCACATATGGTGTCCAGAGCACAGCTGGGGGCAGAGGGTGGTCTATAGCAGGCGGCAACGGTGAGAGACTTGTTTTTAGAGAGGTGGATTTTTAAAAGTAGAAGTTCAAATTGTTTGGGTACAGACCTGGATAGTAGGACAGAACTCTGCAGGCTATCTTTGCAGTAGATTGCAACACCGCCCCCTTTGGCAGTTCTATCTTGTCTGAAAATGTTGTAGTTTGGAATTAAAATTTCTGAATTTTTGGTGGTCTTCCTAAGCCAGGATTCAGACACAGCTAGAACATCCGGGTTGGCAGAGTGTGCTAAAGCAGTGAAAAGAACAAACTTAGGAGGAGGCTTCTAATGTTAACATGCATGAAACCAAGGCTATTACGGTTACAGAAGTCATCAAAAGAGAGCGCCTGGGGAATAGGAGTGGAGCTAGGCACTGCAGGGCCTGGATTCACCTCTACATCGCCAGAGGAACATAGGAGGAGAAGAATAAGGGTACGGCTAAAAGCAATAAGAATTGGTCGTCTAGAACGTCTGGAACAGAGAGTAAAAGGAGGTTTCTGGGGGCGATAAAAATAGCATCAAGGTATAATGTACAGACAAAGGTATGGTAGGATGTGAATACAGTGGAGGTAAACCTAGGTATTGAGTGATGAAGAGAGATATATTGTCTCTAGAAACATCATTGAAACCAGGAGATGTCATTGCATGTGTGGGTGGTGGAACTAATAAGTTGGATAAGGTATAGTGAGCAGGACTAGAGGCTCTACAGTGAAATAAGCCAATAAACACTAACCAGAACAGCAATGGACAAGACATATTGACATTAAGGAGAGGCATCCTTAGTCGAAAGGATCAAAAGGGTCCAGGGAGTGGAGAGGTTGGTTTGGGGGTCACGGCGATTTAGACAGCTAGCCAGGACATCGGTAGCAAGCTAGCATAGGATGGAGGTCTGTTGTTAGCCACCTCTTGCGTTCCGTCAGTAGATTAGTGGAGTTCCGTGTTGTAGAGGGGATTAGTCCAAATCACACAACAACAAAAAAATAAAAACAATAGATATAGTTATAGAGGCCCAAGAAGAAACATAATAATAATAAAAATAAATAAATTGTCCGATTGTCTATTCTGAGAGCAGCCGGTATGACAGCTAACGGTTAGCAGGCCGCAGATGGGCATTCAGGTAACGTCGCGACGGAGGAGCCAGCCGGATCTCCTTCGGGTAGATAACGCCGGCAGTCCAGTTGTGAAGGCCCGGTGGGGCTCCGCGTAGGCAGTAAAACGGGTCCGGATAGGTGACTGCAGCCCAGGAGTGATTGACGGAGCTGGCTAGCTCGGAGTAATTGATGTTTGCTCCGGAATCGAAAGCAGATAGACACACGGATAGCAGCCAGCTAGCTGTGATCCGGGAGTGAATGTCCAGAGAGCAGTTGAAATCCAGGGACACGGAGAGAAAATCGGTCCGGTATGTTCCGTTCCGAGAGCTGCGCCGTACAAAACTGGCGATAGATTTTCGAGTTAAAGGATAGCTGATGACCACAAACCGTGGTTAGCTAAATACTAACGAGTTGCCAGTAAAGAAGCTAACTAGCTTCTGATTAGCTCCTGGCTAGCTTCTTGGAGTTTCTGGCTAGCTTCTGGCTAGCTTCTTGGAGGATTGCAGATTTGAGGTAAATAATACGTATTTATACATATCAATTGGTGTTGCAGGAGAGTGTATTGAAGATGAGTTGATGGAAAATAAAAATAAAATGTATGTGAAAAAAGTTGTAAATATATATATATACACGACACGACAAGACGAGGACAAAAGACGTCTGAACTGCTATGCCATCTCGGACTTAATCATATCAGAATGCTCAATATAACGTAGTTGTATTCAACTGGAATGCTGATGGAATTTACAACCTTGAATGCCCTATGGAAAACTCACAGTGAAGCTCAGACGGCCCAGGTTCAAACCCAGACAGACCGCGCTGAAAAGGGGGCCCACTGTAGTCTCATTCACAAGTCTAACCTTTACCCTAGAAGCCTGACGCATGTGTCTTGTCTTACATCACCCCATCTACTCAAGACTCTGCTCTCTGTGTTTCCTGTAAAAGGTTAGGCAGAGCTGATGATGGACGTCACTGTGTGCTTCACTGGCCAACAGGCTTTCAGCTACACAGATCTGGGGGATGAGTATGGCGTACAATGTAAAAGGTTTTGTAATGCGAATCGAAAATTGGCATTTGTTATTGGGATTAGTGTTTGTTATTGATATTTCAGGTTAGTCCTTGTTTGTCGACTTTCTTCCAATTGGTGCCTATTGATCATGACCCTGCTGGAAGATGACAACATGTCCCCTCCATTAGCTGTGTTGACTTGACAGGCCAGCAGGGTTAAGGCAAATTCCATGAAGCAATTAATGATCATTGAATGAAAGATGATTTGTCCGTTCATTACTGACATTTGAATTCACTTCCTGAAGGGCCGGACGTGGACTCCCACGCCCTGGTAGGCATCACGCTTGTTCTGAATAGAGTGATTCAGACTTGTATTTGCAAATGAAAACGGACCCTGATAAAGATACTGAGATGAGACAACTGATTGAGGTGAACTGTACAAAAAGTCACTGACAATTTCTCTCGACAAGCAAAGACCATATGTACACACTTCTCTCTCATACACACGCAATCGCACACACACACACCCCGTGAATCTATCTTTTAAACGTCTCCAGGTTTTTAGGTCTCAGAGAAACAGCATAGTTGGAGTGTGTCCACTGGTTGTCCACTTTATGGTGGAAAAGTACAAAATGAAGAAGGGTAGCGATGAAAAAAGCGATTTAAGCTCAGACTTAGTTACCGTTATATAACCCCTTAGTTACATACAAAACGGTTCTCAAAACACAAGCCCGTCAGGATTGTCATAGCTGCTCACTGGTTGCGATAGCAACAAGGAGGCCAACAGAACGGCAAACAAAGCAAGTAGTTAGAAGCTGAAAGAGGGAGACAATGGGGAAGAAATAAGAGTGAGAGCCTATATATCTACTCTGTCCCTTCTACTGAGTCTATATGGGGTAGCAGGGGTTGTTGAGGCCGGGCACAATCATGGGCATGCCGAGTAACCGTCCCCGCACGCACAAACATGATCCACTGAGATGGAATTTAAAAGCACAGCAAATAGTTGCTGTCTCTTTGCTTGTATTACTCACCATAGGCTGCCTCTCCTTCAGTGCTAAACCACATACCTCACTGGCTAATTATAAAATAAAGCTATGCAATGCTTGAAGGATGTTGTTGTTCATCTTTTTGTGCTCTTCTTCTCACCTATTCCTCACAACGAAGCTTTCTCTGAACACTGGAAGGATTGTGTTCCACTGAGTGACTTTGTTTACCTGCCATCTAATTTTCAACCATGTAGAAAACCCCATTTCTCATTCCTCCTCTCCTCTCCCCAGTCAGTGGCTCATGCCAACTTTCCTCTGCTCTCCTCTCTCCTTGCACATCGAAAGCTGTCTGTATCCCTTTCTCTTCTCTCTGCATCCCTCTCTCCTCTGCATCTCCCCTCTCCTCTCTGTATCCCCCTCTCCTCTCTGTATCCCCCTCCTCTCTGTATCCCCCCTCCTCTCTGTATCCCCCTCCTCTCTGTATCCCCCTCTCCTCCTCCCCCCTCCTCTCCTCTCTGCATCCCCCTCTCCGTTCCTCTCATCATCCCTCTTCTTACTGCATTCTTTCTGACGGGAGGGGACAGTGAAAATGGGAGAGTGGTATCAGTCAGCAGAGGCAGTACCAATCTATCGGGGAAAGAGTGGATCGGTTCACTCCCCCTGTCTGCCATCTTAGTTCTGCGTCAAGTACTTTTCCCTTCAATCAAGGAGGCAGACCATGTGACATTCTGCATGAGCTGGTGCCACCGATGGCGAAAGAGAGTGAGAAAGCGAGAGAGACAACAGGGAGTGAGTGGGAGAGGTAAAGAGAGGAGAGTGGTAGAGGAAGAGACATGAGAGGGGAAGGAGCAGCTTGCATGTGTGTGTGCATGTGCGAGAGAGTGTGCGGGGGGGGGTAATTTAGCACACGTGTGTTCTATTTTTACCAGGCTGTGACTACCTCCACCATGATAGAGCAGTGAGATCTGTCTTGCAGTACTTACAGATCAGACTCTCACGGACTGTTAGGACGTAGTCATGTCAGTGTTCCACAGCACAGCCCACACTCAGACCCACAAATACACACACACACACACACACACTGAGGGGGAGGATCCATCAGTGCAACATCAAACAGGAATGTAAACAAACTAGCTTTCAAACAGGACCACTGAGTTACTGTGTGTCCCCTCTTAATCCCTTTCTTTCTCTCTCTCTCTCTCTCTCACTTTCTTTCCCTCAGTCTCTCCTCTTCGACCCACCCCCACCTCCCTCCATAAGGAACCTGATTGTGGGCGCAGGAGCGCTTCACTGGCCTAAACTTGTCCCAGCAAGAAAACATTGCTCCCAAGTTGTTTACAATCTTTACCTCATTCAACATGGGGGAAAGCCACATATGTGTGCAGATGTGAGTTAGCAATAGCTAGTAAGTTGTTGTGCAGTCTCCTTGAGATACAGTATAAAGTACCCTGAACATTGACTCAGTAAAAAAACACTGTAAACCAGTTGGACTTTTTTTTAACAGTACATTCTAAACAAATATGTGGATACCATCAAACCTTTACAGCAGCAAAGACACGAGAGGTCACATGAGAGAGAGATAGAGATGGGTGGACTTACCCGGGCAAGCGCAGCCTCCAACAGACATCTTCTCACATGTTGTAGGTCTCTGCTCTGCTGAAAACAGCTGCCTTCAGTCCTCCCTCCGTACGCATGGACACACTGGACACGTGCAAAGAGAAAGAAACAAGGAGAAGAGTGTGAAAAAAAGGTGTAGAACAACAGGGAATATAATGAAACAAAACTGGATCGGAACTCCCTCACTTTCTCTCGCTCTCTGAGAATCAGGAAGTAGGAAATAGAGTGCACTGTTTGGTTCATTAATATGCAAATTGCAACACTGGTGGGCGGAGAAAGATATGAGAGAGAAGGAGACAAACCATAGGTCTCTTGAAATGGCTTATTGTGGCAAACGTATCAGTGCTTGTACAGAGCAACAACATGATTATACAGGGCAACAGACAGGGAAATCTCCTGTTTTTTGTTCTAAATGTATGATGTCACGCAGAGGCTATGTGCTTTGCAAACATTGATCAGCCAGTGCCGGCTCTCGTATTTAATTGGTGGCCTTGATGTGCAGTTCATTGATTTGAGCGTCCATTTGTAATGTTCATTCGTGTAAATAGGAATAACCTCAAAAACACTCCCTCTCACTCTCTCCCTTGTCCTCCCTCTGTTTTGCATCCGTGTGTAGAACAGCAGTGTTAATCACTACAGTCAGCATCGATTAAAAATGCAAAGCCCTCCTGGAGCACTGCGACACTGGAGACCAAGGGAGACACACAGTGGGAGAAGCTATAAGAGGACGGACTCATTGTAACGTCTGGAATGGAATCAATGGACCGGAGGCAAACATGTGGTTTCCATATTTTTGGGATGTGTTTAATACAGTTCCATTAATTCCATTCCAGCCTTTACAATGAGCCCGTCCTCCTATAGCTCTTCCGACCAGCCTCCTCTGACACAAACACACATGCACGCTACCGTTCAAAAGTTGAGTAACTTAGAACTGTCCTTGTTTTTGAAAGAAAAGAAACAAACTCATACAACGCTGTGTTCTACTCCCTTCACAGAACAGCGCAAACGGGCTCTAACCAGAATAGAAAGAGGAGTGGGAGGCCCCGGTGCACAACTGAGCAAGACGACAAGTACATGAGTGTGCTGATGCTGATGCTCCAGATACTCAACTAGTCTAAAGAAAGACCCTTCCTATTGCTTCTTTAAATCAGACCAACAGTTGTCAGCAGTGCTAACATAATTGCAAAAGGGTTTTCTAATGATCAATTAGCCTTTTAAAACTAGCTAATTGGATTAGCTAACACAACGTTGCCATTGGAACACAGGAGTGAGTGGTCATTGATAATGGGCCTCTGTACACCTATGTAGATATTCCATTTTAAAAAATCTGCCGTTTCCAGCTACAAATAGCAATTTACAACATTAACCATGTCTACACTGTATTTCTGATCAATTTGATGTTACTTTAAAAATTCCCAAAACAAAATCAGTTATCTTTCAAAAACAAGGCCATTTCTAAGTGACCCCAAACTTTTAAACGGTAGTGTATACAGTTGAAGTCTGGAAGTTTACATACACCTTAGCCAAATACATTTAAACTCAGTTTTTCACAATTCCTGACATTTAATCCTAGTACAAATTCCATCTTAGGTCAGTTAGGATCACCACTTTATTTTAAGAATGTGAAATGTCAGAATATTAGTAGAGAGTGATTTATTTCAGCTTTTATTTCATTCATCACATTCCCAGTGGGTCAGAAGTTTACATACACTCAATTAGTATTTGGTAGCATTGCCTTTAAATTGTTTAACTTGGGTCAAACGTTTTGGGTAGAATTCCACAAGCTTCCCCCAATAAGTTGGGTAAATTTTGGCCCATTCCCCCTTATAGAGCTGGTGTAACCGAGTCAGGTTAGTAGGCCTCCTTCCTCGCACACATGTTCTATCAAGGCTTTGTGATGGCCACTCCAATACCTTGACTTTGTTGTCCTTAAGCCATTTTGCCACAACTTTGGAAGTATGCTTGGGGTCATTGTGCATTTGGAAGATCCATTTGCGACCAAGCTTTAACTTCCTGACTGATGTCTTGAGATGTTGCTTCAATATATCCACATAATTTTCTTTCCTCATGATGCCATCGATTTTGTGAAGTGCACCAGTCCCTCCTGCAGCAAAGCACCCTCACAACATGATGCTTCCACCCCCGTGCTTCACGGTTGGGATGGTGTTCTTCAGCTTGCACGCCTCCCCCTTTTTCCTCCAAACATAACGATGGTCGTTATGCCCAAACAGTTCTATTTTTGTTTAATCAGACCACAGGACATTTCTCCAAAAACGATCTTTGTCCCCATGTGCAGTTGCAAACTGTAGTCTGGCTTTTTTATGGTGGTTTTGGACTAGTGGCTTCTTCCTTCCTGAGCGGTATGACGCTGCGTGGTCCCATGGTGTTTATACTTCTGTACTATTGTTTGTACAGATGAATGTGGTACCTTCAGGCGTTTGGAAATTGCTCCCAAGGATGAACCAGACTTGTGGAGGTCTACCATTTTTTTGTGGAGGTCTTGGCTGATTTCTTTTGATTTTCCCATGATGTCAAGCAAAGAGGCACTGAGTTTGAAGGTAGGCCTTGAAATACATCCACAAGTACACCTCCAATTGACTCAAATTAGCCTATCAGAAGCTTCTAAAGCCATGACATAATTTTCTGGAATTTTCCAAGCTGTTTAAAAGGCACAGTCAACTTAGTGTATTGTAAACTTCTGACCCACTGGAATTGTGATAAGTGAATTATAAGTCACATAATCTGTCTGTAAACAGTTGTTGGAAAAAATACTTCTGTCATGCACAAAGTAGATGTCCTAACCGGCTTGCCAAAACAAGAGTTTGTTGACAAGAAATTTGTGGAGTGGTTGAAAAGCGAGTTTTAATGACTCCAAACTAAGTGTATGTAAACGTCCGCCTTGAACTGTATGTATATATATATATATAAATAAAAAATAATTAATAACACACACACCAGGTCGCAGTTATAAATGAGAACTTGTTCTCAACGATCTTACCTGGTTAAATAAAGGTGAAATAAAAAATAGAAAATGCACACACACGCTAGCGCTCGTCTCTTTAGCCTCCCCTCTCCATCAAGCATGTCTGCTCTCTAAACCCAATATTCTTACAGTCCACCACACACACGTGCACAGACAGACAAACAGACACACACACACACTCCTCTGAGCCCCATGTCTACTCTTCCTTCGCTCCACTACATGATATCTTAGGAACATCAAGAATGGTGAGGAGAGAATATTAACACACACACACACACACTCGCAGTGACACACACATATACTCACAGTAGGAGTGGGGCTCCTCTTCAAAAAGCTACAGCTCTTTGTTATCCGTCAGTCAGGATCAATGCGTTGAGTAAACACAACAACCATTTTACAAAAACGTCAAGTGGGACACGACATTCTCTACAAACTATCAAGCGCCGTGTCGATGACCGAGCCATCAGAGCTGAATGTCATACATGCTGTTAGACACATTTCTGAGGAACTATCGCCACCCTCCCTGAGGCCTTTACTGTCAGTCCTCACATCTCTCGCTCTTAGATCTCTCTACTCTGTTCCCTCTCTCTCTCTCCTTCTCTCTCAGTCTAGCCAGACCAAAACAGAATTATCTCAGCTGGCAGTAGAACTCTTGTTTTTGAAATGGCGAACTGAGAACAAAGGCAGATATGAGTATTTTCACACACACACACACACACACACACACACACACACAGAGTGTTTGTGTGTGTGTATGTGTGTTTTTGTTTGCATGTACAGTACGTCTGTGTGTCTGTCTCCACTGCAGCTTTGGAGAAATGGCTCCTGTTTATATACCAGGTAGGCTTTAAGCCTAGAGATATACACTTCACCACTGACTGCACAAACAGGCAATGTTGATCACACCGGCGCTCACACTCACACACTGTCACTCACCCTCCGAAAGCAGCTTCTCCGAAAACAAAGATGGTGTCGCTCTGTCTTTCTCTGTCATAAGGCATGCAGCAACAGCACAACAGTAATGTCAGAGGAGGAGTCAAGTACTTGCACAAACACAACTGAATGAGAGGCATCACACCTCATCACAGAGGCATCACACAACATGTGAAGAACATGTTGACCTCTGGAGGTAAACAAACACTCATTATGAACATTACATTTTACACACACAAAATAAGGACTGTGGCATAGTCTAGCCTGAGGGTCATGACATCCATCTCCCAGTACATCTCGGGTGAGGTCAAAAAAACAAACAAAAAAAAAACACAAAAAAATCTTTACCTCTCCTCTTTGTCGGTCTGTCGACTTGGCACCTCACTACACAAACAGGCACATGTACACACACGCCATCCATGCTTACCTTTCCCCCCTTTTGTCTCCTCCAGTCTTCTGTCCTTGGCTGGCTGTAGAAACACCAGAGTCAGTTCACTATAACATCCACCAGGTCAACCGCAAAGAAAAATAGACCGCCAGAAAAAGAGAGAGAGAGAGCGAAACAGAGAGATGAAATGGATCGCGGAGATGATGAGGAGGGATGGAGACAGCTAGCTCTCCGATGGTATAAATATGACGCAGAGGCAGCAGCCAGAGTCACTTCTTTCCCCTCCTCTCCTCCACCCCATCCCTCCATACCCATGAGAGAGAGAGAGAGAGGGCACTGTATCCATGGCAACTACAGAGCAGCAGTAAGCGGTGGTTACTGAGCTCGCTGGGGCACAGCAGTGTTCTCTCCCAGCCCCCCACCCCCCCCCACCCACCCACACACACACACACTCTCCCTTTAATGAGCACGCTATCTCAGTCTGTTCCTGACATGCACACAGCCTGTGTGATTCCCTCTAGTCCTCCAGAGCAGCAGTGAATGTCCTAATGATGACAGACTACCACACTACAAGGGGACCGAATTTAGGGTCCCCCTCCCTCCATCTGCCCCTCTCAGCTTCTGAATAAGTTTTGGGGAGGTATGTAAATCTCTGGAAAGAGGCTGGTCTTTGGCAATAATGCAATGCCATGTCGTTTTTTTTTTAATCAATTGATGATGAGAAGGTGAAGGTCTTCAAGGGTCCAAAAAGTTGTGCAAAAGAACAAAACAAAAAAAAGAGACCCAGGGCAGAGGGACAAGTTAGAATTTTGGGCCTGTTCTGGTCCTGGGTCCAGTATTCGGGTTAGTGTACCAAAATTCAACTTGTCCCTCCGGTCCAAGTCAGGTTGAGTTGTCAATTGTCATGGATCAGGTCTATGTTGTAGAGCTGATATATTCGAGTGGACCCCTCCGAACCTGACCACAGCTTTGTATAGCTTACATAGTGTAGGGCAAATTAGCTGAATAACGTTTCATTTGTCACTCAGGTCCGATCTGGTCGGGTCTTTTTTTCTATCATTCGGTTCAGTAGAATATCCACAGCTCCAGTTCATGTCAGGTACAACTTTTTGGACCAGTGAAGAATTAGATTAGGCTATAGGCCTAGTAGTAGCCTAGCCTACCTTAACCATGCCTACTGTTGTTGGTGTAAGCAAATGAATGATTCTCACAAAACCACATTTATTACTGTTTTACTACAGTACTTCTAGTGATCACCATCATCATATCATTATGAGCACACAAATTGTACTATCGGACAAGGTATCCCCCTTTTCCTATTAGGCCTCTCTAGCTACACATACTTCATAAATATGTCAGTTTTTTTTACATAAGCTAAGCTTTGACGATCAATCACACAGTTGGCTACACTGATTCCATCCTAAAGCTTACCGTATTGCTTGCCAGTCAAAACTGTTCGTGCATATACAGTACTATTACTTTTTGTTGTTCGTTTTGGTCTTCGGCAGGGTTTTTTTCAGCTGTTCCAGCACACCAAAAATGTTCTTGAGGCAGGTCGAGTATCAGTAGCCGAAGTCTACGCCCCTTCGTCAGTGATTGGTCAACAGTACTACTCCTAACTAGAGTGGGAACATTAACTGTTTGTTGCCATTCAACGAGAGCTGACTAGTTTTCATTAAACATTTTTTGCACTTGAGAAAAACTACACCAAACGTCTTAGTTTTTATTTAATCTTTATTTTATTTATATTCAGTACGAGTCAACAGTTTGGACACACCTACTCATTCAAGAGTTTGTATTTATTTTTTACTATTTTCTACATTATAGAATAACAGTGAAGACATCAAAACTGAAATAACACATATGGAATCATGTAGTAACCAAAAAAAGTGTTTATATTTTTGATTTTTCAAAGTAGCCACCCTTTGTCTTGATGACAGCTTTGCACATTCTTGGCATTCTCTCAACCAGCTTCACCTGGAATGCTTATCCAACAGTCTTGAAGGAGTTCTCACATATGCTGAGCACTTATTGGCTGCTTTTCCTTCACTCTGCGGTCTGACTAATCCCAAGCCATCTCAATAGGGTTGAGATCAGGTGATTGTGGAGGCCAGGTCATCTGATATAGCACTTTCCTTCTTGGTCAAATAGCCCTTACACAGCCTGGAGGTGTGTTTGGTCATTGTCCTGTTGAAAAACAAATGATAGTCCCACTAAGTGCAAACGGGGTGGGATGGCGTATCGCTGCAGAATGCTGTGGTAGCCATGCTGGTTAAGTGTGCCTTGAATTCTAAAAAAAAAAGCACAGACAGCGTCACCAGCAAAGCATCCCCACATCCTCACACCTCTTCCTCCATGCTTCACTGTGGTAACCACACATGCGGAGATCATATGTTCACCTACTCTGCGTCTTACAAAGACATGGCAGTTGGAACCAAAAATCTCAGATTTGGACTCATCAGACCATAGGAAGATTTACACCAGTCTAATATCCATTGCTCGTGTATCTTGGCCCAATCAAGTCTCTTCTGAATAATATGAAATGTGAATTATGAGCGTTGAAATGATGTGACTTGAACTCAAAATGTAATATTCCTGTAAAGGACGTGATAACATATCTTGGAATTAAAGTTTGCAAAGATCAAAAAGAAAAGGACAATTTAAATGTATCTCCTATTGTAGATAGGGGAGGCAGCGTAGCCTAGTGGTTAGAGCGTTGGACTAGTAACCGAAAGGTTGCAAGCTGACAAGGTACTGTCGTTCTGCCCCTGAACAAGGCTGTTCCTAGGCTGTTATTGAAAATAAGAATTTGTTCTTAACTGACTTGCCTAGTTAAATAAAGGTAAAATAAAATTGTAAAGAGATTTAACTCCTGGTTATTAAGAGATTGTAATTGTACCTTTATCCAAATCTGAAGGTTTGTCCAGATTAGTTTATACTTCCCTTGCCTTAGATGTTCCTTTGTCAGTAACTAAAATGGTTGATACAAAATAATTTAAATTGATATGAAGAATAAACCTAATTGTTTAAGAGAATAGGTTGTATATAACACCCGAGGTGAGTGAGTGTTGAATGCTCTAGATTTTAAAACCTCTAACAGAATCTTTAAGATCAAAGAGATCCAAAATGATCGAAGAAATAATGATTGCATTTGGAATATATTCCCTAATTTAATATTCCAACAGGTTGGTGGTCTGGAGTTCTTAGTCAAATGCAATTTTGATTTGGGTAAAATCACTATTAAACAGTCACTACAAAGATACAGTTGCCGGGAAAAAAACTCAGTTGCCGGAGAGAAAGGAAACCGATCAGGGATTTCACCATAAGGCCAATGGTGACTTTAAAACAGTTAGAGTTTAATGGCTGTCATAGGATCAAATGGAGGATTGATCAACAACATTCTAGTTCCACCACAATATTAACTTTATTGATAGAGTGAAAAGAAGGAAGCCTGTTTAGAATACAAATATCCCAAAACATGCATCTTGTTTGCAAGAAGGCACTAAAGTAATACTGCAAAAAATTTGGCAAAGCAATTAACATTTTGTCATGAATACTGTCACATCTGCTCCTGCTACGCCCTCTGGTGTTCATCCGGTGTCTTCTTGACCTGCAATTACTCCCCCTGTACACTCTCTCTCTCCCTCTCCCTCTCTGTGTGATTGTGTGGTTGGAGACAGGTGTGCTGGAGTCAGAGCAGATCCCTACCAGCTGCAACTCGTTCCATAATCAAGGCCTCTACAAATACTCAGTCCTGCCACTATCTCTCTGCTCAGTCAGTTCATGATTCTAGCCATTTATAATTATTCAAGCGCCTGTTACTCTGCCTGGCCCTGTTTATCCTCTCATTGCAGTTACCGCTCTAGCTCCTGTTCCACATCTCACCACCTTGCTCTGGATTTTACTCCCCACCACTACCTTGGATTCCCCTCAGGACCTATTTACCCTGTTCTACTCAGCTAACTCCAACCTCAGTCTCCACACCTGTTTTTTCTGCAACTCATCCGAGCTTCCCCGGATCTGCACTCCATATCTCCCTGTGTAACAATAAATATTTTGGTTCATTCATCCCTGTTTCCTCATCTGAGTCTGCTCTTGGGTTCCCATGTGTTGCTCCACTTAACAAATAAAGTGTTTGGGTCAAATCCAATAAAACAAATGCTGAGTACCAGTAATGACTGGGAAGTTTCTCAGGATAAAAAATACATGGCGCTAAGCACAGGCAAAATCTTAGAAAGAAATCTGGTTCAGTCTGCTTTCCACCAGACACTGGGAGTCTAATTCACCTTTCAGCAGGACAATAACCTAAAACACAAGTCCAAATATACATTGGCGTTGCTTACCAAGAAGATAATGTTTCTGAGTGACCGATTTACTGTTTTGACTTAAATCCATGTCACGTCTACTCCCGCTCCCCTCACTGGTGCTGGTTGTCGCCAGTTTATTCATCTTAATTACGCACACCTGCCAACTGGCAAGAGTCTTCACTGACATTTTTAACCTGTCCCTGACTAACACCATGTTTCAAGCAGACCACCATAGTCCCTGTGCCCAAGAACACTAAAGTAACCTGCCTAAATGACTACTGACCCGTAGCACTCAAGAAGTCTGTAGCCATGAAGTGCTTTGAAAGACTGGTCATGGCTCACAACACCATTATCCCAGAAACCCTAGACCCACTCCAATTTGCACACCACCCCAACAGATCCACAGCTGATGCAATCTCTATTGCACTCCACACTGCCCTTTCCCACCTGGACAAAAGGAACACCTATGTGAGAATACTATTCATTGACTACAGCTCAGCGTTCAACACCATAGTGCCATCAAAGCTCATCACTAAGCTATGGACCCTGGGACTAAACACCTCCCTCTGCAACTGGATCCTGGACTTCCTGATGGGCCGCCCCCAGGTGATAAGGGTAAGCAACAACACATCCGCCACGCTGATCCTTAACGCAGGGGCCCCTCAGAGGTGCGTGCTCAGTCCCCTTCTGTTATCCCTGTTCACTCATGACTGCATGGCCAGGCATGACTCCAACACCATCCTTAAGTTTGCCGATGACACAACAGTGGTAGGCCTGATCACCGACAACGACGAGACAGCCTATAGGGAGGAGGTCAGAGACCTGGCCGTGTGGTACTAGGACAACAACATCTCCCTCAACGTGATCAAGACAAAGGAGATGATTGTGGACTACAAGACAAGGAGGACTGAGCACGCCCCCATTCTCATTGACGGGGCTGAAGTGGAGTAGGTTGAGAGCTTCAAGAGACTCACCTGTATTCCATCACCTTCCTGATTACCTCCCCTATATCTGTCACTCCCTTTGTCTCTTTCCACAGGCTTTATTGATTCTGTTCCTGTGCATTATGTCTGTACAATACTCTTGTTTTGTTTCATTTATTATTAAATTCACTCCCTGTACTTGCTTCCTGACTCCTAGCGTACCCATTACAATCCTGTTTGAAAATCTATGGTAAGACCTGAAAATGGTTGTCGAGCAGTTATCAACAACCAATTTGACATAGAATGATTTTTTTTAAAGAATAATGGGCAAAGGTTGCACAATCCAGGTGTGAAAAGCTCTTATAAACTTAACCAGAAAGACTTAAAGCTGTAATCGCTGCCAAAGGTGCATCTACAAAGTATTGACTCAGGGGTGTGAATATTTATGTAAATGAGATATTTCTGTATTTAATTTTCAATAAATTTGCAAAATGGTCAACTACAAAAAAATCTTCATTTTATCACTATGGGGTATTGTGTGTAAAAATCTATTTTATCCATTTTCATTTCAGACTGTAACAACAACATGTGGAATAAGTCAAGAGCTGTGTTCGAATACCCATACTCACATACTGTATACTACACGCATAATTATTCATGTGTATATACTACATACTATATACAATTAGTTCATTTTAGTATACTGTAAACAAACAATATCGTTTCAGTTGAAAGTACTAGAGCTTCACCTGTCTACCAGAAGTTGATGCTGTTGCTATGTAACCTCTTGCTAGTTTATTAGCATAACAAATGACTAGCTAAGCATTTTATAATTTCGGTTGTGTTAGTAAATTCAATCTGGAGTGCCAGCGTGCCTTAACTGGCTAATGGTGGCTAGTTACTTCCCCCAAAAATTGAGAACACCTCACTTTACTCGCCCCAGCACAGCTGGTTAGGCTGTTTTTCATGTTATCCAGAGCGTTGGTGACTGTAACTGTGCTGCTGGCAACAATTCTTTACACTTTTTTTTGCCAACGTTTACTGACCCAGGCCAGAGAGTGCTCTGAAATCAGAGTAGACAGCCAGAATTAACCATGTCCATTGAAAGCACAATGACTATACCACCTAGCTAAGAATGGTGTGAATAATCGAGTCAATAAACGTTGGTTAGTTAGATAGCAGATGGTTAATATACTGCCTGGCAAGTTCGATGTATTAGTATCCAACTAACATTAGGTAACTAGCTAACATACCGGCACATACTGCTGTAATGCTAAATGTAATAACATACAGTGGGGCAAAAAAGTATTTAGTCAGCCACGAATTGTGCAAGTTCTCCCACTTAAAAAGATGAGAGGCCTGTAATTTTCATCATAGGTACACTTCAACTATGACAGACAAAATGAGAAAAAAATCCAGAAAATCACATTGTAGGATTTTTAATGAATTTATTTGCACATTTTGGTAAAAACTCAACTCGTCGTGTTTGGAGGACAAATAATGCTGAGTTGCATCCAAAGAACACCATACCTACTGTGAAGCATGGGGGTGGAAACATCATGATTTGGGGCTGTTTTTCTGCAAAGGGACCAGGACGACTGATCCGTGTAAAGGAAAGAATGAATGGGGCCATGTATCGTGAGATTTTGAGTGAAAACCTCCTTCCATCAGCAAAGGCATTGAAGATGAAACGTGGCTGAGTCTTTCAGCATGACAATGATCCCAAACACACCGCTCAGGCAATGAAGGAGGGGCTTCGTAAGAAGCATTTCAAGGTCCTGAAGTGGCCTAGCCAGTCTCCAGTTCTCAACCCCATAGAAAATCTTTGGAGGGAGTTGAAAGTCTGTGTTGCCCAGCAACAGCCCCAAAACATCACTGCTCTAGAGGAGATCTGCATGGAGGAATGGGCCAAAATACCAGCAACAGTGTGTGAAAACCTTGTGAAGACTTACAGAAAACGTTTGACCTCTGTCATTGCCAACAAAGGGTATATGACAAAGTATTGAGATAAACTTTTGTTATTGACCAAATACTTATTTTTCACCATAATTTGCAAATAAATTCATTAAAAATCCTACAATGTGATTTTCTGGATTTTTTTCTCATTTTGTCTGTCATAGTTGAAGTGTACCTATGATGAAAATTACAGGCCTCTCTCATCTTTTTAAGTGGGAGAACTTGCACAATTGGTGGATGACTAAATACTTTTTTGCCCCACTCTATATACAGTGCATTCGGAAAGGAGAGGATTACTTTTTCCACATTTAGTTAGGTTACAGCCTTATACTAAAATTGATTATATAAATGTTTTTCCTCATCAATCTACACACAACACCCCATAAAGACAAAGTGAAAACAGTTTTTTTTTTTTTTATGTTTGCAGATGTATTAAAAATAAAAAAACAGAAATACCTTATTTACAAAAGTATTCAGACCCTTTGCTATGAGACTCGAAGATTAGCACAGGTGCATCCTGTTTCCATTGATCAGCCTTGAGATGTTTCTATAACTTGATTTGAGTCCACCTGTGGTAAATTCAATTGATTGGACATAATTTGGAAAGGCACACACGTCTATATAAGGTCCCACAGTTGACAGTGCATGTCAGAGCAAAAACCAAACCATGAGGTCAAAGGAATTGCCCGTAGAGCTCAGAGACAGGATTGTGTCAATACACAGATCTGGGAAAGGGTGTCAAAAAAAATCTGTAGCATTGAAGGTCCCCAAGAAAACAGTGGCCTCCATCATTCTTAAATGGAAGAAGTTTGGAACCACCAAGGCTCTTCCTAGAGCTGGCCGCCTGGCCAAACTGAGCAATCACTCTGACAGAGCTCCAAAGTTCCTCTGTGGAGATGGGAGAACCTTCCAGAAGGACAACCATCTCTGCAGCACTTCACTAATCAGGCCTTTATTGTAGAGTGGCCAGATGGAAAGCACTCCTTAGTAAAAGGCACATGACAGCTAAATCAGGCAAATATAACTTGTCTGTGAATAGCCGTATATAAGACAATTGCTGGGACTGCCCAGGCAGAGCTTCTGACTGACGTATACTATGGTGCATTCAGTTGATTGGAACCTCTCCAGCGCACAGAAAAATAAAGGATGGTTACTTAAAAAATAATAATAATAATAAACAACTACAACAAAAAGAAACAAATTAGAATAACAAATCAAATTATCTCTTGATAACTCCATAAGGAAATCATTGTATCAAATAAGGTAATGGTAAAAAAAAATAGAGACAGCTCTCTCTCTGTCCTTCTCGTGGTCCAAATCACACATAAGACTATTTAGAAATTATAAACGTTTTCCTAATTATTTTTCTTTACATAGCCAATAAAAAAAAACTGTCTCTCTGTCTTCCAAGTGAGGTTGATCATGCCTCACCAGAAAGTCAGAACAGAGGTCAAAGGTCAGTCAGCCTTATTAAGTGAGTGTTTATTTTCCTATACCTCAGACACCATTTAAAGATATTTCAAACAATTCAAACGTTATCTGTATCAGATTTACATTGCGGTTTTCAGTACAGTTCTTCTAATCAAGAGAATTTATGTGTGCAACTAAAACTCTGACTGTAGAAACTTTAATTTGTGTACAGCATCCTTTCTAACCTGGGGAAAAAAACACTAAAACCAAATAGAAATACCCCACACTTCTAAATCCAACCGAGTATTAACTACTAACAAATATGAATTAATTGGTGGGTTGTGTGTGGATGCTGGCGTGTGTGGCAAAAATCGTAGGGAAAACACAAACAAAATTGTTACTATTCCTTCTGCTCAAATACTGTATACTGGAATGCAGCCCTGGGACAATTAAACTGGAAAAATGATTGTTGTTGTCTAGAAAATATTGCATATCTAAAAGATTAAAATAAGTATCATATAAACTAATTCACAGAGTGTACCCTATAAAGACCATTATTGTACACAGACTCAAAATTGCTATTGATGACAAATGTGTGTTTTGTGGTTGTGACCCAGAAACTATTGACAATTTATTGACTGTTCTCATGTCAGAAGATTTTTGATTGAGTTAGAATACTTTATTTTAAGGGAAACTAATTTTAATGTTTATTTGGAAAACTGATATTGTGTTCTATTTTGACCCAATTGATACGGACCCCAATTTCCTTTTAATTGTTAATTTGATTATTTTTCTTGGAAGATTTCTTTATTCATAAGATGAAGAGGGCAGAGAAAAAAAACCTATTTAAATCGTAATTGTTTAAGATAGAACTGAATCATTATTTAGAAATGATCAGTAAATCTAAAAACTAAAAAGCAGTATGTACCATAAAACTTTTTGACAAATGTAAATGTTCTTTGACATGCCTGTGTTAAGTTGATGTACTCTTGTCCATATATTCATGTTTTGTATTTTGTGTATATATAATAAAAATAAAAATTAACATTTCAACAACAAAAAATACCCCCTCCCAAAAAGTATATGCGAGCACAAACATTCACTTCCTGCAGGCGCAAGAGGCGACACGGATAGCGTAGGTGTTAAGAATGTTGGCCCAGTAATGAAAAATGTGTCGATGTGCCCTTGAGCAAGGCACTTAACCCTAGTTTCTCCTGTAAGTCACTCTGGATAAGAGTGTCTGCTAAATGATGAAAAGCCAACTTGTGTATGTGAACGCCTTCAGAATGTTTGAGCATGACCAACTTCACTGTCCAGACCAGGGATGGGCAACTTTGATGGGGGACACAAAAAAATCTGAACTCATCATGAGCGGCCGCAGTGGCTCGTGGGTCTGTGTTCCCATAACCACACAGATTTGTGTAATCTATTTGTGGAGTACTTACCTCTCTTAACTAAATCCAATATACCAGTAGGGTAGCGTTTAGGGGGCCCTAACTGAGATTTGGTTGGGGGAACCCCCACCTCACAGGCTAAGCATTTAACTGACCACAGTCTTGACCCCAGAGAGAGAAATGTATGTTTGAGAGTTATATCCTGCAATTCTACACATTTTGCCATGGTGCACCTTGTGTATTCTACTATTCTCACAGTAAGTTGAGACCAGTGGTGCAAAGTACTTAAGTAAAAAATACTTTTGTATATGCACTTTACTATTCATATTTTTGACAACTTTTACTTTTACTTCACTACATTTCTAAAGAGAATGATGTACTTTTTACTCCATACATTTTCCCTGACACCCAAAAGTAGTCGTTACATTTTCAATGCTTAGCAGCACAGGGAATGGTCAAATTCACACACTTATCAAGAGAACATCCATGGTCATCCCTACTGCCTCTGATCTGGCGGACTCAATAAACACACATGCTTTTTTTGTAATTGATGTCTGATTGTTGGAGTGTGCCCCTGGCTATCCATAAATAAATAAAAACAAGAGAATTGTGCTGTCTGGTAGGCTTAATATAAGGAACAAGAAATGATGTATACTTTTACTTGTACTTTAATACTTAAGTATATTTGAGCAATTACATTTACTTTTGATACTTAAGTATATTTAAAACCAAATACTTTTCGACTTTTACTCAACTAGTATTTTACTGGGTGACTTTCACTTTTACATTAATCATTTCTATTAAGGTATCTTCACTTTTACTCAAGTATGACCATTTAGTACTTTTTCACAATTTGTTGAGACCCTGACTGAGTTCCAAATTCATACAAAAAATATTTAAAAAATTGACTGGGGTGTTTTTGGAAATTGATCTGCGGGCCGCCAATTTAGTTGGCCATCCCTGTGCCAGACCACTGAGGTATAATTTAAAAAAACGGTAGAGTTTGAAGAAACTGCTTCTGGTCAGAAATCCCCGATCACGCTTTTAGGCGATGTCATGGCGACGTTGGGGTAGTCTAGCGCATGTGCAGGCCGTCAAAGCCACTCCTTCGATATAATGTCGTTTTTGACGATTTTTTAATTTTTAATTTCACCTTTATTTATCCAGGTAGGCTAGTTGAGAACAGGTTCTCATTAACAACCGCGACTCGGCCAAGATTAAGCAAAGCAGTGCGACACAAACAACAACATAGAATAAACATGGAATAAACAAACATATAGTCAACAATACAATATAAAAAGTTTATATACAGTGTGTATAAATGAGGTAAGATAAGGGAGATAAGGCAATAAATAGGCCATATTGGCGAAATAATTACAATATTGCAATTAAACACTTCAGCGATAGATGTGCAGAAAATGAGTGTGCTAGTAGAAATACTGGGGTGCAAAGGAGCAAATGTGTCAGTGTGTCACAAGGTTGGGGCAATGACATGTTCAAATACTTAAGGCATTGGCTCGAATCTAGCCTTTGGATTTCTAGAATATGAACAACTAAGGAATAATATCATACCCCCCCCTAACCCCGGCCTGGTCTGCCACGCAAGCGTTCGCGAAAGTCTCACGATGTAGCACATCTGGGTATGGGACACTTTGTGATTTATGCCAACTGTCTTTGATCCAGGCCATAGATTGGTCCAGACTTCGGTGAGGGCGGAGTTCAACTCTGACCCTATAGATCATTTAGCCGGGAATCCAAATACCACGTGTCCCCGCCCGTCTTGTTCCATCAGTGCACGATTCACATAAAAAAAAAAAAAAAAAATACCCGCAAAGTGCAAGAGTTGTTGCAAAGATGGCGGCGCGGTGGGGAGCAGGCGAGTCGATGTTAACTGCCTGCAACATGGATTTTTTCTCTACAAATACACTGGACGAGGTAAAGTACAATGATTTGACACTTATGTGTTTCTTATTTGGTATCACGCGTGTATTTCTGCTGTATGTGAATGTCTCGTGTGCTGGGAATAATGCGCTGGGAAAAAGTGACACGTGGATAAAATCACTGCTGCACAGACGAATCATGACATGGTTATTAGCAGATGGTAAGGTTACAACTAAGATATATTTATACGTAGAATATTTTCATGGGTGTTTTGTTAACTGCTGCATTAGTTAGTATACAAACCTTCTGAAGTAGCCGGCTAGCTAAGTAACGCATTGCTAGCCGGGATAATGCCCGGATGTGTGGTTAGCTGTAGACAACGTGTTTTTAATGTTGGCTTTAAATGTGTTGAATTTAGTATTTGATTTCATTGTTTACTACATCCGCCAAACAAGGCACTGAACATATAGTGTAGTTATCCTAAGGCCATTTATGAACGTACGAATTTAGTTAACGTAAAACCACATGGATGACTAATAGGGAGTTGTCCAGATTGTTTGGCTAAGATGAGGCCATTGACAACTAGCTGGATATCCGTATAAAATCGTGACAAGTCGATGTCTGGCAATTTGAACATCGTATAACCAAACGTGTTGATTGAATAAACGTCTAAAGGCAACCTATATGCGTCATGTTAACGGATGTTATTTTGGGCCTAGTTTTAAATTATGTCTCAAGATGATTCATTCCCACGTGGTTGTAAATGTATGACGTAAACCTTTAGATGAAACTGCAAAATCGTGAATTGAAGTATATAGATTGTCAGTGTAATGTACAAAATTGGACATGATCGTTAACCTCGTTTTACAGTTAAATTGGCTGCAGGTAAATTGGCTTGAGAAATGGTTTGTAATGGGTGAACCCCTGGCTACACGTGCAACCTTGTTTAGTAATGGCACACCTTTGGGCGATTGACAACACTTCTCTTTTAACCCGAGGTTGTATATGAGATTGTAATATTATTCCAACTACCATGTTCATTAACATGAGCAACACGTGGTGTTTTCTCTTGTTGACTCACAAAAACCAACAGCACTAGCTACGTTCTCGGTCAACCATGAAACTTGCATACCAGTCTGTATATATTTCAGACAACGGAGTTGTATTTGAGGTATTATTAGCACAGATGTGTATAAAATACTGCCTGTCTGGAATCCACGAGGGTACCAACGGTCTTTCCTACAGTGGAGCCGCGTTTGTTGTAGTGCAACACGTGGTAATGAGGAAGGAGATCCCCTTTGGGCGAGGTGCGTGGTAGCAACATTTCCTACTGCGCAGGGTCAGTTAATTGTGCATGGACAGAACGACACGTGGGTTGCAGATGGTCGTTTGCCCAAACATGATCTCTTCCTAAATACTCGACAGCTTTATAGATTAGGAATGAGGGATATGTGCTCTTCAGGGATTTTATTGTAGTTGTACTTGCATCTTTTTGATTTCTCCCTATAAATGGAATGCAAAGTGCACAAGCCTTGTCCCGGCCACCCATTACGTGATGGTGGGTCTTGTGTAAGTGGACGGTAGTGAACACAACTGTTTAGGTCCTGCCATAAGAATACCTTTTTTCCCATCTTGTTTTCTGCTGAATACTTCACTGTCCTCAACATGAACAGCATACTGTTCACCATGATAAACATGTTTATTTTTTTCCCTTCCTTGGGACATCACACTTGGACCGGGGGCTACTAGGCTACATTTATCTCTACAGTGCTATGATGGCCTGGCCCAATGTAACATTATTTATGTTGGAAAGCTTCCAAAGATTTCTCCTCTTTAGGGCTGTGCTGCTGCAGGGTAAGCTCAGATGGAGACTGATCTTCATAACTGACTCACTGCCTTCTGATTTTAAAGGACTGAGTATTGGGTGCTGTGTGGTATTTAGTTTGTGGGTTTGATTTTATGATTGTTTACATGCAATTCTGACATCTGGGCTATGTGATGTTGTGAACCCCCTGCCCGAGGTGGATTCCTTGTCAGAGTGCCTCACTGTAGAAGACACACTTCCCACCCAGGCCTAGTTCTAAAGACACACAGGTACCCCTCTCGCACACACCACCCGGACTTTAACTTCAGATTCTGGAGCAGTTGGTAATTTGCATCGGAATGCTCTCCCCGGGGCTCCTATCCTTGTGTGTCGTGTTTGTCCTGCTCATATCATATCAGCCCTAACCTGCTTCATCGTCCTGTTGCGTAACATTACCTTGTTGTGCTAGTCTGTAGGTCCCAGGGTGTGACTATCTGTCGCATATGCTCCTAACTATTTTGCTGTGCCACCTGGAATTCTAAGTTAAGAGCATTGCGCCTAAACATTTGTTTATGATTAAGCTTCAATGTACTGTTTCTGAATGACAGAGAACTGAGCATATATTTGTAACTTTGTAGAATGCGTCAGCGAAACTGGTTTCTGGTCCAATTAGTTCAAAAGGTATGACCCATGATACCCGCTGAACTTGTCTTCCTATAGCGCATGTGTCAAACTCATTCCGTGGAGGGCTGAGTGTCTGCGGGTTTCGCTCCGCCTTTGTACTTGATTGATTAATTGGTCGCTAATTAGTAAAGAATTTCCCTCACCTGGTTGTCTAGGTCTTAATTGAAAGGAGAAACCCGCAGACCCTCTGCACTCCATGGAATGAAGTGTACACCCCTGCTATAGCGGATTGGCTGGCTGCATTTTACTTACATAAACCATGTCACATGGCTTTATTAAACTCCTTGAGTCGTTGGTAGTTAACTTACGACCTGGTAGCTTTACCAGTATATCCAAACATTTGGGTGTCACAGGAAAGGAGATCATTGAATGACAGATCTCTTGCATGTTGTAGCTCAAACTTGACTTGGAGACGGTGTACAATTTTCTATGTAATGCATATCAATAGGAAAATCTATTTGTATCAAGGTTTTTGAATTTTATAATGAACAAATGCATTTACAGGATTCAGTATTAGTTTCTAGTGCACATGTGCTTCAGAAGTAGCTGGAATTCATCTAGGCTAGGGATGTAACGATTCACCAATATGCATTAGTGTTGTCACGATAGTAGGGCTGACCCTAGTTAGGCAAGTTTTTTTTTTTTTTAAGTTGCAAAAAAAATATTTGTGCAACGCGTGTCTGTTTCGTCTCAGTGGACTAATCCATTGCGGAGGCCGCAGGGATGGCACGGTGGCTAAGATGCACAAGGTGCATTCTTCTAGAATGCGCTCTCTCCCGCCATTTAGTGTGTATTCATTGTTTCACAGCTTAATTGTGAATCATCATCATGCAAAAGTCCCCATCAAAATCTCTTAAGCTAGCTGTGTTTTTAATTTTTTTAGAGTAGGTAGCGCCCTTCCTCAGCCTCAGTGCAAGGTGGCAGCGCTATAGCGGTGTTTGTTGCCATGAGACATCCTGAAAATCTGTCAATGCACAAAATCATCTGTAGCGTCCAACCGGTTTGACCTACCAACTATTATGATCTATTGAAAGATTAGGCTCTCAATGACAATATGGCGTGCTCAGTTTCGCTCTAGGACACCCACAAGCCTCGACTCGTCTGAAGGTCCCCGTTACCAGTTATAACAATTAATATATATATATATATATGAGATTTGTGCCTAAAATAAGGGAACATTTGTCCCATGTAGTGAATCTGTTATTCAAAGCTTTTTTATTCTGGCTAATAGCAGTAATGCCAAATTCAATGTTTCATCCAGCCTTTTTTTTAAAGTACTTGTATTATTTAACTAGGCAAGTCAGTTCAAGAAACTTCTTTGGCCCAACCCGGACGACGCTGGGCCAATTGTGCGCCACCCTAATGGCCGGGTTGTGATGCAGCCCAGGATCGAACCGACTCAAACTTAATTTGTCACATGCGCCGAATACAAAGTGTCGAATTTTCCGTGAAATGGTCACTTACAAGCCCTTAACCAACTGTGCAGTTCAAGAAGAAAATATTTACCAAGTAGACTAAAATAAAAAGTAACACTAAGAATAACGAGACTATTTACAGGGGGCATCGGTACCTAGTCAGTGTGCGGGGGTACAGGCTGGTTGAGGTTCTGTACATGTAGGTGGGGACGAAGTGACTAACCAGGGTTTGTAGTGATGCCTTAAGCACTGAGGTGCAGTGCCTTAGACCGCTGTGCCACTCGGGAGCCCTAATATCTTAAACCTCTTGAGACTCTAGGGGCAGTATTTCATTTTTGGATAAAAAAAACGTTCCTGTTTTAAACAAGATATTTTGTTACGAAAAGATGCTCGACTATGCATATAATTGACAGCTTTGGAATGAAAATACTCTGACGTTTCCAAAACTACAAAGATATTATCTGTGAGTGCCACAGAACTGATGCTACAGGAAATGAGCAGAATTTGAGGCTCTGTTTTCCATTGTCTCCTTATATGGCTGTGAATGTGCCCTGAACCAGCCTACACTTTCTGCCGTTTGCCCAAGGTGTCTGCAGCATTTTGACGCATTTGAAGGCATATCATTGGAAGATTGGCCATAAAGACACTACATTTACCAGGTGTCCACCCGGTGTCCTTTGTCGAAATTGGTGCGTAAATCTTCAGCTGCAAGCATTCTTCCATGTGATTCAGAGGAGAAAGCATACTTCCACGAACGATATCATCGAAGAGATATGTGAAAAACACCTTGAGGATTGATTCTAAACAACGTTTGCCATGTTTCAGTCGATATTATGGAGTTAATTTGGAAAAAGTTAGGCGTTTTGATGACTGAATTTTCCTTTTTGATGAACAAAACGGAGCGATTTCTCCTACACAATCTTTCAGGAAAAACTGAACATTTGCTATCCGAGTCTCATTGAAAACATCCGAAGTTCTTCAAAGGTAAATTATGTTATTTGAATGCTTTTCTTGTTTTTGTGAAAATGTTGCCCGCTAAATGCTACGCTAGCTATCAATACTGTTACACAAATGCTTGTTTTGCTATGGTTGAAAAGCATATTTTGAAAATCTGAGATGACAGTGTTGTTAACAAAAGGCTAAGCTTGAGCGCTAGCATATTTATTTCATTTCATTTGTGATTTTCATGAATAGTTAACGTTGCGTTATGGTAATGAGCTTGAGGCTGTATTTGCGATCCCGGATCCGGGGTGGCTAGTATCAAGAGGTTTTAAGGGCATCTGCTGTAAACACCGTCCAGTTCAAAGTAAATGGCACAGTTCCATATATGGCAATGGTCTATTTGCATATAGGCTTACTGCAGCACGGATTGTTTATGGGGCACAGGTCTGTAGAGTATGGGCTGAGTCATGTACTATAGAATCCTACTCCGTGTTCTGCCTACAACAATCTCTTGCATAGTTATTTTTCTCTGTATGTTTAATTGGAAGTAGCTAATGTGTCGATTCGATCACAATAGCCACAGTCAAGCGAAACGCTGATAGTGTCAACCGGGAAAACTAAAGTTGAGTGAAGTTCAATCTTGTGCATCTCCCTGGTGGGCTGATATTCCACTTGCTCTCTGCAGGTGGCTACTGCTATTTCTTCAGCACACTGCCGGTGGGTGCGTCAGCTTAGAGGAAACACTGCCTACACGATACCAAGCTTTTACTAATGATACGGTACCAGACCAAGTTTGCCGATACGGAAAATGTCAGTGGCCTGGCGTCCTGTCCCAGACACATCCCCGTTTCTCAATGTCATGCACATGTGCTACACAAACCTGATTCACACTTTTCTATACAACATAGATTTTTGCTTCGCACTAGAGGTCGATCCACTATGATTTCTCAAAACGGACACAGATTTTATTGGAGGACCAAAAAAGCCGATGCCGATCTTAACTATTTTTATATATATTTGTAATGATGACAATTACAACCATACTAAATGAACACTTATTTTAACTTAATATAATGCATCAATAAAATCAATTTAGCCTCAAATAAATAATGAAGCATGTTCAATTTGGTTTAAATAATGCAAAAACAAAGTGTTGGAGAAGAACGTAAAAGTGTGATATGTGCCATGTAAGAACTAACTTTGAAGTTCCTTGCTCAGACCACGAGAACATATGAAAGCTGGTGGTTCCTTTTAACATGAGTCTAAAACATGAAGTTTTAGGTTGTAGTATTACTACTTCTATACCATTTGTATTTCATTAACCTTTGACTATTGGATGTTATTATAGGCACTTTAGTATTGCCAGTGTAACAGCATAGCTTTTTTCCTTCTCCTCGCTCCTCCCTGGGCTCGAATCAGCAACACATCGACTACAGCCACCCTCGAAGCAGCGTTACCCATGCAGAGCAAGGAGAACAACTACTAGAAGGCTCCGAGCGAGTGACGCTTGAAACGCTGTTAGCTAGCCATTTCACTTCGGTTACACCAGCCTCATCTCGGGAGTTGATAGACTTGAAGTCCTAAACGGCGCTGTATTTCGGAAAGTTGTAGTTTCAACGATTTCATTGAAGATATCATGGCGAATAAATCAGGTAAAGCGAGAAAGTCTAAAGTGAAAGTGGGACATATTTTTTTGTTTGAGGAATCTTGGAGTATTATGATTCAAACAAATTGAGGAGCTGTTTCTGCAAGGACAGGACGTTCTTCTGGACGGGTAAGTGCTAATGCCGTTTTATGAAATATAAAAAAATATATATATATTATACTTAATTTTTTTTGCAATGGACTTCCAAGGGGGGTGTGTGTGTGTGTGTGTGTATATACAACAATGGCCGGAGTTGAATGGAACAGCACTTCACCTTAGCGACTGTTCCCTCTGCTCTATACAATACATATCTGTTTATTTTATGTGATAAAAGGCTCATACAATACAAATATTTTTTAAATGTTTTCTTTCACAGTGATAGCAACTCTGACTGGGAGGCCCCGGTGCCAAGCTGCCCGCTCTACCTGTGCCTCCAGTGGTGTTCATATGCCACAGTTCATTACTGCAGGCATGGCTGCCTCAGGGCCAAAAGGGCACAGCATGGAGGCGTCGTTGTGTTCTGTGTCGCATGAAATATACCACTTGTTCGGTTTGCCTCTGCTTTACATCAGAAAGAGACTGCTATGGGACATCAAAATATTGTGAAGAGGACTTCCAAGGGGTGGACTGTTATTCTTTTTTAAATATATTTTTTCTAATTATTTTTTTTTGTGTGTGAATTGCTTTTTGATATGTTGTATATAGTTATTTGCACTGCTGTATATAGTTATAGGTCATTTCACCAATTTGGCCACTTGGGTACATTTGGGCAACTTGTGTGGGACACCTGGGTGACTTAATGCTAAATGTCATGTAGCTCACCCATTCCTGAAGTTATCAGTCTCAAACTTTACACACCTACAGATGCCCTCTTGTGTTATCCATCAAAATTATCTACAGCATCCTATCTGACTGTGTGGCTATTCTAGTACATGTGAAAGATGATACTACAACAATAAAAAACAGAAAACGTATGCTCTTCCTCTTCTTCCACCAGATCTACTGTGTTATATATTCTCCTACATTCAATTCAAATTTCCACAAACTTCAGAATGTTTCCATTCAAATGATACCAAGAATATGCATATCCTTGCCATTGGGGCTGAGCTACAGGCAGTTGGATTTGGGTATGTCTTCAGGTGGAAATTGATGACAAAGGGATGCAGCCATAACAGGTTAATGAGAGCCCATATTACAGATGTGAATATCTCAATTGGTTTAAAAACGTGGATCCTAAATTGTGTCCATAACTTAAGTAAATGTTTTTATACTTAGCCATTAGTGGTAGGCCTGCTCTGTGTAGGTTTGAGAGGAATGGAGCAGGGTTAAAGTAATACATTCGCAGCCGATCAAAGGGCAAGTTGAAGCTATCGATCACTACTGGATATATTGCTTAACGGGATGATATGACAACAGCCAGTGACAGTGCAGGGAGCCAAATTCAAAACAGAAATCTCAATTAAAATTCCTCAAACATGTATGTATTTTATACAGTTTAAGGTAATCTTGTTAATCCCACCAGTGTCCACAAACGATTGTTAGGTCATCACCAAGCCACAGATAAACAGCCATTTTTCCAGCCAAAGACGAGTCACAAAAAGCACAAATAGAGAAAATGAATCACTAACCTTTGATCTTCATCAGATGACACTCATAGGACTTCATGTTACACAAGACATGTATGTTTTGTTTGATATAAAGTTCATATTTATATCCAAAAATCTGAGTTTACATTGGCGCGTTATGTTCAGTAATGTTTTGCTTCCCGAAACGGCCGGCGATTTTGGAGAGCGCCACATCAATTTACAGAAATACTCATAATAAACATTGATAAAAGATACGAGTGTTATGCATGGAATTTTAGATCCATTTCTCCTTCATGCAACTGCTGTCAGATTTCAAAAAAGCTTTACCGAAAAAACACACCATGCTATAATCTGAGTACCGAGCTGAGACCAAAACATGCCATACAGATACCCGCCATGTTGTGGAGTCAACAGAAGTCAGAAATAGCATTACATATTCACTGAACTTTGATCTTCATCAGCATGAAATCCCAGTTCCACAAGTGTTTGATAAAGTTAATTTATGTCCAAATACCTCCTTTTTGTCCATGCGTTTTAGTTAACAAAAACTAATTCACGAGCGCAGGCCAGTCAGTCTAATTGCATTACATTATGTAGAAACATGACAAACGATGTATAGAATCAATCTTTAGGATGTTTTTAACATTAATCTTCAATAATGTTTCAACCAGAGAATTCCTTTTGTCTTTAGAAAGTAAAAGGAACGCAGCTACCTCTCACGGGTGCCTGAAACAAGGTTCTAAATGCTGTTGACATCTAGTGGAAGCCTTAGGAAGTGCAATATGACCCCATAGACACTATTGGATAGGCAAAGACATGAGAACCAACAAATGTTAAAATCCAACCAGGAAGTGGGAAATGTTTCTCGGGTTTTTACCTGCCATATGAGATCTGTTATACTCAGACATCATTCGAACAGTTTTAGAAATGTCTGTGTTTTCTATCCAAATCTACTAATATGCATATTTTAGCTTCTGGGACTGAGTAGTTACTCTGACTCTGATCACTTTATTCATCCAAGCTACTCAATACTGCCCCCAGCCATAAGTTAAACAATGCATCAAATATGAGTTGCAACTTGCACAGGTGTTGGCGCGAGCGGTCGATTTCGGATCGCTTTGACTTGTTGGGTTCTGTTTCTCAAGGCTTACTGACCCATACTCTCCCTGTTTCTCCCCATCAGGCGGTGATCCTCCATGGGGGCCTGTCTAGTGACAGTCTGGAGCTGGAGACAGGAGAAGCTTTGGAGGCCCTGTGCTGTCTGGACCCCTCCATACTGTCCATATTTGAGGACACAACTACAGGAGAGGTAAGGCTCAGAACATAGTTCAAATCACTTCCTGTTTCCTATATAGTGCTCTACTTCTGACCAGAGCCACTTATGTAATTTAACTTTTTGCTAACTGTATAATAGTTCAAATTTAACTGAATTGTGAAAATGTAATTAAAAATATATTTTTCTCAGAATAAAGTTGGACTTGATGAGGATAACGAGGCGACGCTGCTCACAGCTCTGACTGAGATCCTGGATAACGTGGACAACGAGAACCTGTCCCCCTTCGACACGCTGCCAGACTCTGATTTACTGACTGGCCAGAAAGGCCGGGAACACTCGCCGGTGAGTCCCACATACAAACTGAACTTATCCCTATTTGACATGCTGCACAACTCCGAACATGTAAAGGCAGACTTTGTTAACTTGCGGTTTGAGGTGAAGAACAAATTACTTAACTCACCACCACTATTGAACTTTTCAATCAGAAATACTATCATATCCCCCAAATAGGCACATTTATAAGCCTACATTTTCGTGACGCCAAGTAGCCTAAGACTACTTATGTATAGTCAGGTGAGCATCCTTACTCAACATTGACAGGAGCGCTACAAACACATCGTAATCCGCATTTCAAACTGTCATTTTGTGAGGTGCAGCCAGGAACTTGTACTTTACAATGGCCTGTGGTGGGGCCAATGAACGAGGATTCTCCATCGTTTAAATCTCCAGTTTGGAACAGTTTGGCTTCCCAGTAGATTACAACGCAGATGGACAGTTTTGGATAGAATATTAACCTCTCTGGGATATGTGGGACGGTAGCGTCCCAACTGGCTAACATCCAGTGAAAATGCAGAGCGCAAAATTCAAATAAATTACTATAAAAATTCAACTTTGAAATCACACATTCAATATGCAAAATTAAAGCTACACTAGTTGTGAATCCAGCCAACGTGCCAGATTTAAAAAATAATAAAAAATGCTTTACGGCGAAAGCAAACTATGCTATTGTCTGAGGATAGCACCCAAGCAAACAAACACAGACCATCATATTTCAACCCTCCAGGTGTGACACAAAACACAAATAATAAATAATTCATGCCTTACCTTTGACGAGCTGCTTCTGTTGGCACTCCAATATGTCCCATAAGCATCACAAATGGTCCTTTTTTCGATTAATTCCATCGAGAGATATATAAATATATATCCATATCCAAAATGTCCATTTATTTGGTGTTTGATCCAGAAAAAGACCGGTTCCAACATGACTACAAAATATCTCAAAAGTTACCTGTAAGCATTGTCCAAACATTTCTAACTACTTTTGTATTACAACTTTAGGTATTTGTTAACGTAAATAACAGATACAATTGAAGACTGGGTATACTGTGTTCAATACCGGAGGAAAACAAAGTGTAGCTAGCTTTCAGGTCACACGCCTCTAACAAAGAGTACACTTCCCTCTACCCTCATTCTGAAGTGTTACTTCTACATTCCTCAAAGGAAAAACCTCAACCAATTTCTTAAGACTGTTGACATCCAGTGGAAGCGATAGGAACTGCAAGAAGTTCCCTTAGAAATCTGGATTCCCAATGAAAACCGTTGAAAAGAGTGACCGAAGGGAGAAAAAAAATCTGAATGGTTTGTCCTTGGGGTTTTGCCTGCCAAATAAGTTCTGTTATAGTCAGACATGATTTTCCCATCCAAATCTACTAATAATGTGCGAATCTTAGCTTCTGGGCATGAGTAGCAGGTAGTTTAATTTGGGCACGCAATTCTCTATCCTAGAGAAGTTAACAGTATGTCGCCAATGCTCAATGAGAATAACATATGCCACTACCAACACCTCAAACATATTGACACATTTACGCCGTCATCATCCCCGGTATTTCTACCACCGGAGCAAGGCGGAAGTGGAAATGACAGGAGCGATTTATAACCACAGATATACGCACAACTCTTGCTTAACTAATTTACAGCATGGTGGTGTCACCATGGAAGGCCAGTACTCAATCACACTTTTCAAATGGCTTATACACCAAAAGGGCATCTTTTTCACAATTGAAGTATTCCAACCTAATGTGGAAGTGCATATGAAACACAGGAAAATCACTTGACTGCAATAGGCCTTTGAATAAACAAACTACAAGAACTGTTGTCATTTCATTTTCTCGCTGTACCGAAACCAAACCGTGACCCTAAACTGTAATGGTTTGGTGAACCGTTACACCCCTAGATATAACTGTATACACGATGGTGTACTTCGTAGGGCTCGGATGTACCCAGCTCTAGGAAGCAGGGCTGTCTAAACAAATAAGAAACTGGTGACTGTGTTCATATGGCCTTTTTTAAAACATTTTAAATGCCTAACTCTTTCGTCCTGTGTTTTTCTTCTGATATTGTAGCTGAGGAGACTGCTTTGCTTGTCCCACTCGTCTCCAGAGAGTGAGACACCTTGCAACACGCGACAGTTCTCCACTGGGAAGGTAGCACACAGTTTCTAGCGTTAGCTCCATTTTCATATTGACATGTGCATAAGTCTTCAGAGAAATGAGACTTACTGCGGTGAAGTGCAGATACACCAAAAGGTCTAACTGGTGTGAAAGTCTGCAGATGCAGGTGGTCCAGCTGATGTTTTAAACCTTCAAGCTGGACAGAGGAATGCTCCAGGCGTTAACCCGATGTTTCCCCTCTTTATTTAGAGTCTCCCCAGGACACAGGAGTCTGTCCAGAGGAGTGACGGAGAGGAGGAAGAGGACGCAGAGGCTTGTTCTCCCTCCCTGAGCCCAGACAGACAACCCTCGTCACCAGAGCAAGAGCTCCTGACCTGGGGTGGCCTGTCCCTGCCTCTTGAGCAGCACATGGATGGAGAGAGCATGTCAGTGAGTCTAGGAGAGCTGGTCAGACACATGCACCCCTATTGCATGGCAGTGTGCGTGGAGGATGAAGGGGAAGAACGGCTGCTGGCGGAGGAAGGGATACTGCTGGAAGTGGTCGAACATGGAGAGCATGGCGAGACTATATTTGCCATCCCAGATATGGGCATCCCTTATGCTCATCTCTCTCTCTCCTTGCCGGGAGTAGAAGACTCATTCAATGCGGAGCAGAGGGTTCCAGATGAAATTTCTGAAGCGGATATGTTGGAGACTCCAGAGTCTGAGTCTGCGAATGATGTCGTAGTTGACGATGACGCAGCAAAGGTGGCTGGCCCTTCTGACCCTGCCGAGACCCTGAGGGCAAAAGCAAGTGGTGAGAATGTTATCTACAGGAGACCAAAGGAGGAGACTGTAGAAAGATGTCTGTCTCGAAGGAAAAAGAAACGGAAAAACAAAGTGAAGCGTTCACCTGCTGAGGTCACCCCTGAGCCTGCCCAGGCAGAGGGGAGGGTCCTGAGGAGCGCGTCCCATAGGGGCGCCGCCCAGGAATCCTCGCCCCGGAAGCCCATCAAAGAGACGACCAGACCAGAGAAAAAGGACAAAGAGACGTTTTCTTCTGCCATATCTATGGCCGCCCCCGAAGCCCCAAAACAGAAGACGAGAGCAACACATGCTGGCGAAACACAACACGTACAGCGACAGAGCCATGTGGAAGTCACAACCTTAACACTATCCACACACCGCAGTGTTAAGGTCATCCCCGCCTCAGACCATGTGTTGAAGGTCATGGCCTCTGACCTGTTGCCAGTGACTATGACCCCAAAGAAACTCCCCCAAACAACCACAGGCTGCGAGAAGCCTCAAAGCCTTCTAGCTTCTGCAGCTAACCCAACAGCCCCCCAGGCAATGACAATCAACCCTGCAGCACCCCAGGCGCTTAACCCAAGTGAACGACCTGTGTCGGTGGCCCCCCAGGCAATAATGCAGTCCAACAGTGCCTCTCTAGCGGCCCCCCAGGTGATCCCCAAGCCCATTAAGGCCTCCCAGGCTATTGAGCCCAAGCCTAAGCCCCTGTCCCTCCAGCAGTACCGGCTGCTGCGGCAGCAGAAGAAACCGGCCCCCTTAGAGAGACCAGAGGACCAGAGCACCAAGTGGCCCAGCCTCCCTGATGCCCCTACCGAGTTGCCCCCTATCCCCTGCCTTCCCATCCCCTCTTCCAGAGACCCTCGTCGCCCCCACCCCTCCCCAGGGAAAACTGAGGTGGAGGTGAAAGCGGCCTGGCAGCCCATGGGACCAGGAGCACCTCCTACACCTGAAGCTCTGCTTGTGCCTCCTGCTTACATGCTGGCCTCCAAATCATCTTCCCCAAGCAAGGCTTCTAGTGCAAATGCATCCCCTATAACCCCTCCCCAGCAAGCGACTGTTCCTACTCAACAGCCAGCTAAAGCTAGCCAATCCCCTATCTCCGTTGTGCCTTCATCCAGTACTGTGAGTGTAGTACCCCCACCACCCCAGAACCCTTTTGTGAAGCGTAATATACCCCAGGCCCCCCATCCTGCACTTACAAACCCCCTGCTCCAGTCCCAACTACCCTCCAAGACTGTGGTCCTTATCAAATCTCAGAGCTCCAGTGGAGCCTCTTCTAAAACCACTACAGCTGCCAACAGGCCCGCCCTAATTGCTACTATAGCCCAAAAACCCACCCCTGTCGCTGGTGCTCTACTTGAGAAAACGTTCAACTGCACCACCAACGCTGCTGCTGTTTCTGTTCAGAAACCTAACCCTGCGGCTCCTTTGAAGGTGGCTACTACTCTCCAGAAGGGAGTAGTTACTCTGCCCCGGCCTAAGATGCCTGAGCTGCCTACAGTCACTCCTGGGTCTACCCCAGCCAAACCCTACACTACCCAGTCCTCCAAACCTGCAGTGAGGTGTACTACAGCCCAGGAGGCCCCCAAAGCCAAGAGCCCTACTCAGGAGCTGATAGAGGCATTCACCAGTGAAATTGGTGAGTGGACATACTGGACATATACTACTGTACTGATCCTCTGGTTGCTTAAATGTGTTTAGCCTTGCCACAGTTTGTGGTTTATTGGTATAGTGCTGAGTGGTTCTGTTATCTCACAGGTATTGAAGCTGCTGACCTCACCAGCCTGCTGGAGCAGTTTGAAGAGACTCAAGGTGAGTGATACTGAGTATTAACACATGCGTTCTCACTGGCTGTAGGGGACACAGTTATCAAAAATGACTGCCAAATTTCTTCAGTCTACACTTCTTTCACATTTCTGTGTTTCTTTGGCATTAGTTAATCTATAACGAATAACCCACTGTTTATTGAACAAGACAGTCTGTTAGAAAAGTTGAGAATTTTGCGTTAATGGTTGATTCTTCCTCGCTGAAAATGTAATCCACGTAGCCCTTACTCCTCGAGCATGATAGTGGGCCTAATGGTTTTGGTGTTAGCCAACAGCAAGTCAGATGTTAGCTAACAGCTCATTGGGTCCGCCAGTTCAGTAGTACTAGACTAAATCTGTCACCAGGATCACTTTCACTGGACTGTATAGTGGAGGGAAGTGGCGTATAGGGTTGCAGGGCTATCTCTGGCCCTGTATGGGGTGGGTGGAGGATTTGCGTGCCAAGACTCCCGCGGGTAAGAACGGGCACCTTGCGAAGTTGAACATTGGACTTTGCAGGTCCATCTGCAATGTGCTCAATGTCTTGTGTGTTTTGGCGCAGGTAAGTAGCTTGGCGGAGCAGCGTTTTCAACGTTTTTGCTTATCTAGATGGGTCTTCATTGTGGATTGACACTCATTTTCTTTGATTTAAAATATCCATTTGATGTTACATATTAGGATATACCATGACTTGTTTATTTAACCTCTTGCTTCTACTCGGGACGCTTGCGTCCCAACTAGAGCTCTGGAAATGCAAATGCGCTACGCTAAATGCTAATAGTATTAGTTAAAACTCAAAAGTTCATTAAAATACACATGCAGGGTATCGAATTAAAGCTACACTCGTTGTGAATCCAGGCAACAAGTCAGATTTTTAAAATGCTTTTCGGCGAAAGCATGAGAAGCTATTATCTGATAGCATGCAACAATACACTACAACACAAAAGACCCGCAGGGGACGTAAACAAAATAATTAGCATTTCGGCGTTACACAAACCGCACAATAAAATAGAAAACATTCATTACCTTTCACCATCTTCTTTGTTGGCACTCCTAGATGTCCCATAAACACTATTTGGGTCTTTATTTCGATTAAATCGGTCCATATAAAGCCTAGATATCGTTATATGTAGACTGTGTGATAAACGAAAAAAACATAGTTTCAAAACGTAACGTCATTTTTTAAAATTCAAAAAAGTCGACGATAAACTTTCACAAAACACTTCGAAATACGTTTGTAATGCAACTTTAGGTATTAGTAAACGTTAATAAGCGATAAAATTCATCAGGAGGCGATGTAAAGATCATTAGCTGTCCGTCTGGAAAAATGTCCGGCTAGAAACTCAACAAAAATATCCGGTCCTAGACCTGAAGAAATACGGTGTCTCGCATGTGTTTGACCAAGAAAAAACTCGAAGGGAAATGACAAGACTCTAGACACCGTGTGGAAGCTGTAGGTACTGCAACCTCAGTCAATTAATTGTGGTTCACCTTTATCAATTGGTTCAAGTAGCGCATGGATATATTTTCCCATTTTCAGTGATCAGTTTTTCCTGTGCTTTTCGATGTAAATGCCGTTCTGGTAAAGCCACAGCAGTGATTTAACCAGTTTTATAAACGTCTGAGTGTTTTCTATCCACACAGACTAAGCAAATGCATATACTATATTCCTGGCATGAGTAGCAGGGCGCTGAAATGTTGCGCGATTTTTAACAGAATGTTCAAAAAAGTAGAGGGTCGACTTAAGAGGTTAAATAAAACAACTTTAGAATGTAGTAGCCTATAATGTGCGCCTCAGCCTTCATGCATGTAGCCTGTTTCAAATGAAGTGATCACTACTACAACGCAAGGTGGAATTTAAATGATGGAATAAAAATGTAGCTTCAACAACAAGCAACCAGCAGGTAGGCTGTGATATGAGTTAAGGAGAAAGCACAGCAATATATAGCCTGGCTAGTTTAGCTAGCTAGCTTCTTGAGGTTACGCCGATTTGACGCAGTCAAGGTGGGCACTGTCAAATGGGATGATGAATAACATTGTGGCTGCTGCAAGTTAGCCAGTTTAACTAGTCTTTGACGAGCTGGCATAGCTGCATGTCTATTTCCCTCCTGTCAGCTCCACTCGCATTTCTCACACACCATCCGGTCCTTCCCCCGCAGCAGCAGAGCTGGAGTCTCTCCCTTTGTGCTCAGGTTAAAAACAGAGGTAAAAAATTAAATAAAATCATGTGTTCTGGATATCAGTCCCCCCCCCCCATTATTTGAGTATTACTTTTCTTTCAAACGCCCATCCCTAGTTCTGAGTTCATGTTTGGTTACATGATTTGTGATGTATTCTGCATGTGAATAATGAACATGGTAAGTCTTATCTAGTTAAGTGCCCACTTCGCGTTAAAGCATTGGTATTCAAGTTCAAACATTGAGGTGAAAGTTGTTAACATGGGCTATGGCTGTTTCAGGAGATAGGTTTTGATGTTCTAACCTTTTAATGAGGCTGTCATTTATTTTCCCCAAGGGGGTAGGGCTAGGCGTTATACCTATTTAACTATATAACGTTATTGATGCGCTGACCGGTTTGGGTTTTACCGTGTCTTCTATAATGGTATTTCAACATATGGTTTGTTAAATGTGATGCCCAACTCCATCGCATATGTCAATTTTTATAGTTTACTGTTTGCTTCCTGCAAGTCGAGTCTCACCCTGTTCTCCTGCATGTCGTAGCCCTGCCCCATCACTCAAGGGGAGCATGTTGCTCAACTACGGAGTCACGAGCACTTCACTTGCCATTCAGTCTGCATGGTCAGAAGAAACAAGATGTCGGTGACACCGATGCTGCTTCCAAGCATTACACGATTACACTGCAGAAAAAACATAAATGCAACATGTTAAGTGTTGGTTTCATGAACTGATATAACACTAAAAATGTTCCATATGCACAAGCTTATTTCTCAATTTTTTTGCACATTTGTTTACATCCCTGTGAGTGAGCATTTCTCCTTTGCCAAGATAATACATCCATTTGACAGGTGTGGCATATTAAGGAGCTGATTAAATGGCATGATCAGGACGCAGGTGCACCATGTGCTGGGGATAATAAAAGGACACTGAAATGTACACTTGTCACACAACACAATGCCATTGATGTCTCAAGTTGAGGGAGCGTGCATTTGGCATGCTGACACCCGAGCTGTTGGCAGAGAATGTACTGTTAATTTCTCTACCGCAAGTTGCTTCCAATATCGTTTTAAGGAATGTGGCAGTACGTCCAACTGGCCTCAACCATAAACCATGTGTAACCACGCCAGCCCAGAACCTCCATCTGGCTCGACCTGCGGGATGGTTGGTGTGAGACCAGCCACCCGGACAGCTGATGGAACTGGGTTTGCACAACTGAAGACTTTCTGCACAAACTGAAGCTCCGCTGTATGCTCGTCTTGCCAGGCAAATGCTCACCTTAGATGGCCACTGGCACGTTGGGGAAGTGTGCTCTTCACGTAGGAGTCTGTTTCAACTGTACTAGATTTTATGGATGAATTTGAATACTCAGATTCTGTGATGCGATCCAGAAGCCCGTTGTCGAGCCATTCATCTGCCGCCATCACCTCATGGTTTAGCATGATAATGAATGGCCCAGTGTCGCAAGGATTTGTTCAAAATTCCTGGAAGCTGAAAAATGGCCCAGTTCTTCCATGGCAGCATACTCACCAGGCATGTCCCCATTTAGCATGTTTGGGATGCTCTGGCTCAATGTGTACGGCAGCGTGTTCCAGTTCCCACCAATATCCAGCAAATTCGCAAAGTGCTGGTGTAGGCCTAGAGCAGCATGATTTAGAAGATACCATTGCACAATCAGCGGAATAGCCCAAGCATGAATGTTTAGTTAAAGAGCTAGCAAGCAACGTCTTTTATTATTATTTTTTTAACTAGGAAAGTCGGTTAAATTATTTTTTACAATAACGGCCAACCAAAAGGCTTTCTGCGGGGACGGGCTGGGATGAAAAAATAAAGAATATAGGACACAACGCACCACCACGAGACAACGCTACATTAACCTAAAGATGACACAGCATGGTAGCAACACAAGATGGCAACATGGTACAAACATTGGGTACGAAGGGTAAGAAGGTAAAGACAATACATACGCAAAGCGGCCACAACTGTCAGTAGGTAGCCTAGTGGTTAGCACGTTGGACTAGTAACTGAAAGGTTGCAAGATCAAATCCCGAGCAGACGAGATAAAAATTTAAATGAAGAGGGAGAACTGTCCAGTTTGACTGTTTGCAGCTTGTTCCAGTCTCTAGCTGCAGCGAACTGAGAAGTGACCCAGGGATGTGTGCTGTGGGGACCTTTTAACAGAATGTGACTGGCAGGTGGATGGGGCTGCAGTAGGCATCTCTGATATGGGGGAAGTGAGGCCTAAGCGGGTTTTATAAATAAGCATACACCTGTGGGTTTTGTGATGGGTATACGGAGATGACCGGTTTACAGAAGAGTATAGAATGCAGTGATGTGTCCTATAAGGAGAACTGGTTGTGAATCTGATGGCAGAATGGTAAAGCCCATCTAGGCACTCGAGCACCCTTACCTGCCAATCTATGAATTGTCTCCATAATCTAGCATGGGTATGATGGTCATCTGAATCAGGGTTGGTTTTGGCAACTGGGGTGAAAGAGGAGCGATTACGAAAGAGGAAACCAGGTCTAGATTTAACTTTAGCCTGCAGCTTTGTGCTGAGAAAAGGACAGTGTACCATACCCCCAAGTACTTGTATGAGGTGACTACCTCAAGCTCCGCCCCTCTCCCCACAGGTGTGACTACTACCTCCTGAGGGTTTGTTCTTCTTACCAAACCACATGGCCTTCTGTTTTGGAGGTGTTCCGAACAAGGTTAAGGGCAGAGAAAGCTTGTTGGACACTAAAAGCTTTGAGTGTTTAACACAAAATCCGGGGAGGGGCCAGCTGAATATAAGACAATCTACGTATAAATGTTCCTACTGCCTGAGCTATGTTGAAGTAAATTGAGAAAAGCATGGGGCCGAGGATCAAGCCTTGGGGGTACTCCCTTGGTGACAGGTAGTGGCGGAGACGGATGTTCTGACTTTATACACTGTACTCTTTTGACATGGGTAGTTAGCAAACCAGGCCAAAGACCCCTCAGACACCAATACTCCAAGAATGGAATGGTCTACCGCTGGTATTCCCAAACTGGTCTACGTGCAATGCCGTCATGGGTCCAGCAAATAAAAATGTGATTCACGTTTTAAAAATACATTTAAAGAACTTCACATTTTCAAATAGTCAATTTATATTTTCCATTGGGGGCTATACATGTGGGTGTTTTTTCCCCCCTGTGGGGCCTCAGTTTAATTTTATTTCTGGCAGTGAAACGTCTAGTGTTAAGCGAAATAACACAATGTCAAATACAGGTAGCCTAGTCAAATAATTAACATCCTATCACATTAACCGTTACTCTCACGGGAATTCCGCTAACGGTCCATATGTAGCTGCTGCTCATTCCGTTTGCTTAAATTGATAAATGGTAAAAGGCCCATAGACATACCAGCAGTGCTGCACCTGTTGACGACAAGTTCTGCTTCCACGAGCACGTCCAATGCTGGAGTCAGTAATTCTACATTTTGTTGTTAGCCCAGCTAGCATGGACACTGACAGTTGTGAATCTGATGCAGCCGAAGAGTTACTGCCCCCTTCCCCGGAAAGCACCGAACAGACGGACGTTGGACCATCAGAGGCGCAAATGAGAACTGCATTGATTTAGGGGTTCACTTATATTGGGAGGAGGGCCATTCCTCAGCCACAGTGTGTTATATGTGCAAAAGTACTCTCAACCCGATGAAACCTTCACTCTTGTGCAGGCCTTTAGAAACATAACATGCCAATTTGGAAAATAAGCCATGGAGTTTTTTGTGCGTGAATTAAGACTGCTTTCGAGTAAGATGTGTATAAAGGCAACACATACTATTTAAGCGGCTAGAAGTGTCTTTATATGGTGAGCTACCGAGTAGCTAGGACAGGGAAGCCTCGTACTATTGTTGAGGACTTAATTCTTCCTCATGCTGCGGATATGGCTGGGACAATGCTAGGTGGAGAAGGCCTCAAACAAGTTTCATGATTCATCGGTGACATAGATGTTTTGAAACAATTGCTGCGTCACATACAAGCAAGTGATTTTAGATGCGTTAAAACTGGATGAGTCAACAGATGTGGCGGGCCTGGCACAGCTCCTGGAATGTCTGTTACATTTTTGGGTGGTCAATTAAGGAAGACATCCTCTTCTGGACAACAGGAGAGGATATTTTTTAAGTACTGGACAGCTTTGTCACATCAACTGGACTTTGGTGGTCAATATGTGTTAGTATCTGTACTGATGGTGAAAAAGCCATGACAGGGAGACATGGTGGAGTGGTAATGTGCGGGAAAGCAGTTGCTCCCGACGCCACTTGGGTACACTGCAGCATCCACGAGGCTCTTGCTGCTAAAAGAATACCTGACAGTTTGAAAGACGTTTGGACACTTCAGTGAAAATGGTTAACTTTTAAAGCAAGGCCCCTGAACTCGTGTGTATTTTCTGCACTATGCAATGATTTGGGCAGTGACCATGTAACGCTTTTACAACATACAGAAGTGCGCTGGTTATCAAGGGGCAAAGTATTGACACGTTTTTTTTAAAATTCAGAGACAAGCTTAGTTTTCTTTACAGACCATAATTTATTTCTGACCGCTTGCATGATGACGAGTTTCTCACACGACTGGCCTATCTGGGTGATGTTTTTTCTCACCTGAATGATCTGAATCTAGGATTGCAGGGACTCTAACTATATTCAATATGCGGCACAAAATTGAGGCCATGATTAAGAAGTTGGAGCTCTTCTCTGTCTGCATTAACAAGGACGATACACAGGTCTTTCCATTATTGTATGATTTATTTTGTGCAAATTAACTCGCGCTTCCGGACAATGTCATGTGATTATAGTGAAGCACCTGAGTGAGTTGGGTGCGCAATTACGCAGGTACTTTCCTGAAACAGATGACACAACTGGATTCGTTATCCCTTTCATGCTTTCTGGCCACTTACCGATATCTGAACAATAGCGTCTCATCGAAATTGCAACAAGTGGTTCTGTGAACATTTTGTCAGAAGCCACTGCGTAATTTCTGGATGGAGCTGCCCTCAGAGTATCCTGCCTTGGCAAATCGCGCCGTTAAGACACTGATGCCCTTTGCAACCATGTACCTGAGTGGATTCTCTGCCCTTACTTGCTTAAACTAAATAAAGGCAGACTATGTGGAAACTGATTTAAGACACACTCCAATACAACCGACACTGCAGAGTTATGTGCATCCTTTCAAGCACACCCTTCTCATTAACCTGTGGGGAGTTATTCACAATTTCCTGTGAACAAATAATGTTTTATGTAAGATGGTTAAATAAAGAGCATAATTATTGATTTTGTGCCCCGGTCCTATAAGAGCTGTCACAACCCGGCTCATGGGAAAACACTCATTCTTATGTTTTAATCAGTGTATAGTATGCGTGGCAGGCTTACAATGATTGCAACAAACAAAAAACATTTGAGTGTGCTGACCATGGTGCTAGAGGGGGTATGCAGCTGGAGGTTGAATTTAAAAGGCTATAAAAGGGTCTAAAAGATCTGAGCCAGATGTTTCTTTTTGGGGGGTGGGGGTCAAGTTTCAGGAGTTCCTTTAGCACCTCCGACTCAGTTTCTCCCTGCAGGCAGTCACCATTAAGGTCATTACAGAAAACAGGAGGATAACATTGAGTAGCCTTTTCTGAGAAAGATTTACGGGGACCCATTGCTTTAGGACTTGGTCAGGTGGTTTAAGCATATCCCAGTTTCGGTCACCTAGCAGGACACATTCAGAGCATAGACAATAGAACACAGCAATTGTCAACAAAGAGCTATTTGAGTTTTTAATGCTGAAGACCAGCAAATCAGACTGTGAGCAGATTGCCAGGTGGAATCCAAGCACCAGTTTCAGGCAACGGGAGTAGGTGTCACCCACTTGGGAGAGGCTTATTTCTGGAAGCCGATTTCTTGAACAACAGTTGTATCGGATCTGTCCTAGCAAGCTTGGCTGCCTTAACTCAGCATTCAGTCCCTATAAAGTAAAATACACTGCTCAAAAAAATAAAGGGAACACTAAAATAACACATCCTAGATCTGAATGAATGAAATATTCTTATTAAATACTTTTTTCTTTGCATAGTTGAATGTGCTGACAACAAAATCACACAAATATTATCAATGGAAATCAAATTTATCAACCCATGGAGGTCTGGATTTGGAGTCACACTCAATATTAAAGTAGAAAACCACACTACAGGTGGCTCCAACTTTGTAATGTCCTTAAAACAAGTCAAAATGAGGCTCAGTAGTGTGTGTGGCCTCCCTACAACGCCTGGGCTTGCTCCTATTGAGGTGGCGGATGGTCTCCTGAGGGATCTCTTCCCAGTCCTGGACTAAAGCATCCGCCAACTCCTGGACAGTCTGTGGCGCAACGTGGAGTTGGTGGCTTGAGCGAGACATGATATCCCAGATGTGCTCAATTGGATTCAGGTCTGGGGAACGGGCGGGCCAGTCCATAGCATCAATGCCTTCCTCTTGCAGGAACTGCTGACACACTCCAGCCACATGAGGTCTAGCATTGTTTTGCATTAAGAGGAGCCCAGGGCCAACCGCACCAGCATATGGTCTCACAAGGGGTCTGACGTGGACGTCGGGCCCTCATATCACCCTCATGGAGTCTGTTTCTGACCGTTTAAGCAGACACATGCACATTTGTGGCCTGCTGGAGGTCATTTTGCAGGGCTCTGGCAGTGCTCCTCCTTGCACAAAGGCGGAGGTAGCGGTCCTGCTGCTGGGTTGTTGCCCTCCTACGGCCTCCTCCGCGCCTCCTGATGTACTGGCCTGTCTCCTGGTAGCGCCTCCATGCTCTGGACACTACGCTGACAGACACAGCAAACCTTCCTGCCACAGCTCGCATTGATGTTCCATCCTGGATGAGCTGCACTACCTGAGCCACTTGTGTGGGTTGTAGACTCTGTCTCATGCTACCACAAGGGTGAGAGCACCGCCAGCATTCAAAAGTGACAAACATCAGCCAGGAAGCATAGGAACTGAGAAGTGGTCTGGTCACCACCTGCAGAACCACTCCTTTATTGGGGGGTGTTCCCTTTATTTTTTTGAGCAGTGTATATCGTAATGTTTTTATTTTATGTTCTTTCTTTGATTTCAAAATAGCATTAGACAACACTACTCACTCAGTTCCAGGTTGGATGGTGTCCTCAGGTCTTTGCTGTTTGTTTGCTAGAGCACCCTCCGTATAGCTTGGTAAAAGGAATCCTTGGTAGCAGTAATCTCTCGTGTGCGTGTGTGTGGTCCCCTGTTAAACACTGACCAAGATTTTGCTTCCTACCCTGGCACAATTCCTCTCTGGCATGTCAAACAACAATATAGCTGCCCATTATTTTCCATCTGATTTTACAATTACGTTTCCATGATTTACAGCAGTTCACCAATAAACTGTCTAGATTGTTTGCCCATATCTATCATGCAGCCCTATGTGGGGACAGTGCAAGTTATATAACAGAAATGTTGATTTTTGGTTGAAGTTAGATTTATTTTATACTGTTCAGCGGGGCGAAAGCCCCATTGAAATTTTGTTGCCATCCCAGGGTCCTGAACTACTGCTATTTAGAACTTAAAGAAAAAGTCCACCCAAATTGTTATGTTTTCATTAGTCAATTGTTGATATTCCCCAAATGTTTTGCATGTCAGCAATCTAGTTTTCAAGATGGCATGTAACTTTCAAAATACAGAGATTTGCCATCTCATGATTCATTTTGCAAGTTACATGGGTGGAGTTTGCCTGTTTAATTATTCAAAAACCTGTTACTGTCTTACTATGAAAAATATAGTCATAGATATCTTTGAATATATTATATTTTAGCCATTTTGTCCAGCCCTACAAGGGGGGGAAATTGGGTTCACATTTGATACTATTGCTACTGTGCCTTTAAAATAAGGTGCTGCATAGTCAGGGTGGCTGCTATGCGGACATGTCCACTGAGCTGGAATTCTGCCTTGTCCGCAGATCCATTTAACTTTGACCACTGCCTTTGTCCGGCTGGATGTACAGGCCCCAGCTAGAACAACTGGCCAGATGTGTGTGTGTGTGTGTGGCACTGCCACTGACTAGTCCAGGCCTACCTAGCATAATGGCTGAAACGTGTAGATCTAGCCCAAAATCAAAATGTTATCATGGAAACGAATGCCTATGAATGTGTTGGTGAAAGGTGAGCATGTTACTTTACTGACCTCTCCTCCTTCCCTTGATTTTACTCATTCATTCTCTTCCCTCTCTCCAGCTAAAGAGGAGCAGTATGTTCTGGAGGTCTCTGGTAGAGCAGCAGCTGTAGGAAACTCTAGGTGAGTTACCCTACAGCCCCATGCTGCTCTGGGTGCGTGTGGGTACTTTGTATGCATATGTTATCTTGAGACCTACCGCACACTGAAGACCTTTGTCTGACCACACAATGGGCCAAGGGATCCACCATTTAGCTTGTTTTTGGATAATAAAAAATAAATAAATCTTCTTTCCCCCCCCCCAGCAACCCAATTGTTCTACTGTCCTAGTCTGTGTGGCTTCTGGGCATAGCCTTACACTTCATCTTAGAAGTGTACCTGTTCAATGATGCAGTGTTCAAGGTGTGTTTTTGTTTCTATTGTAGTGTGGAGCGGCCATGTGACAGGGCAGTTGTGGAGAGTGTCGGCGCACATGACCTGGCAAGTACTGCAGGTAAGAGCTACGGTACTAAGCACCCTGTCAGCTGCTAATGCTAACTGTATTCTGCTAATCATAAACCAATCACCCGGTCGTCACTAGTTGCCACGGTCGTAAACCCTGTCTATTTCTAAAATGTAACCTGTCAAAATCTGTTTTAAACCTAACCACACTGCGAACTTTATGACTAACCTTCAATTGTGACCAAAGCCTTTTTCATTTTTTTCTCCCCCATATAGACAATTTTGACTTTGTGGCTGAAATCTAGTGGAATCCCAATCGCCCAGTACAATGCTATAATCACACACCAATCAGTCTGTACACTGTAATGCTGATTGTACATTGCTAATGCTAGTCATACACCAATGGTCATGCATGGCTCAGTTGGTAGAGAATGATTTATGCAACGCCAGGATTTTAAGTGTATTAATCGCCCTGTACGCTGCTAATGCTCATCGCACACCAATCAGCCGGGCCTAGTTTCCCAAAACATCTTAAGGCTAAGTTCATAATTCAAACATTCGTAGGAACATAGTTTTGCAAACTTTTGGGAGATTTAACAATCATTAGGAAAGTTGCACTTGAAAACAGTTACTATTTACCGACTGCTTTCGACCACTCGTAGAACGGCTAAGTGCGTCGTTAGGTATATCTTTTTTTCTTCCCCCTACTGCGTCACTTCATGAACAAATCTCCGCTAAACATAGAATCAAGATGATCTGTCTGACTGCCGATAACTACGAAGTTGATATGTGTTGCCATAGGCGATATCTCTAGGAGCTGATCCGTCGTTAGTATTGTGGGTTAATTCTAATATTAAGTTAAGATTAGAATGGATAAAGCTGATCAGAGAGCAGGCGCTGCCTTTCGAGCCTATCGGTATTGATGCATGCTCCAACGACCCCACTTAACTAACTTTATTTTCCCATGGTTTTGGGAAATGCATGCTACATCTTCGGCCGTTGTAGGAACAATGCATCGTTAAAACACTCGGAAGCCTAAGTTCCATTGCTATGGGGAAACTGGGCCCTGTACGCTACTAATGCTAATCATAACCCATTCAGCCTGTACGATGCTAATGCTAATAATAAAAAATAATTTAAAAAACATGTTTTATTGTCACACAATGGATAGGCGCAATTAAATGTTTTACAGCATCAGTCATAGTAGTATGGTGCCCCTGAAGCAAATTGGGTTTAAGTGCCCTGCTCTGGTCTTCGAACCAGCTACCTTTCGGTTGTAGGTCAAACACTAACTGCTAGTTTACCTGCCGCCCAATACACTAACATACGAAAAACATGTCAGAGGTTTACACCCTAAACATAAATTGCTGTCACTCGTGGAGTAATTGGAACACCTGTCTGTATCTCCTGGTAAAATGCTTGACATCCATTATTGTGGTCTAAAATGTACCTTTAAATGACAACCAGAGGCATTCTGCTTCAGATTTAACAGTAGTGGACTACTCCCTGTCCCCGTCTCCTTCTAGGTCTGACCCCTCCAGCTACTCCTCCTCACCAGATGTGGAAGCCCTTGGTCCCTGTGGCACTCCTTGGGAAGAACCGAGTGGCTGAGACTCCCAAACCATCGCCCTCCAAGGCCATCCAGATCAACGCGAGGCCCCTGCCCGCCAACAAGCTCCGAAGCAAGCCTCCCAGCCCCCCTATAACTCCAACCAACACGGTGGCTCTCACCCTGGCTTTCTCAGACCACGACTACTGCCTCCCTCAGAAGGAGCCTGTGGCTATTGCTGAAGAGCCAGGCAAGCGCTGGAATGTCAAACAGCAAGCAGCCATCACCATCAAGACCATCGAGCCGCTTGGCAGCACCACTACCAGGGCACCCCAGAGGATCCCTGCCCCCTCCCTCCAGACCCTCATTCCTGCTCTGTGTACGAAGACCCAGCAGGCTCCCCTACCCCTGGATGTAAGGACTGATAGGACTAGCTCTGTGCTGGGTACCCCTGAAGCTTCTCCCACCAGGCAGGAGCAACAGGTTGGTCCCCTGGAGATGAGTCCCAAGAAAGGGAGATCCTACCGGGGCCACAACATTACCTGCTCCCCTAGCCCCAGGGAAGAAAAGGGAGGACGCGAGAGGAAAAGGAGAATCCACCATTCCTCCAGCCCTTGTTCTACTGACTCGGAGTCTGACTTTAACTCCTCCTCCTCCTCCTCTCAGTCTAGATCTTGCTCTCCACCCAGGAAGAGGTGAGATGCTCATCCACTCTTTGTTTCTGTCTTAAAATCTATTTGTCCCCTCTCACGAGGCAAGGCAGTGTCCTCTAATGGCACTGAGTCTTAAGTCTGACGGGATGAGAATGTCCATATTCATCTCTGGTCAGTGAAGGGGGGAAACGGCTGGTTCATGCTATGGGCACAGATGTCAGTTTTGAAAACTATGAGTTCTCAATCTGTCCTCCCCCATCTGATACTAATGTAGCACTCAAAAAGTTGATGTCATTGGTTTACATGTGACTAATGGCGATATCTAGTCCATCCTAATCTGACATCACTGACAGATTCCCCCCTCTCCTCCAGGTACAGGCCTCGTCACTCTAAGAGCAGCTCCAGTTCCTCGTCTTGCTCCTCTCGTTCCTCCTCTCCTTCCGTGTCCCGTTCTCCTCCCAGGCGGCGGTATTCCTACTCCTCTTCCCGATCTGGATCCTGGAGTAAGTCCCGTTCCCGCTCTCCCCACAGACGGGCATGGCGCAGAGGCAGTAGTCCACGCAGGTAATTAAAGCACTTTCCTTGTAAATAGCCATGGGGTAAAAAAAAACACAAATCTGGAAATGAACCGCATGTGGTCTGTGTACATTGCCTTCAGAAATTATTCACCCCTCGATCATTTTCACATTTTGTTGCTACAGCCTGAATTTAACTGTCATTGGCCTACACACACTACCACATGTCAGAATTTTGTTTAGAGAAATTATTTAATAATGAAAAGCATAAATGTCTTGATTCAACTCTGTTATGGCAAGAGTAAATATTTGCTTTCACATAAGTTGCATGGACTAATTCTGTGTTTAATAGGATTTAAGAATGAGTAGCTGTATTGCTGTTCTTGACTGTTGACTTCTGGCCTGCAGTTGCTGTCTCTGTCTGATACACCCGATTGGATTGTTTTTCAAAGCTTTGCAATCGTGATGTGCTCTTAGTGGCAGCGCACGGTGATGTCCGTGCAGAATTTCGCAACACTCCTCCCCCATGAAGAAACAGTGTAGAAACAGAGGATGCAGGTTCATGTTCCTGCTACACCAGGGAAGTCCTCAAGTCATCCAAGAAGAGTTCCTGTGGACCAGGTCGAAAAAACAGCCATTTTTCCTGCCAAAGATAGTCACAAAAAGCAGAAATATAGATAACATTAATCACTAACCTTTGATCTTCATCAAATGACACTCATAGGACATAATGTTTTGTTCGATAATGTGCATATTTATATCCAAAAATCTGTTTACATTGGCGCCTTACGTGCAGTAATGTTTTGATTCCAAAACATCTGGTGATTTTAGCAGAAATACTCATAATAAACATTGATAAAAGATGCTAGTGTTATTCACAGAATTAAAGAGACTTCTCCTTAATGCAAACGCTGTGTCAGATTTCAAACAAACTTTACGGAAAAAGCATAATCTGAGAACGGTGCTCAGAACGCAAAACAGCCAGAGGAAAAGCCGCCATTTTGGAATCAACAAAGTTAGAAACAACACAGTAAATATTCACTTACATTTGATGATTATCAGAAGGCACTCCCAGGAATCCCAGTTCGACAATAAATTACTTTGTTCCATAAAGTTCCATCATTTATGTCCAAATAGCCACTTGTTAGCGTGTTCAGCCCAGTAATCCATCTTCATGAGGCGCAGGCACTTCACCCAGACAAAAACTCAAAGTTCCGTTACCGTTCTTTAGAAACATGTCATACGATGTATGGAATCAATCGTTAGGATGTTTTTAACAAAAAACATCAATGTTCTAACCGGAGAATTCCTGTCTTCAGAAAAAGCACGGGAGCATGAGAACTCTGTCGGGAGCGCGCGTCATGAGACCGAGGCACTATGCCAGACCACTGACTCAAAGGGGTCTCATGAGCCCCTCCTTTATAGTAGAATCTTCAACTTTCAAGACAGTTGACATCTAGTGGAAGCCCTAGGCAGTGCAACCTCATCCATATCTCAATGTGTACTCGGTAGGCAAAGCTTTGAAAAACTACAAACCTCAGATGTCTCACTTCCTGGTTGGATTTCTCAGGTTTTCTATTGCCATAAGAGTTCTGTTTTACTCAGACATCATTCAAACCATTCAGTGTTTGCTATCCAAAACTACTAATTATATGCATATATTAGCATCTGGGACAGAGTAGGAGGCAGTTCACTCTGGGCACGCTATTAATCTAAAAGTAAAATGCTGCCCCCTATCCCAAAAAGGTTATTAACTTGCGGACCTCGGTCAGATTTTGGTCTGGAATCCTGACTCTGGTAAAGACCTCCCTTCACAGAATTGGAGCAATGGCAGATGCAGTGGCTTTGTGGGGGGGAAACAACTCCACACAGTGTGTAGATGTCTACTACCACCAATAAACATTAATTCTGGGTCCCCTGGCTGGGCGGAAAAGGTCCCATGAGGTCAATTCCCAGCATTTCATTGGATGGTTCACCTCAGTCTGCTGCCAGGAATGTGAAACTGCAGACTTCACACTGCTATACAAACTTCTTGGTATCAACCCACGTGCCTGGCCAGTAAGCCGCCTCCTGTAGTTTTCCGTAGGTCTTATTAAACACCGAGATGGCTACTCATTTGGGTTGGCATGATAAGCTTGGATATCTGGTCAGTCAATGTAGAGGGGATGACGACACGCTAATGGGTGCCCTGCTTTTCCTCTCCGCTTGGAGTTTTTCGGCATAATTCAGGATGAAGTATTGAACTTCATTGAAGCGAGACAGTCTTCGTTATACAGACCTCTTGTGGATCGCCGTGATGGTGGCATCATTCTGCTGTGCTCTCTACACACATCACCCAGACACTTAGCGCAATTTCACTCCCTTAAGGTGGTTGAGTGTTTCGGCTGCCTTTTGAAAAGTCAGTCACAAATGCGTGGTGCCATACCCAGGAAGTGCTGAAAATCCTTGAAGGATCTGGGTATTGGGAACTCCTGCACTGCTGCAACTTTGGCTGGATTACATGGATACCCTCAGCATTAATCACATGACCAAGGAACTTGAGTTCTGGCAAGCAGAAATAACACTAGTCTGTCGAAGACTGACTGTGTCTTGCAGATGGTCAGTGACAGGAGTAGATTATGATTCCATCTAGATACACAAGACTTTCCTCTCAGATCCCCCAGGAATTACTTACTCAATTTATTGTCCCCATGGGGAAATTTTGTTGCAGTGTCATGTACACACTTAGTGGCGTTTAAACAGTCCATCGGCCTTTAGAAGGTGGCTGTAGCGTTCTTCAAACCAAAAGGCATGATTTTGAAGGAGGGGTAACAAAGGCAGTCTTGCCCTGACTGGCATTGCCAACTGCCAATATCCGCTGTTCAGATCCAGGTAATTGAAGATGGCTGCTCCTACCAGAGATTCCAGTATGTCGTTAATGCTCGGTAGAGGGTAGGTATCGCTTTATGGCATTCGGGTTCCTGTCTACACAGAATCGATATCCACTATCTTTCTTTGGAATCAGGACAACCGACGAAGCCCATCCATAAAAAGGTTCCACAACTCAATTATCCAACATGCTTTCTGAGATTTGCCAGATTGGCAGGGGCTAGCCTGCAGGGACGCTGCTTTATGGACTTCATGCTGGGTATTGATTTTGTTTGGAGACCATGTCTGGGTGTAAGAGCACAGACATCACTGTTCCCCTCCAACATCTGGGAGAGCTGACCACTCTCGTTATCTGACAGACATGCTTGTTTGAAGTAGAAATCTGCATCAAGTTTGCTTTAGCTCTCGGATAAGAGGGGTACGGCTGTAAACTGGGTGATAGCCTGGTTCTCTTGCTTCACTGGTAGAACTTGTTTTTGTCTGTCTTGACCTAGCCAGTACTCTGGATAAGGTAGCAGGCTCCAGCCTGAAATGGATGAGGCCAGGAGTGGTCAGAGCGCAGCTGATATGAAGGTTCGGACATCGAGATGGTCAGTCCACTGAAGTCCAGGCCAAGGACTACAGCAAATGCAAGGCTCGTATCTGCAAGAATAGCCACAGGAAGGTTACTATCATGCAGCTTTATTTTCATATAAATCCAGCCTGAGGGAGTGGTAGGTTCTCCATTGGCCAAGTACAATGGTCCTTCCTCCAAGGTTTGAAGCTCCTCATGGGGTAATGCCATATTTTGCTACAGGGACCTCGTGCATCAAGGTGTAAGTTGTATTGTGTCGATTATGGCCTTCCCTCTCCAGTTCCTAACAGTCAGAGTAACCAATAGTTGTGAAATAGAAGATAGACAGCTAGTTGTGCTGTCAAAAGGCTTCATGGTGGACATTGAGGCTGCTGACCCAATTGTCTTCAACCCTTTCTGACATTTTTTAAAATTCTGATGCTGGCCATAGAGGGGGCAAGGACCTGGAGGGTGTGTGACTTTACACCTCCAGCATGTCACTGGACTTTTGTCTTGGATCGTGGGCATGTACGGCTGAGACTGGTTAGCCCCAGGAGAGTTGTTTGCATACCGCCATGAGGGAACAGGGTTTTGAGTTTGAGACGGGCTGGAAGCACCAAGATGCACCAGCTCATGCACATTATGCGCATGTTCCCAACGTTGACTGGCAAGGCGCAGAACCATGTTCTTAAGAATGAGTTTGACCATCTCCTGCTCAGTAATCTCAGCCTTCCATCTCCTGACTAGAACTCGATAGGTTTTTGGCAACGGCCCATATTGTCTCTGCTTCACCCTGAACTCTGAATCCATTCCACCAGTTCATCCTCCTAGTCCTCTGACAATAGTTTTGAAACTCCTTCCAGGTTGACACGTTCATGGGCTATCTCCCACCAGTCTCTTGCTGTACCATGGAGAACACTGCGGAGGGTGGCAAGAACCTTTAAGTCAGTTAAGGGGCCGGATAGAAAGTATCATTACACTTAGGAAAAACAGCAGCTCAACATCGTCTGGCCTGCCAAAAGTGGGGTGGGGAGTCTGTTTGATGGGGGAGCTCTAACTGTGGCAGGGGGTCTTGGGAAAACAGGAGTTCTGTTTAACAGTATCTTCATAGGGTTTTTTGTACTGCTACCTGTTCATATTCCCTATTTATTTAACCAGGAAGGGCTCATTGAGATTTGAAATCTCTTTTTCAAGAGCGTTCTGGCCAAGATGGGCAGCACCAAGTCATTACACAATTACAGACAACATGAAAAACTACAGGTAATCTAATAAAAACCATAGAATTCACAAGTGTATAACCATAAAACAGCTAATTAAAAACATTGACAGGTCATGGAATCGGTCTCAATCCTTCATCAGTGATTTAAAAACACCAATCGGGACAAGTTCTTCCAGTTAAAAGTATATTTTGTAAGTTCGTTCCAAGCCCACGGCGCAGAGTACATAAGCCCTTTTACAAAATTCTGTTTGGACATTTGGAACAGTAAGCAGGATAAAATCCTGCGAACGAAGAGTACCCACCACATTTCTGAACAATAAAAATGGCCAAATAAAATGGTAGTAAACTCAGAAATGGCTTTTGTAAATACAATTATACCAGTGACGAGAGAAAGCCAGCCAACCCTGGTATACAAAGTGCAGTGGTGTGTAAGGGTTTTGCAGTTTAAAATAAAAAAATCTCAATGTGCAATGGTAAAGGGTGTCAATTGATCTCAAACACTGAGCGGAAGCATTCCTATAAAATATCCCAATCTAGTAAAGGCATAAATGTAGCTGATACTCGCCTCCTGGCTTCAAAAGAAAAACGCGCCTTATTCCTAAAATAAAATCCCAACTTCAGCTTCAATTTTGAATGCTGAATATGCCATTTTAAGTTAATTAAAATTCCAAGATATGAGGTTAGTCTCAATCTCATCGCCCTGACAGGCCTTTAATGGCAGAGCCAGCGGCAGAGGATTTGTATAGAAAGGACCTAAAGAGATATGCATATTCTTGATACCATTTGAACGTAAACACTTTGAAGTTTGGAAATGTGATATTAATGTAGTTGAATATAACACATGAGATCTGGTACAAGATGATGCAAAGTGTGTTTTATTTTTATGAAATGAGAGGCCAATATGACTTAGGAATCTAGGTGCAAATTAGGTTTGGGAAATAGATGGAAGAAGTGTATGTGCAAAGTTTTAGACTGGTCCAATTTACATTTATATTTACATTTAAGTCATTTAGCAGACGCTCTTATCCAGAGCGACTTACAAATTGGTCCAATGAACCATTTCTGTTCAAAATGTTAATACGTCTTCAAATTCATAACTGTGCACTCAAACAATAGCATGGATTTCTCTCACTGTAATAAATACTGTAAATTGCACAGTGCAGTTAGAATTTTTTGGTTACTTACAACCACATGCTAATCACTTTAGCCTACGTTAGCTCAACCGTCCTATGGGGTGGCACCGATCCTATAGAGCAGGGGTCCCCAAACTTTTTCCTGTGAGGGCCACATAACTTTTCCCTTCTCTGATGGGGGGCCGGTGTCAGTTTGTAACAGAAAAAGTGTGACGATCGTAGGGGAGCTTAAAAAATGTATTGTTTTCCAGAAAGCCACACACAACCAAATAACCCTTTCCAGGTTCTTTACAGAAAAAAAGTCAGGAAACAAATAATAACACTATTAATGAAATAAATAATAACTAAATAACCCTCTCTGAGTTCTTCACAGAAAAAACAGGAAATAAATAATAACTAAATAACTCTCTCTGGGTTCTTCATAGAAAAAAAAGCCATGGAACATTAACTTTCTGTCGTGCCATGCACAATCTTAACAGATAAAAGTTCAGCTCAGTTGTCAGAGCAGAATCTCTCTGACACATATGAGCAGTCTCTTAAAGTTCTTGTGTTCCTTCCTTATAATCCTTTTGTAGGTTCCAGTAGGCTTGTAGACACCGCTGTTTGTAGCTCTCTCTCATCAACTTCCCTGTGAAAACCACAAAAGAAGCAGGTTGAGAAACTGAACTAAGTGATACAGCACCTACACAGCACAATACATTTCACTACCAGTATGGTTGTAAAGATGGATTTTATCCCAGTAGATTTTATTATGATTATATTTGTTTATGCTCAGAATGACTCATTAGACCGGGAGTTTCGCCCACCATGCTAGGAGCCCCGTCAGTCGTGATGCTAGCTAGCTTTGACCAGTCCAGGTCCAACTTCTCCATGGTTTGGCACACTTTGTCAAAAATATCCTCTCCCGTTGTAGTCCCTTTGAGACTTTGGAGGGCTGCCAGCTCCTCGCATATCTCAAAGTTTGCGCTAACTCCACGAATAAAAATGAGCAGTTGCGCTGTGTCTTGCACGTCCGTGCTCTCATCCAGTGCTAATGAAAAAAAGTCAAATTCTTTCGTCTTCTGCTGCAGCTGGGCATATACATTACTCCCGATTTCTTCAACGCGTCTGGTGATTGTACTCGCCGACAGACTTACGGCATTAAATGCATCTTTCTTCTCGGGACACACCTCCTCCGCGACAGCATCCATACATTTCTTAACAAACTCTCCGTCAGTGAAAGGCTTACCGCTTCTTGCTATCAGTTTAGCAACCCGAAAGCTGGCCCGAACGGATGCCTGGTTCAGCTGAGCTTGGCGTACAAATGTATTCTGCTGAGATAGTAGTCCACTTTTTAGCTTTGAGAGTTTGTCTGCTCGTATTTGGCCTTGCAAGCTATCGTACTTGTCTTTGTGACGGGATTCATAGTGTCGGCGAAGATTGTATTCTTTGAATACCGCCACCGTCTCTTGACAGATGAGACAAACAGCCTTTTCTTTGCATTGAACAAAAAAAAAAACACTTTACAATAGTGCATCTAAATCTTTTAAGGGGGGGGGGGGTGAGAAGGATTACTTTATCCTATCCTAGGTATTCCTGAAAGAGGTGGGGTTTCAGGTGTCTCCGGAAGGTGGTGATTGACTCCGCTGTCCTGGCGTCGTGAGGGAGTTTGTTCCACCATTGGGGGGCCAGAGCAGCGAACAGTTTTGACTGGGCTGCGCGGGAACTGTACTTCCTCAGTGGTAGGGAGGCGAGCAGGCCAGAGGTGGATGAACGCAGTGCCCTTGTTTGGGTGTAAGGGCCTGATCAGAGCCTGGAGGTACTGAGGTGCCGTTCCCCTCACAGCTCCGTAGGCAAGCACCATGGTCTTGTAGCGGATGCGAGCTTCAACTGGAAGCCAGTGGAGAGAGCGGAGGAGCGGGGTGACGTGAGAGAACTTGGGAAGGTTGAACACCAGACGGGCTGCGGCGTTCTGGATGAGTTGTAGGGGTTTAATGGCACAGGCAGGGAGCCCAGCCAACAGCGAGTTGCAGTAATCCAGACGGGAGATGACAAGTGCCTGGATTAGGACCTGCGCTGCTTCCTGTGTGAGGCAGGGTCGTACTCTGCGGATGCTGTAGAGCATGAACCTACAAGAACGGGCCACCGCCTTGATGTTAGTTGAGAACGACAGGGTGTTGTCCAGGATCACGCCAAGGTTCTTAGCGCTCTGGGAGGAGGACACAATGGAGTTGTCAACCGTGATGGCGAGATCATGGAACGGGCAGTCCTTCCCCGGGAGGAAGAGCAGCTCCGTCTTGCCGAGGTTCAGCTTGAGGTGGTGATCCGTCATCCACACTGATATGTCTGCCAGACATGCAGAGATGCGATTCGCCACCTGGTCATCAGAAGGGGGAAAGGAGAAGATTAATTGTGTGTCGTCTGCATAGCAATGATAGGAGAGACCATGTGAGGTTATGACAGAGCCAAGTGACTTGGTGTATAGCGAGAATAGGAGAGGGCCTAGAACAGAGCCCTGGGGGACGCCAGTGGTGAGAGCGCGTGGTGAGGAGACAGATTCTCGCCACGCCACCTGGTAGGAGCGACCTGTCAGGTAGGACGCAATCCAAGCGTGGGCCGCGCCGGAGATGCCCAACTCGGAGAGGGTGGAGAGGAGGATCTGATGGTTCACAGTATCGAAGGCAGCCGATAGGTCTAGAAGGATGAGAGCAGAGGAGAGAGAGTTAGCTTTAGCAGTGCGGAGGGCCTTCGTGATACAGAGAAGAGCAGTCTCAGTTGAATGACTAGTCTTGAAACCTGACTGATTTGGATCAAGAAGGTCATTCTGAGAGAGATAGCGGGAGAGCTGGCCAAGGACGGCACGTTCAAGAGTTTTGGAGAGAAAAGAAAGAAGGGATACTGGTCTGTAGTTGTTGACATCGGAGGGATCGAGTGTAGGTTTTTTCAGAAGGGGTGCAACTCTCGCTCTCTTGAAGACAGGAGGGACGTAGCCAGCGGTCAGGGATGAGTTGATGAGCGAGGTGAGGTAAGGGAGAAGGTCTCCGGAAATGGTCTGGAGAAGAGAGGAGGGAATAGGGTCAAGCGGGCAGGTTGTTGGGCGGCCGGCCGTCACAAGACGCGAGGTCAGAGCACAGGAGGTCAGAGCACAGGGTAGGGCAGTGTGAGCAGAACCAGCGGTGTCGTTTGACTTAGCAAACGAGGATCGGATGTCGTCGACCTTCTTTTCAAAATGGTTGACGAAGTCATCTGCGGAGAGGGGGGGGGGGGGGGAGGATTCAGGAGGGAGGAGAAGGTGGCAAAGAGCTTCCTAGGGTTAGAGGCAGATGCTTGGAATTTAGAGTGGTAGAAAGTGGCTTTAGCAGCAGAGACAGAAGAGGAAAATGTAGAGAGGAGGGAGTGAAAGGATGCCAGGTCCGCAGGGAGGCGAGTTTTCCTCCATTTCCGCTCGGCTGCCCGGAGCCCTGTTTGCGAATGGCATTGTCAAACTATGGTTGGTGTGTGTCCATTGTTCCATTGAGCACAGACACCTCTGGTATAGTTGAGCCAGAAGCCTGGGGATAAGGGCCAGTGCTCCAACTCCATTAAACAATTGAGTCCTTACACAATGAAAGAATCCCGGTCATAATTTCCAGTAGGTGTCCACAGAAAGACCGTATGGGGTTCCAACAAAATACACTTCAGCTTTGTGTGGGGTGGTGTCATGGGTGCTTTTCTCTTCAAGTCTGTTTGGGTGCCAATTCTATAAAAGTATTGTTAGAGGGATGAAGATTTTGTTGGGGTGCTAGGCAGGTATTAACCCTGCCAAAAGGAAGAGTAGGATGGAGTACCACTAGCAGAAGGCTGCCTGCCAGTTAACTTTTCTCTCCACTGGCTAAGGCACACCATATAAAACGCATCACAACCAATATCACCTCATACAATAATAATGGCAGAGGAATTTGAAAGGTTTCATAGAAACAATATACAAAGAACCCAGTCATCAACAGAGGATTTTCAATATTCTGTATGACTTCCCAGTAGTGTGTTCATAGACAAAACAAAAGGCCTTAATGTCAATCTTCTCTGCAAAATGTAAATAGTCCCCCACAAAATCAATACAGTTCTAACAATAACTTCTCAAGCAAACTCCCTTTACTTTAAAATGTCACACCAAATACGACTGGCCGGCAGCTAATAGTCCAACGACACTGAACATCAAAAGGAGCAAGTAGGACAAAGTCTGCGGTGAAAAGCACTGGAGCGATAGAGGGGTCTTAGTGCAACTTCAGGCCAGAAGTCAACAGCTGATGGTTTGTTTCTCAAAGCTTCGCAACAATGTTGCTCCTACTCCATGCGAACATTGACAGGAGCAGTCCACAAATATTACAACTATGACCTAGAGTGGTAACACTGGCGATTGATTTGCCTTAAACACTTTACAACTAAGCACGCGGAACATAAACGACTTCTGCAGCGTTGGACACTGTCAAGTTTCCACGCCAACAGAGCTATCTTTTATTTCCTCCTGACTGCTGATGCGCTCTTAAAGTGGCAGTGCACAGTGAAGGCTCTGCAGGATTCTGCTACCTCTCTTTACCCCACACATACAACTCTGTTAGGTCCCTCAGGTCAGCAGTGATTTCCAACCACAAAGACCAGGGAGGTTTTCCAATGCCTCGCAAAGGGCACCTGTTGGTAGGTGGGTAAAAAAAAAATCACTTCGGATGGTGTATCAATACACCCAGTCGCTACAAATTTGAAACGGAATATAGCTAAGCACAGGCAAAATTCTAGCGGAAAACCTGGTTGTCTGCTTTCCAACAGACACGGAGACGACTTCGCCTTTCAGCAGTACAATAACTTAAAACACAATGTGAAATATACACTGAGTTCTTGAGTGGTATAGTGAGTTTTGACTTAACTATATGAGTGTCTTGCAATGATCAACCAACTTGACAACTTGAATTTTAAAAATGTGCAAATCAAGGGTTGAATCTGTTTCAGGGACAGAACTGAAAACTGAAAATTAACTATTTGGGAAACAGAACCATGAACCAAAAGTGATCTATACTGTTCTGGAACAGAACCATTTATTTTAAAAGCATTGGAACCGGTTAATAACGTTATTTTACATTTTCAGGAGTTATTTTCCAGTCTCACAAATCAAAGAGCAAATGCAAAGCCCCTACTATCACTAATTCCAGTGTCTGCCTGCCAGCTGGAAGTCTTTACCAGTGGGTGTGTGCATTGTAGGCTACCTGCCCCTCCCCCTCTGACAAAATTAGGGAGTGATGTTAAGGATACTATAGGTTTCATGTTGGATTTATTAACTACAGAAAGGTAAGACGTTAATTCTAGTGCTGTTCTGCACACAAGTGTTTTAGCCAGGTAATATTTGTTCTGGTCCAATGCTAAACCAACTCGGAAGTTCAAAGACATTCAAAGTTCCTCTGTAAACGCTGCTTCTCCGTAGGTATAATTCTGTGGGCCTAATTCAGATGCTGCCCTTCAAAGAAAGCTTTTTCACCCTCCATTTCTGAATCTCATGCCCTACACTGACTGGCAGCACAGTGTCTTTCATTATCATTAAACCATGTTGTTATAGCAAAATACACATTTCTCTATGCAGATTAAATCGTTTACCCGCTCCACAGCAAGCTGCTCTATCCTCACTGATTTGTTTAAATTTGTCTAGCTAAAAACCGTTTTTTGGGGGGTTTGAAACCGGTTCAGAACTTTATTTTGCTGGTCGGAACAGTGTCTAACAACAAAATGTGAAATGTCACTGGGTATGAATACTTTCTGAAGGCACGATGTTCTCCTGACTACTTGGGGTAATGTACTTGGCTTTATGGATACAGATTTTTTATTTTATTATACAACATTGACCACCTCGCTCTCATTCTGTTTCTTCCTACAGCCCCTCTCTCAGACCAGGTTACCGGCCTGAATCTAGAGAAAACAGCCAGGAGGTGAAGAGACTCAAAGAAAAAGCGATCGTGAGTACATTTCTATCCAAGTGAAGTTGGCGGTTTGTGCCTTTAAAAAAAAGAATGGCTGCTATCTGTGCCCATTTGTAACCTCCATAAGAGTTTCTTCATTGATACACGATGACAAATCGGAACGGGACACAGTTTGTCTCTGGGTCAAGTTCTGGGGGGGGGTGCTGTTAAGCCAATTGTGGCGCAGGATAAGAAATGTCATCTGACTGTCATTCTCACTCCCCCTCTCAGGAGGAGCGTAGAGTTGTTTATGTAGGGCGAATCCGGGGGACAATGACACGGAAAGAGCTGAGGGAACGCTTCTCTTTGTATGGCGAGATTGAGGAGTGCACTCTACACTTTAGAGACCATGGGTAAGTACTCTAAAACACAGGTCATGTTTTGTTTCAACAACGAGTAATTCCTCATGTTCAGTAGGCACAATTATGGAAAACATTTAGAAACGAAAAACATTGTGTCTAGAGAACAAGTCTATTTTACTGCCTCATCACAGAATATTTTCTTTGGTTTTATGCTTATCCCAGTGCTAACACCTAGGCTTTACCCTGTCAGTTACATGAACCCCCCCCCCCCCCCAGTGCACTGTCTTTGAACCTGGTTGACCCTTTCTGTGGTCTCTCAGGCCAATCTACAGCTGCTACAGCAACAACCTGGCTTGTTTATAACTGGGGCCTCTCACCAGGTGGCTCTTTTAAGAACAACTAACACCTCGGCACACACAGTAGTCATTGGTAGTGTTCATGTCACCAAATGGAAGAAAACCGGCCAGCAGGACTACCTGGACTATAACGTTTATTGTAGTCTCTGCATTTTATTAAAATATTGTCAATTGTGTTTCCATCTCTGTGATAGGGATAACTATGGGTTTGTGACGTACTACGATACGAAGGATGCGTTCACAGCCATCGAGAATGGTGGCAAGCTCCGAAAGCCTGACGAACTCCCCTTTGACCTTTGCTTTGGGGGAAGGAGACAGTTCTGCAAGGCCAGCTACGCTGATCTAGGTAGAACATACTTTTTTGGGGATGGTCAACACTGGTACAACTTCTCAGTTTTCAGATAAAATTATCATAGATTTATTGTTCTGGCAACTTTCTTGATATGCACCTACATTGATTGCAGTGACGCAAGGATAGTTAACAGTGACACTAATGTTCTTTCTCTCTTCCCTCCAGATTCTAACCGCGAGTATGACCCGTCGCCTGCAAAGGGCAAGTTTGATGTACTTGACTTTGACACTTTACTGAAGCAGGCCCAGAAAGGTCTGAAGAGGTAACAGAGGTCAGCCCACTGGGGGCGCCATGCTAAGACTTACCTCAGAGCCGCGGCAGGCTCCTCCCACCTTTAACTCTGCCTTCGCCTTGACCTAGGGGTGGATCGCAACCAATGGTCAAAACGTTAGCCAGCTGACATCGATAAACATACAGATGTAGCTCTTTTCTGGTTCATAAAAGCTACAGTTTAAAGCTGCAATCTGGAAAATAACCTTAGATTTTGGGTTAGGAGGATTGTAAGAAGAGTAAGGCATTGTAAGAAGCTTATAGGGCATTTAAGTTACGTTCCAAGTCGATGGAATCAGTCATTAATTGAATCAAATACATCAGAATCTGTCATTAATTGAAAATGGTTGGATGGCAGGAAGTCTAGCTTTTTATATGGATTGTTTTAAGTGTTAAATCATTTATGCCATGTTTGTTTCAAGCTTGTCTTTATGAACTCTGAAATGTTATTTCTGAATCATTTGAAGTGACAGCTGGCTAACGTGTTGTCCTGCATTGACAGAGCTACCGGTCTTTATTTAGGTAGGTGTTTTTTGTGTGATTTTGTTTCTGCAAGCTTACACCTTCTATTGAAGTGAAGATTTGTATGAAAAGATTAAAAGCAAAAAAAGAATTGAAATGGAAAACTTTTTAACCGGAAAGAATTTATTTAAATGTGTAATCAGATTTTCCACAATATATGGGGGGGGGAAATACGCTTTAGAAATGGGGATACTAAAGTGAATATTCCCTGATATTTGGGAGAAGGTGGAACGACATTGCTGAAATGTACCGCAAACCTAAATAAACCAAACTTTTTAAACTGGTTGACATTTTGATTTTTGTCTAGAGCATATCACTGACTTACCTGAGTCAATATTGGTTTTGAACATGGCTCCAGTCTGTTGCTTTTCATTCATTCTTCACAGACCGATTTCAGAGCTGGGAAACCAGAGGACTCAATTGGTTTTGCTCACCTGTCTTACCCTCATTTTGTGAAACTAATGTGCTTGTATTTAATGACTTCTCCACTTGCCTGTCATCAGGAGAATGAGTGTAAAGTGATAATACATTTAAATTAGTTGTAAGACATTTTACAGTTTAGGATGAGAAGCATATTATTTTGAAGTGTGCATGCGTTTCTCAGAAAACTGCTGATTTTAAAAGGGGGTGTGAAGAATCTTCTAGATTTTGTTCATTAACGCCTAAATGAAACTGCCTCTGAGTTGGCCAGGGGGCTAAACTAGAAAAACCTTAGCCTCTACCAAATAAAACTGGCGAAGCCACAAAAGTACTTCTGTGCAAGGGTGTTCATTTACATAGTACCATTTCTCTTTTTGGAATCACTAACTCAAAGTATACATGAGGACAGCTAAACAGTGCTGCCCCATCAACAGTGCAATCAAAAAGCTGTCCCCATACCAAATATCAGCTTCCATTTTCCACTTAGCTAAACATATGAATTCTTAATTGAACCTTTTTTCAATCGGTATGTAACACATTTACAGAATCTCATCACTACTGACATGGTCTCTTCCAATATACCTATTCACATTAACGCGCCATTCGGGACAGGCAATACAAAGCCAGCCCAATTGCCGTAGCTCGGGTCTTTATTCCAGCATACCCAGAACCTAACAGACTGGAACAGAAACAGAGCGCTCATCCAGAACATTAAGTGCAATGTCAAATTGAACATGAAAGCTTGTCTGTGTATTCCTTTTATACCATACCAAACTTACTGAAGGGAGGTAATGTATGAACTGAGATCGTTAAGTTGTGTCGACCCACATTGCTAACATAGCAGGGAGGGGTAGATGAGTGTGTTAGCTTACCAAATGGTGCCATTGACGGACTTCTCTATCACATTACCTTCCTCTCCCTAAGCAACCAGGTTTCGAAAGCCCGGATAGGCAGCCTGCTGTGACATTTTCTTGACCTGCTTTGTCACGGACACAGAACCGGAAGGGCTGGAGCTCCAGATACCACCTGGTCACGCAAGCATGCCTGTCCTTCATGGTCTGGATCCACGTCAGGGGTCTGTGTGCAGGTCAAATTCTCTTGTGCCCACTCCGGTAGTACTGGAGGCTATCTTGTGCCCACTTTATAGCCAGGCACTCAGTCTCAATGGGCGAATACTTGGTTTCTCTGGTCAAGAGCTTCTGACTCTGGTACAGCAGTGAAGCTTTTCTCCTGGCTCTCCTTTTTGTGAATTAAGGTACTGCAGTGCCAGCTAAACCCGCCATAAGCCCATTGACTCACCCGATGGCAGGTCTCTGGGGAGATGTCAAACTTCACCAGCAGCTCTTCCTTCAGGTCCTTGTTGACGTTGGACAGCCCCTCATCCATTGCTGTGTAAACCAAGGCCTGTGAGCAATGGGACTAGCCTGCAGGCCCACTACCTCTGGCCATCGCCACATCTTGGCCATTCGCTCAAACCTCAGCAGGTAGTTAAATGTCCTCCCCCTGCTGGTATGAAGGCATCTTCTGCTCCTTCCTCAGGAATGGTGGAGGGTGGACGTTAACACTGTTGGACTGGTCTCTTGGTGCTGGGGCTGGCCTCATCACTGCTTGGGGATCCTCCGTCGTCCTGGTGTTGGCAGCTCGAGCAGTTGTTCTGTTTGGCTCCTTGGTCGGGCTCCTAGTTTCTCATAATTTACCTCTTCACCGGACGATACCATGGTATTCCACCCCGTTTCTATTTTTAGGTACCTTTTCTGAAAGTTGTTGCTGCTGCTGAGAACGCAACCCTGTATGTGGTCCTTTACATCTCTTTTTGGAATTCACTGATTTGTGGTGCGCCATCCCACCGCTGCCACTATGTCCTTTTGTGGGGGAAAACGTATTCTGATTGGCTGGCTGATGGCTGCACCCTTGCCCAGTTGTGAAATCCATAGATTAAGGCCTAATTTATTTATTTCAATTGACTGATTTTCTTATATGAACTGTAACTCGGTAAAATTGTTGAAATTGTTGCATGTTGCGTTTTAGATTTTTGTTCAGTATAGTAATGCTACAGACTCCAAGAAAGGTTAAAATCTCACCTTTTCTGGTAAAAGAAAAAAGGTGCAAGCTGAAGTACACAGTATAAATATGCAAAAAAATATTTCCTATTCAACAAGTATGATTAAGGCTTGAAATTACATTTTTTCTTAATCTATAAAATGACAAAGATTTCACCTTAACTGTAAAATACATTTGTATATTTAGTGTTGGAAAACAATTGCATGTTTTCTAAAGGAATCTCCTGATCAAAACATCTGCCCCCTTCGCTGTGAAGATGCTTGGAATGCTGCCATTTTGCAAGCTCCGACCCAACTTTGCTTAGCAAGAAAGGCACTTCACTGTACCTATGCATGTGACATTAAAACTTGAACATCTCACAGAGCTCTAGCCCTGAACTCATTAGGAACACGCCTTTCATCTCATATTAATCTTGTCTGTCTATGACAAAGTGTTTGTTTAAAATCCATGAATTATATTTGATTACTGGCTATAAATCGATCTCAGAATGTGTTACAGGAACGAAATTTCTCTCCTGCTGCGTTACGATGTAAGGATTCCAGGCATATGCGTTGTCAGTGGCTGTGATGTCGGATTCAGCCAGGAGTTGATGGACAGTCGGAAGAGCGGTAGGAAGGATATCCCAGCTTCAAGTGGTGTCAGACATCTTGCTTCACACAGGCAGAAGACAAATACTTCAGTTTCCTTGTGAATCAGGGCTGCGGCTCAATTGCAAGCCATTTCGATCTACGGTGTCAACAGATCGATGTTTAAGCAAAAACCTAGATTGGAACCGGTACCAGAACCACACAGGTCCCCTAAACAGGGGACTTTACATCAAAGATGTTAAGAAATGCTAGCGGCCGTGACTGAATTCAAACATGAGTTTGCTTCAGAGTGTGGTTTGATGTGGGTGTCGTATGTTTGCAGGTGGGAAAAGTTAGCCAAATTATTTTGACGATTCGCTTTAGCCTGCTGGTGTGCAACTGTGGCAAAGTTTGTTTGACTTTGGATAGCCTATCTCCGGGGCTAGTTAGGGATTGTCAATAAATTTCACAATCTAAGTTATAAAAAATATTGTCTGTTGCACACCTTTTAGTTCTCATTGAATGCTTTTCAATATGTTTATATACATTTCTACAATTTATTGTTGGTTTGAGCTTTTACAGTCAATGAAATGTGGAGCTACTGGAATTTTAACATTATCCCAAGGACATTGTGCAATTTATAGATGGCCCCTAACTACCCCATACAGATATCCAGAGTAAACCCAAATTGACCACGGGCATTAGCGATTGGGTCACATGCAGCTGCACTCCAAATTGATGATTAGACTACTTGTGTGCTGCCAGCTGTGGGCAGGAGGGGGAAAAGACACTAATTTACATTGTGATGCTGTCACGACCACCAGTCTCACAAAACTCAGTTTTGGACAAGACTGACTTTATGACAAAAATTATCCTATTTACACTTTGTACTCAATTTTGCCAGTAGAATAAATGTTTGACTCAAATCGATGACACATTTTCTAAATCAAATCAAATCAAATGTATTTATATAGCCCTTCGTACATCAGCTGATATCTCAAAGTGCTGTACAGAAACCCAGCCTAAAACCCCAAACAGCAAGCAATGCAGGTGTAGAAGCACGGTGGCTAGGAAAAACTCCCTAGAAAGGCCAAAACCTAGGAAGAAACCTAGAGAGGAACCAGGCTATGTGGGGTGACCAGTCCTCTTCTGGCTGTGCCGGGTGGAGATTATAACAGAACATGGCCCAGATGTTAAAATGTCCATAAATGACCAGCATGGTCGAATAATAATAAGGCAGAACAGTTGAAACTGGAGCAGCAGCACGGCCAGGTGGACTGGGGACAGCAAGGAGTCATCATGTCAGGTAGTCCTGGGGCATGGTCCTAGGGCTCAGGTACTCCGAGAGAGAGAAAGAGAGAATTAGAGAGAGCATATGTGGGGTGGCCAGTCCTCTTCTGGCTGTGCAGGGTGGAGATTATAACAGAACATGGCCAAGATGTTCAAATGAGAAGTTATTTTTTAGGAGCAGTTGCTCTTTAAAACATTTCCATGCTAGCTGCTGAGAGGATATTCTTGTGCGTCCTCTGCTGAAGTAGGTTATCAAGGAGGGGAGAATACTCAAGAGGGGTTTTCTCTTTTGGGCAAAAGTCTGTCCTCCCCTCCGTGACCCAGAAGCCAATAAGTGGTCGAATGGTCAAGGAGGGGGGACACTTTTCACTCCACTTCGATTATAAGTGATTTTCATAACCTACTATGTTAATTATCCTAACCTGTTCCGTAAGTTCTCCTAACTTGCTACACAGTGGCGTGAAAATAGTGTTTCTCGGTCGAGTGTGTCAATTCGTTAGTAGGCAAATGGAAGATGGTCCTCCGCTCCTCAATAGTCTCCTTTTGGCGAGGAAGCACAAGTGTACCCTACCGCGGAAGAGTTTTGATATCTGCCACACCCCCTTTGAATCAACTGTTCTATGGTCGGAGTAGAAAAGCATGCACACATTTAAAAGAAAGTATTGCTACTTTTCCTTTGATCTATGACAGGGATTGGCAACTTCAATCCTTGGGGGCCTGATTTGGTGTCCCACTTTTTCCCCAGCCCCAGCTAACACACTTGACTCCAATCAACTAATTGTGATCTTCAGTTTGTATTTGCTAGGGATGGGGAAAAAGTGTGACAGCACTCCGACCCTGAGGACTGGAGTTGCCCATCCCTGATCTATAAATTGTCTTGCACAACTAACTTAGGGATGGATCAAAATGTACAGAATGGTTACCTGGAGGAAAATGGAGGAGGTTCATGCTTTTTACATTTTAGTCCAGGGAAGGGTCATATAATTTGTAATTGATGACATTTAAATATTTCTGTGTTTTAGAATTAGTTGTTTATTAGGCTATATATCGATGATATTTAGTATAGTTTTATCTGAAAAATGCTAACTTTTTTAATGTTTCACTATTTTTATTTTTCCGAAATTCACTGAAGAGGATGGTCCTCCATTTCCTCCTCTGAGGAGCCCCCACTGATCGATGTGTGCCCAATGCCGCCCCCCATTACGTGCGCCTATAGCCGATTTAGTGTGGTTCAATCAAATGATCCGTAACCTATATGCTATAGGCTACGAAGTGCATGCTCGGAGAAGAACTGAGCAAAGTTATATATCTAAAAATATATTTATTTAACTAGGCAAGTCAGTTAAGAACAAATTATTATTTACAATGACGGCCTACCAGGGAACAGTGGGTTAACTGCCTTGTTCAGTGGCAGAACGACAGATTTTTACCTTGTCAGCTCTTGGATTTGATCCAGCAACCTTTCGGTTACTGGCCCAAAACTCTAACCGCTAGGCTACCTGCCACCCCAATAAATGCTGGGATGATGTAAATAAAACTAGGCTACATTACACACTGCAATGGATATTCCAACCCTGAGCCCCGGCCTGCTCTGCTCTTGCTGATCCAAAACTTTTTTGTGTGCTGCCTAACTAATGGCTGTGCTGCGTAGGCCTAGTGTCAATTCAGGAAGAGAGTCAAAGGCTTCCGAAAATACTTTTTTATTAGGCCTAGTCCCCAAAAAATCACTATATTCCACACGGACTAGCCTATAGCCTATGTTCTGTTCAGTTGGAGAAGGAGAGCGCAAAGCTGATAAGGAGGACAAGAGGTCAACAGAGTTATTGACCTCACAATAAGCCAGATTTGAGTAATTTACATTGTGGTGCTGAAAATTGAAGCAGCAGCGGCGGCACAATGATTCGGAAATGGACAGCTCATGGTGCGTAAAGTAAGCAAATTCGAGTAGGCATAATTGACTCCAACCATCTTCCTTTTATTAATTAGACTTCACTAACAACAAGATGGCTTTGTTTTGTAGCATATTTCTTCCTATTTAAGAAATAAGAGGTAGGCCTACCTGTTTGACAGACGAAATTAGGCTATACGCTGCTATATCCATAGATTTGTCAGTCAATTCCTCCACCCTCCATGCACTCTTTAAATGACCCATCTCAGTGTCAGTGAAGGGCTTTTCAGTTATAACCAAGACTTGAATTGAGGGGGTGAGACCTACCTTTTATTCAAGAAAATGTCAAAAAGCACAGTCCTACCCCTTGTTAGCTTAATGATGGACTATGCAGAAATCGTTCTGCCATTTCCTGGTTGCTAAAATTCGATATCAGTTCATGTGACAAAGCAAGTATAGAGAATCGTTGTACCATTTAAACCGCTGGGAAATATATTTTCCATAACCAAAAATATTGTATTTTCAGCTGTTTGAAGCTGGTGTACAAAACCAAAAGTAAAAGATGCAAAAAATTAACTTAAGTTCGGGAAGCATAGAAATAGAGCACATAGAACAGAACTACCACTTCTTAGACTAGCTTTCAATGAGAATTACATATCTATAACACACATTTCTACGTGAATTTGATCTGGTCTCTCTTAAAGGTACATATTGGATCATATTATATAATATAATTAAGCAATAAGGCCCTGGGCAGTGTGGTATATGGCCAATAAATCATGGCTAAGGGCTGTTCTTATGCATGACGTAACTCAGAGTGCCTGGATACAGCCCTTAGGTCTGATATACCACGGCTGTCAGCCAATCAGCATTTAGGGCTGAACCACCCTGTTTATAAAGTGATCTATAATTTATACCAAAGAGATATGGGGATATCTTTGTTTTGTTTCTTTGACATTCAGACGCTGAGCTACCACCTATAGCTGAGGAGACAAAAGAAATCCACTTTGCGCGGGAAGTAATATAATAATGTCACTATCAATTGGTTAAGCTATTCACATTCTGTACAATAGAAGATGTTTAAACCCAGACAGCTTTTAGGGAAACACTTGTGACCTCTCGTTGGGATATGCCACGCAAGAAGAGTTAGCCAGCAGTTAAAGCTGAAGTTTTTCTGCGTCGTAATGCCTCTGTCTGGGGTGGAAAGGTAGGCATAACTTTTGTAAGTACAATGCTCAGATTCCTATTGACATCTCAGATTTAATTATTTGCAAACAGGGACAGTTTTGTTGCAAACAAGACACACTGATTTGGCATTGGAGAAATGTGATAAGGTGAACACAGGCCTATTTCTTTGTCCATTCTTAGCCTGTAATTTCGGTTAAGAAATATTCTGCTAAAATTATGTAGAATTGCATGAAATGTTTATTAAAGGCAATTTTTTCTTGGACCTGCAAATACGATGATAGATTCATGCGATGCTTTTACTATAAGGGACATCTTTCCACCCCTACTCTTGTCCACTGTGATCTGCGAACCCACAACTTTCTGGCCCGCTGCCCAGTGTGCTAACAAAATTCCTGCGTTGCCATGTAATGCTTACAAGATGAATAACAGTTTCTAAAACTGAATATCTAAGGCTCTGGTCTGTCCACAAAGTGAGGGTATGTTCTCTGCTACCCACTTTGTTTTCATTATTATTTTTGGTTTAGGGGGGGTTTTAGGAAAAATAGATTTTACTGAAGGGAGGGGCATCCATTTTCATTTCAGAGAGGTCCCATTTTCTCCATGTAACCCTTATTTATTATAAATAACGTTCACCCCCCAGGTTTGGCTACTAATGAATTGACACCAAAGATGGTGGATAAATGAATGCCGTTAACCATTTTTTTTAAAACCTTTATTTAACTAGGCAAGTCAGTTAAGAACAAATTCTTATTTTCAATGACGGCCTAGGAACAGTGGCCTGTTCAGGGGAAGAACGACAGATTTGTACCTTGTCAGCTGGGGGATTTGAACTTGCAACCTTTTGGTTACTAGTCCAACGCTCTAACCACTAGGCATTGAAAAATGTATGTACGGGGTGGCTCTCTCATAGACACCAATGCAATACCAGCTGGGTCTGGTCTGCTAAGTTCATTGACTTTCATTGTACCAGGGGGGGGGGGGGGAGCCAGAGGTGTCTCACGTGCTCTTCCGTCTCTGCTGACACACTCGACCACTTATCTGTTCCCGGGCCACGGAGGACAGGACGATGGAAGAATGGAGGAGAGGACGGACATTTGCCCAATTGAGATCAAATCATATTGTATTTTTCACATGCGCCAAATCCTTACAGTGAAATGTTTACTTTACAAGCCCTTAACCAACAATGCAGTTTAAAGAAAAATACGTGTTAAATAACAAATTGGAGGGCCTGTTGTCCAGACCTCTGGCAGTCTCTATGGGGTTCAATTCTCGGACCGACTCTCTTCTCTGTATACATCAGTGATGTCGCTCTTGCTGCTGGTGATTCTCTGATCTACCTCTACGCAGACGACACCATTCTGTACACTTCTGGCACTTCTCTGGACACTGTGCTAACTAACCTCCAGACAAGCTTCAATGCTATACAACTCTCCTTCCTTGACCTCGAATTGCTCTTAAATGCAAGTAAAACTAAATGATCTTCAACCGATCGCTGCCCGCACCTGCCCAGCATCACTACTCTGGACGGTTCTGACCTAGAATATTTGGACAACTACAAATACCTAGGTGTCTGGTTAGACTGTAAACGTTCCTTTCCAGACCCACATTAAGCATCTCCAATCCAAAATTAAATCTAGAATCGGCTTCCTATTTCGCAACAAAGCATCCTTCACTCATGCTGCCAAGCATACCCTCGTAAAACTGACTATCCTACCGATCCTCGACTTCGGTCATGTCATTTACAAAATAGCCTCCAACACTCTACTCAACAAATTGGATGCAGTCTATCACAGTGCCATCCATTTTGTCACCAAAGCCCCACATACTACCCACCACTGCGACCTGTACGCTCTCGTTGGCTTGCCCTCGCTTCATACTCGTCGCCAATGACTGGAATGAACTGCAAAAATCGCTGAAGCCTCTTATCTCCCTCACTAACTTCAAGCACCAGCACACAGATCATTGCACCTGTACATAGCCTCATCCCCATACTGTATTTATTTATTTTGCTCCTTTGCACCCCAGTATCTCTACTTGCACATTCATCTTCTGCACATCTATCACTCCAGTGTTTAATTGCTATATCGTAATGACCTCACCACTATGGCCTATTTTATTGCCTTACCTCATTGCACACACCGTATATATACTTTTTTCCCACTGTATTATTGACTGTATGTTTGTTTATTCCATGTGTAACTCTGTGTTGTTGTATGTGTCGAACTGCTTTGCTTTATCTTGGCCAGGTCGCAGTTGTAAATTAGAACTTGTTCTCAACTAGCCTACCTGGTTAAATAAAGGTGAAATAAAAAACATTTGAACTATTAACAAGGCGGGCAGGTCTCCATTGCCAACAATAGCAAAGCAGGCATTGTGACGTCGAACAGTAACCCGGGAATCGAACGTTCGGAAGGAGAGTTGGTCCCACGGTGTTCAATAGAACTAAGAGGAGCTGGCAGGGTGAAAAATGCCTTCAAGACTATGGCAAGCAGCTGGGACATATGGTGCTATTATGAAACTGGGCTCCACGGCGGATGCAGTGAACTCAGAACAAAAACATTGTTAAAAATGTCATATGTCCAGCCTACCACAGGTACACTCAGATCGACGTCGTAGAGGTTGGTGTTCAAAACATTGTTTGTTGTAAAAACTGCCTCCAATTATTGTGACAGCCTCGTACTGAACATATAATGCTTGTTATGTTGATCGTTTTGAGTATTTCGTGCGGTTCTGTCAGTCAAACTATCACGCTCTCAACTAAAAGTATCACAACTCGCCTCCCGCCACTAGCATGCGCTGGCGTCGCGCGAATGTTTCCGGAAATAGAAACACATTTATTTTCTTTCTTTATTATTATTTTTAACAACAAATCAATACAGAAAGTACATCAGGGAACACAATTATTTATATATATGTATATACAATGGACAATCGAGCTAGGGGGTACAATATTACATTACAATTACACAAGGACCTTAAGGGACATACATGCACTTATAATTCTAACAGCTTTTTTGTTCGGAGAGTATTTAATTTTCTTAAAATACAGTTCAATTTATTTTTGTAGAATAAGACAATGTGTGTTTTTTGTGTATATAATTTGGCCAAAAGAATAGAAACACAAATGGCATGTAACTCGCCGCGATCCACTGATGTTCCAAGGCGAATAGTGTTTTGCCACTGTCTGGTGGCGACTAGTTTGATCCAGTCTCCTGAACATGCGCAGTCGGTGTAAACAGGAAGAATCTGCGGAAACTAGGGCTAATCTAAAAAGACTAGTCGAGATATTCACAGGAACAAATATATACTTTATTAATCGTAAATGTATGTTTTTTTGTTGCGCACAAGTATGTCAACAGATATGCAATATGACATAATATTATTCTAAATTAAGTATTTTTTGCACAGCGGAAGGCAGAATTGCTAGCAACGTTAGCCAACGAGCAAGCTAACGCTACCTATTCATATTTTGACAGATTGGTAACTGAAGCTAGCTAACATCTAGCTGTCGTTTCGTTTTACTAGAAACTTGTTTGCGTGAATCTAATTTGAACAGACAAGCCGAGCAATATTTGTTGTGTTCTGCGGCCTGTGAGCATATCCTCAAATTCCTCGCTATCACCGGAGTTTCAGATCTTGTTCAAACATATATTTTTCTCTCTCAACCCTGTCTGGTGCTAGCTACGAGAACAGACCGTCTGTAGAAATGGTTCAGAAAGACACGCCGGTGGTGGATACGTCTCAAGCGGAGACTGAAACGAGCCCATGTTCGGGGCCATCTAAGGCTGGTTCCGAAGCATCTGGCCTTGTGGAAGAACCGATAAACATAGAGGTGGAGCTGTCGGGCCGCAGGAAATTCATTAGTGGAGTCGTGGAGGGTGAGCAGAACATATAACCTTCTTGATAAATTACGTTGTTTTGTTATAGTTACTGTCTTTGATGCATACATGATTTGCAGACTAGTCAGATGAGAGTGGCAGACACATTTGCCAGCTAACCATTACTTTTACAGCTGAGCTTGATACGTTTTAGAGAATAATTGTGATTATTCAGGACAACGTGTCATTAACTCTGTATTGTACAATTAACAATTGTTCAATTTCGATGACCCATCTATATGAATTATGGATGTCGTTATGTTTAAACCGATCAGCATAGCTGAATTTTATGTGGGGCAGAAATGAGCGTTTGAATCAGGAAAGACTCCTCTCACAAGCATGTCAATGGCACACTCCCATAAAACCTGAGACGTCTGTGGCATTGTGTTGTGACAAAACAGCACACTTTAGCGTGGCCTTTTGTTGTCCCCACCTGTGTAGTGATCATGCTGTTTAAATCAGCTTCTTCATATTCCACACCTTTCTGGTTGATGGATTATCTTGGCAAAGGATAAATGCTCACGTACAGGGATGTCTCAATTTTTTTGAACAAATTTGTTTACATTTTTTGTGCATATAGAACATTTCTGGGATTTTTTATTTCAGCACATAAAAACATGGGACCAACACTTTACAGGTTGCATTTATATTTTTGTTGAGTATATAATTGTAAACTTTTCAAAGCGCCGGTAGTTACTTCAGATTTCTATCACCTGAATCATGTGCACTAGATACAAATACATGCATACTTTCTGAGCTCGTGCACGTGTTTACATGGTTCTGCGCATGCTTCCGGTGAACGCATTACCAGCGCTTTGAAAAGTTGATGTAATAATACTTTCCTGTGGATATATTGTCTCACATTGCTACCGCCATGGCAAACGCGTGGCAGCTGAACGTACAAAGCCAGGGTAATAGATGGGGGTGGATGTCTGCAGACCTGAAATGTTTGCTATGTGTGTTAAAACTGACTGTTTGACTTTTGTTTTCAACAGGCTTCTACGGCCGGCCATGGACAATGGAACAAAGGAAAGAGCTGTTCAGGAGGTAATATAATGTCTGTGTACAGCAGGCTGGCGTATGGTGTTTACTAGTGCTCTATCATAATGGAATCGGTGAATGTACGGTCATTTTTAATGTCATTGGAAATGTTTTCAATGAACGTTGTCAATATGTTCTGTGATAAACAAAGCAAACCGTGTCACACAAAGCCTGTGTTAATCACAATATGTGTTGTGTTCCCCAGACAGCAGAAATGGGGCTTGAACACATACCTCTACGCTCCTAAAGATGACTACAAGCACAGGATGTTCTGGAGAGAGATGTACTCAGTAGAAGAAGCAGGTGAGCTTGTCTCATCATGGACATGGGTTGAAATGATTCCTGTCACATATACCTACATATAAAAGTGTACAGGTGTTGCTGTTTGTGCTTGTTGCACTAGATTTATTTTCGAATGAATGAGCTTACTCTGAAATACATCAGCAAGGGAAGGTTGCACAGTATATTTTCACAAATCTAGCAACTTAGATTGATATCCCATCAAAACAGTCTTTACGCAAAAGTGTATTTTAACAATAATAATACACTTCTATTTTTGAAATTTGAATTACATTTATCAAAAACTCATATACCAAAAATACATGGCAGCTTTGACGTCATGAGAAGAACTGGTAGGGGTGGCAGTGCACTGTTTACCTGCATTCATTTTGATAAAAAATGCGCTAGATGGGAAGACAGTCCTACCTCTTCGGGCAGACTAACAACAGCGGAAGAGTAGATTCAACATGAAGCTGATGCTAAGAAACCGCTCTTTGGCCACACTCAATGTAGGCTCCAAGTCCACTGACACCACCTGTGTTACTTACAGCACCACGGTGGGCGCTTTCGATGCTGGATGTGAATCGAGTAAGTAGGTACTAAAGTGCCAAAAGAGTTTTGGCATGTTAGGTTGTTAGTAGATGATGATAGCCAGCTAGCTAAGTGCCCGGGGCATGCAAAACGAACTTGCCTCACACGGATCTAGCGTGGGGTTTTGGGATGGAATAAGCTAGCTACAACAACAATTCCAACAGAATACTACACGTTTTGTAGAGATTAATGGTCGAATACCAATCGGATTAATGTCATTGTTATTGCAAGTACATCTTTATTTTTTCTGAACTGCCTGATCTTCATTGGCCTATATACAGTATACAAAAGTATGTGGATTCGGCTATTTAAGCCACGCCTGTTGTTGATGGGTGTACAAAATCGAGCGCACAGCCATGCAATCTCCCATTGACAAACATTAGCAGTAGACTGAAGACTTACTGAAGAGCTCATTGACTTTCAATGTGGCACCGTCATAGGATGCCACCTTTCTAACAAGTCAGTTCGTCAAATTTCCGCCCTGCTAAAGCTGCCCCAGTAAGTGCTGTTGTTCTGAAGTATAATCGTCTAAGTGTTGCAACCAAGGACAGACCATTTTTACGTCCTAAGCACTTTTGCACTTGCCGGGCTCGGCCCCAAATTGGTAGGAACGGAAGCACACAGGAACGGGACCGCCAAGTGCAAAAGTGCTTAGGATGTAAAAATTGTCTGTCCTTGGTTGCAACACTCACTACCGCGTTCCAAGCTGCCTCTGGAAGCAACATCAGCACAAGAACTGTTCGGGAGCTTCATGAAATGGATTTTCATGGCCGAGCAGCCGCACACAAAAGCCTAAGATCACCAACCGCCATTGGACTCTGGAGCAGTGGAAACGCGTTGTCTGGATTGATGAATCATGCTTCACCATTTGTCAGTCCGATGGGCTAATCTGGGTTTGGCGGATGCCAGGAGAGGGCCACCCACCAAAACTCAATGACCAGGCAAGGAGGGCATTAATCAGACAGGCAACAAAGAGACCAAAGATAACCCTGAAGGAGCTGCAAAGCTCCACAGTGGAGATTGCATTATCTGTCCATAGGACACCTAGACCCACTCCAATTTGCTTACTGCCCAAATAGGTCCACAGACGATGCAATCTCAACCACACTGCACACTGCCCTAACCCATCTGGACAAGAGGAATACCTATGTGAGAATGCTGTTCATCGACTACAGCTTGGCATTTAACACCATAGTGCCCTCCAAGCTCGTCATCAAGCTCGAGACCCTGGGTCTCGACCCCGCCCTGTGCAACTGGGTACTGGACTTCCTGACGGGCCGCCCCCAGGTGGTGAGGGTAGGCAACAACATCTCCTCTCCGCTGATCCTCAACACTGGGGCCCCACAAGGGTGCGTTCTGAGCCCTCTCCTGTACTCCCTGTTCACCCACGACTGCGTGGCCACGCACGCCTCCAACTCAATCATCAAGTTTGCGGACGACACCACAGTGGTAGGCTTGATTACCAACAACGACGAGACGGCCTACAGGGAGGAGGTGAGGGCCCTCGGAGTGTGGTGTCAGGAAAATAACCTCACACTCAACGTCAACAAAACTAAGGAGATGATTGTGGACTTCAGGAAACAGCAGAGGGAACACCCCCCTATCCACATCGATGGAACAGTAGTGGAGAGGGTAGTAAGTTTTAAGTTCCTCGGCATACACATCACAGACAAACTGAATTGATCCACTCACACAGACCGCATCGTGAAGAAGGCGCAGCAGCGCCTCTTCAACCTCAGGAGGCTGAATAAATTAGGCTTGTCACCAAAAGTACTCACAAACTTCTACAGATGCACAATCGAGAGCATCCTGTCGGGCTGTCTCACCGCCTGGTACGGCAACTGCTCCGCCCACAACCGTAAGGCTCTCCAGAGGGTAGGGAGGTCTGCACAACGCATCACCGGGGGCAAACTACCTGCCCTCCAGGACACCTACACCACCCGATGTCACAGGAAGGCCATAAAGATCATCAAGGACAGCAACCACCCGAGCCACTACCTGTTCACCCCGCTATCGTCCAGAAGGCAAGGTCAGTACAGGTGCATCAAAGCTGGGACCGAGAGACTGAAAAACAGCTTCTATCTCAAGGCCATCAGACTGTTAAACAGCCACCACTAACATTGAGTGGCTGCTGCCAAGACACTGACTCAACTCCAGCCACTTTAATAATGGGAATTGATGGGAAATTATGTAAAATATATCACTAGCCACTTTAAACAATGCTACCTAATATAATGTTCCCTACATTATTCATCTCATATGTATACGTATATACTGTACTCTATATCATCTACTGCATCCTTATGTAATACACGTACAGTGCCTTGCGAAAGTATTCAAAGTATTAACTTAAGGGGGCTGAATAATTTTGCACGCCCAATTTTTCAGTTTTTGATTTGTTAAAAAAGTTTGAAATATCCAATAAATGTCGTTCCACTTCATGATTGTGTCCCACTTGTTGTTGATTCTTCACAAAAAAATACAGTTTTATATCTTTATGTTTGAAGCCTGAAATGTGGCAAAAGGTCGCAAAGTTCAAGGGGGCCGAATAATTTCGCAAGGCACTGTATCACTAGCCACTTTAACTATGCCACTTTGTTTACATACTCATCTCATATGTATATACTGCACTCAATACCATCTACTGTATCTTGCCTATGCCGCTCTGTACCATCACTCATTCATATATCTTTATGTACATATTCTTTATCCCCTTACACTTGTGTCTATAAGGTAGTAGTTTTGGAATTGTTAGCTAGATTACTTGTTGGTTATTACTGCATTGTCGGAACTAGAAGCACAAGCATTTCGCTACACTCGCACTAACATCTGCTAACCATGTGTATGTGACAAATAAAATTTTATATTTGATTTGATTTAAGCCGTACACTCCACTGAAATGGGCTTCACGGAAGAGTGACCCGAAAAAAGCCATTGCTTAAAGAAAAAAAATAAGCGAACACGTTTGGTGTTCGCCAAAAGGCATGTGGGAGACTCCCCAAACATATGGAAGAAGGTACTCTGGTCAGATGAGATTAAAATTGAGCTTTTTGGCCATCAAGGAAAACGCTATGTCTGGCGCAAACCCAACACTTCTTATCACCTCGAACACCATCCCCACAGTGAAGCATGGTGGTGGCAGCATCATGCTGTGCGGATGTTTTTCATCATTAGGGACTGTGAAACTGGTCAGAATTGAAGGAATTATTATTATTATTTTTTTTTTTAATTTAACCAGGTAGGCTAGTTGAGAACAAGTTCTCATTTGCAACTGCGACCTGGCCAAGATAAAGCATAGCAGTGTGACAGACAACACAGAGTTACACATGGAGTAAACAATTAACAAGTCAATAACACAGTAGAGAAAAGAAAAAAAGGGGGGGGAGTCTATATACAATGTGTGCAAAAGGCATGAGGTAGGCGAATAATTACAATTTTGCAGATTAACACTGGAGTGATAAATGATCAGATGGTCATGTACAGGTAGAGATATTGGTGTGCAAAAGAGCAGAAAAGTAAATAAATAAAACAGTATGGGGATGAGGTAGGTGAAAATGGGTGGGCTATTTACCAATAGACAATGTACAGCTGCAGCGATCGGTTAGATGCTCAGATAGCTGATGTTTGAAGTTGGTGAGGGAGATAAAAGTCTCCAACTTCAGCGATTTTTGCAATTCGTTCCAATCACAGGCAGCAGAGTACTGGAACGAAAGGCGGCCAAATGAGGTGTTGGCTTTAGGGATGATCAATGAGATACACCTGCTGGAGCGCGTGCTACGGATGGGTGTTGCCATCGTGACCAGTGAACTGAGATAAGGCGGAGCTTTACCTAGCATGGACTTGTAGATGACCTGGAGCCAGTGGGTCTGGCGACGAATATGTAGCGAGGGCCAGCCGACTAGAGCATACAAGTCGCAGTGGTGGGTGGTATAAGGTGCTTTAGTGACAAAACGGATGGCACTGTGATAGACTGCATCCAGTTTGCTGAGTAGAGTGTTGGAAGCCATTTTGTAGATGACATCGCCGAAGTCGAGGATCGGTAGGATAGTCAGTTTTACTAGGGTAAGCTTGGCGGCGTGAGTGAAGGAGGCTTTGTTGCGGAATAGAAAGCCGACTCTTGATTTGATTTTCGATTGGAGATGTTTGATATGAGTCTGGAAGGAGAGTATGCAGTCTAGCCAGACACCTAGGTACTTATAGATGTCCACATATTCAAGGTCGGAACCATCCAGGGTGGTGATGCTAGTCGGGCATGCGGGTGCAGGCAGCGATCGGTTGAAAAGCATGCATTTGGTTTTACTAGCGTTTAAGAGCAGTTGGAGGCCACGGAAGGAGTGTTGTATGGCATTGAAGCTCGTTTGGAGGTTAGATAGCACAGTGTCCAATGACGGGCCGAAAGTATATAGAATGGTGTCGTCTGCGTAGAGGTGGATCAGGTAATCGCCCGCAGCAAGAGCAACATCATTGATATATACAGAGAAAAGAGTCGGCCCGAGAATTGAACCCTGTGGCACCCCCATAGAGACTGCCAGAGGACCGGACAGCATGCCCTCCGATTTGACACACTGAAATCTCTCTGCAAAGTAATTGGTGAACCAGGCAAGGCAGTCATCCGAAAAACCGAGGCTACTGAGTCTGGCCGATAAGAATATGGAGATTGACAGAGTCGAAGGCCTTGGCAAGGTCGATGAAGACGGCTGCACAGTACTGTCTTTTATCGATGGCGGTTATGATGTCGTTTAGTACCTTGAGTGCGCCTGGAGAAGCCAGGCGGAAGGCATGGCCAGCCGTTGAGAAATGCTTATTGAAGTTTTCGATAATCATGGATTTATCGGTGGTGACCGTGTTACCTAGCCTCAGTGCAGTGGGCAGCTGGGAGGAGGTGCTCTTGTTCTCCATGGACTTCACAGTGTCCCAGAACTTTTTGGAGTTGGAGCTACAGGATGCAAACTTCTGCCTGAAGAAGCTGGCCTTAGCTTTCCTGACTGACTGCGTGTATTGGTTCCTGACTTCCCTGAACAGTTGCATATCACGGAATGATGGATGGAGCTAAATACAGGGAAATTCTTGAGGGAAACCTGTTTGTCTTCCAGAGATTTAAGACTGGAATGGAGGTTCACCTTCCAGCAGGACAATGATTGTTTAACACTTTTTTGGTTACTACATGATTCCATATGTGTTATTTCATAATACAATGTAGAAAATAGTAAAAAATTAAGAAAAAGCCTTGACTGAGTTGGCGTGTCAACTTTTGACTGGGTGTGTGTGTGTATATTTATCATAGATTTTTTTGCTGATACAGAATTAAGAAAAACACAGGATATGATCGGATGATAAGTTGGCTTTATTCATAGTGCAAAATCTATTTTTCTAAAACAACCAGAGGACTAGGTATGATGTTGGTCTTCACTGTCTTATGTGGACAATGGCTTCACTCCTGCTGATATTCACTCGTGTGTCCTTTTCTTGACGTCACTTTTCCGAATGCTTTCCATCACGACTTCGGTCAAATTCAAATTAAGTATACATTTCTCCCAAAATACAAAGGTGAAGTGATATGTAATTTTGGGACTTTTATTTGGATGAAACAAATCAGGATGTTTTTAACAGTAACCTTATTCTGCAATATTTGCTTTATTTTCTTTTAAAGGGAATTAAGTTGCCTCCTTGAACATTCTCATAGCATTTCAGTTTTACATTTCTAGGTCTGAGCATCCCTTCAGCAAATTCATAACATATTTTATATGTTATAGTTATAATACAGCTATGTAATAAACAAACTGTCTCACATATTTCACATCAATACAAAGTGTGTGCGAGTGAGTGGCACATTGAATAGTAAAATTTAAAAAGACACTGCTGTGAAATAGTTGTGAAATAGTATCTATAACAACTAATGCATCTCTCTCTCATAGAACAGCTGATTACCCTGATCAGTGCTGCAAAGGAGTATGGGATTGAGTTCATCTATGCCATCTCCCCGGGCCTCGACATCACCTTCTCTAACCAGAAAGAAGTGTCCACACTCAAAAGGAAACTCGACCAGGTAACACAAACCTGTCTTAAAAAATGTATCCCAAGGCCTCCCGGGTGGCGCAGTGGTCTAGGGCACTGCATCGCAGTGCTAGCTCTGCCAGCAGAGACTCTGGGTTTGAGCCCAGGCTCTGTCACAGCCGACCGGGAGTGCCATGGGGCGACGCACAATTGGCCCTGTGGCGGGCCGGGCGCAGTGCATGCTAACCAGGTCGCCAGGTGCACAGTGTTTCCCCAGACACATTGGTGCGGCTGGCTTCCGGGTTGGACGTGCGCTGTGTTAAGAAGCAGTATGGCTTGGTTGGGTTGTGTTTCAGAGGACGCATGGCTTTCGACCTTCGTCTCACCCGAGCCTGTACGGGAGTTGTAGTGATGAGAAAAGATAGTAACTACTAACAATTGGATACCACGAAATTGGGGAGAAAGGGGGGTTCAAAAAATAAATAATAATCCCCAAAAATTAAATGCACCCCTCCTTCCCTTTCAGATAATGCACTAAAACCACTGCTAATGTGCTGATTGAGATGTTAGGATTGGGTTAGAGGAGAACTGTCTTGCTAATAACGGTAATATTTCATCACGGTCTATAGTCTTACATCCTTGACTGAGTACATAGTCTACCATATTAAATTACTAGAGTGGCTATGTTAATAGGTATAATCATGATTTTACTTACTTACAAGTCCCTAACCAACAATGGAGTTCAAGAAATAGTGTTAAGAAAACATTTACCAAATAATGAGGCAAAATGAAGGGGGTACCGAGTCAATGTGTAGGGGTACAGGTTAGTCAAGGTAATTTGTATGTGTAGGTAGAGGTAAAGTGACTATGCATAGATAATAAACAGAGAGTAGTAGCAGTGTAAAAGCAAAGAGGGGGTCCAATGTGATTAATTGTTCAGCAGTCTTATCGCTATATATGTCCTGGATGGCAGGAAGCTTGGCCCCAGTGATGTACGCTCCAGCAGGTGTATCTCACTGATCATCCCTAAAGCCAAAACCTCATTTGGCCGCCTTTCCTTCCAGTTCTCTGCTGCCAGCGACTGGAACGAATTGCAAAAATCTCTGAAGTTGGAGACTTTTATCTCCCTCACCAACTTTAAACATCTGCTATCTGAGCAGCTAACCGATCGCTGCAGCTGTACTTCACTATTGTAAAGTGGCTGTTCCACTGGATGTCATAAGGTGAAAGCACCAATTTGTAAGTCGCTCTGGATAAGAGCGTCTGCTAAATGACTTAAATGTAAATGTAAATGTACATAGTCCATCGGTATACAGCCCACCCAATTTACCTACCTCATCCCCATACTGTTTTTATTTTATTTACTTTTCTGCTCTTTTGCACACCAGTATCTCTACCTACACATGTTCATCTGATCATTTATCACTCCAGTGTTAATCTGCTAAATTGTAATTATTCACTCCTATGGCCTATTTATTACCTACCTCCTCATGCCTTTTGCACACAATGTATATAGATTATTTTTTCCTACTATGTTATTGACTTGTTTATTGTTTACTCCATGTGTAACTCTGTGTTGTTATCTGTTCACACTGCTATGCTTTATCTTGGCCAGGTCGCAGTTGTAAATGAGAACTTGTTCTCAACTAGCCTACCTGGTCAAATAAAGGTGGGGGAAAAAATGGCTGTACGCACTACCCTCTGTAGTGCCTTACTTGGTGAGAAAGGGGTGTTCTTGGTGTGTTTGGACCATGATAGTTTGTTGGGGATGTGGACACCAAGGAACTTATCTCTCGACCAAATCCTACAGCCCCGTCAATGTTAATGGGAGTCTGTTTGACCCTCCTTTTCCTGTAGTCCACGATCATCTCCTTTGTCTTGCTCGCATTGAGGGAGAGGTTGTTGTCCAGGCACTGCCAGGTCTCTGACCTCCTTCCTATAGGCTGTCTCATTGTTGTCTGTGATCAGGCCTATCACTGTTGTCCTCCGCAAACGTAATGATGATGTTGGAGTCGTGCTTAGCCACGGAGTCGTGGGGAGCAGGGAGTGCAGGAGGGGACTAAGCACGCACCCCTGAGGGGCCCCGGTTTTGAGGATCAGCGTGGCAGATGTGTTGTTGCCTACTCTTACCACCTGGGGGGGCCCGTCAGGAAGTCCAGGATCCAGTTGCAGAGGGAGGTGTTTAGTCCCAGGGTCCTTACCTTAGTAATGAGCTTTGTGGGTGCTATGGTGTTGAATGCTGAGCCTTGGTCAATGAACAGCATTCTCACGTAGGTGTTTCTTTTGTCCAGGTGTGAAAGGGCAGTGTGGAGTGCAATAGAGATTGCATCATCTGTGGATCTGTTGGGGCGGTATGCGAATTGGAGTGGGTCTGGGGTTTCTGGGATGATGGTGTTGATGTGAGCCATGACCAGCCTTTCAACGCACTTCATGGCTACCGATGTGAGTGCTACTGGGCTGTAGTCATTTTGGCAGGTTACCTTCGCATTCTTGGGCACAGGGACTATGGTGGTCTGCTTGAAACATCTAGGTTTACAGACTCAGTCAGGGAGCTGTTGAAAATATCAGTGAAGGCACTTGCCAGTTGGTCTGCGCATGTTCTGAGTACACTCCCTGGTAATCAGTCTGGTCCGCGGCCTTGTGAATGTTGACCCGTTTAAAGGTCTTGCTTACATTGGCTATGGAGAGTGTGATCACACAGTTGTCCGGAACAGCTGGTGCTCTCATGCATGCTTCAGTGTTGCTTGCCCCGAAGCGAGCATAGAAGGCATTTAGCTTGTCTGGTAGGCTTGCGTCACTGGGCAGCCCGCGGCTGGTTTTCCCTTTGTAGTCCGTAATAGTTTGCAAGCCCTGCCACATCCGAAGAGCTTCAGAGCCGGTGTAGTAGGATTCAATTTTAGTTCTGTATTGACACTTTGCTTGGTTGTTTGTTGAACTGAGGCAATTGTAGGATTTCTAATAAGTGTCCGGTTAGTGTCCCGCTCCCTGAAAGCGGCAGTTCTAGCCTTTTTCTCAGTGCAGATGTTGCCTGTAATCTATGGCTTCTGGTTGGGATATGTACTTATGGTCACTGTGGTGACGACTTCGTCAATACACTTATTGATAAAGCCAGTGACTGATGAGCTAAAATCCTTAATCCCATTGGATGAATTCCGGAACATATTCCAGTCTGTTCTAGCAAAACAGTACCCCAACCTTCTCCCTCTGTATCTCCGCATTTTCTTCATGCTAATGACAGGGATTTGGGCCTGGTCTCCGGAAAGCAGTACATCCTTTGCGTAGGACTCAGTAACTTTATGTACAAAATAAGTTATAAACAATGCGGAAAAAACGAACAAAATATAAAAGTTGGTTAGGAACCTGTAAAACAGCAGCCTGCGGCGTAATATATAATTATCAATACAGGTTTTATAGCACATTTTATGTATATATTGCCTCTAAAATATGTTAACCAATCATAAATGTCCACATTTGTGTTTTCTTGGAAAGAGGTGAGTGCAAATGTACAACTTGTCAAAGTCCTGTCATCAACTGATTTTGTCCAGTTTTTGGTTTGTTTGAGTGGAATGTTAGCATATTGGCAGTTAATTAGAAACATTTTTTGAATTATTTCAACTGACTGGCTAGCTAGCTAACAAACATACAGTGCAAATATATTCATTATTTTACACCATCTTATCACAGCACTGGCAAACCATGATTGACCCACCCCTTAACCAAAATGGCTGACCAATATCATCATACGGTTCATGTCCATTCTAATTCCTAATTCTATGGCCTCTACATCTTTGACTGTCTGCACTTACTCATTTACTGGAGTCTTAACACATCGTCTCATAATTAATACTCTCGCTCAGGTGACTCACTTTGGCTGCAAGTCATTTGCCTTACTGTTTGACGACATTGACCACAACATGTGCCCCGCCGACAAGGAAGTGTTCAGCTCCTTCGCCCATGCCCAGGTGTCCATCACCAATGAGATCTTTCAGTACCTGGGAGAGCCTGAGACCTTTCTCTTCTGCCCCACAGGTAACACACACACACACACACAAGCATTTCTTAGTTTATATGGTATCTCCTGGTTTCCCTCCTTTTCGGGATGTTTTCTTCAGTTTTGTGCCTACTGAACACGACCCTGGATAACCTGTATCTGTGTATCGACGTGCCCTGTGTTTATGTATGTAACTGAAATTTGGTCCGGATTCATAGTTGATGGAAGATATAGATTCTATGTATGTTTTTCTTTGTGTCTTACTAAACCAGAGTACTGTGGAACGTTCTGCTACCCCAATGTTGCCCAGTCCCCCTACCTGCACATAGTGGGAGAGAAGCTGCTACCTGGCATTGAAGTGCTGTGGACAGGTACAGTAGATCCGAACAAATTCAAATTACACATGTTTTGGCACTCATTAGATTAACCTTAAACACCAACAGACCTTGTAACATACTTTATAACTTTTATGACTCCTAGATGTATCTGAAATTATGTTTCCAGGTCCTAAGGTGGTATCGAAAGACATCACAGTGGAATCAATAGAGGAGGTCTCTAAAATCCTGAAGAGAGCTCCGGTAATCTGGGACAACATCCATGCCAACGACTACGACCAGAAGCGTCTGTTCCTGGGGCCGTACAAGGGGCGCTCCACGGAGCTCATCCCCCGCCTAAAGGGGGTTCTCACCAACCCCAACTGTGAGTTCGAGTCCAACTTCGTAGCCATCCACACCCTGGCCACCTGGTACAAATCCAACATGAACGGAGTGCGTAAGGATGTCGCCATGAGTAAGTCTGATTTAGACTTTAGTTTTAATCCCACAATAGATTTAATTTGTCCGTTCTGGCACTCTCGGGTACAGTGAAATTAGTCTGACTGGGATGGACTTTATTTATTTATTCTCTTTTAATAGATGTATTTTTTTCAGCGACATTATGTTCTGCAATTTGCCAGAGTTAACCTAAAAGGCAAACGTCTTAAAGCAGGGTTGTACAGCTTTGGTCCTCAAGGACTGCTGTTTGTGTTGGTTTTTTATTGTTGTCCTAAACTGGTGTGTTATTGCCAATTAATGACAATAATTGATCGATGAAGCGCCACAGAGAAACCAAGAGTAGTAGGATAGAAGTAACCCTTGTAATCAGTAATCATCCCGGTCTTAAAGGTGTAGGGTCTTTTAGCACTGTTATGCATGGTTAATCCACGTGTCTATTTGGAGGCCAAGTGAATGTTTGTTTTGGTGTTTATAGAGTAGAGTAGGGTCACACAATGGCTGTCCCCAAGTCTCATGTCTGTAGGTTTTTAGAATGACACAAAAAGATATGTTCTCGAAAGAGCACAGCATTCTGTCCGTTCAGATTACATGGCTTTCAGTTCCATCCAGTCACATGAGTGGTTTCTCCAATAGAGGAAGGGAAGGGGGCACTTTCACAGTATTCAAACAGGCCTGTACATTACACCTTGTTATGGTATCTATATCTATCCCTGTCCTTCCTTCCCCTTCTCTCCCTTCCTCCCTCTCTCTCCCTTCCTCCCTCTCTCTCCATCCTCCTCCATCCCTCTCAGCGGATGGAGAGGACAGTACTGTGTCTATCCAGATCAAGCTGGAAAATGAGGGCAGTGATGAGGAGTTGGAGACAGACATGTTGTATAGCCCTCAGCTCGCCCTGAAACTGGCCCTCTCAGAGTGGCTGGGGGAGTTTTTAGTGCCTCACCAGTACAACAGTAAGCACCGTGACCTACCTATCATCTTGCATATAACACCTGTGTATGTATTTCTGTTGCCTTACTTCATACTGTATCATTTGGAGCAATGTTAAATGCCTCTCAAATCCACCACTGGATTTTAAACACTCGTCAATCATCCATTAAAGCTAGACATTATATATTTTTCATAGTATGTTGATATTTGTTATTTAAGCCTTTATATATTTGTCGTGTATAGCATGTTGACATTGTCTCTGTTCTCGTCTCCTCTCCAGGTCGCCAGGTAACCCATAGCGGAGCTAAGAGTTCAGCTATTAACGTGTCATCACTAGGCGCCTCCTCCCTCTGCGCTGGTACTACAGTCACTACAGTGTTCCGACAGCCCATCATGGCCCCCACAGGTGCCCCCGACCCCAATAACCACCCCATGGCCAAGAGTCTGCAACAACAAGAGGTGGGGTAGTTAGTTACCAATTTAACTTAGATTATTTTAGATCATTTTAATATTAGATAGATAGTACATAAAGTATGTAATGCACATCCAATGGCTTTGAGCTCATTTCCCTTGTTTGTCTGTGTTGTCACTGAAGTCTCACATTAGTCTACATATGACAAAAAAAAAAAAAAAGATTTTCATTACAACCGATCGACAATAAACACGCAATAGTATGAAAAGATCCCCGGGGGATCACGGAGATAGTGAGGCGATAACTTGTTTCCCCAAACGCTTCTGTTGTTCAGGTGGATGTTGAGAAGAAGGAGTCTGACGAAGAGCCCATGGAGATGGTTGTGGAGAAACCATATGAGACGGAGCCAGAGCCAGACCCTGTAGCGGAGGCTGAAACTGAGACCAAGAACAGCCTGGTCCTTTTAGACAAGATGGTGGAGGATCTGAAGCCCATGGACACAGACCGGGAGGTCCTAGTTCCTGATTCCAAGTCTCCAGAGGAGGACATTGACATGGCCCCCATGCAGACAGACGAACAGCTCAAACAGGTAAGACGTTTGTGTGTGTCTCAGACCTGGGTTCGTATACGTGTGTATTTGATTGATTATTTGTTATTCTTATGTTCTGTGTATTTTAATATTTTAAATTATTATTTTCAAATACTTTTATTGGAATTTGAAAAGTATTTAAGTGTTTTCAAAACAATTCCTATAAATAATCTATTTATTTCCAAATACATTATGGGAGTAGTGTTGTCACGACACCGACATTTTACTAGCGATACCATGTAGGGGGGAGTTCTGCGCATGTGCTATGCAAAAACCTGTCACTGAAATTCACACTTCTACTCAATTCAACACATTTTAATTTAACTTCACGTGGTTCAGTGTGTAATATAATGCTGCGTATAATGGCATATTTGCAAAGGCCTACCTGTGATTTGGTTGAGGAGGAATGGGAGGAAGAGATATACAGTGCCTTTCGGAAAGTATTCGGACCTCTTGACTTTTTCCACATTTTATTAGGTTACAGCCTTACTTTAAAATTGATTTACATTTGTTTTTTCCACCTCACCAATCTACACACAATATACATGTTTGCTCATTTTAAAAAGATATCACATTTACATAAGTATTCAGACCCTTTATTCAGTATTTTCTTGAAGCACCTTTGGCAGCGATTACAGCCACAAGTCTTCTTGGTTATGACACTACAAGCTTGGCACACCTGTATTTGGGGAGTTTCTCCCATTCTTCTCTGCAGATCCTCTCACGCTCTGTCAGGTTGGATGAGGACTGTCGCTGCACAGCTATTTTCAGGTCTCTCCAGAGATGTTTGATCGGGTTCAAGTCCGGGCTCTGGCTGGGCCACTCAAGGACATTCAGAGACTTGTCCCGAAACCACTCCTGTATTGTCTTGGCTGTGTGCTTGGGGTTGTTGTCCTGTTGGAAGGTGAACCTTCGCCCCTAGTCTGAGATCCTGAGTGCTCTGTAGCAGGTTTTCATCAAGGATCTCTCAGCACTTTGCTCCGTTCCTCTTTGCCTCGATCCTGACTAGTATCCCCACAACATGATACTGCCACCACCTTGCTTCACCGTAGGGATGGTGCCAGGTTTCCTCCAGATGTGACGCTTGGCATTCAGGCCAAAGAGTTGAATATTAGTTTCATCAGACCAGAGAATCTTGTTTCTCATTGTCTGAGAGTCTTTTAGGTGTTTTTTGGCAAACTCCAAGCGGGCTGTCATGTGCGTTGTACTGAGGAGTTGCTTCCGCCAGGCTACTCTACCATAAATGCCTGATTGGCAGAGTGCTGCAGAGATTGCTTCTGGATGGTTCTCCCATCTCCACAGAGGAACTCTGGAGCTCTGTCAGAGTGACCATCGCATTCTTGGTCACCTCCCTGACCAAAGCCTTTCTCCCCCGATTGTTCAGTTTGGCCGGGCAGCCAGCTCTAGGAAGAGTCTTGGTGGTTGCAAATTTCTTCCATTTAAGAATGATGGAGGCCACTGTGTTCTTGGGGACCTTCAATGCTGTAGAAATGTTTTGGTATCCTTCCCCAGATCTGTGCCTCAACACAATCCTGTCTCGGAGCTCTACAGACAATTCCTTCGACCTCATGGCTTGGTTTTTGCTTTGACATGCACTGTCAACTGTAGGATATTATATAGACAGGTATGTGCCTTTCCAAATCATGTCCAATCAAATGAATTCACCACAGGTGGCCTCCAATCAAGTTGTAGAAACATCTCTGATGATCAATTGAGACAGGATGCATCTGTCCTCAATTTCATGTCTCATTGCAAAGTGTCTGAATACTTGTGCAAATAAGGTATTTCTGTTTTTTAAAATAATTTGCAAACATTTCTAAAAACCTGTTTGCTCAGGATTTTTATTTCATACATTTTGTAATAAGGCTATGAAGGAACAAAATGTGGGAAAAGTCAATCCGTCTGAATACTTTCCGAGGGCACTGTACATACAAATGTCTTTGAAAGTAATTGAAATACCCATAATTGTATTTGAACCCAGGTCTGGTTGTGTGTGTGTGTGTGTGTGTCTGACAATTACATACAAAGCTACTCAGATTATCCAAAGTGACTTACAATTAAATTACATATGTTTAAACAATTACATTTTGTTTGTTTTTCAGGATGTTTTTGTGCTTGGTCCCAATGAGAAGGTATTGTACACTGAAGAGTCTCTTTCTTTGGAGGACCTGATCCTGCTGGCTGAGCTCTTCTACCTGCCCTATGAGTACGGACCCAAGGCCCTACACATGCTCAAGGAGTTCAATTGGCTCCGGGCTAACTGCAGCACCGTCGGTGTCGACTGCAAGGGCAAGGAGCCAGAGAAGGTAGGTGGGGGGGAGGGGAGGATACCTAGTCAGATCCACAACTGAGTGCATTCAACCGAAATGTGTCTTCCGCATTTAACCCATACAAGTCTTAAGCTATATGGAATTGCTTTAAGAGTGTCATACCAAGGATCATTTTGTGGTTTGATTTTGATTTTTAAAACCCCTTGAAGTATCAAAATATATATATATTTTTTAATGTACATTATTTTTGACCTTACTGCTATTAGCCAGTACAAACGCATTGAATAACAGATTAGCTACATGGAAAAACAATTTGTGGAAGTTTGAAATGTCCTATAAGAATGATCAGGAAACATTTGTTATTTATGACATTTTTTGGGCTCTAAACAGTATCTTATTTATTTATCTATAATTTGTTTGGTACCGGGGGCAATGGTTCCCTCTGCGTGGTAGTCCCGGGGGAGCTGCGCAGCCTGCGCAAAGAAGCACGAGATTTAAATAACAGGATTGAAGTTCACTCTATCAATGTTTCCCTTTACTGTGGAAATTGTGATCGAACCAATGCAATATTAGCCACTTTCAATGCAACATACCTAAACAAGGTTTTGATGTAGGCAGAATGCACAGGAGTAGGATTATTTTGCATTGAAAGGCACGAAGGGGACCTTCTAAACAGGTCAACATTCACAAGAGCCAGACGGATTACCAGGACATGTACTGCGAGCATGCGCCGACCAACTGGCACGTGTCTTCGCTGACATTTTCACCCTCTCTGAGTCTGTAATACCAACATGTTTTAAGCAGACTGTTATAGTCCCTGTGCCCAAGAACACCAAGGTAACTAGAGAATCTTGTTTCTAATGGTCTGAAAGTCTTTAGGTGTCTTTTGGCAAACTCCAAGCAGGCTGTCGTGCCTTTTACTGAGGAGTGGCTTCCGTCTGGCCTGATATATATATATATGCCTGATTGGTGGAGTGCTGCATAGATTGTTGTTGTCCTTCTGGAGAAACTCTGGAGTTCTGACCATCGGGTTCTTTGTCACCTCCCTGACCAAGATCCTTATCCCCCGATTGCTCAATTTGGCCGGGTGGCTCTAGGAATAGTCTTGGTGGTTCCAAACTTCTTCCATTTAAGAATGATGGAGGCCACTGTGTTCTTGTGGACCTTCAATGTTTTGGTACCCTGCCCCAGATCTGTTCCTTGACACAATCCTGTCTCTTTTTTAAAGTAATTTATTGCATTGAACAACACAACATTTTCAGTCTCCTCCTTGTCTGAAGAACGAGTGGATAAACTGGTTAATGTCAAGCCCTGCATGTTTTTTTCAAAATGATCATGGAATGTAGGCCTACATTGAACACCACACATTGGCAGCTACTGTCAGCTTTTCTATCGTTCAGCCATTTCCATGTTAAAATGTTATGGGATGCATTTTCTCCATGGTTTTTGATGGTAGGCCCCTCCTGGTAGGCCTATTATGAACAAATAGCCACAGTAGCCTACTTGATCACTGTTAGTTTGAGTACAGCCTCAGTGTTCAGGGTAAACGCACACCGGAAGTTGCACGTATTTTGTGCTCAGCAGACCTGAAATTTGCTCAGTGCCGGAAAAACTGAGGCATCATTGACCGGGGGACCTTCAGACGAGTCTTGTGAGGTCTGTTGGTGTCCTAGAGCAAAACAACCAACATGTTCGTGAGAGGGTTCACCATAGAGTCATAGTCATAGTGTCATAATAGTTTGTAGGCCCAACTGTTCAGACGCTACAGGCGATTTTGTGAGAATACCGATTTTTAAGGATGTCCAATGGTCTGACAAACACCGCTCTCTAGCTCTGTCACCTTTTTCCCGCATGGCAGATTGTTCCACCTTCCACCGGCTATGGGATGCGAACCAGCGCCCTTCCAATTACTGGCCCAACGCTTTTAACCTGCAGGCCACCCAGGTATTGGTAGAGAGGAGGGAGATTCTATTTATGTTAATTTTGTTAGTCATTACATTTTCTTCTGATATTCAGAGCTGAAAAATATTCCGGGTTGATGGTGGTGACGACTGTGGTACAAAATGGTGTGTGTGTGGTATCCTGAGAGGTCTACCCCGGGGGGTGGTAATAGAAGGGAGGTACGTGCTGCAACGTTGGCTCCCTCTGCTGGGAGTACACGAGCTGGGCACCCCGACATGGATAGCTCCAAGTGGAGGTAATTAGGGGAAGTGCCAACCAGCTGTGGAGGCCACATAAAAGGAGCACTGTGGCACACCGCGGGAGAGACCGACACAGAACCAAAGCTGAGAAGGACTGTGCCAAACCTACGTGCTTTTCTTTGTTATGTTTATTTTATGGCCTAGTAAAGTTGTGTTTGCTGACTAAAACCTCCCGGTCTCTGTGTTAATCTCTGCACCCTCAACCCAACACCCCATGGTTTACCACAGGTGGTTGTGTAGTGTCTTTAAGCAGCCATTGAGATGTTTGTCTAAAACACCGAAACTTGATCCATGCAGTGGCACACACACTGGAAAGTCGATACATTTATTTCTGTCCAAGGCTGTGGATGAGTTCTATCAGTGACCATGTTACCATTGGATATGTATTTTAAAAGAGTCTCAACTGGCCCATGTTCATTAGTAGGACTAATGGCAGTCATGTGACCAAGGTCACAGTTATCATTTTTCAAATAGCCCACTTAAAAAAAAAAATCTCCACTCTGAACTAGAGACAACTGCATGTGTCATATTTTTTAAAGCCCGGCGGTCCCGTTTTCAGTCAGCTGTTTGTTCCACAACACAAAATTCTAAAACTTCCTGGTTTTTCCTCGTCTTGTCTATATCGGCTGTTATACCTAAACCAGGCTTACTTTGCTGCTTTTGGGTCAAGTTTATCGACTTTGAAATGAAATTGAAGGTTCTATTATTTTCATTACGGTCTTCATCCATAGTCGTCGATTACACAGTTAAACAAAAATCATCATAGCCCCTTCTGTTATGTGCCCTAATGAACACCGCCCTGTTTCCTGTCCTCCAGGTAGTGGAGTGGCAGTCCCGGGCGGAGAGGTTTGAGGAGATGTGTTGCTCGGTCATCCAGATGTTCACCAGGCTGTCTAACTCAGCCAACCGCACCATCCTTTATGACCTCTACCCCTACATCTGGGACATCAAGAGCATCATGTCCATGGTCAAGTCCTTTGTCCAGTGGCTAGGTACGCATGGACACACACACTCTCTCACAAACACACACACACACACACTGAATAGGTACATACGGTATGGACACCTGAAACGGTACAGCTTGACTCCGACTTCTCAGAGCCTCAGAAACAGTAAGTGTAGGACATGAAACACATATACAGTACTTGTCAAAAATTTGAACACGCCTACTCATTCCTGGGTTTGTCTTTATTTTTACTATATATATATATATATATATATATATATATATATATATATATATATATATATATACGAGCATATGATATATATATATATATATATATATATATATTTATTATTATTATAAAAAATAAAAAATCCAACATGTATCATAATAGTGAAGACATCAAAACTACACTGCTCAAAAAAATAAAGGGAACACTTAAACAACACAATGTAACTCCAAGTCAGTAACACTTCTGTGAAATCAAACTGTCCACTTAGGAAGCAACACTGATTGACAATAAATTTCACATGCTGTTGTGCAAATGGAATAGACAACAGGTGGAAATTATAGGCAATTAGCAAGACACCCCCAATAAAGGAGTGGTTCTGCAGGTGGGGACCACAGACCACTTCTCAGTTCCTATGCTTCCTGGCTGATGTTTTGGTAACTTTTGAATGCTGGCGGTGCTTTCACTCATGAGACGGAGTCTACAACCCACACAAGTGGCTCAGGTAATGCAGCTCCAGGATGGAACATCAATGCGAGCTGTGGCAAGAAGGTTTGCTGTGTCTGTCAGCGTAGTGTCCAGAGCATGGAGGCGCTACCAGGAGACAGGCCAGTACATCAGGAGACGTAGAGGAGGCCGTAGGAGGGCAACAACCCAGCAGCAGGACCGCTACCTCCGCCTTTGTGCAAGGAGGAGTACTGTCAGAGCCCTGCAAAATGACCTCCAGCAGGCCACAAATGTGCATGTCTGCTCAAACGGTCAGAAACAGACTCCATGAGGGTGGTATGAGGGCCCGATGTCCACAGGTGGGGGTTGTGCTTAGAGAACACCAAGATTGGAAAATTTGCCACTGGCACCCTGTGCTCTTCACAAATGAAAGCAGGTTCACACTGAGCACGTGACAGACGTGACAGAGTCTGGAGACGCTGCTGAAATCAGATGACCTGGCCTCCACAATCACCCGACCTCAACCCAATTGAGATGGTTTGGGATGAGTTGGACCGCAGTGTGAAGGAAAAGCAGCCAACAAGTGCTCAACATATGTGGAAGCTCCTTCAAGACTGTGAAGCTGTTAGGTTCGATTACTCGTTGGTTATTACTGCGTTGTCGGAACGAGAAGCACAAGCATTTCGCTACACTCGCATTAACATCTGCTAACAAAGAAAAACCCATGCATGAGTAGGTGTGTCCAGGCTTCTGACTGGTGCTGTAGGTATGGGAAAAATATGTCAAGTCTTTAAGCTTCATGGTGAAGTCTCATGGTTAGTTTAGATAAGCTCAATACATACACAAAGGTGAATATCATTTTGGTAAGCTTCTGTATGAGCATTAAAGATGTGTGTTTGGCCACATTGCAGTTTCTCCATGATAAGATTGATAGTGCCACAGTATGATCTTTCATCTGCCATCCAGTCTTTGGTAGTTTAGTCATGCACATAGGGGTGGCAGGGTAGCCTAGTGGTTAGAGTGTTGGCCTAGTAACCAGAAGATTGCAAGTTCAAACCCCTGAGCTGACGAGGTACAAATCTGTCGTTCTGCCCCTGAACAGGCAGTTAACCCACTGTTCCTAGGCCGTCATTGAAAATAAGAATTTGTTCTTACCTTTATTTAACCAGGCAAGTCAGTTAAAATAAAAATATTAATGAATCATCTGAAAATGTACTGTATCTATAGTGCCCACTCCCCAGTCTGCTTAACAGATGATTAAGCATGTTTGTGGACTTGGCGATGCAACATTTTAATCTCTGTCGCCTTTCACCTGTGTTCAAGGTGAGTCTAGAGCAGACAGACTCACTCTTATTGTCAGCTCTCCCAGTTAGTTTTAGGATCACTTCGGCTTCACTTATATATCCATCAGCGACAGACATTGACATCCGCTACATTGCTTTTCAATTGTTGTTTTTATTCTGTTTTAGTGCACTTTTTGATTTGTTAATTTTTACTTTGACTAACTGAATGCCGCTTGCACTGCTAGTCACCCCCTACAGTAACCCTAAATGAATTGGTCCACCACAACTAAGTGAATTGTCAGTATCAGTAGTGACAGGTCCAGAGATGGGGTACTGCTGCTTGCTGTGTGTGGTGGCTTCTGCGTTCACACACACGCACACACAGACACACACAGACAGAACCTGCTGCCAGCCTGTGTCTGGGGTGGGACGCAAGGGTAACCCCCCCCACACACTCTGTGAGCTTGGAGAGCGAGGTGACTGACAGTGAAAGGCCATTCTGGTGCATGAATAGATAGTGATCGAATATCTGAGCCAATTTTATTAGCGATCCGCATTGAAACGATTCATTTCATAAAATGCCCTCACTGAGTAATGCAGAGGTCAGCAAAGTCGGCGACGAGCCTATTCTCAGCACATGCTCTATGTACCAGTGTTATTGCTGGCTCAGAGTGCTTAGCCTCCACTGAATACTTTCTTCTATCTGTATCAAAGCCCATACTCCTTGAAATTAAAATCACTCCAACTCACACACTACTCACGGATGCATGAACGCACATGTGCGCACAGACACACTTCACCTGCATGTAACATGTCTTGATAAGAGTCAGAACAACATTTCTGTGAGTGATCTTCTGTAGCCATTGGAAGCTATTTTGATCAACGCTGAAGCACCAGCATGGCCTGTATGTTACACAATAACCATGTTTCATTCACAGGTTTTTGTCCAGAGCTGAGAGCTCTAACCTATACAGTACACAGCAGGCAGCAAACCCACACTGGCAGAACTACAGCTAAATCGAAGCTATAACAGCGTTATGAACCCTTAAACCAGTAGAACAATTTAGACGCTAGAGAACCATTTTGTAGGTCTTTCTAAAGCGTGACCAGCTGGGGGCTAGCTAGACTAGAACATAAAGCAATCTAAAGGCTTTCCCACATCCGGTGAACCAGTCGGTATGTAGATGACTTGTCACGCTTCTCTATTATAACTAAACCGCGCTCGAGGCCCGATCAAAGAGCTTATGTTCTATGTATCTGTCCCCTTATTGGTCTGTAGCTGTGCAGCCGGCAGTCAGTCTTACCTCCTCCCCCCTGGTGTTGTGACTGAGACACATTTACTAACGACTATCTTCTACTGTTCTCTCCCATCACCGTGTGCAGATGGACAAATCCTCAGTACCAGTTTCTACTGCTAGTGGATCACCACTGGCCAATGTCTGCGCAGGCCACCTTTTCTGATTTGGTTATTGTTTTTAATTGTTTTTTTGATTTTCATATCAGATCCGGATGTTTTGATATGGGTGATGGAATGACAGTCACATTTTGCGCAGCGAACTTGAGGAGCGGAGAGATAAACGTCAATGTTTTAGATCTTCTTTTCTCTGGCGCCGTTCATTTCTCTCTAACATGTTTGTTTTTACAAGTAGGCCTTTTCATGGAAGAGGCTTAAACCAGCACTGGATGCACCTACACACTGGAGTTCACATCTGGCTTTCAGAATGTTAGTTTCTCTACTGTCTCTCGCAGTCTGGTGTGTACTAACTATAGTACACACCGTATTTTCCAAATGCTGCTTTGAAAGTGACTAGTCGTTTGTTCACAAAAGCGACGAGCAACTTGCATTGCAATGTGAAACACTGAGACAAACAACTGTGAAATAACTGTTGTTTTATTTACATAGATATGTGTCTCCAATAATTATTTGATATCAACAAATGGCATGTGGTGCTGCTTTACTCCCAAGCACCTGAAAGCGAGCTGTGAATTCCTCCCTGTGGATGCATCTGTATGCTGAGTGGGGCCAGCCTCACCAGAGGAAGTGTTCTAGGTGTCAGGGTGAGGTTGCTACTGGATGTTTATAGCAGGAGCGTTGACTCTTCTGTCCTCTTCTCGCGCTGTGTCTGTCTCATCACATGACAGGAGACCTCATCACCAGGTTTGGGATCGTCTATCAATCTAATCTTACTCTATAGCACCTTTTTTTGTCACAAACTGCTTCACAGGCACAGCAACCAATGATGGCAATGGCAATCATTCATATGTTTTGAAAGGTGTGACTGACAATAGTAGGTTCAAGGTTGCTCTCGTAAGAACGGAGCGGCGTGCCAACACCAAAGTAGGTGTAGGCACTTGAGGTGCACTGAACTTTGCACCCCTTTTAGTTTTGTGTCTTTGCACAGAGCTGTCCTCTCCTAGTTGTCCTCTCTTCCTGTTTTGAGTCCTGCTCCCTGGTCATGTGATGAGGCAGGTTAGATGAGAATGTGACTTCAGATGAGGTGCTGGGGGGCAACGGCAGCTGAAGCTTACACGGTAGGACGAGTTCCCCCTAGACACTGATCCAAGGTCAGATTAGGCTAGTTGGAGCGTGAATGACTTGGAAGTTCTCACTGCAAGTGAACCGGAATCCGACTGTCGAATTGATTCAGGCTTTATAACCTCAATGATTCCTCTCAGTTGAGAAACACCAAAGTAAGCTTTAGTTGCTCGAGCCCAACGTCCAACCAAACCATTTTCATACGAATATATATATATATATTTTTTTAAATATAATTTTAAAAGCATTTTCTTTGGAGTGATGGGTTATCATTATTTTCCAAAGTCCCCCCCCCACCTGCGACCTGTCAGTTAGTCCCGTTTTATCTCTGGTCCCCATGGTAATGATGTGTCCCTCCGCCACTGTGTGCTCCTAACAGGGTGCCGTAGTCAGGCTACTGCACAGTTCCTTAGTGGAGACCAAGAGCCTTGGGCCTTTAGGGGCGGTCTAGCAGGAGAGTTCCAGGTATATGCTTACGCACTGACTTCACAGATTATAAAACTGTTTGTAATGCTAGTAAAGAAAATGAATTACGGGTTTTGTGTTGAAGAGAAAGTGGTTTGTTGTGCAACAGCAGATGTGAAAGGGTTTGGTCTGTCTAAGGTGGGCTGATCATGACTAGGAAGGGTTTATACCTCTGAATCATGAGAATTTTTTAATAAAATGTCCATGTCTTGGACAGTGTGCCTGTAAGTTTCTGAAGGCATTGGTCCAACCAGCATCTGGTATGGTCTGATCAGTCTGAAAAGGGCGAACTGACACCATAAAAAGCTGAAGGAGTCCCTCCAAGGCAGTGTTTTTCTAAAATTTGAATTTCTCTCAGCCGACTGCCCAAAGGAGATGCTGCTTTTCCATGGGGCACGCATATTCTGCCTATTCTCTGCGTGGCATTGCTAGGGTTAGATTTCCATGGCATCTCATTTATTTGCAGGAAAAGCTTTGCAAAATTCTACCCTTTTGCACACGCAAGGGTATGCATCGTAGCACCAACGAGAACGCAAGTGACACCGCCCGCCTAGAAAAACTCCATGAGCAAACACAATACTCCTAGACTAACATCAGATATCCCATGTTTATTTTTTATTTGTAGTAGTTGATCTTTAAAAGACTCGGTGGTTGGTCTTCAAATAAAAATCAAATCAAATGTTAATTTGTTACATGCTTCGTAAACAGCAGTTGTGGACTAACAGTGAAATGCTTACTTAAGGGCCCATACCAACCATGCAGAGAGAAAGAAAATGGAGAGAGAATAGAAAAGTAAAACGTGTAACAATACTATTAATACTAGATTTTAAAAAACTACTAACGATAGCTGATCGATACCGATCAATGTGCAGGGGTCTGAGGTAATGTAGGTAGATACAGGGCATTCGGAAAGTATTCAGATGGGTCCCTTTTCCCACATGTTGTTATGTTACAGCCTTATTCTAAAATTGATTACATAATTGTTTTCCTCAATCTACACACAATACCCCATAATAACAAAGCAAAAACATTTTTTTTTTTTTAAATGTTTGCAAAGGTATTCAAATTAAAAAACAGAAAACTTATTCACATAATTATTCAGACCCTTTATGAGACTCAGTTGAGCTCTGGTGCATCCTGTTTCCGTTGATCATCCTTGATGTTTCTACAACTTGATTGGAGTCCACCTGTGGTAAATTCAATTGGTTAGACATGATTTGGAAAGGCACTCACCTGTTTATATACGGTCCCAGAGTTGACAGTGCACGTCATTACAAAAACCAATCCATGAGTTTGAAGGAATTGTCCGTAGAGCTCCGAGACAGGATTGTGTCGAGGCACAAATCTGGGGCAGGGTACCAAAACATTGAAGAACACAGTGGCCTCCATCATTCTTAAATGGAAGACGTTTGGAACCACAAAGACTCTTCCTAGAGCTGGCTGCCCGGCCAAACTGAACAATCGGGGGAGAAGGTCCTTGGTCAGGGTGGCGACTAAGAACCTGATGGTCACTCTGACAGAGCTCCAGAGTTTCTCTGTGGAGATGGAAGAACCTTCCAGAAGGACAACCATCTCTGCAGCACTTCACCAATCAGGCCTTTATGGTAGAGTGGCCAGATGGAAGCCCCTCTTGAGTAAAAGGCACATGCCAGCCCGCTTGGAGTTTGCCAAAATACACCTAAAGGACTCTCAGACCATGAGAAACAAGATTTTCTGGTCTGATGAAACGGAGATTGAACTCTTTGGCCTGAATACCAAGCGTCACGTCTGGAGGAAACCTGGCACCATCCCTACGGTGAAGCATTGTGGTGGCAGCATTATGCTGAGGAGATGTTTTTCAGCAGCGGTAACTGGGAGACTAGTAAGGATTGAGGCAAAGATGAACGGCGCAAAGTACGGAGATCCTTGATTTAAAACCTGCTCGAGGGGCTCAACCTCGGACTGGGGCAAAGGTTCACCTTCCAACCGTACAACGTCCCTAAGCACACAGCCAAGACAACGCACAACTGGCTTCGGGACAACTCTCTGAATGTCCTTGACTTGCCCAGACTTGAACCCGATCGAACGTCTCTGGAGAGACCTGAAAATAGCTGTGCAGCATCGCTCCCCATCCAACCTGACAGAGCTTGAGAGGATCTGCAGAGAAGAATGGGAGAAACCTCTCAAATACCGGTGTCCCAATCTTGTAGTGTCATACCCATGAAGACTCAGGGCTATAATCGCTGCCGAAGGTGCTTCAACAAAGTACTGAGTAAAGGGTCTGAATACTTATGTAAATGTGATATTTCAGTTTTTGTATTTTTGGAAATGTGCAAAAAATTCTAAAACCTGTTTTTCCTTTGTCATTATGGGGTATTGTGTGTAGATTGATGGGGGGGGGGGGGTGTTATCCATTTTAGAATAAGGTTTTAATGTAAAAATGTGGGAAAAGTTAACTTTATGAATGCACTGTGTGTACATATAGCTGTGAATAAAGTGACAGATAGTAAACGATAGCAGCAGGATATGTGATGAGTCAAAGTTTGTGCAAGAAAGGTCAATGCAGAAAGTCCGGGTAGCTGTTTGGTTAACTAGAAGTTGTTCAGGGTCCTGTTGGTTCCAGACTTGGTCTTTAGCTGTATCTAATGTTTAATATACTGTCACTGATGAAAATTTACACCCCTTGCACAGTTTTCACATTTTGCTGCCTTAAAATTCAATCGAAAAAGGGATAAAATTAGAAGAAGAAAAAAATATTCTCCAATCTACACAATCTACTACACATTTTTAAAGTGAAAGAAAAATTATAGAAAATGGACAGCAATATTCAAACCTTGTCTATGATTTTCAAGCAAGTCATGACTGAGACTGGACCACTCAGGAACACTCAACACGTCTTGGAAAGCCATTCTGGTGTGTCATTGAAGAAGATCTATCGCAGGGCTAGGTTTTCAGAAGACTGAGTTGGGTGTTTCTCCAACTTTTTACCTGGGCTTTGGTCCGTTTCACATTTTTTGGGATCCTGACAAACTCCCCCAGTCCCTGACGATGACAGCATACCCATAACTTAATGATGCCACCAAATATAGGGTTTCACTCTGTGTTGTATTGCATTTGACCCAAACCTGTTTCTCTTTAAATTTAGGACCAGAAGTTATTGTGTTTGCTGTGTTGCCTTGCAGTATTAATTAACACAGGATTCCTCCTTTTCACTTTGTCATACATGCCTGTAATGTGGAGTGAATGCAATGCTGTTTATCGTCTGTGTTTCCTAAGTATTGTGGTGGTGGCATCATGTTATGGTGTTTGTCACCGTCAGGGAATGGGGAGTTTGTCACAATCTAAAAAAAAATCTAAAAGGAGAATGGCTCAGTTAAAACGTTAGAGAAAACCCCGCCTCAGTCTTCTGAACACCTAACCCTGGATTTTTCAGTGGGAAAATACAACACATTTTAATGCCAAATACACATTAGAATTACTTTCCAATAGTTGTTGAGTGTTCCTGAATGATCCAGTCTTAGTCCTGACTGAAATCTGCTTGATATCAGAGACGAGGTTTGAATATGGCTGTCCATCCATGATCCCCAACCAAGTTGACTTACCTGGAGCAATTTTGACAGAACCAATGGACTTGTCCAAAGCTGGTAGAGTCTTATTCAAACTGGTTTCCTAAGGTGCTTCCACCAAGTACTGCGGGGTGAAAACATACGCAAACAAGACCTCTACGTTTTATTTGATTCATTTGGAAAATGTTTTATCATTTTTCTTTCACTTTGTTTTCCTACTGATGTACACAACCTACTCCACCTTTTCAATCGAATTGAATGTTTTTTAATTTTTTAATGACATTTTAAGGCGGCAAAATGTGAACATTGTGCAAGGGGTGTGTAGACCTTCACGAGGCATTGTATGTTAGAATAGTGTTTTGCTCCTGGAGTTTTGTCTCATTGTCAGCGCCAGCATCATGACTTTTCTCTACAGGAGGGCCACGGGCCCGGCCCTGCGCAGCACGGCAGCTCGAAGCGATGCCTTAGACCAGCCACGGGGAATGGATCAGCAACATCTCCTTTAGCCAGCAGCACCTTTTCTGAGACCAAGCCTTTGCTCTTCCAATATACACCTATAACTCATATTCCTGTCTTTAAAAAGAAAACATGCTGTATACGCTATGCTCTCATAAGAACAGATGTGATGATTTGCTGCTGCTGTTCACTGTTGAGCCAAAAGTACCACAGAAGCCCAGCAGTAAGTCTTGGACCATTGGCTGGTTTTAGCCTGCCTTTGACATGCAGCTGTTGTTGGTGCCACAGTGTCCCAGCAGTAGCAAAGGTGTCTGAAACGGTGAATGCAGAGACCCGGTGCCTGGTGTCAGTTTGACTGAAACGGTTTCTTTTGATCCCCGACAGAGATTTTTGCCGATCGACGGTGCAAACGATCTTTTCTTCCAGCCTCCCCCCGCACTGCCAACATCCAAAATCTATTCCATCAGGCCCTGCTATCCTAAAGATGAGGTGAGGAGAGTTTAATTTTTATTTTATTTTAATTACAGCATTTTCCCTCTACATCAGTGGGTGTGTCTGTGGGTATGGGTGAGTGTAATTTCCCCTCTGGATCACTGATTCCTGTATTCACTCAGTGATTAGCTGAACATACTGGGTGTAACGGCACGCTGTTGGTATTCCCATCTGAGCTATCCTTGTTTTTAAATACTGCTTCTAGGCTCATCTGTGTGTGTCTGTGTGTGTGTTCCAGCATGCAGTGTATAAGATCTGCAGAGAGATGTACTCTGAAGGAGTGGAGGAACTGCCCTTCGGTGGAGAGGAGCCAGACCTCATAGGAGACAGGTAAGGTCCTTTTTTTTACATTTTAGTTGTCGCCCAACATTATTTTGAAGGGAAAAAAATGGAAGTGGAGACAATTCACCCTAATGAAGGTTCTATTGAGATTGAAACAATGGTTACAAACAAACAAAAAATCATTAAATCTGTGCAGCAAAATGATTGGTGGGCTGGAGTTTCTTTTCAATGTCGTATACCTAACTAACAGTATGTTTCTCTGTTTTTCCAGGTTAGTAGGAGGGTTCCTGAACCTGAGTCCAGACTATGGGTTTGTCCTGGAGGACGAGGAGGGGATCTGCGGTTATGCACTGGGCACCGTGGACGTCAAGCCCTTCGTCAAGAAGTGTAAGATGAGCTGGATCCCCTCCATGCAGGAGAAATACAACAAGCCTGACTGCCAGAAGGACCTTTCTGATGCTGAGGTAGGAGACTGGGTTCACTCCGTTTCTTTAACTTTTTTTTTATTCTAACACACTGACACTTATTCTTTTTTATAAGCTGTACAATGAACGCGATATCTGTTGCCTACTTTGGTCAAATGCACAAATATCCCTTTCACACTATTGAACTGAGCCAATCAGAGCTGCACTAGACTGGCCTGTGAAAGGAAAATAACCAAGCCAGTACGGTTCAGCTGGGCATTGTTCCCCTGGAAAGGGTATTATTGTACGTTGCCCTGGACGAGAGCATCTGCTCAATGTCTAAAATGTCAAACAATTTCTCTTTCCTTCCTGTAGAAGATGATGTTGAGTTTCCATGAGGAGGAGGAGGGCCTCCCAGAGTCGTTCCTCTCCAACTTCCCTTCCCTCATTAAGATGGACATCCATGCCAAGGTCATCGATCCCAGCGTGGCCAAGAGCATGATGGGATGCCTGCTTTCCTGCCTCAAGGCCAATGGTAGGTGGTGTCTACAGAACCTGTCTCAATAAAGCACATTTGCTAGTCTATGAATGGTCCCTCGCAACCATCTATGAATCTACTATCGGAAACTTCAGTTGTCCGCATCCCAATTCTAACGCATAAGGATGGTTGTCATGAGCATGTAGGACCCACTTATTGTAAAGTTGTATTATCATCTCGTAATGGTCCTAACTATAAGTGCCAGCCGTTTTGAGTCATACATAGACGTGACATTATTAGCCTTATAATAGTACATTCAGGCTCACACATGCTTATAACAAATGACATAAAGCATGTCAGCAGGTTTGAAGTAGTGTTACCGTAACTGTTACTTGACGTCCCCCCCAGGTTCCATCGGTGCGTTCTGTGAGGTGCGTCAGGCGGACAAGAGGATGATAGACTTCTACAGTAAGCTGGGCTGCTTCGAGGTCGCCAAGATGGAGGGCTTCCCCAAAAACATCATAATCATGGGCCGCAGCCTCTGAGGACAACGACGACATCACGGGACGCAGCTCCTGAGACAGCCCGGCGAGCCAAGCAACCACGGAGCTGTGTAGAGCGCTTCAGTCATCTGGGCCTAAGGATAACTGTCTGTTACTTTTACAAACCTACCGGTACTTGACGATTTTACACTTCAACCACCTGGACTAGACAAGGCTAGAGGCATCCCTGTTTTTAGATAGTGATCAGAAACAAAGCGGCTTGTACAGATTCACTGTGCTGCCACTAGAGGCCCAGAGCTCTGCCGGAATGAAACAGAATCCAAAACTGTAAGAGCCAAAGTAGTCGTCTGCAGCCCTGTAAAGCCGTGTGTGTTTATGGTGGACGGTTTCCCTCTTGTCATTGGTGTCCAGAGTGGAGTGGCAGTGACTGATCCCCATGCGGCTCCATGAAGTAGGAGCTGGTCAGGTGCCATCTACTCCCATTAGCCTTTCAGACCATGTGACCTGACTGTCAGCAGCCGAATGGGCGTCTGTGCCTGTCTCTCACAGACAGTCGGGGGGTGTATTTAGATACTGCTGCATCTCAAATTGCGCTCTCTTCTCAATGTAACACGTTATTTTTGTCTGGTCGAAGGTAGTGCAGTGTATAGAGTATAGGGAGTGATTTGCGACTTGGCCGTATATGCTGACACTTTGGTATAGGCCTAGCTGACGGGGGGGAAAGGGACCTTTGAGCAGGTGGTCCCTGTAGCTTACAGAGTAAAGAGCGGTTTATGCTTCCACCTATACTGTAGTTTAACTCCCGAGTGATGTGTTACAGGTTCTCTTTGTGGTGTGTTACAGGTTCCTCAATAGTTTACTTAAACTTAAGTGACTTGCATGCAGAGGAAAGCATACGCTTGAGTGTTCAAGGAGATGTACGGAGACTTCCTGGAAACCCACCGGAGTAGAAATGAATAACCCCGAAGATGTGGAATTGGCCACGTGTGTTTCCACTCACTAAAAACATGGTTCTCAGTCTAGTCCCTTAACCCTTTTTGTTTTTGGCCATGCTTTTTTTTACAGTGCTATTTTTATGTTTATGTATTGCCTGCCTTTCAATAGGACTTTTGTACCTGTGGAGATCTCCAAGGGGCCTATTGCACTGTACTGTAGATCGCCGATGATTACCACGCACTCTTATCTACTGTCAATCCACCTGACAAATACATTAGGGGACATGAGAATGGGATGCGTTCATTTTAGCTTGCCCGGTTGCCCTTGGATGGTCTAAAATGGGCAAACTCCACCCTCCCGGTGCACGCTAAAACGAACGCGCCTCGCCTCAAAAGGTGGGCCATCGGCTCGAAAACGTCTCTCGCTTTTCTTTTTTTGTTGGTCACCAATCCAGTGCTCTGGCCCTTTAACCAAGAGAGACGAGCCCTAACCTCCAAATCGTTTTCAAATTGTGAAGATGTGACGAGACGGTTTAGACGCTTCAGCGCTCCTTCTGTAATGCAGCTGCTCTCGTTCTCGACTTCACGAGGCGCGGCCAGGAACATGTACCACTAACCAGCTGCTTATCCGGGAGGACAGAACGTTCAGGTAGAAAGATACTATGTAGAACAGGTGGGATTCCATGCTAAGCAGAATGAGGGAACCATGTCGGCTGTGTACGCCACATTTCCATCTGCGGCGTCATACGTTGCAGGCACTTGAATGTCTACTGAGCTACTGAGCGACGGCTCTTCTCCTGGTTAGGACACTACCTACATCGACATGTCAATTCAAATATGCTTTTTAAAGGAATACCTCGTTACCTGATTTGTCTTCTGCCAGCCTGGATGTTTATAAATGAGTCTGAACGTTGAGCTAGTTCGATTGCAGTCCTTTTAGTCTGCTTTATTCATCCAACTCATCGCCCTCTGGACTAGTATTCTGTGGTGGACAAGTACGTTTCCCAGAGAGAATAGCAACATGTATCCTAGTTCTCCACTGGTATTAAATGATTTCCTTTAGTGTGTGTGTTTATATATATAACAGACATTTTGTCATTGCTTGTGCTATTGTGAACTTTTGCTTTTTTTCCCCCTGCATCTGCTGATTTTATGTTTAGCTGCAATTTGAAAGGGTTTCAATTATAGGCCTACATTGATGATCCATACATTGTTCGGTTTTTTTTTTTTGGTGGGGAGGAGTTTATCGATTAAAATGTACACTTTGTATGTGAAAGGAAAATTGTTAATAAATATTAACTCATGGAAAGGTGATATGATTTCTTAACTCGACACCCAGTCATATCAGGAAGCAGCTGCAACAATGTAATAACAGTTATAACGGTGCACTCGCAAATTATTCAGACCCCTTGACTTTTTCCACATTTTGTTACGTTAGACTTATTCTAAAAATCCACACACAATACCCCATAATGACAAAGCAAAATCTGGTTTTTAGAAATGTTGGCAAAAAAATCTGAAATCACATTTCACTTAAATATTCAGACCCTTTACTCAGTACTTTGTTGAAACACCTTTGGCAGCGATTACAGCCTCGAGTCTTCTTGCAGATCCTCTCAAGCTCTGTCAGGTTGGATTGGGAATGTTGCTGCACAACTATTTTCAGGTCTCTCCAGAGATGTTCGATCGGGATTAAGTCCGGGCTCTGGCTGGGCTACTCAAGGACATTCAGAGACTTGCCCCGAGGCCACGCTTGCGTTGTCTTGGCTGTGTGCTTAGGGTCGTTATCCTGTTGGAAGGTGAACATTCGCCCCAGTCTGAGATCCTGAGCACTCTGTAGCAGGTTTTCATCAGGGATCTCTCTGTACTTTGCTCCGTTCATCTTTCCCTCGATCCTGACTAGTCTCCCAGTCCCTGCCGTTGAAAACATCCCCACAGCATAATGCTGCCACCACCATGCTTCACCATAGAGGTGGTGCCAGGTTTCCTCCAGACGTGACGCTTGGCGTTTAGGCGAGAGAGTTCAATCTTGATTGCATCAGACCAGAGAATCTTGTTTCTCATTGTCCTTTAGGTGTCTTTTGGCAAACTCCAAGTGGGCTGTCGTGACACTTGGTGGTTCCAAACTTCCTCCATTTAAGAATGACGGAGGCCAATGTGTTCTTGGGGACCTTCAATTCTGCAAAAATGTGTTGGTACCCTTCCCCAGATCTGTGCCTCGCCACAATCCTGTCTCGGAGCTCTACGGACAGTTCTTTTGACCTCATGGATTAGATTTTCAATTCCCACATATGCTGAGCACTTGTTGGCTGCTTTTTCTTCACTCTGCGGTCCAACTCATCCCTAACCATCTGAATTGGGTTGAGGTCAGGTGGTTTTCGAGGCCAGGTCATCTGATGCAGCAATCCATCACTCTCCTTGGTCAAATAGCCCTTACACAGCCTGGAGGTGTGTTTTCGGTCATTGTCCTGTTGAAAAACAAATGATAGTCCCACTAAGCGCAAACCAGGTTGGATGGCGTATCGCTGCAGAATGCTGTGGTAGCCATGCTCGTTAAGTGTGCCTTGAATTCTAAATAAATTACATAGTGTCACCAGCAAAGCACCAACACACCTCCATGCTTCACAGTGGGAACCACACATGCAGAGATCATCCGTTCACCTACTCTGCATCTCACAAAGACATGGCGATAGGAACCAAAAATCTAATTTGATCTCATCAGACCAAAGGACAGATTTCCACCAGTCTAATGTCCATTGCTCGTGTTTGTTGGCCCAAGCAAGTCTCTTCTTCTTATTGGTGTCCCTTCATAGTGGTTTCTTTGCATCATTTTGACCACAAAGGCCTGATTCCTGCAGTCCCTTCTGAACAGTTGATGTTGAGATGTCTGTTACTTGAACTCTGTAAAAGAATGGACATTAGACCGGTGGAAATCTGTCAGAGGACCAACACAATCACCGACCTCAACCCAATTGAGATGGTTTGGGATGAGTTGGACCACAGAGTGAAGGAAAAGCAGCCAGCAAGTGCTCAGCATATTTGGGAACTCCTTCAAGACTGTTGGAAAAGCATTCCAGGTTAAGCTGATTGAGAGAATGCCAAGAGTGTGCAAAGCTGTCATCAAGGCTACGGGTGGCTACTTTGAAGAATATATTTTGGTTTTTTTCAACAATTGTTTTAATTATTTAAATATTATTCTACAATGTAGAAAAAATTTAAAATAAAGAAGGTCCCTTAAATGAGTAGGTGTGTCCAAACTTTTGACTGGTACTGTGTGTGTGTGTATATATATATTACAGACACACTACTGTTCAAAGGTGTCAAAACATGTCTGTCTTAGGGTCAGTTAGGATCACCACTTTATTTTAAGAATGGGAAATGTCAGAATAATAGCAGTGAATTATTTCATTTTTTACTTCTTTCATCACATTCCCAGTGGGCCAGAAGTTTACATGCACTCAATTAGTATTTGGTAGCATTGTCTTTAAGAAGAATGCTTGGGGTCATTGTCCATTTGGAAGACCCATTTGCGAACCAAGCTTTAACTACCTGATGTCTTGAGATGTTGCTTCAATATATCCTCATGAAGCAATCTATTTTGTGAAGTGCACCAGTCAACATGAGCACCCCCACAACATGATGCTGCCACCCCCGTGCTTCACGGTTGGGATGGTGTTCTTCGGCTTGCAAGCCTCCCCCTTTTTCCTCCAAACATAACGATGGTCATCATGGCCAAACAGTTCTATTTTTGTTTCATCAGACCACAGGACATTTCTCCAAAAAGTATGATCTTTGTCCCCATGTGCAGTTGCAAACCGAAGTCTGGCGGTTTTGGAGCAGTGGCTTCTGCCTTGCTGAGCTGCCTTTCAGGTTATGTTGTTATAGGACTCTGTTTCCTTCAACATCTTCACAAGGTCCTTTGCTGTTCTGGGATTGATTTGCACTTAACGCACCAAAGTACGTTCATCTCTAGGAGTCAGATCGCATCTCCTTCCTGAGCGGTATGACGGCTGCGTGGTCCCATGGTTTTTATACTTGCGTACTATTGTTTGTACAGATGACCATGGTACCTTCAGGCGTCTGAGGCCTTGGCTGATTTATTTTTCCTGTGATGTCAAGCAAAGAGGCACTGCATTTGAAAGTAGGCCTTGAAATACATCCACATGTACACCTCCAATTGACTCAAATCAAATTTATTTATATAGCCCTTCGTACATCAGCTGATATCTCAAAGTGCTGTACAGAAACCCAGCCTAAAACCCCAAACAGCAAGCAATGCAGGTGTAAAAGCACGGTGGCTAGGAAAAACTCCCTAGAAAGGCCAAAACCTAGGAAGAAACCTAGAGAGGAACCAGGCTATGTGGGGTGGCCAGTCCTCTTCTGGCTGTGCCGGGTAGAGATTATAACAGAACATGGCCAAGATGTTCAAATGTTCATAAATGACCAGCATGGTCGAATAATAATAAGGCAGAACAGTTGAAACTGGGGACAGCAAGGAGTCATCATGTCAGGTAGTCCTGGGGCACGGGCCTAGGGCTCAGGTCCTCCGAGAGAGAGAAAGAAAGAGAGAATTAGAGAGAGCATATGTGGGGTGGCCAGTCCTCTTCTGGCTGTGCCGGGTGGAGATAACAGAACATGGCCAAGATGTTCAAATGTTCATAAATGACCAGCATGGTCGAATAATAGTAAGGCAGAACAGTTGAAACTGGAGCAGCAGCATGGCCAGGTGGACTGGGGACAGCAAGGAGTCATGTCAAGTAGTCCTGGGACATGGTCCTAGGGCTCAGGCCAGTTGAAACTGGAGCAGCAGCATGGCCAGGTGGACTGGGGACAGCAAGGAGTCATCGTGTCAGGTAGTCCTGGGGCATGGTCCTAGGGCTCAGGTCCTCCGAGAGAGAGAGAGAGAGAGAAAGAAAGAGATAAGGAGAGAATTAGAGAACGCACACTTAGATTCACACAGGACACCGAATAGGACAGGAGAAGTACTCCAGATATAACAAACTGACCCTAGCCCCCCGACACATACACTACTGCAGCATAAATACAGGAGGCTGAGACAGGAGGGGTCAGGAGACACTGTGGCACCCCCGGACAGGGCCAAACAGGAAGGATATAACCCCACCCACTTTGCCAAAGCACAGCCCCCACACCACTAGAGGGATATCTTCAACCACCAACTTACCATCCTGAGAGAAGGCTGAGTATAGCCCACAAAGATCTCCGCCACGGCACAACCCAAGGGGGGGGGCGCCAACCCAGACAGGATGACCACAACAACTCAAATGATGTCAATTAGCCTATCAGAAGCTTTTAAAGCCATGGCAGTTTCTGGAATTTTCCAAGCTGTTTAAAGGCACAGTCAATTTAATTTATGTAAACTTCTGACCCACTTGAATTGTGATACAGTGAATTATAAGTGAAATAATCTGTCTGTAAACAATTGTTGGAAAAATAACTTACGTCATGCACTAAATAGATGTCCTAACCGACTTGCCAAAACTATAGTTCGTTAACAAGACATTTGTGGAGCGGTTTAAAAATGAGTTTTAATGACTCCAACCTAAGTGTATGTAAACTTCCGACTTCAACTGTGTATCATTCCATCCAACCCATAACACAATGGTCACTACCCCTAATGCACTTCTACAGTTGTAAACATACTGAAACATTCTCAAATCAATTAGTAAATATACATCAATCCCTCCTCTGGAACACCTAAAAACATGTTGACTTGAACAGGGAATGAGAAAAATGGATGTTTAATAATTTCACACCACCCTTGATGAGACTAAGACTGAGGAAAGAACCGTCCAGCCGTTCCATTCTATGCCCATGGGATGCTAGTCTCCATGCCCGTCTCCTTAATTTTCATCCTTTTTGCTTACGCAAAGACACAGAACATATTTGTAAGTCGCTCTGGATAAGAGCGTCTGCTAAATGACTTAAATGTAAATGTAAACATGAGTCTTGTATGCAATTAATTGTACCGTATCATCCAGCAATCCATATGTATTGATGCGATTTAACATACAAATTCTGACGACATGGTAAAACAAAAACCCATTCATGGTTGACTCAAGCTATCATCTAGTGTTCTCTAATTACCTCCCTCTTCAGAGGACAGTTGGAGAAGGTTTCTAGAGACAAAACCCTCCCTAGACCCAGCAGTTCACCCACCCCTCACAGTTTGAGAGCAGTGCTTTCTCTCGCTGTATCGAAATAATAAATTATCCAACCCAAATGTAGAATGACAGTCCTTAGTGCTTTACTTTGAGTAGCTCACTCGAATTCAAGCCCCTCTACCCAGCACACATCGTCACGGTTTCAATGTACATTTACAAATGGGACCATATGTTACCGGTATTAAATGTTCTCATTTACAACCCTCATTTGTCCATGGTGTCATGTTGTGAGTGGCATGGTAATGAAAGATCGGTATCTCAATGCATTCTTAGTATAAATTACTATGAATTTCTCATTTTGCATTCCTCTTCAATAAACCTGACACCCCAACTAAACAATTACGGGCACCGTTGACCACCCCCCCTCTTCTCCTGGCACTTATCCTTCTAGCGTGTCTTCATTGGTTCTTCTTCAGATAGCGTTACAGTTGGTCTTCCCAACGACACACATGTAACTTTTGCCTGTCACATTTGATATCCAAATAAATTCATCTGTTTTTTTTTTCCAAATACACGAATCTCTCACCTGAGCCACCACCATCATTCTGTCTGGTCCATTTTTACACCAGTACGCCAGCAGTATGAGACAAGTTTGAATGTGATCTCTCTCTCTCCATGCTCACTCCACATTCACGGTCTCAGGATTCATGGCACACTCCTGCCGCACGTACCCAGGTTTATGACTCGGACTCAGGTCACAGGTCGTATTAAACGCCTTTGTCGCTCTTCCTTCAACCGGTTAGGGAGCGTTTTGAGGTTCACACACTGTTCGTGGTCAAATGATCCCTTCCATGAATCAAGACACCATCTGACGCCACCCTTGCCATTACTTGAGAGAGGACAGAGCAAAACAACACTTCTGAATCTGGAAATCCAGATCGTCCTTTCACTGTATGATCAATTATTACATTCCCAATTTTCTTAATATCATTATCTCTAAGACATGTCAAAGAGCATACTGCTGAAACCATTTTCAAAATGAGTTCATACGCCCTTATTTTACTGGCGACCTCTCTGAAGAGTCATCAGATCAGGGAGTTAAAACTCCAACCCATCGGGGAAATCCAAAACAATCCAGCAGAACCCAATCTGGTGAAATTTGTATCGAAACAAAAATGAAATCAGCAATAAACATATCACAGTCCAGTTGGCTTAACTGTCAACCCTTATTAACATGTATTTTTCCTTCTATTTGCAGACTGAACAAAATACATTTGTGTTTTTACCAAAGGGCCAGGGCTCCAGGGAACTGGTAATTCCCCCTTTGAACACATGATTTACATCGTTAACTAAAAAAGAAAGAAATTAGAATAACCAATCAACTTAGAATTACAACTCTTGATAACTCCATAAGGAAATAATGGTATCCCGTAAGGTAATGGTGAAATAGACTAGAGACTGATGTCACTCCTTCATATTATTATTATTATTTTATTTTTTTATTTCACCTTTATTTAACCAGGTAAGCAAGTTGAGAACAAGTTCTCATTTACAATTGCGACCTGGCCAAGCTAAAGCAAAGCAGTTCGACACATACAACGACACAGAGTTACACATGGAGTAAAACAAACATACAGTCAATAATACAGTAAAAAAAAACAAGTCTATATACAATGTGAGCAAATTAGGTGAGAAGGGAGGTAAAGGCAAAAAAGGCCATGGTGGCAAAGTAAATACAATATAGCAAGTAAAACACTGGAATGGTAGTTTTGCAATGGAAGAATGTGCAAAGTAGAAATAAAAATAATGGGGTGCAAAGGAGCAAAATAAATAAATAAATTAAATACAGTTGGGAAAGAGGTAGTTGTTTGGGCTAAATTATAGGTGGGCTATGTACAAGTGCAGTAATCTGTAAGATGCTCTGACAGTTGGTGCTTAAAGCTAGTGAGGGAGATAAGTGTTTCCAATTTAAGAGATTTTTGTAGTTCGTTCCAGTCATTGGCAGCAGAGAACTGGAAGGAGAGGCGGCCAAAGAAAGAATTGGTTTTGGGGGTGACGAGAGAGATATACCTGCTGGAGCGTGTGCTACAGGTGGGAGATGCTATGGTGACCAGCGAGCTGAGATAAGGGGGGACTTTACCTAGCAGGGTCTTGTAGATGACATGGAGCCAGTGGGTTTGGCGACGAGTATGAAGCGAGGGCCAGCCAACGAGAGCGTACAGGTCGCAATGGTGGGTAGTATATGGGGTTTTGGTGACAAAACGGATTGCACTGTGATAGACTGCATCCAATTTGAGTAGGGTATTGGAGGCTATTTTGTAAATGACATCGCCAAAGTCGAGGATTGGTAGGATGGTCAATTTTACAAGGGTATGTTTGGCAGCATGAGTGAAGGATGCTTTGTTGCGAAATAGGAAGCCAATTCTAGATTTAACTTTGGATTGGAGATGTTTGATATGGGTCTGGAAGGAGAGTTTACAGTCTAACCAGACACCTAAGTATTTGTAGTTGTCCACGTATTCTAAGTCAGAGCCGTCCAGAGTAGTGATGTTGGACAGGCGGGTAGGTGCAGGTAGCGATCGGTTGAAGAGCATGCATTTAGTTTGACTTGTATTTAAGAGCAATTGGAGGCCACGGAAGGAGAGTTGTATGGCATTGAAGCTCGCCTGGAGGGTTGTTAACACAGTGTCCAAAGAAGGGCCGGAAGTATACAGAATGGTGTCGTCTGCGTAGAGGTGGATCAGAGACTCACCAGCAGCAAGAGCGACATCACTGACGTATACAGAGAAGAGAGATATTATAATGAAATCCCACCTGACTCGATCATTTCTAGCGAGGTTGATCACGCCTCACCAGATATTCAGGACGCAGGTCATTCAACACCATTAATATTTTCTTTCACTGTTCTTCAGAGACCATTTACAAACATTTCCATCATTCTACGTACACAGTTTAAAACCAAATTGAAAAGACCCCACACAATAAATCCCACAGTATTAACACCGATAACAAACATGCATAACTGGTGAGTGGTGTGTGCATGCTGGTGTGTGTGTGTGGTAAACCATAGGTCAAAAACATACACACGAACAGGCCTTACTTATCTGGGAGCCCCTTCTACGGACTAATCCGGGGACTTTTATACTTATAAAACTGCCTAATATCACTAACTGATCTCCCCAAGACCATAGTCTCAGGAAACATTCCAAAGAGATAATGAATCCCCCTCTTCTTCTGGAAAAGAAAGTGTACAGTTCGTTAGCATTCACTACATCTTAATCAGCAATCCAAAAGTATTAATTATAAACCAAACATGATAATGGTATATCCACTGTCCTCACTCCAATCATTAAACGTTTGTTTTAATCCACCCCGTCGTTTATATATCTCTTATTTGGCATGTACCACCCTTTAGACTCGGTGGCGAGATAATGACGCCGTGTCTAACGATTCACTGGTCTCTTTTCCCCATGATTCTCCATATCCACCACCATATCCACATTGCTCTTCATGTTCATGAACTAAAAAAAAATGTAAAGTTCATTTTAGGTTTGGAAACCCCAATGCAAATTTCTCTTGACCCCTTCTCCCTTTCGTCCATTCTATAAATCTATTACAGAATAAGACATAAAACGTAAATCTATTTCATAATAAAACAACATAACATGTCTCACGAGATTAAAACCCCCCCAAGGTTTTCTGAGTTGGCAAGGAGTGTTTGGCCAGATAACAAATTCTAACAGATTCTTCAAGACAAAATACTTTTTCCTGAGGCAATTTTTGCCAATTTCTCATCATAAGGAATCAGTGATATTTGATCCCTGGCATCAATTAAAAAGTTGTAAGACGTGAGCTCCTACGTCTCCCCTCACTAAAAACTGTCATCTCTATGAACCGCTAACAATCGAACCGAGGCCATACACTGGCCATTACAGTCTTTTATGTCCAACAAGTCCAGCACCCAGTGACACAGGAAAGCCAAGACAATCATCCAAGACCTCAGCCACCAGAGCCACGGCCTATTCACCCCACTAACATCTAGAAGGCAGAGACAGTACAGGTACATCAAAGCTGGGACCGAGAGACTGATAAACAGCTTCTGCATCCAGGCCATCAGGCTGTTAAACACTCATCACTAGCCGGCCTCCGCCCCGCCCTGAACCCTAGTCATGGTTATTAGCCGGCTCCCACCCGATAATCTACCCTGCGCCTTAGTCTGTTGCCCTATGTACATAGTCATTGAACACTGGTCACTTTAATAATGTTTACATACTGTTTTACCCACTTTATATGTACAGTATATACTGTATTCTAGTCATGGCTCATCCTATATAACTGCTTTTGTACACACATTTCCTGTTCATATACTGTCTATACACAAATTCCTAATATTGAGTTGCCCCCCACACCTTTTGCCCTCAGAATAGCCTCAATACGTCCGGGCATGGACTCTATGGTGTCGAAAGCGTTGCACGGGGATGCAGGCTCATGTTGACCCTAATACTTCCCACAGTTGTGTCAAGTTGGCTGGATGTCCCTTGGGTAGTGGGACCATTCTTGATACACACGGGAAACTGTTGAGTGTGAAAAACCCAGCAGCTTTGCCGTTCTTGACACAAACCGGTGCACCTGGCACCTACTACCATACCCCGGTCAAAGGCACTTAAATCGTTTGTCTTGCCCATTCACCCTCTGAATGCCACACACACACAATCCATGTCTCAATTGTCTCAAGGCTTAAAAATTATTCTTTAACCTGTCTCCTCCCCTTCATCTACACTGACTGAAGTGGATTTAACAAGTGACATCAATAAGGGATCATAGCTTTTACCTGGTCAGTCAATATCACGGAAAGATGTCCAACAATAAAACACTTAGATATCTTGAGGAGCCAAATAAAATCGCCCGCTGACCAAATTCGGCCAGCCGTCCGCCAGTTGGGGAATCCTGAGATACAGTGTTTGCTAGCTAGCATGTACTAGCTACCTGCACACGCAACATTGGTTGGCATAAACGCCCTGGACCAGAGCTTGTGTGCCAACTGGTATGTGCATAGCACACTGACGCTCTGGAACAAAGCTACTGACTCATGCTATTCACACGAAACCAACAAATGTCTACATGTTGTGCACGCACATACCAATTCAAATGCAAAAATACAATTTGGGACGCATATGCTTTGAGGTTCGCATATCAAACGCTGTCAGCGCACGTAATCTGCAGCTGGATGCTTCACCTTTGTTTTGATTCCAAACATTCTTTATGTTGGGGTAATGAAAGACATACTGTCTTAGGCTACACAACTGTCATTTGACCAAAAAGATCTTTCAACTATAGAGTCTAAATTGATTGGGTGAAGTGATCAAAGTATCTGATGTGTCAATGACTGTTAAATTCAACAGTTGGTAGTTAGTTTAATGAATGTATTTGATGCGGTTAACAGTTGTATCTCTTGGTTTGTTTGAAACAACTGCCTTTTTGACAATTTCCCAACAAGTCAGGCAAAAACGCAGAGCGCCGTCTACTTATCAAAAAGTTGTACACAAGCAACTTAATCCGGATCGGTCTACACATTTTAAACTTTGAATGGGGTTTCTAGTGTTTGTGTGTGTGGAGTAGACTCCTCTCAGAGATACTGCTGGCCCCTGTTCTACACAGCTGGCCAGAGAGAGAATGAGAACAGGAGAAAGGAATGGGCAAAGGATGTAGGGCAAGGTTCAGGGCCAACATTCCTATGACTTGAACCAGAAGGAGAGGGATGTAGAGATGGATACAGGGGTGGGGTATATAGGGGTGACGACTGACACTCCCTTCCGTAGAAATCCAAGAAAAGAAAGAGAGAGGAGGGAGGAGTGTTGCTATGCAGTCTTGACGTGTCACCTTCTTAAAAATATGTGTCTGTACGTGTGGGCGTGCAACCTTTTTCTCCCCCATTTCCTTATTCATAAAGTCTGAGTCGTCCCGAGGGTTCAGGGGCAGACATGAATGAACCAGATAACATCCTGTTGCTACATAGGCCTCCACCCACACACAGTCACCACTTTCTGTTTGACTGATCGACATCACCAACCGTAACTCATGGCACTGGGGTGATGGGGCAATGCTCAGATGAAAAGGATGAAGTTTTCACAAATTTCCATAGACTAATCTAAGGTCAGTATTGAATCCCCCCCCCCCTAACCAGAGATAATGCCGCAAAGATATGAGCAATAACTGTCTTGTTAAGTGATTGAGAGAAAATGCCTATTTGTCAAATGAGCAGACACCTGTTTCTGAATTGATGATGATAAACATTATCAGGATGAGGACAAGGATGTGCATTTGATCAGACATGCAGACATGTTTGATCAGACACAGATGTGATCGACTGGTATTGAACGTGTTTCTCTAGACCTTGTTAGCCCGCTGAGCTAAAGCTTGAGAACCAACATGATAACATAGATATCAGATGACTAATTTCAAGAACCACTGCTACTATAATGACACACTCAGTATGCTTTATTTCTCGATGCATCGGTGTAGATCTGACATTTACATAAAAAATATGCAAACTTCAAGAGCTTCAAAAGCATTCTGTCGGGCTGTATCGCCGCCTGGTATGGCAATTGCATCGACCTGGGGCGACAGGGTAGCCTAGTGGTTAGAGCATTGGACTAGTAACCGGAAGGTTGCAAGTTCAAACCCCCGAGCTGACAAGGTACAAATCTGTCGTTCTGCCCCTGAACAGGCAGTTAACCCACTGTTCCTAGGCCGTCATTGAAAATAAGAATTTGTTCTTTCCTTGTTATAAAAAAATGTTTTTAAACACAGTGCTCTCCAGAGGGTGGTGCGTTCAGCCCAACACTGCCTGCCTTCTAGGACATCTACAGCACCCGGTGTCACAGGAAGGCCAAGAAGATAATCAAAGACCTCAGCCACGTCCTGTTCACCCCGCTAACATCTAGAAGGCGGAGACAGTACAGGTGAATCAAAGCTGCGACCGAGAGTCTGATAGAAGCTATTTATCCCCAGGCCATCAGGCTGCTTAGCAGTCATACCCTGCCCTGAACCTACTACTACCCGGTACTCTACCCTGCACCTTAGAGACTGCTGCCCCTCTGTACATAGTCATTGAACACTGGAAACTGTTGAGCATGAAAAACTCAGCAGCGTTGCAGTTCTTTACACAAACCAGTGCGCCTGGCACCTACTTCCATACTCCGTTCAAAGGCACCTAAGTATTTTGTCTTACCCATTCACCTTCTGAATGGCACACATACACAACCGACAAATCCATGATTATCGAAAACTTCAACAAGCATTTCTCAACGGCTGGCCATGCCTTCCGCCTGGCTACTCCTACCTCGGCCAACAGCTCCGGCCCCCCCGCAGCTCCTCGCCCAAGCCTCTCCAGGTTCTCCTTTACCCAAATCCAGATAGCAGATGTTCTGAAAGAGCTGCAAAACCTGGACCCGTATAAATCTGCTGGGCTTGACAATCTGGACCCTCTATTTCTGAAACTATCCGCCGCCATTGTCGCAACCCCTATTACCAGCCTGTTCAACCTCTCTTTCATATCGTCTGAGATCCCCAAGGATTGGAAAGCTGCCGCAGTCATCCCCCTCTTCAAAGGGGGAGACACCCTGGACCCAAACTGTTACAGACCTATATCCATTCTGCCCTGCCTATCTAAGGTCTTTGAAAGCCAAGTCAACAAACAGGTCACTGACCATCTCGAATCCCACCGTACCTTCTCCGCTGTGCAATCTGGTTTCCGAGCCGGTCACGGGTGCACCTCAGCCACACTCAAGGTACTAAACGACATCATAACCGCCATCGATAAAAGACAGTACTGTGCAGCCGTCTTCATCGACCTTGCCAAGGCTTTCGACTCTGTCAATCACCATATTCTTATCGGCAGACTCAGTAGCCTCGGCTTTTCGGATGACTGCCTTGCCTGGTTCACCAATTACTTTGCAGACAGAGTTCAGTGTGTCAAATCGGAGGGCATGTTGTCCGGTCCTCTGGCAGTCTCTATGGGGTGCCACAGGGTTCAATTCTCGGCCGACTCTTTTCTCTGTGTATATCAATGATGTTGCTCTTGCTGCGGGCGATTCCCTGATCCACCTCTACGCAGACGACACCATTCTATACACTTTCGGCCCGTCATTGGACACTGTGCTATCTAACCTCCAATCGAGCTTCAATGCCATACAACACTCCTTCCGTGGCCTCCAACTGCTCTTAAACGCTAGTAAAACCAAATGCATGCTTTTCAACCGATCGCTGCCTGCACCCGCATGCCCGACTAGCATCACCACACTGGATGGTTCCGACCTTGAATATGTGGACACCTATAAGTACCTAGGTGTCTGGCTAGACTGCAAACTCTCCTTCCAGACCCATATCAAACATCTCCAATCGAAAATCAAATCAAGAGTTGGCTTTCTATTCCGCAACAAAGCCTCCTTCACTCACGCTGCCAAGCTTACCCTAGTAAAACTGACTATCCTACCGATCCTCGACTTCGGCGATGTCATCTACAAAATGGCTTCCAACACTCTTCTCAGCAAACTGGATGCAGTTTATCACAGTGCCATCCGTTTTGTCACTAAAGCACCTTATACTACCCACCACTGCGACTTGTATGCTCTAGTCGGCTGGCCCTCGCTACATATTCGTCGCCAGACCCACTGGCTCCAGGTCATCTACAAGGCCATGCTAGGCAAAGCTCCGCCTTATCTCAGCTCACTGGTCACGATGGCAACACCCATCCGTAGCACGCGCTCCAGCAGGTGTATCTCATTGAGCATCCCCAAAGCCAACACCTCATTCGGCCGCCTTTCGTTCCAGTACTCTGCTGCCTGTGACTGGAACGATTTGCAAAAATCGCTGAAGTTGGAGACTTTTATCTCCCTCACCAACTTCAAACATCAGCTATCTGAGCAGCTAACCGATCGCTGCAGCTGTACATAATCTATTGGTAAATAGCCCACCCATTTTCACCTACCTCATCCCCACAGTTTTTATTTATTTACCTTTCTGCTCTTTTGCACACAAATATCTCTACCTGTACATGATCATCTGATCATTTATCACTCCAGTGTTAATCTGCAATATTGTAATTATTCGCCTACCTCCTCATGCCTTTTGCACACATTGTATATAGACTCCCCTTTTTTTCTCTACTGTGTTATTGACTTGTTAATTGTTTACTCCATGTGTAACTCTGTGTTGTCTGTTCACTCTGCTATGCTTTATCTTGGCCAGGTCGCAGTTGCAAATGAGAACCTGTTCTCAACTAGCCTACCTGGTGAAATAAAAAATAAAATTAAAAAATCCATGTCTCAAGGCTTAAAAATCCTTCTTTAACCTGTCTCCTCCCCTTCATCTACATTGATTGAAGTGGATTTAACTTGTGACATCAAGTACACCACCATGTTCATGAAACGGTTCGCTCCTACATATAGTGAGTCACGTGGCTGTAGTGTGCTACATAAAGAAGGCAGTTAGGCATCAAGTTACTCTTGGAATGAACGTTAGAAATGGGCAAAATTTGCCAGCAGCATACCACCCTGCATCCCACTGTTGGCTTGCTTCTGAAGCAAAGCAGGGTTGGTCCTGGTCAGTCCCTGGATGGGAGACCAGATACTGCTGGAAGTGGTGTTGGAGGGCCAGTAGGAGGCACTCTTTCCTCTGGTCTAAAAAAATATATATCCCAATGCCCCAGGGCAGTGATTGGGGACACTGCCCTCTGTAGGGTGCCGTCTTTCGAATGGGACGTTAAACGGGTGTCCTGACTTTCTGAGGTCATTAAAGATCCCATGGTACTTATTGTAAGAGTAGGGGTGTTAACCCCGGTGTCCTGGTTAAATTCCCAATCTGGCCCTCAAACCATCACCCTCACCTAATAATCCCCAGTTTACAATTGGCTCATTCATCCCCCCTCCTCTCCCCTGTAACTATTCCCCAGGTCGTTGCTGCGAATGAGAATGTGTTCTCAGTCAACTTACCTGGTAAAATAACGGATAAATAAAAAATAAATAAATAACCTAAGAGACTTTGAGTGTGTTGTATGATCCTCGGTGCCGGTTCCAGTATCTAAAAAAATGGCAGGCTCCCGGGTTTGTCACGCACAAGGGTCTATGGTTTACCAAGAATTGCGTGACAAACAAAAAACATCCAGTCAGTAGCAGGCCTGTGGGCAAAAAAATGTCATTGATGAGAGGTCGAAGGAGAATGGCAAGAATCGCGGAAGCTAACAGGCAGGCCACAAACAGGCAAATAATGGCACAGTACAATAGTGGTGTTCAGAACAGCATCTCGGAAAGCAAAACACGTTGGTCATTGTGACGAATGGGCTATTGCAGCAGACGACTGCACCGGGTTCCACTGCTGTCAGCGGAAAACAAGAAGAAGCGGCTCCAGTGGGCATGCGATCACCAACGCTGGACAATTAAGGAGTGGAAGAGCGCCCCCTGGTCCGATGAATCCCGGTTCCTGTTGTGTCATGCTGACGGCAGAGTCAGGATTTGACATAGGCAGCATGAGTCTATGCCAACATCCTGCCTGGTGTAAATGTTACAGGCTGGTGGCAGTGGTGTAATGGTGTGTGTAATGTTTTCCTGGCACACGTTCGGTCCCTTGATACTAATTGAGCAATGTTTCCATGCCCCAGAGAATTCAGGCTGTTCTGGAGGCAAAGGGGGTCCAACTATATGGGTGTACCTAATAAACTATACCTAATATATGGCGGTATTGACTCAAGACGGGGGTTTGCTTTCCGCTCTCCGTAGTCGTTTTCTGTGTTTGCCATATATAACCATGCTTGAAAAAGCCTCCAGTAGCTTAATCCAGGTGAATAAGGGGATGTTAGTCGAAGTTACAATTAAATACTAAAACCGTACTTATGTGTCCGGTGTCATCAACCTAAGAAGACTCTTAAGATACTACAAACACTGATATACAGTGCTTCGGAAAGTACTCAGACCCCTTAACTTTTTACACATTTTGTTACGTTACAGCCTCATTCTAAAATTGATTAAATAAAAACATTTTATCAGCAATCTACACACAATACCCCATAATGATTGAAACAAAATAGAATTAGCTTACTTACATAAGCATTCAGAACCTTTGCAATGAGACTCAAAATTGAGCTCAGGTGCATCCTGTTCCATTAATCATCCTTGAGATGTTTCTACAACTTGAATGGAGTCCACCTGTGGTAAAGTCAATTGATTGGCCATCATTTGGAAAGGCGCACAACTGTCTATACAAGGCCTCACAGTTGACTGTGCATGTCAGAGCAAAATCCAAGCCATGAGGTCGAAGGAATTGTCCATAGAGCTCTGAGACAGGATTGTGTCGAGACACAGATCTGGGGTAAGGTAACAAAAAATGTCTGCAGTATTGAAGGTCCCCAAGAACACAGTGGCCTCCTTCGTTCTTAAATGGAAGAAGTTTGGAACCACCAAGACTCTTCCTAGAGCTGGCCTCCCGGCCAAACAGAGCAATCGGGGAGAAGGGCCTTGGTCAGGGAGGTGACCCTAGAACCCGATGGTCACTTTGACAGAGCTCTTGAGTTACTCTGTGGAGATGGGAGAACCTTCCAGAAGGACAACAATCTCTGCAGCACTCCACTAATCAGGCCTTTATGGTAGAGTGGCCAGACGGAAGCCACTTCTCAGTAAAAGGCACTTGACAGCCTCTTGGAGTTTGCCAAAAGACACCTAAAGACTCAGACCATGAGAAACAAGATTCTCTGGTCTGATGAAACCAAGATTGAAATATTTGGCCTGAATTCCAAGCATCATGTCTGGAGGAAACCTGGCACCATCCCTACGGTAAAGCATGGTGGTGGCAGCATCATGCTGTGGGGATGTTTTTCAGCGGAAGTGACTTTGAGACTAGTAAGGATTAAGTGAAAGATGAATGGAGCAAAGTACAGAGGGATCCTTGATGAAAACCTGCTCCAGAGGGCTCAGGACCTCAGACTGGGGCAAAGGTTCACCTTCCAACAGGACAACGACCCTAATTACGCAGTCATGACAATGCAAGAGTGGCTTCAGGACAAGTCTCTGAATGTCCTTGCCAGAGCCCGGACTTGAAACCGATTTAACATCTCCCTTGTGACCTGAAAATAGCTGTGCAGCAATGCTCCCCATCCAACCTGACAGAGCATGAGAGGATCTGCAGAGAAGAATGGGATAAACTCCTCAAATACAGGTGTGCCAAGCTTGTAGAGTCACACCAAAGAAGACTCAATGCTGTAATCGCTGCCAAAGTTGCTTCAAGAAAGTACTGAGTAAAGGGTTTGAATACTTATGTAAATGTGATTATATTTTTTAAATGAGCAAACATTTCTAAAAGCCTGTTTTTCCTTTGTTATTATGGGGTATTGTGTGTAGATTGATGGGGGAAAAACTATGTAATGGAGTTTAGAAAATGTGGAAAAAGTCAAGGGGTCTGAATACTTTCCGACGGTCCTGTATCTTGATTAAAGTTAGAATGACCTTTGGCAGTGATTTCAACTGTGAGTCTTTCTGGGTAGGTCTCTAAGAGCTTTCCACACCTGGATTGTCCAAAATTTGCCCATAATATTTTCAAAATTCTCCAAGCTTTGTGAAATTGGTTGTTGATCATTGCCATTTTCAGGTCTTGACATAGATTTTCAAGCAGATTTAAGTCAAAACTGTAACTTGGACACTCAGGAACATTCACTGTCTTCTTGGTGAGCAACTCCAGTGAAGATTTGGCCTTGTGTTTTAGGTTATTGTCCTGCTGAAAGTTTAATTAAATCGGTGGTGGAAAATGTACCCAAATGTCATTCAATAGTAAAAGAAAATGACTCAAGTGATTGTCACCCAGTAAAATACTACTAGAGTAACAGTCTAAAAGTATTTGGTTTTAAATACATAAGTATCAAAAGTTCAAGTATAAATAACTTCAAATTCCTTATATTAAGCAAACCAGATGGCACCATTTTCTGTTTTTATTTTTTACAGATAGCCAGGGGCACACTCCAAGACTGACATATCATCATTTACAAACGAAGCATGTGTTTAGTGACTCCGCCAGATCAGATAGGGATAGTTTCTTGATAAGTGTGTGAATTGGACCGTTTTCGTAGTCCTGAATGAATTGTGACTAATGATGAGTGAGAAAGATGAGGCATAAATATCATACCCCCCCCAAAATCGCCAACCACCTCTGTTATTGTAATGGTGAGAAGTTAGCATGTCTTGGGGGTATGATATTTGTGCGTCTAACTTTCTCACTCATTATTCAAAAATTCATTTGAGACTATCCATAATCACGGTAGCATCCACATTAATGTAAGTGTTAAGAAACATATATTCTTATTTACAATTAAAGTGACTCCAAAATTACACAATACATTATTTACCATTAATTTCTATTGATGGCAAATGATCTGAAACACAAACAAAAAAATGCATCCAACAAGTTTGTAGAGTCACAAGCATGATGTAATAATCATTGCTTGCTAGGAATATGGGTCCAAATACTTTTGACTACTTTAATACACGTGAATTTGTCCCAATATCTTTGGTCTCGTAAAATTTAAGTCTAAAGTGGTTTAATTTCTAAACGGTTCACCCCGATATGGATGAAAATACCCTCAAATTATAATTGACAGTCTGCACATTAACCTCAGTCGTTGTATCATTTCAAATCAAAAGTGCTGGAGTACAGAGCAAAAACAACAAAAAATGGATTTGATTTTATACCTGCCTCAAACCACACAGTTCTAGGATCAGACTATATCCCTAATCCTAACCTTATCCATCAGGGGGATGATATACAGTATCTGACCCTTGACCAATGGTTAGTTTCAACTTCTACAGGCCTAGTCCTGCTTCCTTGCCGCTTACCACAACTTATTCCACCTCTTGCTGACTTACCCGTAGGTCGTTGTGCCTGACCTCCACGTCGCAGACAGCGTGTCCGTGACTGGAGGAGCAACAGGAGAAGCACCAGTACTGACATACAGCAACCTGCTCCACCTCGCAGTGAAACAGCTGGTATTTGTTGTGCCATTTACCCCCACTGACAACTTCTCACATGAATGCATTACATTTTTTTTTGAAGGTGTTGGGCAAAGCCTGAAATTGGGGTTGGGAATTACCCTTTAAAACTACTCATCCGCAAAATATCATAGGAAATATATGGCTCTGGGACAACTCATCCGAGATTCTCATTATGATACCCAGGGGGGTGGAATCATATGAAAGCTATCGTTCTGCTTCAGTCTTTGTTCCTAAGTAGGCCTACCACTGTGAATGCATGTATCAGAGCGTCTCTTCAAGGTGAGAATACTAGAGGAAATCATTGGTAGATTCTCAATTGGTTTTTCTCAACTCCTCCATCCTCCTTTAGAAAAAGTTCAAAGGTAATCGAGGAGAGGAAATGTAGAAACAAATGCACTTGTTTGAAATTTACTCTCCTTCACTAGCGGGTCATCATGCAAATGACATTTACAGGGGTGGAATCCCAAAATAAACGTGTAAAGTAGTAAACATTAATGTAGCTAGTTGTGCCAGACATTTTATAGATAAAAACTATATGCTACTTATTTTAAATATATGCATGCTTTTCTCCACGGACAAAACAGGAGCTGATTCAAAGGTCATGGCGGATTACAAAACTCTTCCATGAAGGACTCTCTTGTGCTTCCTCGGCGGGAAGAGGCGAGGAGGACACTCCTCCATTCACCTACTAGATTTGACAGACACACAATTGACACCCGCCTAGACCACTTATTGGTTTCCCGGTCACGAAGTAAAGGAGGACGGAGTCGTCAACAAGAGGATGAACTTTTGCCCAATTGAGAATCTCCCATGTCAAAACAATACCAAAATATTCAATACACCTTTCTACATATCTAATTATATATTCAATATATGGCAACAATATATAAAGCGGTTACCGAAAATTGCATACTTCATCACGGGTAGATATGTGCACCATGTTATTGCTCTACAGTGGGTGCATCTTGCTGGCTTTCACTCATATTTAAAAAAATATATATACTTTGTAGTCACCAGAGCACCCAGAGCATGTCTCATTTATTTACACTTTAGTACGTCAATAGACCATTAGACCAAAAAACACGGACTTGAATGTACACTTGTTTAATGCACTTGTGATTACATAGAAACAGGCAGTTAAGTAATTCATTCATTCATAAAATAACAGTACTACAAAACTCACCTTTCAAAAATGCCCTAATAAAAGCTCTTTTACATTTTCACCCGGGAATAAAACCAGAAAGACACAGTAAAATACATATGGCGAACAGGAGGCCACTGTAGAAAGAGAAGAGTTACTTAGCTCCTGTTCTGGACTACCTAGCTATGGAATGCAGTCAAGGCATTAAGAGACATCTGGGATGCCGTATGTGTATGAAGACCGAGGTCCTTGATCGAAACCGATGTACAATAAAACACAGGAGCGATAGGCAGTGGAGAGTCTAGACGATACACGGAGTCTAAACATTAAAGCCTCGGTGGACTGAAACGGCGGCGAGAGTCAATCTGCGAGAACACAATACATTAACGTAACAGTTGAGGACACGCATTGTGACAGCGATAAAGGACAAAGTATCACAAGTTTTGGCTTTGGTATCAAAACTAAAGAATGAGTTTCCAATAAAGTATTGATCAGAAACGTGGAGTCGACCAAGGGTTTGACAAGTTCTATTGGCCTCCTAAAAAAGCAAAACACAGAGATGGGAGGAATTAGTGCGAGTTCGATCAACTCTGATTCAATGAAAGGACAAGAGACCAACAGTTACTGTCGTGTGTTTAACTTTCTCACTGATTAACTTTGTGTGGCCACATGGGACGTTCTCTGATACGCTCTCCCACATTTCACTCTCTCTCAGCCCTTATACAAACTCTTACAAACACAATCTTTCCACTGATAGTAGTTAAGTCATTGTAGAGCTTTAGGAGATACATTTCATGAGCAAGTTACAGAATAGGGTAATCTTGATCTAAAAATCAAATGAAGGGGAAACAATACACACAGAAAATATTACTCGATAAAATAATCGGGCTCTCTTGGCAAAGAGGGACAACTAAGATTTGACAGACACACAATAGAATGAAAGGTGGTTTGATTGATTTTAACAGAGTCGGCAGGGGTCTTCAAATTTTCTTGCCATAATATGGCAAAATAAAAATAAGATCTCATCAGGTGAATGATAATGGCAGGGAGAGATGATCAACATTTAAAAATGAATAGATTTGGTATAGTTTCTCATTTTTTTTACCTCACCAGTTATAATTAGCAACATTCATGAAAACATTGAGATAAACAAAATTCCACTAAAAAAACAAACATATGTTTGAACTAAATCAACTGACCCTGCATCTTGCTTGTGTTACAAACTTATCGAGTCTAGTGGATGTCTCTTTATAACTAGACATTTGACCCATTCACAAGGCATGGCAACCACGTCTCATCTAACAAGGCAGCAAGGCAGCTATTTGGAGAAACAGGTTTCCAGAACATTTCCAGATGTTTCTAAAGGTTTGAAAAACCCAGTAGAAAAAGGTGGGTAGGTCAGAGAAGGCAGTAACAGTCTACAGTCAAAGGAAGATGTGATAGACATCCTGCAGTAGCCGGGTCAGGTTCTCTCGCCCTGGGTATACAAGGCAGACCAGAGCCCCTGGAAAAGAGCATGGTTGTGCTCAGTAGGCACAAAATGAGAAATATCCGAAATGTGTGTGTTACCAGAGCTACTATCTGAACTTGTCCAATAAAATAAAAAATAAAAACTTGTTTTCATATTCTGCTGCAAAACACTTTGCTACAATTTGTCCTAATGAACATGTCCCATTTAAAGGCTGGGTGAATAGGTCCATCCATGGGAACTGACTGTGTAAGGAGGTCCAGAGTACTCTGAAAAGAGGAGTGGATCCCAGCCTCACTGCAGAGGGTTGTCAAACACAGAGTCAGGCAGGACCGAGATCTTCAGTTTCTTCTCTGGCCAGCTATATTCCTTCGGTAACTTGGTCTGGAAGGAGGAATCAAACAGGAGAAAAACATTTAATGACAGACGCAAAACAAAGTTACAAATCTGGAAACTTTGCAGGGTTTTTTCCTTGCCTGCTTATTACTGTAATCCTCAAACCAGGATTTCTGAAAAATCTAGGAACTTTTCTGTAATTTCCCAACCGTAATACTTAATAGGCCGAGGATGCAGATCCATAGGTAGTCCCCCCTGGAAGCCGTCCCCAGAGCCAGAGATCCTAATCACATTTGGCGCATGCATTTCTTTACCTATACTTTATGCACACATTTTCATGGTCACCCTCCCTTCACATTTCTCACCCGTGAGTGATAATTCTTCAAGTTTTACTGGTGAAACGTCCATGCAGCATCTGCATACCAACCTTTGGACCTCAATCAGTTTCATGGAAATATGCATTTATGAGTGTTGATTTGAATTATAGTGCATTCGGTAAGAATTCAGGACCTTGACTTTTTCAACATTTAGTTATGTTACAGCCTTATTCAAAAATATATTAAATAGGTTATTTTCCCTCATCAATCTAAACACAATACCCCATAATGACAAAGCAAAAACAGGTTCCTAGAAATGTTTGCAAATATATATATATATATATATATAGTACCAGTCAAAGTTGACACACCTACTCATTCCAGGGTTTTTCTTTGTTTTTTACTATTTTGTACACTGTAGAATTATAGTGAAGACCTCAAAACTATGAAATAACACAAAAAGTGTAAAACAAATCAAAATATATTTCATATTTGAGATTCTTCAAAGTAGCCACTCTTTGCCTTGATGACAGCTTTGCACACTTGGCATTCTCTCAAACAGCTTCATGAGGTAGTCACCTGGAATGCATTTCAATTAACAGTTGTGCTGTGTTAAAAGTTACATTTGTGGAATTTATTTCCTTAAGTCAATCTGGGAAATTTCAAGAACTTTGAAAGTTTCTTCAAGTGCAGTCGCAAAAACCATCAAGCGCTATGATGAAACGGCCCCTCATGAGGATCCCCACAGGAAAGGAAGATCGAGTTACCTCTGCTGCAGATAAGTTCATTAGAGTTACCAGCCTCAGAAATTGCAGCCCAAATAAATGCTTCAGAGTTCAAGTAACAGACATCTCAACATCAACTGTTCAGAGGAGACTGAGTGAATCAGGGCTTCATGGTCAATTTGCTGCAAAGAAACAACTACTAAAGGCCACCAATAAAAAGAAGAGACTTGCTTGGGCCAAGAAACACAAGCAATGCACATTAGACAGGTGGAAATCTGTCCTTTGGTCTGATGAGTGCAAATTTGAGATTTTTGGTTCCAACCGCCATGTCTTTGTAAGGGCTATTTGACCAAGGAGATTGATGGGAGTGCTGCATCAGATGACCTGGCCTCCACAATCACCTGACCTCAACCCAATTGAGATGGTTTGGTGTGAGTTGGACCAGAGTGATGGAAAAGCAGCCAACAAGTGCTCAGCATATGTGGAAACTCCTTCAAGACTGTTGGATAAGCATTCCAGGTGAAGCTGGTTGAGAAATTGCCAAGAGTGTGCAAAGCTGTCAAGGCAAAGGGTGGCTACTTTGAAGAATCAAAAACAAATCAAAATATATTTTATATTTAACACTTTTTTGGTAACTACATAATTCCATATGTGCTATTTCATAGTTTTGATGTCTTCACTTTTATTCTACAATGTAGAAAATAGTAAAACGTCAAGGATTATCAATAGAAACAGGATGCACCCGAGCTCAATTGAGTCTAATAGCAAATGGTCTGAATACTTATGTAAAATAAGGTCGTTTTTTAATTGTAATACATTTGCTAACATTTCTGCAAACCTGTTTTCGCTTTGTCATTATGGGGTATTGTGTGTAGATTGATGAGGAACAGTGTATAATTTAAGCCATTTTTGAAGGCGGTAACGTAACAAAATGTGGAAAAAGTCAAGGGGTCTGAATACTTTCCGAATGCACTGTATGTACAGTGATGGTGTTAAACTGTAGAATACCTGTGTTGTTTCAATCAAAGCACATACAGTGCCTTCAGAAAGTATTCACAACCCTTGACTTTTCCCACATTTTTTTGTGTTACAGCCTAAATTTAAAATAGATTAAATAGATTTTGTCGTCGTCACTGGCCTACACACAATATCCCATAATGTCAAAGTGGAATTATGTTTTCAGAAATGTTCACAAATTAACAAAAAATGAAAAACGTAAATGTCTTGAGTCAATAATTAACTCATTTGTTATGGCAAGCCTAAGTAAGTTCAGGAGTAAAAATGTGCTTAACTTGTCACATAATACGTTGCATAGACTCATTCTGTGTGCAATAATAGTGTTTAATATGATCTTAGAATGACTACCTCATCTCTGTACCCCACACATACAGATAACTGTTACCGTCCCTCAGTCCAGCAGTGAATTTCAAACAGATTCAACCAAAGACCAGGGAGATTTTCCAATGCCTTGCAAAGGGCACCTATTGGTAGATGGGTAAAAAAAAATGAATATCCCTTGGTGCTGGTGTTAATTACACCAAAGTGTAATTAATGGTGTTAATTACACTTTGGATGGTATATCATTACACCCAGTGACTACAAAGGTAAAGGCGTACTTCCTAACTCAGTTGCCTGAGAGGAAGGAAACCGCCCAGGGATTTCACCATGAGGCCAATGGTGACTTTAAAACATTTTATTGGCTGCGATAGGAGAAAATTGAGGATGGATCAACAACATTGTAGTTACTCCACAATACTAACCTAATTGACAGAGTGAAAAGAAGGAAGCCTGTACAGAATACAAATATTCCAAAACAGGCATCCTGTTTGCAACAAGGCACTAAAGTAATACTGCAAATAAATGTGGCAAAGAAATTGACTTTTGTCCTGAACAATAAGTGTTATGTTTGGCGCAAATCCAATACAACACATTACTGAGTACCACATTCCATATTTTCAAGCATAGTGGTGGCTGTGTCATGTTAAGGACTGGGGAGTTTTTCAGGATAAAAAAGAAACGAAATGTAGCTAAGCACAGACAAAATCCTAGAGGAAAACATTGTTCAATCTGCTTTCCACAAGTCACCAGGAGATCAATTTACCTTTCAGCAGGACAATAACCTAACACACAAGGTCAAATCTACACTCGAGTTGCTTACCAAGAAGACAGCGAATATTCCTGAGTGGCCATTTACAGTTTTGACTAAAACTGTTTGAAAATCTATGGCAAGACCTGAAAATGTCTTTCTAGCTATGATCAACAACCAATTTGACAGAGCTTCAAGAATTTGAAAATAATAAAATGGGCAGATGTTGCAGAATCCAGATGTGGAAAACTGTTAGAGACTTACTAGAAAAACTCACAGCTGTAATCACTGCAAAAGGTGCTTCTACAAAGTATTGACTGACATTTCATTTTCAATACATTTGCTATAGTTTCTAAAAACACGTTTTCACTGTGTCATTGTAGGGTATTGTGTGCAGATAGGTGGAAAAATAAAAATCAATGTAATACATTTTGAATCCAGGCCGTAACAACAAAATGTGGAATAAGTCAAGGGGTATGAATACTTTCTGAAGGCACTGTATTTTGCCTACAGTCGTTCACAGTTGAATTTTGGCCACATTAAAGAAAAATGCAACCACTCGCACAATCCATAAATCTCCTAAGAAAATGTGGTGTTTTTGTCTTACAGTAATGTTATATGGTATTATATTCTCATGTGTGGAATACTATCATTGATCTCGGCGACATTGATTCAGCTTTGATCTAACTTCATTAAACGAACACCATTCTCAACTCATCACACAGCCTGTTCTCTGAGCAGCCGAACGAGTAGAGCAGAGTGTGCGTAAAATAGAGAATCCCACACATGCGCAGAAGCTTCGTACCGTCAGCTGTCATGAAGAGGGTTCCAGAGGATCCGCAGCCACTCCATTCTTTATATTACCCCTGTAAAGAATGGTAAAAGGTGTTTCCCTCACCTCCTCTCGAGTGTTGAGCTCCGATAGGTCTCCAAGCATCTGTTCAACAAACTCTTCAGTCAGCAATATCTGAGGAGGAGATGTGGTAACATAAGTACATGCAGCAAGTATGCACTTGAAGCAGTGTGTGTGTACCAGGAGCCAGTGTGTGTGTTTACCTGTAGCCAGGGTCCATGTGCGGCGTATGGGTGTTCCTCAGTAGCAAAGGCCCCCTCTACTCCAGTGGATACGAAGGTGATGGCCGTGTCTCCATTAATACTCTTATAGGTGAAGTGTCTACCATGGAGCAAACGACCCCTAAGCAGAGAAGATGACCAGCACATTAAACATCACTGAATACATACTGTATGTAAGAAGTCTGCTGGATTGGAGAGCCTGCTTCTTCTCACCCTCCATCGCTCTCACACGCCACTCCCGATCTCTCCCGCTTTCACACACAAAGGGCTCAGATGACCCGGGTATCGTTTGAATGTAATCTGTATGTATGTGGGAAGACCCAGGCTCACCCCCAACTCCAGTGTGTGTGTGTGTGTACCTGAGACAGAGAGGCAGCAGTGTTCCTGACTCCTGGTTGAATTTCAGATGAACACTTTCCAGTTGTCTGGTACGAACTAGCTCGTGAGGAATGATGGCCGCCGAACTCTCACTCTCCAGACTGTCCTTACGACTTCTAGAGAAAGAAGGGGAGTCAGAAAGAGATTTAAATGACCCCTTACGTTCAGGGGAAACAAGTCCGATGGTGGCGTGTAGCTCCCTATAAAGTGTGTGAATGAGTTTGCTATGGAACTGGACATGTGCATAAGCACTTATCTCGTCTTTCTCTTACCTGTGATACTGCTGGCGCTGCAAATGGCCATTGTTTGTCTACGGAGAAACCAGGGGGAGAATTCTACCACATACAATTTCACACACCTATCACGTGTTGTTCAATGTCCCAATACTGTGTACACACTTGGGTCTCATGGCGTGGTCTCTGGCTGGGTTAAGGGGAGGTGCATGTATGTGTATAGTCTACTCTAGAGAACATGACAAAGGAGGGGGCGAAAGCTGTTGATGTGACATCACCGCTTGAGAGGAAAGAGAAAAACAAGAGTGGGGTGTGTGTGCCTCAATGCTGACTGAGAATGAACATTTAGAGTGGGAAAGTGAGTTAACAGCAGCTGCACTGTGTGGGTATGTACTCACTGAGGCCTGTCGTGTCCTTGTTTCTGTGAGTTGATAGGGGGTAGTGCTGCTTTGGTGTTGAACTCCAGTCCTTTCCTCAGGGCTTCTCTGATCTGCTCTGTATCTGCAGTGGACAACCCATTGGGTTAGTTTTTGGACATACAGTAACATTAGGACACAAAATCACGCCGCAAGGACTTAAATCACAATATTGCTTACACTTATCGGGGTAGTGACCAATAGATTTGCTGCAAAGAAACCACTACTAAAGGACACTAATAAAAAGAAGACGAGACTTGCTTGGGCCAGGAAACACAAGCAATGGACATTAGACTGGTGGAAATCTGTCCTTTGGTCTGATGAGTGCAAATTTGAGATTTTTGGTTCCAACCGCCGTGTCTTTGTGAGACGCAGAGTAGGTGAACGGTGGATCTTTGCATGTGTGGTTCCCACCGTGAAGCATGGAGGAGTGATGGTGTGGGGGTTCTTTCCTGGTGACACTGTCAGTGATTTATTTAGAATTTAAGGCACACTTAACCAGCATAGCTACAGCAGCATTCTGCAGTGATATGACATCCTATCTGGTTTGCGCTTAATGGGACTATCACACCTCCAGGCTGCGTAAGGGCTATTTGACCAAGGAGAACGATGGAGTGCTGCATCAGATGACCTGGCCTCCACAATCACCTGACCTCAACCCAATTGAGATGGTTTGGGATGAGTTGGACTCCAGAGTGAAGGAAAAGCAGCCAACAAGTGCTCAGCATATGTTGGAAATCCTTCAAGACTGTTGGAAAAGCATTCCAGGTGAAGCTGGTTGAGATAATGCAAAGAGTGTGCAAAGCTGTCATCAAGGCAAAGGGTGGCTACTTTGAAGAATCAAAAATATAAAATATATTTTGATTTGTTTAACACTTTTTTGGTTACTACATGTGTTATTTCATAGTTTTGATGTCTTCACTTTTATTCTACAATGTAGAAAATAGTAAAAAGTCAAGGATTATCAATAGAAACAGGAAGCACCCGAGCTCAATTGAGTCTTATAGCAAATGGTCTGAATAGGTGTGTGCAAAGCTGTCATCATGGAAAAGGGTGGCTACTTCAAATATATTTTGACATGTTTAATACTTTTTTGGTTACTACATGTTTCCATATGTATCATTTCATAGTTGATTTCTCACTATTATTCTACAATGTAGAAAATAGTAAAACTGAAGAAAAACCATTGATTGAGTAGGTGTGTCCAAACGTTTGACTGGCACTATATGTATGTATGTTCAGTTGAAGTCGGAAGTTTACATACACTTAGGTTGGAGTCGATAAAACTTGTTTTTCAACCACTCCACAAATGTCTTGTTAACAGACAGATTATTTCACTTATAATTCACTGTGTCACAATTCCAGTGGGTCAGAAGTCTACATACACTAACTTAACTGTGCCTTTAAACAGCTTGGAAAATTCCAGAAAATTGTGTCATGGCTTTAGAAACTTCTGATAGGCTAATTGACATAATTTGAGTCAATTGGAGGTGTACCTGTGGATGTATTTCAAGGCCTACCTTCAAACTCAGTGTCTCTTTGTTTGACATCATGGGAAAATCAAAAGAAATCAGCCAAGACCTCAGAAAAACAATTGTAGACCTCCACACATCTGGTTCATCCTTGGGAGCAATTTCCAAACGCCTGAAGATACCACATTCATCTGTACAAACAATAGTACGCAAGTATAAACACCATGGGACCACACAGCCGTCATACCGCTCAGGAAGGAGACACGTTCTATCTCCTAGTGATGAACGTACTTTAGTGCGAAAAGTGCAGATCAATTCCAGAACAACATCTAAGGACCTTGTGAAGATGCTGGAGGAAACAGGTAGAAAAGTATCTATATCCACCGTAAAACGAGTCCTATATCGACATAACCTGAAAGGCCGCTCAGCAAGGAAGAAGCCACTGCTCCAAAACCGACATAAAAAAGCCAGACTACAGCAGTTTGCAATTGCACATGGTGACAAAGATCGTACTTTTGGAGAAATGTCCTCTGGTCTGATGAAACAAAAATAGAACTGTTTGGCCATAATGACCATCGTTATGTTTGGAGGAAAAGGGGGAGGCTTGCAAGCCGAAAAACACCATCCCAACCGTGAAGCACGGGGGTGGCAGCATCATGTTGTGGGGGTGCTTTGCTGCAGGAGGGACTGGTGCACTTCACAAAATAGATGGCTTCATGAGGAAGGACAATTATGTGGATATATTGAAGCAACATCTCAAGACATCAGTCAGGAAGTTAAAGCTTGGTCGCAAATGGGTCTTCCAAATGGACAATGACCCCCCCAAGTTTACTTCCAAAGTTCTGGCAAAATAGCTTAACTACTCTAGGGTAGGGGGCAGCACTTGGAATTTTGGATGAAAAGTGTGCCCAAATTAAACTGCCTTCTACTCAGGCCCAGAAGATAGGATATGCATATAATTTATATATTTGGATAGAAAACACTCTAAAGTTTCCAAAACTGTTAAAATAGTGTATGTAAGTATAACAGAACTGATTTGGCAGGCGAAAACCTGAGAAAAATCCATTCAGGAAGTAGGATTTTTGTTGTTGTAGTTTTCTATTCAATGCCATTACAGTATCCATTGACTTAGGACTCAAATTGCAGTTCCTATGCCTTCCACTAGATGTCAGTCTTTAGGCTGTTTCAGGCTGTTTCAGGCTTGTATTCTGAAAAATGAGGGAGTAAGAGCAGTCTGAATGAGTGGACCCTGCCATGTCACAGAGCTTTTTCATGCGTGCGACCGAGAGAATGCCTTTCTTGTTTACCTTTTATATCGACAACGTTATTGTCCGGTTGAAATACTATAGATTATTTAGGCTAAAAACAACCTGAGGATTGAATATAAACATCGTTTGAAATGTTTCTACAAACTTTATGGATACAATTTGGATTGTTTGTCTGCCTGTTGTGACTGGGTTTGAGCCTGTGGATTACTGAAGAAAACGCGCAAACAAAACTGAGGTTTTCGGATATAAAGAGACTTCATCGAACAAAAGGAACATTTATTGAATAAATGAATGTCTTCTGAGTGCAACCATATGAAGATCATCAAAGGTAAGTGATTCATTTTCTCTCTATTTCTGACTTGTGTAACTTTTCTACTTGGCTGGTTACTGTTTGTAATGATTTGTCTGCTGGGCTATGTTCTCAAATAATTTTAAGGTATGCTTTTTCCATAAAGCATTTTTTAAATCTGACACAGTGGTTGAATTCACAAGAAGCTAATCTTTAAACCTATGTAAAATAGTTGTATCTTTTCTGAATTTTTAAAATGAGTATTTCTGTATTTGAATTTGCGCTCTGCAATCTCACTGGATGTTGGCCAGATGGGACGCTAGCGTCCCACATACCCTAGAGAGCTTAAGGACAACAAAGTCAAGGTATTAGATTGGCCATCACCAAGCCCAGACCTCAATCCCATAGAAAATTTGTGGGCAGAACTGAAAAAGCGTGTGCGAGCAAGGAGGCCTACAAACCTGACTCAGTTACACCAGCTCTGTCAGGAGGAATGGGCCAAAATTCACCCAACTTATTGTGGAACGCTTGTGAAAGGCTCCCCAAACCATTTGACCCAAGTTAAACAATTTAAAGGCAATGCTACCAAATACTAATTGAGTGTATGCAAACTTCTGACCCACTGGGAATGTGATGAAAGAAATAAAAGCTGAAATAAATCATTCTGACATTTCACATTCTTTAAATAAAGTGGTGATCCTAAATGACCTAAGAAAGGGAATTTTTACTAGGACTAAATGTCAGGAATTGTGAAAAACTGAGTTTAAATGTATTTAGCTAAGGTGTATGTAAACTTCTGACTTCAAATGTATGTATGTATGCATGTAAGCATGTATATAGTTCTGCAACAGAAAACAAATATGAGCCGTTCTTGTTGGACAAGTCCAGATAGTCCCTCCCTATTTGAAAAAATAAAATGTTGGTGCCTATTGAACACAGCCCAGGTCAGATCTATGAGGGCCTATTAAAATTGTCTAGGGATATAAGTTAGAGGTGTGCGTGTTACCTTTCTCCGACAGTCTTCGTGGCTGAGATCCTATACAGATGGAGCGGCTGTCCTCTTCATCCTCGGACGGCCGGCTGAGGTCGTCCCACACACACTTTGCGCTCACGCCACTCAGGTTGGATCCCTCTGTCTCTATACCCTGGTCCACACGCTCCTGCTTAGGATGAGCAAACGCACACGCAAACATTAACACTAGCCCACACACATTAACGCACACTCAAACACATTGTGTGGACTGAACCAGCAGGTGGCACTGTTAGAATGAAAATACAATTTGAATTAATACACAAAGTAACTAATCAAAGCCTTACTTGTAAATGCGGGTCGATGTCAAACATGGTCTCTCCTCTCCTCATGTCAGTTATCAACCAGGGTCCTCCGGCACTGAACACAGACAGCATAGAGGAGAAAAGAGAATCATCGACTCGGTCACACTGGGTTAATGTGAAATAAGACTGGTCGGCTGGCAGGGAGGTATCTCATATTTCAAACTCACACATGGACCCCTCGGAGAAGCTCCAGTATTCCCTGGCCGTTCCACTGTTGGGCCGCCTGCAACTCTTCTGTACACACACCCACAATCTACAGAAAGGAGAGAGAGTTAACACACCGAAAAAAAAGAAAAAGACAGGGCAAAAGAACACACAGAAGGCTATTATAGACTCAACGGAGGGAGTTGAGGGGATAGGCCGGAGAGCCTGGGGCTAGATTAGCTCACCTGCAAGAAGTTGACCAGGCCGAAGGGTGTGTGGACCGGTGATATCTGGGGGTCCTCAGTGAGCAGCATGTGTTGGATACGAGACTCACTGTTGTCCAGGGGACTGTGCCACGATATGTGGTCTCCACTGCAAAATGTGTTTTCTACAGGAAAGAGAGACATGGCTGTGAAAGACCACTCTGATATATATTGGAAAATACATTACAGTTCTCATCACCAGTCAAACAGCAAATGAGAAAAGACCATCAGACTGAAAGAAGAGAGTGATGGTAAGAATGATAGGAGAAAAAGCAAGGAAAAAGGGAGTGTATGTATACAGTGCATTCGAAAATATTCAGACTTTTTCCAGATTTGTGACTGACCGGCTCGATTCGGTCTTATGTACAACATTTTAAAATTGTGTTTTTTAAATTATATATTTTTTTTACATTGGAAAAAAGTAGAGACTCCGAGCTAGAACATGGTATATCATACACTACATTTGAGGAACAATGGGAAAGTTAATTCTGCTTTTTAAGTTGATAAACTTGTAACCCCACTTTCCAGAAAATGGACCTTGAATGTTTTGCTACACTTACTGGAGAGCTCTTCTTTGTCTACACCCATTGAGTATCGTTCACACCCTCTTAAGCTTTAGCCCCACCCATCTAAGTATTTACATGTGTGGCCATTTACTAAACAACCAAAGGTTTCAAGACTAAAGGCTGGTTTATACTACGGGTGTGTTCGTAAATTTAATTTGGAGCGCCAGAGTGTGCTCTGGGCGTTTGAAAAAGAGCGTTGTCAGATTGTCCATTCGTAAATTCAGAGCGCTTCACTCTCGGAGCGTTCAGACCTAACAGCAGTAGTCAAGCACCCAAGCTAACTGGCTAAAGTTGGCTAGCTTGCTAGCTGCTACCAGAACAGGTCACGGTTTTCATGTTATCCAGAGTGTTGGTGACTGCAACTGTGCTGCTGGCAACAATTTAATTATACTTTGTTTGCAAACTTTTACTGACACTGGCCATATTCAACGGGTGTTGAACGTTCATAAATTCTAAAGTTATTCTGCACTCTGCCACGCTCAGTGCTCTGAAATCGGAGTAGATAGCTGGTAAATTCACTCAAATCAAATCAAATCTTATTTGTCACATACACATGGTTAGCAGATGTTAATGCGAGTGTAGCGAAATGCTTGTGCTTCTAGTTCCGACAATGCAGTGATAACCAACAAGTCATCTAACTAACAATTCCAAAACTACTGTCTTATACACAGTGTAAGGGGATAAAGAATATGTACATAAGGATATATGAATGAGTGATGGTACAGAGCAGCATACAGTAGATGGTATCGAGTACAGTATATACATATGAGATGAGAATGTAGACAAAGTAAACAAAGTGGCATAGTTAAAGTGGCTAGTGATACATGTATTACATAAGGATGCAGTCAATGATATAGAGTACAGTATATACGTATGCATATGAGATGAATAATGTAGGGTAAGTAACATTATATAAGGTAGCATTGTTTAAAGTGGCTAGTGATATATTTACAACATTTCCCATCAATTCCCATTATTAAAGTGGCTGGAGTTGGGTCAGTGTCAATGACAGTGTGTTGGCAGCAGCCACTCAATGTTAGTGGTGGCTGTTTAACAGTCTGATGGCCTTGAGATAGAAGCTGTTTTTCAGTCTCTCGGTCCCAGCTTTGATGCACCTGTACTGACCTCGCCTTCTGGATGATAGCGGGGTGAACAGGCAGTGGTTCGGGTGGTTGATGTCCTTGATGATCTTTATGGCCTTCCTGTAACATCGGGTGGTGTAGGTGTCCTGGAGGGCAGGTAGTTTGCCCCCGGTGATGCGTTGTGCAGACCTCACTACCCTCTGGAGAGCCTTACGGTTGAGGGCGGAGCAGTTGCCGTACCAGGCGGTGATACAGCCCGCCAGGATGCTCTTGATTGTGCATCTGTAGAAGTTTGTGAGTGCTTTTGGTGACAAGCCGAATTTCTTCAGCCTCCTGAGGTTGAAGAGGCGCTGCTGCGCCTTCTTCACGACGCTGTCAGTGTGAGTGGACCAATTCAGTTTTGTCTGTGATGTGTATGCAGAGGAACTTAAAACTTGCTACCCTCTCCACTACTGTTCCATCGATGTGGATAGGGGGGTGTTCCCTCTGCTGTTTCCTGAAGTCCACAATCATCTCCTTAGTTTTGTTGACGTTGAGTGTGAGGTTATTTTCCTGACACCACACTCCGAGGGCCCTCACCTCCTCCCTGTAGGCCGCCTCATCGTTGTTGGTAATCAAGCCTACCACTGTTGTGTCGTCCGCAAACTTGATGATTGAGTTGGAGGCGTGCGTGGCCACGCAGTCGTGGGTGAACAGGGAGTACAGGAGAGGGCTCAGAACGCACCCTTGTGGGGCCCCCGTGTTGAGGATCAGCGGGGAGGAGATGTTGTTGCCTACCCTCACCCTCACTCAGGCTACGTCTATCGACAGTTGTTGCAGTGACATCATAAACATTCTATTGAAATGGTTCCTTGCATAGAGGAGTCCTTTGTTTAGATATTTAGCTAGCTCGCTAACTAATGAACCATGCCAGCAGCACAGTATATATGCTGCAGTAGTTTGTGTGTCGGGGGGCTAGGGTCAGTCTGTTATATCTGGAGTATTTATCCTGTCTTATCCAGTGTCCTGTGTGAATTTAAGTATGTTCTCTCTAATTCTCTCTCTCTCTCGGAGGACCTGAGCCCTAGGACCATGCCTCAGGACTACCTGGCATGATGACTCCTTGCTGTCCCCAGTCCACCTGGCCGTGCTGTTGCTCCAGTTTCAACTGTTCTGCCTGCGGCTATGGAACCCTGACCTGTTCACCAGACGTGCTACCTGTCCCAGACCTGCTGTTTTCAACTCTCTAGAAACAGCAGGAGCGGTAGAGATACTCTCAATGATAGGCTATGAAAAGCCTTCATTGCTACACCTGCATTGCTTGCTGTTTGGGGTTTTAGGCTGGGTTTCTGTACAGCACTTTGAGATATCAGCTGATGTAAGAAAGGCTAAATAAATAAATGTGATAATCCCAACTCATAACGTTACTACCCGGCATGAATCTGCAGGTAGCTAACCAACAAGGTTCAATGTTAGCTAGCTAACATTAGGCTATAACTAGCAGTGCAAATGGCTCTGATACGAATAATATTACTACACAGATCATACTAGCAAGCTAATGTTAGCTAGCTAGCTAACAGTACACAAACTTGTAAACGACTGACTAAATTTGAAATGTGTAATATCTGAAAATATAGTTAGCTAGACTATCTTACCCGTAAACATGGAAGGACACTTCTCCCTCTCTATCACGGATGCCATGGTTGACCTTAGAGCGAAAAGTGTTTCAAACAGCCTTCTATGCTTCCTTTTCGACAATCAAACACCAGAATTAGCTATCATACTCTAATTCCACTGATTTCAAAACTCTGTCCTCCTGAAAGTGGAGAGCAACCCTTATGCAGTTGTACTACATGATATCTTTCAAAAAAAGATGTGTTAAAAAGGATTACCTACACATACCGACCAGCTCATGTTATAGACAGAAGCGCGCTACATGGCAGACCAATCCGAACTCATCTCTCGGCATGTCCAGCCCACTCATCTCCCCCAATCATGGCTAGCGGGAAGGTTGCTGTCTTTTCCATGGCTAAACCAACTAGGCTCATAATTTAACAATTTTATTTGTATTTACAGATGACATACACATTTGTTATTAACGGGATGGCAGCCATAAGAAGTTAAGACACAAGGGACTTCACGTTCCAAAAGGCATCTGCCAAAAAACTTATTTTGATAAAATAAAAAAAGTTGTTGTTCAAATGGCTCTCCTGTGAAGTAGACGCGCGACATACGCGTAGTTTCCTAAAACAAGTCACATTGTTACATTACAGCCATATTCTCAAATGTATTAACCTCTCTAGGGTATGTGAGATGCTAGCCATCCATCTGGCCAACATCCAGTGAGGTTGCAGAGCGCCAAATTCAATTACAGAAATGCGCATTGTAAAAATTCAGAAAACAAAACATATTTTACATAGGTTTAAAGATTAACTTCTTGTTAAACCAACCAGTGTCATATTTATAAAATGCTTTTTGGCGAAAGCATACCTAGCCCAGAACATAGCCCAGTTGGCAAATTATTACAAACAGTAACCAGCCAAGCAGAAGCGTTACAAAACTCAGAAATAGAGATAAAATTAATCCCTTACTTTGATGATCTTCATATGGTGGCAATCAGAAGACATTCATTTACTCAATAAATGTTCCTTTTGTTCGATGAAGTCTCTTTATATCCAAAAACGCACGTTTTCTTCAGTAATCCACAGGCCCAAACTCAGTTAAAACAATCAGACAAAAAAATCCTAATTATATCCGTAAAGTTCATAGAAACATGTCAAACGATGTTTATATTCAATCCTCATGTTGTTTTTTAGCCTAAATTGTCTATAATATTTCAACCGGACAATAACGTCGTCAATATAAAAGGTAAACAAGAAATGCACATGCACCTGAAAAAACTCTGCATCACGTTAAGGTCCACTCGTTCAGACTGCTCTTACTCCCTCATTTATAAGAATACAAGCATGAAATGATTTCTAAAGACTGTTCACATCTAATGGAAGGCATAGGAACTGCAAATGGAGTCCTAAGTCAATGGATACTGTAATGGCATTGAATAGAAAACTTCAAACCCCCCCCAAAAAACATACTTCCTGAATGGATTTTTCTCAGGTTTTCACCTGCTAAATCAGCTCTGTTATACTCACAGACTAAAGTTTCCAAAACTGTTAAAATTGTGAGTGTTTTCTATCCAAATCTACAAGTTATATGCATATCATATCTTCTGGGCCTGGGTAGCAGGACGTTTAATTTGGGCATGCTTTTCATCCAAAATTCTGAATGCTGCCCCCTACCCTAGAGAGGTTAAATATTTGTTTCCGCTCATCAATATACACACAATACTGCATAATGAGAAAGCAAAAACAGGTTTTTAGAAATGTTTACAAAAAAAACAGAAATACCTTATTTACATAAGTATTCAGACCATTTTCTATGAGACTCGAAATTGAGCTCCGGTGCATCCTGTTTCCATTGATCATCCTTGAGATGTTTCTACAACTGGAAAATGTATTTTAAAAAAATGTCTGCAGCATTCAAGGTCCCTAAGAACACAGTGGCCTCCATTAAATGGAAGAAGTTTGGAACCACCAAGACTCTACCTAGAGCTGGCCGCCCGGCCAAACTGAGCAATCGGTGGAGAAGGGCCTTGGTCAGGGAGGTGATCAAGAACCTGATGGTCACTCTTACAGAGCTCTAGAGTTCATCTGTGGAGATGAGAGAACCATTTCTGCGGCACTCCACCAATCAGGCCTTTATGGTAGAGTGGCCAGATGGAAGCAACTCCTCAGTAAAAGGCACATGACAGCCCGCTTAGAGTTTGCCAAAAGGCACCTAAACGACTCTCAGACCATGAGAAATAAGATTCGCTGCTCTGAGGAAACCAAGATTGAAATCGTTGGCCTGAATGCCAAGCGTCACATATAGAGGAAACCGGACACCATCCCTACGGTGAAGCATGTTGGTGCCAGCATCATGCTGTGGGGATGTTTTTCAGTGACAGGGAGATCAGATGGGATCGAGGCAAAGATGAACGGAGCAAAGTACAGAGATCCCTTGACGAAAACCTGCTCCAGAGTGCTCAGGACCTCAGACTGGGGCGAAGGTTCACCTTCCAACAAGAAAGTCAGAGTAAGCAAGAGATCCTGCCAGAGGAATCCCCACAAAATAATCATTGTGCATGGTTAAGTGATTTGAAAGACTTAGCGAAGTGGCACACACACACACACACACAAACACACAAGAAAGGTCTGAGAGAAAAGAGGGAAACATATTTCACAGCTGTAAAGAAAATACTATTAAGATGAGAGGAAGTTTCTCAACTATTACAACATTTAAACACACTTCTCCCATCAGAGAGAGAAATGGAAATGAGACTTCCTCAGTTTCCCCAGAGCCCAGAGGAACTTAACGGTGATATGTGAATGCTAACATACACCGTTACACTTTATCTAGTACAATGCACTGGAAGCAATTTTTCAACTAAACTTTACTTGGTGATACTTTCTTCGCTCACGATTCGTAAGAAAGAAACTCTAATAAACATAGGTGTGTAGTTGCAGGAGGTATTCCAAGAAACAGAGAATATTCACCATTTTAGCCACCAGACATCTTGCATTTCCCAACATCTTTGCAGGAGCTAGTTGTTTCAATGCGATGCGGCCTCAGCCACATGTAGTAGTAGATGACAGGAAGCTTGGCCCCAGTGATGTACTGGTCCCTACGCACTACCCACTGTAGCACCTTATGGTCAGATGCCGAGCAGTTGCCATACCAGGTGGTGATGCAACCGGTCAGGATGCTCTCGATAGTGCATCTTTTTGAGGATCTGGGGACCCATGCCATATCTTTTCAGTCTCCTGAGGGGGAAAAGGTATTGTCGTGCCCTCTTCACAACTGTCTTGGTGTGTTTGGACCATGATAGTTTGTTGGTGATGTGGACACCAAGGAACTTGAAATTCTTGACTGCTCCACTACAGCCCCGTCGATGTTAATGGGGGCCTGTGTGGCCCGCCTTTTGGTGTAGTCCACGATCAGCTCCTTTGCCTTGCTCACATTGAGGTAGAAGTTGTTGTCTTAGCACCACACTGCCAGGTCTCTGACCTCCTCCCTATAGGCTGTCTCATTGTTGACGGTGATCAGGCCCAACATTTTTTCGTCGTCAGCAAACTTAATGATGGTGTTGGAGTCGTGTTTGGCAACGCAGTCGTGGGTGAACAAGGAGTACAGAAGGGGACTAAGCACACACCCCTGGAGGGGCCCCAGTGTTAAGGATCAGCGTGGAAGACATGTTGTTTCCTACCCTTACCACCTGGGGCAGCCTGCCAGGAAGTCCAGGATCCAGTTGCAGAGGGAGGTGTTTAGTCCAAGGGACCTTAACTTAGTGATGAGCTTTATGGCCGCTATGGTGTTGAACGCTGAGCTGGAGTTTATGAACAGCATTCTCACATAGGTGTTCCGTTTGTCGAGGTGGGAAAGGGCAGTGTGGAGTGCGATTGAGATTGCGTCATCTGTGGATCTGTTGGGGCAGTATGCGAATTGGAGTGCGTCTAGGGTATCCGGGATGATGCTGTTGATGTGAGCCATGACCAGCCTTTCAAAGCACTTCATGGCTACTGACTTTCTTTGGCACCGGGACTATAGTGGTCTGCTTGAAACATGTAGGTATTACAGACTCGGTCAGGGAGAGGTTGAAAATATCAGTGAAGACAGTTGCCAGTTGGTCCGTCCATGCTTTGAGTACACGTTCTGGTATTCCGTCTGGCCCCGCAGCTTTGTGAATGTTGACCTGTTTTAAGGTCTTGCTCATATCGGTTACTGAGAGCGTTATCAGTCATCCGGAACAGCTGGCGCTCTCATGCATGCTTCAGTGTTGCATGCCTCGAAGCGAGCATAAAAGGCGTTTAGCTCGTCTGGTAGGCTCACGTCACTGGGCAGCTCGCGGCTGGGTTTCCCTTTCTAGACCGTAATAGTTTTCAAGCTCTGCCACATCCGACGAGCGTCAGAGCCGTTGTAGTAGGATTCAATCTTAACCCTGTATTGACGTTTTGCCTGTTTGATGGTTTGTCTGAGTTGGGGTATGTACTGTGGGGACGACATCGTCAATGCACTTATTGATGAAGCCGATGACTGAGGTGGTATACTCCTCAATGCCGTTGGATGAATAACGGAACATATTCCAGTCTGTGCTAGCAAAACAGTCCTGTAGCGTAGCATCCATGTCATCTGACCACTTCTGTAGAGCGAGTCACTGGTACTTCCCTGCTTTAGTTTTGCTTGTAAGCAGGAATCAGGATAGAATTATGGTCAGATTTGCCAAATGGAGGGCGGGGGAGAGCTTTGTATACATCTCTGTGTGTGGAGTAAAGGTGGTCTAGAGTTTTTTCCCCCTCTGGTTGCACTTGACATGTTGATAGAAATTAGGTAAAACGGATTTAAGTTTGCCTGCATTAACTTCTTGGATATAGGGGGCGCTATTTTAATTTTTGGATGAAAAACGTTCCCGTTTTAAACAAGATATTTTGTCACGAAAAGATGCTCGACTATGCATATAATTGACAGCTTTGGAAAGAAAACACTGACGTTTCCAAAACTGCAAAGATATTGTCTGTGAGTGCCACAGAACAGGCAAAACCCAGATAAAAATCCAATCAGGAAGTGCCGCATTTTTTGAAACCGCCTCATGCCAATGACTCCTTATATGGCTGTGAATGGGCCACGAATGAGCTTAGGCTTTCTGTCGCTTCCCCAAGGTGTCGACAGCATTGTGACGTATTTGTAGGCATATCATTGGAAGATTGACCATAAGAGACTACATCTACCAGGTGGTCGGGTTATCCTAATGCGTTATAGTTTAAGTATTTTTCTGTCGATTTCTCAGCCAAGCAGGATGAACAAACGTGACGTTTTTCACCTACAAAATATTATTTTTGGAAAAAAGGAACATTTGCTATCTAACTGGGAGTCTCCTGAGTGAAAGCATCTGAAGTTCTTCAAAGGTAAATTATTTAATTTGGTTGCTTTTCTTATTTTTGTGAAAATGTTGCCTGCTGCCAGCACAGCCTAGCATAGCATTATGCCATGCTAAACTTACACAAATGCTTGTCTAGCGTTGGCTGTAACGCATATTTTGAAAATCTGAGATGACAGTGTTGTTAACAAAAGGCTAAGCTTGTGTTTGAATATATTTATTTAATTTCATTTGCGATTTTCATGAATCAGGACACCCGGCCACTTGTCCCCGGCAATTACTTCTATTTAGCCGTTATTCTACCAGGTAGCGCCTGGCTTATAATTGGTAGATAACTACCATCTCCTAACCTTACTCCAATTACTAAATCCCTTCCACACTAGACACACACACACAGAGCCTGGGTTCTTACCTGATTGGAAGACGTAGCGGGCCAACCCCTGCATGAGTTCAGCCGGCCAGGTAGGGGGTGCGGTCTCTCCCACCTCTCTCTTCAGTCTGAACGTCAGCTCAAAGCCAAAGCCACTGGGACCTTCCTGACCTGTAAACCTGACAATACACATATGGAATACACACACTTAATTCAAGTGTTATTTGACCACGAGTCCACACAACCCATGACAACACAAACCCAATAAGGATTAGCCTTCCCTTTAGCTTAACTCCATTACTCCACTAGGGATATGACAAATGAAAAAAAGTTCTTAGCGTTTAAACTATAAGAATATTCATAAAATTACACATGAATTCACAATGCAGCTGTGCTGCTGCCAGCAATGGTTTGGGTCTCTTCCAAATAGTTAAGCATTGCACCTGTACTACCATTACTGTACATCAATTCCACCGCACAAAGTTTGCATTTCCTTGTCATTTAACTCCTCAAAGTATTTGCCTTCCTCTGTCATTTTTTCCAACTGTTCACCACTACGTTAAGAGTCTACTCCAAAATAAATGATTCCTTGCGCATCAACTCTAATCATGTGCATTTTACAGGGTTCGTAGGACTTTTTCAAGCACTAGTATTTATTTTCAAGGACCATCAATATGTATAGTTCCTATTATGCAATTGTTTCTAGTCGCCATCAGAAGGCGATTCATCTACTCAATCATACGTGTTTTGTTTCACTACTTATTTACTACATACATGAGTGATATCAGTTATATGAACTGTAACTCAGTAAAATCTTTGAAATTGTTGCATGATGCGTTTATATTTTTGTTCAATGTACATTATAATAATATCAAATTGCCTTTATATATAAATTGGCTTCATATTTCACAAAATGTTAGGTCCCACAGGCTGTCCCAACACAATGACATGGAAGTGTAACAGGCCCTTAGTTGACTTTAAAATATTGCATTCTATAACCATTTGAAAAGAAACAAGTTACTAATGTGTTTGATAAGATGAAAGAGTCTCTCCGGGGCCTCAAGTTTGGGTACCACTAACCTTGTCTCTCTGCTTGCTTCAATGCTTCTCTGTGCATGTCCTTTGCCCCCTTCATTGCAGCCTGACTTACAACTGTCTGTCTCACTACTCTCTATAAAAAGGTAATTTGTTATGAGAACTTAGAAATGCGGCAAAAAAAGAGCCGTCCTCTCACTGTCAACTGCGTTTATTTTCAGCAAACTTAACAATTGTGTAACTATTTGTATGAACATAACGAGATTCAACAATTGAGACATAAACTGAACAAGTTCCACAGACATGTGTCTAACAGAAATGGAATAATGTGAACAAAGGGGACCAAATCAAAAGTAACAGTCAGTATCTGGTGTGGCCAACAGCTGCAATAAGTAATGCAGTGCATCTCCTCCTCATGGACTGCACCAGATTTGCCAGTTCTTGCTGTGAGATGTTACCCCCACAAAGGCACCTGCAAGTTCCCGGACATTTCTGGGGGGAATGGCCATAGCCCTCACCCTCCGAGAACCGGGCTCTTCGATGGCCATGGCAGAACACTGACATTCCTGTCTTGCAGGAAATCACACACAGAACGAGCAGTATGGCTGGTGGCATTGTCATGCTGGAGGGTCATGTTAGGATGAGCCTGCAGGAAGGGTACCACATAAGGGAGGAGGATGTCTTCCTTGTAACGCACAGCATTGAGATTGCCTGCAATGACAACAAGCTCAGTTCGATGATGCTGTGACACACCGTCCCAGACCATGACGGACCCTCCACCTCCAAATCGATCCCGCTCCAGAGTACAGGCCTCGGTGTAAACGCTCATTCCGTCGATGGTAAACATAAATCCGACCATCACCCCTGGTGAGACAAAACCGCGACTCATCAGCGAAGAGCACTTTTTGCCAGTCCTGTCTGGTCCAGCGACGGTGGGTTTGTGGCCATAGGCAACATTGTTTCCGGTGATGTCTGGTGAAGACCTGCCTTACAAAAGGCCTACAAGCCTCTCTCAGCCTATTGCGGACAGACCGAGCACTGATGGAGGGATTGTACGTTCCTGGTGTAACTCGGGAAGTTGTTGTTGCCATCCTGTACCTGTCCCACAGGTGTGATGTTTAGATGTACCGATCCTGTGCAGGTGTTGCTACACGTGGTCTGCCACTGCAAGGACGATCAGACGATGTCCTGTCTCCCTGTAGCGCAGTCTTAGGCGTCTCACAGTACGGACATTGCAATTTATTGCCCTGGTCACATCTGCAGTCCTCATGCCTCATTGCAGCATGCCAAAGGCATGTTCAAGCAGATGAGCAGAGACCCTGGGAATCTTTCTTTTGGTGGTTTTCAGAGTCAGTAGAAAGGCCTCTTTAGTGTCCTAAGTTTTCATAACTGTGACCTTAATTGCCTACCGTCTGTAAGCTGTTAGTGTCTTAACGACCGTTCCACAGGTGCATGTTCATTAATTGTTTATGGTTCATTGAACAAGCATGGGAAACAGTGTTTAAACCCTTTATAATGAAGATATGTGAAGTTATTTGGATTTTTACAAATTATCTTTGAAAGACAGGGTCCTGAAAAAGGGACAATTCTTTTTTATGCTGATTTTTTGGGGGATTGAGACACAGCCCATGCAAAAAAACATATCTCTATCTTAGATTTTTTCGTTATGTATTATGCAAATTAGATTTGATCGGAATTTCTTGGCTTTTAATGTCTTGCAACTTCAGTAAAGCAGGGCCTATCATCAATGAATAGGCTAGGAAATTCTAAACGCAATAGACCGAAGACTGAACACACACTCAGCATCATTAGCGAGAGAAAGCAGGTGGGCCAGCGTGAGGCTGTATTGCATTACTGGAAACCAAGACTATTCTGAGGACAGGTCTCCCAGTTTTGAGTTGCAGAATTGCCTTTTTGTAGCAGGTTAGGAGAACTTACGCAGCAGGGTAGGATAATTAACTTGGCAGGTCAGGAGAATTAGGTGAAGGTTAACTAAATTGTCCCCGAAAACCAGGCCCCAGAGAATGGTCTTGGTTTCCACTAATGTGATGCTGCCAGCACAAGAGAGAAAGAGGGGACATGCAGAAAGAACCGTGGTACGCATATGTCTTGGTAATATGAATCTCATCTTGTATGCCTCGCAAATTCACCAAAGTAGCCTAAAGTCTAAAGCCTCTCTGGTTTTATTTAAATTACACCACTTTCCTGAGGTCATTCTAGAACTGGTTGAAAGTTGTGTAAATGAACATGTTCAGCGCTGGCAAGTCTAATCAAGAACACTACAAACGGGGGTGAAAGCTGTTGGCATGACATAACCGCTTCAGAGGAACAAGAAAAATACAAGTGGAGAGTGAGTTAGTGTCTCAATGTTGATTCTGCAGGATGATACAAAGGAGTGAAAATGAGTTAGCAGCAGCTGCACAAACCATGTGTGTGTGTTCTTAGTAACCTGGTCTGATGGAGCTTTAACCTGAAGTACTATACTTACTCATGTACTCTGTTGTCTCCATACAGGTCACTGAGTCCGAAGCTGATGTAGTGCCAGTGCTCCTGTACATCCTGCGCTGCACAGCCCACGTTACGGTACATACTGATGTAGTCCAATGGATCAGGACCCCCTAACCTGTAGAGACACACTACTGATAAGTGCGATCTGCAATATTTACTCCCATTTTAAATAATTATATAACCATTGATTATTTAATTTAACTATCACACAACCCAAAATATGAGGCGATTTACACACCATTGTTTGTTTACAAACTCTGTAGGCGTGTAGTGGTTAACGTTACATTTCTCCAGCCCCATTCCTCACTGGTAATTTCGGCAACAATAAAGAGCAATCACATCAAATCATACGTTCTCTCTGGCTAGCAAGCTAGATAACTAACCGTAGCGTTTTCAACATATATTATGTTAGCTAACGTAACTAACAACATTGCAATCCAATTTAGCCTAGCTAGCTTTCGAGGAATCCGACGTTGTTGCAAAGAAATGTCTCCACAATAAGACGTCGTTAGCCATCTCCTCACCAGTATTTGACAATGGCTGTAACTTGTAAGGGGTTGGCCTGGTCGGGGTAGAGGCGCCTGCATTCCCCGTAGATTGCCTGCAGACCCGGGGGGAAGATTGACGCCAGCCCAGGGGCTGCTGCTGGTCCGTTGATAGGCCGCACCTCGTCCATCCCAGCTTTGTTTTTTTAAATGTGGTAATACCTGAAAGGGCGACAGAAATTACTTTCTTCGCGAAGATAAGGAAGGATCCCTTGGTTTAATGTTGGTTGATGAAACAGTCCCTGTATTTTTTGTTTTTGTTGATATTGCTTCCAATATATATGTTTTTACTATCGGCCCCCTATTCCTTGCCCTACTCAACTGCGTGACTTGTTGCTCGCTTCACCTATGAAAACTTTTCATCATTGGTTGGAGCTGTGGAAAGGAAGGGAGGAACGGCTTGAGTGACGTTTGCTCAATCCAATCAAAGTGCCAGTTTTTGATAGGCGGATCCAAATACAGAGTTGTGTTTGGCTAAAGAATTGTCAATCAATATGTTAGAACCTGTTTAAGAGCAAGATTGATGGATTTAAAACTATCCCCAGTTTTTGATCGTATTGAAATGTATCATATTGTGTGTGTATTAAGTTGCAGTTATTTTCTCACCTATTCCACATATTATATTTGTTTCCAATACAGAGTTATTTCCAATGTAAATTGACTGAGAAAATAAGTATTATTTTTTAAAGCAAAGACCTGGGGAAGAGTTACAGGTGGGAGGAGAAGTGATGAATGAGCCAATTGGAAGCTGGAGTTGAGTAGGTGGCCATCAATGGCATGAGTGCCAGATTGATCATTTAGCCAGTACCCCAGGGTTAACACTAGTCTTTTTAGGATAAGTGCCAAAGGATCTTTAAATCAAATCCAATTTTATTGGTCACATACACCTGTTTAGCAGATGTCATTGTGGGTGAAGCAAAATGCTTGTGTTTCGACAGTACAGTAATATTTAACAAGTAATATCTGACAATTTCACTACATATCCCCAATACACACAAGTAAGTAAAGGAATGTAATTAAGAATATATAAATATATATGGATGAGCAATGTCACAGCGGCATAGACTAACATACAGTAGAATAGTATAGAATACAGTGTATACATATGAGATGAGTAATGCAAGATATGTAAAAAATATTAAAGTGACTAGTGTTCTATTTATTATAGTGGCCAGTGATTTCAAGTCTATGTATATTGGCAGCAGCTTCTATGTGCTAGTGATGGATTTTTAACAGTCTGATGGCTTTGAGATAGAAGCTGTTTTTCAGTCTCTCGGTCCCAGCTTTGAGGCACCTGTACCGACCTCACCTTCTGGATAATAGCGGGGTGAAGAGGCAGTGGCTTGGGTGGTTGTTGTCTTTGATGATCTTTATGGCCTTCCTGTGACATCGAGTGCTGTAGGTGTCCTGGAGGGCAGGTAGTTTGCCCCAATCGATGCGTTGGGCAGACCGCACCACCCTCTGGAGAGCCCTGCGGTTGCGGTAGGTGCAGTTGCCATTCCAAGCGGGGATACAGCCTGATAGGATGCTCTCGATTGTGCATCTGTAAAAGTTTGTGAGTGTTTTAGGTTCCAAGCCAAATTTCTTCAGCCTCCTGAGGTTGAAGAGGCGCTGTTGCGCCTTCTTCACCACACTGTCTGTGTGGGTGGACCATTTCAGTTTGTCAGTGATGTGTACGCTGAGGAACTTGAAGCTTTCCACCTTCTCCACTGCGGTCCCATCGATGTGGATAGGGGGTTGCTCCCTTTGCTATTTTCTGAAGTCCACAATCATCTCCTTTGTTTTGTTGACATTGAGTGAGAGTTTATTTCCCTGGCACCACACTCCCAGAGCCCTCATCTCCTCAATGTATGCTGACTCATCATTATTGGTAATCAAGCCTACTACTGTTGTGTCGTCTGCAAACTTGATGATTGAGTTGGAGGCGTGCTTGGCCACGCAGTCATGGGTGAACAGGGAGTACAGGAGGGGGCTGAGCACACACCCCTGTGGGGCCCCAGTGTTGAGGATCAGTGAATTGGAGGTGTTGTTTCCTACCTTCACCACCTGGGGGCGGTCTATCAGGAAGTGCAGGACCCAGTTGCACAGGGCGGGGTTCAGCATTCTTACATAGGTATTCTTGTCCAAATGGGATAGGTCAGTGTGCAGTGTAATGGCGATTGCATCATCTATGGATCTATTGGGGCGGTAGGCAAATTTAAGTGGGTCTAGGATAGAGGTGATAGAAGTGAGTGCTACGGGGCGATAGTCATTTTGTTCAGTTTCCTTTGCTTTCTTGGGTACAGGAACAATGGTGGCCATCTTGAAGCATATGGGGACAGCAGACTGGGATAGGGGGAGATTGAATATGTCTGTAAACACAGCTAGCTTGTCTGAGGACGCAGCCAGGGATACCATCTGGGATTTCCTTTTGGGACTACAGAGAGTCAGGACACCCGTTTTAACATCCCATCTAAAAGACACCACCCTACGCAGGCCAATATGCCCTTTACTGCCCTGTGGCATTATGATTTCCTTAGACCAGAGGGAAGCGTGGCCCGTACTTGCTCTCTAACACCACTTCCAACAGCATTTGGTCACCCAAGGACTGACCAGGACTGACCCTGCAGGACTGACTAGGACTGACCCTGCAGCTTCACAGGCATGGCAGCAGTGGGATGTAGTGTGGTATGATGCCGGCAACTTGCAAGCAACCCATCTGACCTCTCACTGCAATCAATGCTTGTCACAAGCAAAATTAAATATCAAATTTGTCACAGTAGTATGTTTGGGCAGGGTTGCAAAAGTCTGCCTAGTGTGCAATTGAGTACCACAGTATGAGTCATAATACTCATAAAATCTGGCGGTAAAACCCGGAAATGTTTCCAATAGTTTTCCAGCATAATTCGTTTTCCACAGGGGATTTTAGAACTACTTCATGTAAGATCATTGTGTCGTGTAGGCTTACCCTGGTGTGACGTTTCGATAATCGTGTAAATCTCTTACGGACAAGGTCGCCTTTATCAATATATTCGCCTGTAATTGCCCCCCCACAATATGAAATGCTAATTAGACACAAAGTGGCTATCATACAGAACTACACATCCTGTCGCAAGCTTTGACGTCATCGCTCAAGGCGCAGGATACCTTCATGCCATCCTCTTTGTTATATGTGCCCCACTTTACAGACAACACCCCATCTAACGACTGTGATCTGAGGACCCTCTTTTAGCAGCGACAGAGTAATGCACTTGGCCCTGACCACTGCTCCATAATTGCTGCCCGTCAACCTCCCTCTCCTCATGGCGTGCTAGTTGGGGTTGGAGCACTGTCCAACTGTTGCCTGCCATATCGCTTCCTGCTGCTCCACCGACAGCTCCATGCCAGCCAGGATCCCTGCAAGCCCCAGGTGCCCTTGTTTTTTTTAAAATAATGTCCAGTACAGACAGGGATGACAGGGAGGGTATTGACTGTTCTGGCTCAAGTTCAAAGAGACATGCCATTCCACTGAACCTGCCCTGGAGACTGGTTCCTTAGCCACTGAAAATGTTCCTCTGTGGGCTCTTGGGACAGAGGGTTTCAATCTTCTCCTGGGTTCAGGTCCTCCACAGACTGCACGTGGTTGGCCACGGCTGGCTTCCTCCATTCGCATTCCACATTGGTATGGCCGATACCAATACCAGTTTTAGTTTTAGTTTTAGGTATGGCCGATACCAGTTTTAGCATTGGAATGTGATACAAAACGAGGCAACGGTATGCTTTAGGACCATGCGGATGCCTCAGAGCGGATGGCTAGGCTGTTTGGAATGTTTATCCGACCGGATAAAAAAAATAATAATAAATGAAAAAAAAGTTACAACCAAAGTTGCGCCCCTGGAAATAGACACTAAAGTCGACAAACTGTACAAACAATTATCTAGGCCAATGTTTTGATCTACTGCTCTGCTAACGCTATGAACTATGCCTATGTAACGTGTCTGTAACCAGCTTCTGACAGACATTCACTATGGTGCATCAAGTTTGTTGGAACCTCTCCAACGCGCTGACAATAAACAATGATTAATTTCAGATTGACTTGTAGTGTCCTTGTGTAAGAATTTCCACAACAATTTGGCGTCAATGAACAGGGTCATTGATTCTCCCTGCGGAACTTTCAAGTAAGCGTCTGCAAGGAAAACCGATGGTGCATTTTATTAAGCGTGAGGGAAATTCCCGTCTGACTAAAAGACGACGAGACTCGCCAAGACCAGACCCTTTCTGTTATCTGCCCAGGAGGAGACACATCATCTGCGAACAATTGAGGGATGGCAACTGATTTCAGTAAGTCCATTTAAATGAATCGGTATAAAAAATATAAAAAATAAGATAAAAACTCAAATCAAGGTGAGTAACGTACACAAAGGTACTCATAGTAGTTTTATGAAGACTTGAGCGAGGACGTAACGGTACCATGGGAAGCCCCGCTGACAGCTGTCTGTAGGCTTTTATTAAAAAAACATAATCGTGGCCTGCAGCCACTACAAATAACACAAGGTGTTTTTGAATACGTTGTGTTATTTATATTTACAGCAAGATACATATGGTGCATAGCAAATAATGACAATAATCTTTGAAGATGCACATGGGGTAATGAGGGAGATTACTGAGTGTGTTTGGGAATAGTACTAAGTGCACGTGGATGTGAAAGCTGTGTGATTGTGAGATATGACATATTAAGCTGATTGAAATTTGGATCATAAATGGATTGAAATTATTACTATTGAGATTGGAATTTGGAAGATAAGATCCAAATTTGAATAGTAGGCTGATTGGATATTAAGCTGATTGAAATGTGGAAAACAAGATTGAAATATGGATAATAAGAGGATTGAAATTGAGGTATAAAGTATTGAGTGAACGAGAGCTGTCAGGGGACTAGCTCACGTGTGATAGAGGTGAATGAATGCCCCAACCAGTTCTGTGAGCTGAGTTCTTTTTGTCTGTAACGTTGTCTAGGGTTCTGTTCAATACCACCGATGGATCTACAGGTAGAGGATAACGTCTCCAGTCTTTGATAAATGCACTCCCATTAATAGAAGTATAACCTATGATGATAGTATTACCATACTAATTGGATTGTACAACTTAGAATGGGTTTGAAATGATGAAGTGTCTGGTTTTATGTGTTGATTTCCCTTACTTCAATTTGATATAGAAGTTAAACAATGCTTACCTTACAATTTCACCATTATTATCACTCAAGTGATAAAAGGATGGAATGTAAAGGACATTTTACTTTGTGCATCTTGTCTTTTGTGTCATAAACAATCCTTGGTTCCTGCCTGTGCCTGGTAAAGACAGGGGGGGCACCATTACCTCCTCCTTTAGTCTATTTGGCAGAATGCCAAGAATATGTTCTTTACATTAAGATAGGAGACGGTTCCAGACACATGCCGGAAACAACGCTATGAACTATGCCTATGTAATGTGTCTGTAACCAGTATATAAGGGGACTAAATGGGACATCCTGGTTAGCGCTCCTGACAGACGTTCACTATGGCGCATCAAGTTTGTTTTGAACCTCTCCAGCGAGCTGAAAGTGAACAATGATTCTTTTAAGAATTTCTTCGAGTGTCCCTTTGTAAGAATTTCCACAACAAGAGTAAATTGAGGTGAACAGACCGATTAAACTTGCCACGCCCTGATCTGTTTCACATGTCTTTGTGATTGTATCCACCCACCTCCAGGTGTCCTGTTTTCCTCATTAGTCCCTGGTGTATTTATCCCTGTGTTTCCTGTCTCTCTGTCCCAGTTTGTCAAGTCGACCAATGTTTTGCCTAGCTCCTATTTTTCCCCAGTCAATGTTTTTCCTAGCCCTACTGGTTTTGATCCTTGCCTGTCCTGACGCCGAATCCCCCTGCCTGACCACTCTGCCTGTTCTGACCTAGAGCCTGCCTATCCCTTTGTACTGTTTGTAGTCGGACCTGTTCACTGAACCCCTGCCTGTCCTGACCTCAAACCTGACTTTCCCCTGGTACTGTTTGGACTCTGACCTGGTTTATGAACTCGCCTGTCCCCGACCTGTTTTCTGCCTACCAATTTTGGTACAATAAATGTCAATGCTCAACCGTCTGCCTCCTGTGTCCGCATTTGGGTCTCGCCTTGTGCCCTTTTATAAAACTCACCTTGTCCGAGAGATAATCACACGGTTGACAAAAAATATCACGCCAAGGTAAGCCTACACGAAACATATACTTCATTTGAAGTGTTTGTAAAGTTCACTAATGTGAAAAAATGAATGGTGGAAAGACGATTGGAGCCGTTTCTGAGTTTGACCGCAAGATTTTATGGGTATTATAACACGTCCACGGTGGGGCTCTATGCAAACACACATTTTACAAGGCCTATGGGACTCACTACTGTTTGAGCTCCAAGTAGTATAGGAGGAACAGCAAGGGAACTCAAAGGTACCACTGTCAATGGTAGGCTGTCCTAAAATGCAATTTGGTGTTTAGATTTTTATGACCTGACGACGACACCGTATTACTTACCCATTGAGCATAACGTAGTTCATTGAGAAGATATAGTCACCATCTTATCAGGATCTATGTACATAACTGTTGTTACCTGCAGCCTAGATACTGTAACAAAGAGTCAGGTGACTGGCTTCTGTGTATGGCAGACCCTTTCTATACTTAATGGAAGTGCATTTCATTTTCTGACAAGAGAACACCAAACAACACTGGCTTTGCGAGTTTCACTTCATATTCCTTCAGGTGAGCAACACGTTGTTGATTTTCTTATGATCTTGTGCAAAGTTGCCGAGTCTTTTCACAGCTTTTTAGATTTAATGACAGTCAGCCTATCTGTTTCTTTTTTCAGAGTTTAGTTCAGAGTTTATTGGAAATGGGAGCTAGCTACAGTGTTGACTTGTGAAAATTATTTTCATATACCTTTTTAATGTGAGTACTTTTCACCCCTTTGTTTTGTATTTGCTGTTAATTTCAGCAGAGTGAGATCCCTGTATGGACAAAGACAACCCCAACCTGCCTCTGAGGTCAGGGGACCTTCTACCATTCTCTCCACACCCACCTGTCTCTTAGAACATGAACTCTCACTACTTTTACACATACACCTCACCTCGACCTGCATCTACACACCACTTTTACAGATCGATGTGTCCCACCGTCATCACCCCACCTATGCAGTGGCCCAACAACTACAGTCTCTACCCTCCATGTATCCCCACCAAGTATCAATTCCCCTTAAACTTGGTCTCCAGGAGCACTAGGGGATTCCAGGGATCTGATCCCAGCGCCTTCCACCACTATCATCAAACTTCTCCCCTGCCCTGGTGTAACTATAGACTTATGTCTAACCCTTACTGGCACTACCACCAGCGCCTGTATGCCAATCTTTCTGCTCCAGTGGCTCCTGTGGCCCCTACTCCAACCAGGTCCCAGAGGTTCCAGAACCAGGGAGGGACCTGGCCCGAGGGCTTCACCCTGAGAGGAGAGCTTCACTGGGGCAGGCTGGAGAGGGTGTATGGCCCCCGCAGGGAGCTGCCTGAGTTTGTGAGGGAGGACCTGCGGAGAGTGTACGGTACCTATCCCCGGACGGATGTTAGTATCACCTACCAGGGAGGGGAGTACGTGGTGCGAGGGGACACCCATGTCGGGGAGCAGGAGTACAGAATGGAGAGGAGGATAGTGAGGCAGCAGGAGAGTCCTGAGGGGGATAGCATGAGTGAGGTAGTAGAGAAGAGGAGAAAGATGAGATGATTGTAATGGAGGTATGGCTAATAAATGCCAACTTTGTTGACATATGAAAATGTATTTACATAAATGTGATGATTTTTCCCATAAGCATTGAACAAAAGTATGACTGTTATATAGTAGTTGCTGTAGCGGCAGCGTAGCCTAGTGGTTAGAGCGTTGGACTAGTAACCGGAAGGTTGCGAGTTCAAACCCCCGAGCTGACAAGGTACAAATCTGTCGTTCTGCCCCTGAACAGGCAGTTAACCCACTGTTCCCAGGCCGTCATTGAAAATAAGAATTTGTTCTTAACTGACTTGCCTGGTTAAATAAAGGTAAAATTAAAATTAGTAAATGTTAATAGTAGAAATGCTATTGATAAATATTCTACATAAAATGTTATTTGTCACATGCTGAATACAACAGGTTTAGTAGACCTTACAGTGAAATGCTTACTTACAAGCCCTTAACCAACAATGCAGTTTTAAGAAAATACAACAACAGCAAAAAGTAAGAGAAGAAACAAATAATTAAAGCGCAAACTTCAGATAAGTAGCATTTGACTGCTTTTGTATTAAACATATTTGTTAATATTCTCCATCTCATTATATGGCGCTACCTCAGGCAACTACAATGCTGGAGTCATTCTCGTCTAGTGTTTTCATTAGGTGGTGTGCTACCGTGTAGTACTATGATTTTCAGTATCAAGGTTCCTGTAACATTAGCATTAACAAATTTGCTTCAGGAAAGTGCTTTCCCACTCTTGTTATAAACTCCTGTCATTTGCCTCTCATCTCTTACTGAAAAACCCATGTTATGCAGTTAGAACATCAGCATGTTATGAGAGAAGTTTTATCTATTGTCTATCATATTAGTCATTTCTCACCTCTTATACTATAACCCTGTGTCGTATTGTATCAAACCCGGTCCAGTCTCTTGTATCTCATCACTATTGTCACAGTAGACTTTGTCCATCAGCATAGAAATATAATTACTAGAATGGACATTCTCATTCAAGTCAACTGGTAACTCTGACGAGTATGACTAGTCATTCTGTTTCTGTCTGTCCAACGTTTGTGGACCCTGCTCTTCTCTCTGTTGTCTCCATGACCCCAGGTTCTATGGAACAGGCGTTTGGGTCTGAGTCACCTCTCGCAGTATAGAGTGATAAGACATAGCTGTGGCCAGGGTATGTGGGTTGGGTATGCTGCATTCGATTGCTTCACTTTAGAATGTTCCTTGTACTGCACAATTTCCAGTAATATATATGTGCTTGAGCACACATCCCGTTTCTCTATAAATAAGTGTCACATATGATTTTACAAAACATGGATGTCTGACTGTTATTTATAATCCTCACCACTTTGTAAATAAACATGAATGATGATGCGATTGTAAATATTAACGAGATATGAAGTGTACTTTCTGAATAGGAAAAGTTTATTCATTTACATGATATGTATACATACAAAAGACATACCCCAATTACAGACTTTAACAGTGTATTACAACACACAATGCTGAATTGTAACATGCTGAGTAAATGTAATCTGCAGAAGGACACAATGATTTTTATTTGAAACCGCAAGTTTGCCATAGAAATCCAGATAACCTGTATTCCTCACAAGAAAGTATAGGTGATGTCTTATTATGCTGATAAGCAGTGCCTTGCCAGAAGAACTGAGCCCATAGATGACATCTCCAGTAGCCACCATCTATGGAATTCAGTTCTCAGGGCACAACACCTCTCACACCTCTCATTCTCCTCCCATACTCCCGTCTCTTCTCTCTCCATTTAGGCTTTAGCACCGTTCCAATCCATTCAAATTGCTTCTGTAACACCTGGCTCAAAAAAGTATTTGTTTTCTTTCAAAGAAATGAGGTGCTCTTGTTCAATTGGTCCCATCAGGCAATTTCAATCAAGCATACCTTAAGTATTTTAAAGACTGCTAACACTATCAAAAAATATTTTGACCCAGGTATTGAACAATAGTGTAGTGAAAATTGTATCAATACCATAGTTTCCTAGTCTCAGTAGCATAGACACTTCTGTGTCTACCTCTCTACCATGTTGACACGTCTTTTAAAACCTAAGTAAACAGAACTGCCAAGGCTCCTATTCAGATTGGCACCGAGTCTGATAAATGCCAGGGGAACGACAAGCAGTAGACCAGTAGAGACATTGCTCAACCTCTTATCACCCCCAGCTTTGCCCTGTGGTGACCTTCCCTATTTCTAGAAAAAGTCACTAAGATGGCGACGAGAAGATGGTGATAGTAGATACCAGCACCTCTTCCTCCTAAGAGTACAACGCTATATGGTTGAGCATGTTCCATCTTCATTCAAGACTGAACCATGGGCCTGTTGATTAGAGGGGTATGAAGTTCATGATTCGAGATCTGTGCCCAAGGGTTATGCCTACGCTTAACCTTGATAAAGAATGTTTAAAGGATCCATCTGCAGCACACAAGATTCCTGGAAGTGTTTCACAACTTCTCTGATGGCAGTTGGCGGGGAGGAAAGGAAATATTTTGTGGTGGGGTGATGCAGGGCCTGATTCAGATCGCACTGAGAGATACTGTACAGCCCTGGTCAGTTACACACACACACACACACACACACACACACACACACACACACACACACACACACGGCACTGGTCAAGCCGAGAGATGACTCATCACATACAACAGTTTCACACAAACCAGGGGAGTATTCAGGAAGGTGAAACGTTCAGATAATGAAAGGCAATCATATCTGTTGCTTAGTATTTCTTTAAATCCTCAATAATAGAAATACATGGTTTGCCACTGATTGTAATCTGAGCAATTAAAATTGCAGGAATTATAATTATATTCAGATAACTAGAGTCAATATTGACAGTGTGAGTACAGTTGGAGGTGCTTTCAGTGTTCTCTCCTGGTGGTTTATAGTGTATTCCTGAGTGGACACACACACACACACACACACACACACACACACACACACACAACATTGTGAGGAAGAACACAACTCAACCAGCTAGCACATTTGGTTCCTTGGAAGTTGTGGGAACATATGTTTTTGGTATCACATTGGCTGTTTAAGTTGAGGTTTTTGAATAACTTCCTTAATTAAAACTTGTGTGTGTTTCAATAAGACGTTTAATAACACTGCCAGCTCGTTTTGGATCTCCACGCACAGATAGGACACATAGAAATTCATTTCCTTAGGCATTAATCGAGAAAACACATTTATTTTTTCATTATGACACAGCAGCAGTGAGATTAAAATCTATGATCATCTGTCCTCTATCCATGGAATGAGTTCACTTGGCCACCAGGATGGCGCGATCATACCATGTTTTTTGTTACGCATACAAAGCTGTTCATTTTAGTCTATTTAAACAGACCCTATTTCAAAGGAAACAAGCACTCATTAAAAACTGTGGCTACCACAACTGAACACATTTAACAAGATGGAGGGAGAGAGAGAGTTTTGTTAATGCTGAGAACTAAATGTATACGTTTTTAAATAACATTCTTAGAATGTTCCCTGAACGTTACTAAAGTTTTATAGTGGTTTTCTTAACTTTCTCGGGACAATTTGAGAACATTACTTTAGCGTAGCACCCCGTATTATCGGCATATTCAACAGGGTTTAAGAAATATATTACCTTCAACAGTGTTATCTTGTGATCAAGCCATCAATGTTTTGTGATTATTGGTGTTGTAAAAATGTTAGCTAATGGTTTAGCAATTAGCATGTTTGACATTTCAGTGGAAATGCTACTACTATCAGCTTTTTGATAAGCAGTTTAGCAAATAAAATACGTCCTGTATTATTGGCATATGGTCCCCAGTTGTTGACACCTTACTATTTTGTTCAATTACAACATAAAGCTGTTTAAGTTAGGTAAAAAAGGGGTACCAAACTCGTATCCGAACTGTTTATTGGTTGACTAGTTGGCTAGGCTTCCGGTAAAAAAAAAGCTTGCCTGTCAACTTTTCCTAGCGTAGCTCAGTGCACCCTCCTGTAGACTCTTAAAAATTCAGTGTTGTTACCAAATAATGTCTCATTATTTGTTTTACTGATTAAACTTATGTTTTGATAAAGTAGATACGTTTAATACTAACATTTAAATGAGTATGAATAATTTAGGTCAAAAGTTGGATATTAAATTATGTGTGTGGGGTCTGTCGCGCATTCACATTTTAAAATATACAACACGTCCCACAAAATGTGTATATGTATAACTTTTTTGAAACTCTCAAAACCTAACTTACATAAACTGCAATGAAAATTGGTGGTCAGCTAGCTAGAAGTGTGTCTTCAGTCGCAAAACATACCGTTATTTTCCAGGCCATTTAAATGTTGAGCTCGAGGTGATTTAATCCTCCAATCGCTAGTGAGTGTCCTATGGTGGGGGAAAATGAGCTAAATACAACCATTACAAAAAACCTGTAGGAATTGTTATGCTAAAATACCATTACGCTAAAGTACCCACAGAATAAAATAAAATAACTATTTTATAACATTCCTAATGTCAAACAAGTTGGGAGAACAGTCTTAGAACATTACCAAAATTGAAATGAAATGTAACCATCTTTGAACTTTTAGGAAACTTTCTGTTAAATTAATAAAATACCAAGAAAAAACATTTTTGTGCCTAAAATGTTCCAAAACCGAGCAACTATCCTGCACCATTCTCAGAAAGGTTGTATACAAAATAACCTCAGGACAACCATGCTCTCCCCAAGCTCTAAGAATTATATGGTTCTCAGAATGTTATGTGCTAGCTGGGTAATATATGCTCAGGAAACTCCAGTCTTCCTGCCAGTCAGTTGAACTGAGCAACAACCGGTTGAACTGCCTGGTATTTACTGGAATAAAGAAATAGTTGAAATACAGAGGAACTGGCTAGAGAGTCCCAGTGTAGTGGAGATGGTTCAGTGAACCATGCTCACATTATGATTAACCTTGTCTAAGGCCTTGACACTTGTGTTAGCTCCCAAAGCTAATGCCTAGGCTTTAGCTCATTGGGCTAACACAGTTAAACCAATTCGGTCACGTACTAGGGACTTTTGTTATTAAAAAAGTAAATGTAAAGATAGGAATCACACACATATGGGGTAGACTAAAGCAGAGACAGATTTGGCTACCAGGCAAAGTCCAACACAGTCTCTAATCTCTGATCAACCTCTAGCATCTGTAACCCAGACAGACTAGCTAGCACATAATGTTCTGAGAACCATATGTTTGTTAAAGCTTGGTGAGAGCGTGGTTGTCCTAGGGTAATTTTGTGTACAACCTTCCCACAACTTTCTGGGAAGGGTGCAGAATATCCAGTTAGCACATAACGTTCTGAGAACCATATGTTTCTTGGGTGGGAATTTCAGTTTCCTCATGGTTCTATTTAAAGTAATGTTATCGAATTGTTCCAAGAACGTTATGAAACATCGTTCTTCCGTGGGAATGTCAGTACTTCAGCATAACATTTTCTGCAGGTTTCTTCCTGGTTCTATTTAAAGTCATGTTCTCAGAATGTTCAGAGAATGATAACAAAAAAACTAAAGTTATAATGTCACATACACTGGATAGGTGCAGTTTTACAGGGTCAACCATAGTAGTATGGCACCCCTGGAGCAAATTAGGGTTAAGGGTCTTGCTCAAGGGCACATTGACCGATTTTTCACCTTAAAACAAGAAACCTTTTGTTTAGTGACCCAACACTCTAACTGCTAGGCTACCTCACAACCAATAACATTCTTCTGTGGAAATTTCAGTACTTCAGCAAAAACATTAAGGGCACCTTCCTAATATTGCGTTGAAACAGTGCCACGTAATCTCTTATTCCAATACAGAAATTATACTCACACAGATGAAGACATTTGTAACTCAAATACTTACATCAGACTAAACACTGTCCCATTGATTAGGTACATCTCAGAAATTCTGCGTTGTGGCTTTCCTAGAAGTAATGTTCTTGCTAATAGTGAAATGAAACTCACAATAGTGATATGGCCCTCACCCAACAAATAGTGGTATAGCTCCCATTTTGGCACCTGATATGTCCAGTTAAATCACCATTGAGGATATTCTGTTTCGGTCTGAAATCATACTGGAGCTGAGCCCATCATCCGCATTTCTCTCTCCACCAGCCTCCACCGACATCTACCTGTACTGTCCAGACAGATCCTCACAGTCTTCCCTATCCCTGGCACACCACTCACTGCCTGACATTCAGAGTTGAGACTCGCTTAAATACACTCCCCTCCACACAAGCCGCCCGCTCTCTCTCCCCTCCTTCTGCTTTTCTCTCTTTCTCTGAATGATAAGCCAGGCAGTCACTTCCAGTAAGGAGGAAATAGTGGGAGTGAGGCTCTTACCCACACACAGTGATTAAACAGAGCTGCTTCTGAGGAACTCCATTAGACCAGGCCCCCCTCCCCCAACACACTTCTCTTCAGAAAGATTGGGGAGAGGCGAGGGGGTGGCTTAGTAGTCTACAGTGGTTTCCTCTGTTTGTCTCCTCTTTTCTCTCACCTTTATCTCTCACTTCTTTCCCTTTACTGATCTTTGACCAGGTTAAGAAATGCATGTTGCATGCCTATGAGGGACTGTGTAGTCAACTCTTCTGTCGTAATAAAGGAGGGGAGACAAGGATAGGAGAGGAGGAACCAGTGTTAGAGTATTGATGATCAGCCTTGGAATGGTGAAGAGAACAGGAATTCCCCCTCAGCCCCAGAACAGCTGCTGAGAGTAGGTGATGAGGCACAGGGAAACACTTCTTGCTCTGGTATCTGTGTGTGGGTGCATTTGAGTGAAAATTAGGTGATGTTTTGAAGTGCACTTAAAAAAAAACTTTTTTAATTAACAACAGTCATGCTTCAAAAGTAGGTGGGATACAATAAGGTTCCCATTAGGCCGAAAAGTCATTCTACGGGAGTGCACATTTTAATTATTGCTCTAGCACTACAAACCTGATTCAAATCATCAAAGCCTCATGATGAGTTGATCATTTGAATCAGCTGTGTAGTGCTAGGGCAAAAACAAAAATGTGCAGCCCTATGGGTCCCCAGGACCAGGTTTGAGAACCAGTGATCTAGACCAATCTAGACAAGCCTGAAGCCTATAAAAGAACAATGTCTCCACTATGTGCATGTCGAAACCCATGATGTCATGGATGAAACAGGGCACTCAAGGGGTAGTGTGTACAAGTGTCAACGAATGGAACAAATCAGTCATATAGAGATGAATGTGACAGACAGCATATAGATGAATGTGTACACAAACTATCGGTAAGTGAAACATGACAGGTATGATAACCGGAACAACCACATTAATCCTTCTTCCTCATCATGTTATATTGACAGATACTCAGGTGTAAGCAGCTAGGTGGTTCTGCCTCGTTTGTTATTCTTCCTAGGAAATCCCCCTTTCTCTCCCACTGGTTTTACTGTATCCCTCCCTCCCTTCTCTACCTCTCTTATACAGTATTTCCGTGATGAAGCTGAAAAGGGGATTCCACTCTAGCTATACCGGTATGTCAGCATGCTTGACTTCTCTTACTCTACACAATCTACCCTGGTTGGTCCCCACTCATAGGGTTACTGTAATAACCCAGTTAGCACATTTGGTTCCTTGGTTGTGGGAATGTAAATTTTTTGGTTTCCCATTAGTTCTGGGAATGAAGCCAGAAGTTTCCTGAATGGTAAAACGGATTTTTTTTTTAACATTCTGAGAATGGAAGTGAGAATTTAACCTGTTCTGGGAATGTAACTGTTTTGGTTGTCGGGATGTTCTCTGAACGTTTTACTATGGTTCACAGAAAGTTTTCCTGGAAGGATTTATTAATGGAAATTCTAAGTTATTTGGAGGTTTTTGAACAACTTCCTTAGGGACAACTGATTGCCCACCTCAACAACAGCCCCTTCACATTACACTCCATGCAGTTTGGCTTCAGAGCGAAACACTCCACACAAACGGCCAACTGCGTTCTTCTGGAAAATGTGAAGTCCAAGATGGACAAAGGGGGCGTTGTTGGGGCTGTGTTTCTGGACCTAAGGAAGGCTTTTGATACTGTTAACCATGAGATTTTCATCACAAAATTGTCCAAGTTCAACTTTTCCCCTGATGCCTTGAGATGGATGAAATCATACCTTGAAGGCAGTACTCAGTGTGTCAGAGTGAGCAAAGAGCTGTCGCCCACTCTTAGCTATGATGTGGGCGTGCCCCAAGGGTCAATACTGGGGCCCCTCCTGTTCAGCCTGTACATTAATTATCTGCCTTCTGTCTGTGCTGGGTCTGAAGTTCAAATGTATGCAGATGATACAGTGATATATGTGCATGGAAAGAGCAAACATCAAGCTGCACAAGAACTCACTACTGTAATGGTCCAGGTTACAATGTGGCTCAGTGACTCGTGTTCTTCACAAAGAGGGCAACAGATGCTACTGAGCCAGATGTCTATGTGTCAGGGGAGAAGCTCCAGGTGGTATCTGATTTTAAGTACCATGGCATCATACTTGATTCCAACCTCTCTTTTAAAAAGCATGTGAAAAAGGTAATTCAAATAACCAAATTCAACCAAATGTATACGAAATTGTTTGACTACAGAGGTAGCAAAACTTTACTTCAAATCTATGATACTCCCCCACTTAACATACTGCTTGACTAGTTGGGCTCAAGCTTGTTGTACAACATTAAGACCTATTCAGTCTGTCTACAAACAGGCTCTCAAAGTGCTTGATAGGAAGTCCAATAGCCATCATCACTGTTACATCCTCAGAAAGCATGAGCTCCTGAGTTGGGAAAATCTTATGCAATACACCGATGCATGTCTTGTATTCAAGATCCTATATGGCCTGGCTCCCCCTCCACTCAATATTTTTGTTAAACAGAAAACCCAAACATATGGCAGCAGATCCACAAGGTCTGCCATGAAAGGTGACTGTATAGTTCCCTTAAGGAAAAGCACCTTTAGTAAATCCGTTTTCTCTGTGAGAGCTTCCCATGTCTGCAATACACTGCCATCAGACACACATAACTGCACCACATATCACACTTTCACAAAATGCTTGAAGACATGGCTAAAGGTCAATCAGATTTGTGAACATGGTCACTAGCTGTGTGTTGCCACTTTCCATGTATGTTGTCTGTAGCTTGTGAGGTGTGGAAACACTTTGTTGCTTTGATCAATTTTGTCTTGCTGCTTTTTGTTCTATGTTGCTCTGTCTGTATGCTACATCTTGCTTGTCCTATGTTGCTATTGTCTATATTGTAATTATTTTTAATAACCTGCCCAGGGACTGCGGTTGAAAATTAGCCGGCTGGCTAAAACCGTCACTTTTACTGAAACATTGATTCATGTGCACTGTCCCTGTAAAAATATAATAAACTCAAACTCAGACACATCTAAATTTACTGGCGACCCTGTGTTTATAAAATTGGTTATTCTCCTCAGCATGCTTTTGTTGCACTGTCGATGCCTGTAGCAAGAATATTGAGGGTTCACCAACCGCCACAGACGAGCTCACTCTCACTGCCTGTTTCATTACTTCATGATCAGCTAGGGGAAATCATATTTTCAACATTTTGATGACATATTTATAATTATATTAAAATACTGTATATGCAACACTAGTCTAGTGGTTAAGATTTGGCACTCCCACTGCCACGGCCCGGGTTTGATTCCTTGTCAGGGAACTGCTCTTAGGGCTCAGAGTGGCGCAGCGGTCTAAGGCACTGTATTTCAGTGCAAGAGGTGCTACAGTCCTTGGTTTAAATCTAAGCTGAATCACATCCGGCTGTGATTGGGTGGCGCACAATTGGCCCAGCGTCATCTGGGTTTGTCTGGGGTAGGCCGTCATTGTAAATACGATGTGGTGTTGAAGTCGTCATGTTTTGTTTATTGGTTGTGTGGTGTAAAATTAAAATAATAATAAAAAACATTTTTCACCAACAGGTTTTGGCACCACACAACCAATAAACAAAACATACCGACTTCAACACCACAATAAATAGAATACAGTGCCTTGCAAAAGTGGATTTCATCCCACTTGGCGGTTTTTAGATTTTGTTGCATTACAACCTGTAATATAAATAGATTTTTATTTTGGATTTCATGTAATGGACATACACAAAATAGTCCAACTTAGTGAAACTGAAATGGAAAAAATAATTTGTTTAAAAAATAAATTAAACCTCCCCCACCGGAAAAGCAGCCAACAAGTGCTCAGCATATGTGGGAACTCAAACACTGTTGGAAAAGCATTCCAGGTAAAGCTGGTTGAGAGAATGCCAAGAGTGTGCAAAGCTGTCATCAAGGCAAAGGGTGGTTACTTTGAAGAATCTCAAATATAAAGTATATTTTGATTTGTTTAACACTTTTTTTGTCACTACTTGATTCCATATGTGTTATTTCATAGTTTTTATGTCTTCACTATGATTTTACTTCCGGCGCCGACAGAGATGGCCACCTCGCTTCGCGTTCCTAGGAAACTATGCAGTATTTCGCTTTTTTTAAAGTGTTATTTATTACATTGGTACCCCAGGTAATCTTAGGTTTTATTACATACAGTCGGGAGGAACTACTGGATGGATATAAGAGCAACGTCAACTCACCATCATTATGACCAGGAATACGACTTTCCCGATCCTGTGTTTTGCCCACCACCCGGGACAATGGATCGGATCCCAGCCGACGAATCAATGCAACGACGCCATAAAAGGGGCAGACGAAGCGATCTTCTGGTCAGGCTCTGGAGACGGGCACATCGCGCATCACTCCCTAGCATACTACTCGCCAATGTCCAGTCTCTTGACAACAAGGTTGATGAAATCCGAGCAAGGGTAGCATTCCAGAGAGACATAAGAGACTGTAACATTCTTTGCTTCACGGAAACATGGCTCACTCGAGACAAGCTATCGGAGTTGATACAGCCAGCTGGTTTCTTCACGCATCGCGCCGACAGAAACAAGCATCTTTCTGGTAAGAAGAGGGGCGGGGGGGTATGCCTTATGATTAACGAGACATGGTGTGATCATAACAACATACAGGAACTCAAGTCCTTCTGTTCACCTGACTTAGAATTCCTCACAATCAAATGTCGACCGCATTATCTACCAAGAGAATTCTCTTCGATTATAATCACATCCAGACACATCGATGGCCCTGAACGAACTTTATTTGACTCTATGTAAACTGGAAACCACATATCCTGAGGCTGCATTCATTGTAGCTTGGGATTTTAACAAGGCTAACCTGAAAACAAGACTCCCTAAATTCTATCAGCATATCAATTGTGCTACCAGGGCTGGTGAAACCCTGGATCATTGTTATTCTAACTTCCGCGACGCATATAAGGCTCTCACCCGCCCTACTTTCGGAAAAGCTGACCACGACTCCATTTTGTTGCTTCCAGCCTATAGACAGAAACTAAAACAGGAAGCTCCCGCTCTCAGGTCTGTTCAACGCTGGTCCGACCAATCTGATTCCACGCTTCAAGATTGCTTCGATCACGTGGATTGGGATATGTTCCGCATTGCGTCAAACAACAACATTGACGAATACGCTGATTCGGTGAGCGAGTTCATTAGCAAGTGCATTGGCGATGTCGTATCCACAGCAACTATTAAAACATTCCCCAACCAGAAACTATGGATTGATGGAAGCATTTGCGCAAAACTGAAAACGCGAACCACTGCTTTTAACCAGGGCAAGGTAACTGGAAATATGACCGAATACAAACAGTGTAGCTGTTCCCTCCGCAAGGCAATCAAACAAGCTAAGCGTCAATATAGACAAAGTAGAGTCGCAATTCAATGGCTCAGACAAAAGAGGTATGTGGCAGGGTCTACAGTCAATCACGGATTACAAAAGGAAAACCAGCCCCGTCGCGGACCAGGATGTCTTGCTCCCAAACAGACTAATCAACTTCTTTGCTCGCTTTGAGAAATACAGTGCCACTGACACGGCCCGCTACCAAAACCTGCGGACTCTCCTTCACTGCAGTCGACGTGAGTAAAACATTTAAACGTGTTAACCCTCGCAAGGCTGCAGACGGCATCCAGACGGCATCCCCAGCCGCGTCCTCAGAGCATGCACAGACCAGCTGGCTGGTGTGTTTACGGACATATTCAATCAATCCTTATCCCAGTCTGCTGTTCCCACATGCTTCAAGAGGGCCACCATTGTTCCTGTTCCCAAGAAAGCTAAGGTAACTGAGCTAAACGACTACCGCCCCGTAGCACTCACTTCCGTCATCATGAAGTGCTTTGAGAGACTAGTCAAGGACCATATCACCTCCACCCTACCTGACACCCTAGACCCACTCCAATTCGCTTACCGCCCAATATGTCCACAGATGACGCAATCGCAACCACACTGCACACTGCCCTAACCCATCTGGACAAGAGGAATACCTATGTGAGAATGCTGTTCATCGACTACAGCTCAGCATTTAACACCATAGTACCCTCCAAACTCGTCATCAAGCTCGAGACCCTGGGTTTCGACCCCGCCCTGTGCAACTGGGTACTGGACTTCCTGATGGGCCGCCCCCAGGTGGTGAGGGTAGGTAACAACATCTCCACCCCGCTGATCCTCAACCCTGGGGCCCCACAAGGGTGTGTTCTGAGCCCTCTCCTGTACTCCCTGTTCCCCCACGACTGTGTGGCCATGCATGCCTCCAACTTAATCATCAAGTATGCAGACGACACTAACAACAACAACGAGGCGGCCTACAGGGAGTAGGTGAGGGACCTCGGAGTGTGGTGTCAGGAAAATAACCTCACACTCAACGTCAACAAAACAAAGGAGATGATCGTGGACTTCAGGAAACAGCAGAGGGAGCACCCCCCTATCCACATCGATGGGACAGTAGTGGAGAGGGTAGAAAGTTTTAAGTTCCTCGGAGTACACATCACGGACAAACTGAATTGGTTCACCCACACAGACAGCGTGTGACAAACTATTTTCTACATTAAATCAAAATCAAATCAAATGTTATTTGTCACATACACATGTTTAGCAAATGTTATTGCCAGTGTAGCAAAATGCTTGTGCTTCGAGTTCCGACAATGCAGTAATCTCCAACTAGTAATCTAACCTAACAATTTCACAACAGCTACCTTATACACACACGTGTAAAGGGATGAAGAATATGTAGGAGTGATGGTACAGACCGGCATAGTCAAGATGCAGTAGATGCTATCGAGTACAGTATATACATATGAGATTAGTAATATAGGGTATGTAAACATCATATTAAGTGGCATTGTTTAAAGTGGCTAGGGATACATGTATTACATAAAGATGGCAAGATGCAGTAGGTGGTATAGAGTACAGTATATACCTATGAGATGAGTAATGGAGGGTATGTAAACATTATATTAAGTGGCATTGTTTAAAGTGGCTAGTGATACATTTTTTACATGTATGGCAGCAGCCACTCAATGTTAGTGGTGGCTGTTTAACAGTCTGATGGCCTTGAGATAGAAGCTGTTTTTCAGTCTCCTGGTCCCCGCTTTGATGCACCTGTACTGACCTCGCCTTCTGGATGATAGCGGGGTGAACAGGCAGTGGCTCGGGTGGTTGTTGTCCTTGATGATCTTTATGGCCTTCCTGTGACATCGGGTGGTGTAGGTGTCCTGGAGGGCAGGTAGTTTGCCCCCGGTGATGCGTTGTGCAGACCTCACTACCCTCTGGAGAGCCTTACGGTTGTGGGCGGAGCAGTTGCCATACCAGGCGGTGATACAGCCCGACAGGATTCTCTCGATTGTGGATCTGTAAAAGTTTGTGAGTGCTTTTGGTGACAAGCCAAATTTCTTCAGCCTCCTGAGGTTGAAGGTGTATGTAAACTTTCGACTTCAACTGTATATGTGTAAATTAGTTATGCATTTAGTCCTTATATTACTGTATGATGCAGCAAATGTAGGAACCACAATGGAAATAAGTCCCTGACTTTATTGCGCAATCCTGGTCACTTTTAAAAATAATTTGTGTCTATACAGTACCAGTCAAAAGTTTGGACACACCTACTCATTCCAGGGTTTTTCTTTACTGTGCCACTAGAGATTCTGGGTTCGAGCCCAGGCTCTGTCGCAGCCGGCTGCGACTGGGAGGTCCATGGGGCGACGCACAATCGGCCCAGCGTCGTCCGGGTTAGGGAGGGTTTGGCCAGCAGGGATATCCTTGTCTCATCGTGCACTAGCGACTCCTGCGGCGGGCGCAGTGCACGCTGACCAGGTGTCATCAGGTGTACAGTGTTTCCTCCGACACATTGGTACGGATGGCTTCCGGGTTGGATGTGCGTTGTGTCAAGAAGCAGTGCGGCTAGGTTGGGTTGTGTTTCGGAGGACGCATGGCTCTCTCCTTTGCCTCTCCGTACGGGAGTTTCAGCGATGAAACAAGATTGTAACTACTTCCAATTGGGGAGAAAAAAAGGGTAAAAAAAAGTGAAATGTCAGAATAATAGTAGAGAGTGATTCATTTCAGCTTTGATTACTTTCATCACATTCCCAGTGGGTCAGAAGTTCACATACACTAAATTAGTATTTGGTAGCTTTGCATTTAAATTGTTTAACTTCGGTCAAACGTTTTGGGTAGCCTTCCACAAGCTTCCCACAATAAGTTGGGTGAATTTTGGCCCATTCCGTCTGACAGAGCTGGTGTAACTGAGTCAGGTTTGTAGGCCTCCTTGCTCGCACACACTTTTTCAGTACCGCCCACAAATGTTCTATGGATTGAGGTCAGGGCTATGTGATGGTCAATCCAATACCTTGTCCTTGTTGTCCTTAAGCCATTTTGCCACAATTTTAGAAGTATGCTTGGGGTCATTGTGGGACATTTCTCCAAAAAGTACGATCTTTGTCCCCATGTGCAGTTGCAAACCATAGTCTGGCTTTTTTATTGCGGTTTGGAGCAGTGGCTTCTTCCTCTTCTTCCTTCTTCCTTCTTCCTCAAATGATGTCAATTAGCCTATCAGAAGCTTCTAAAGCCATGACATACTTTTCTGGAATTTTCCAAGTTGTTTAAAGGCACAGTCAACTTAGTGTATGTAAACTTCTGACCCACTGGAATTGTGATACAGTGAATTATAATCTGTCTAAACAATTATTGGAAAAGTTACTTGTGTCATGCACAAAGTAGATGTCCTAACCGACTTGCCAAAACTATAGTTTGTTCACATGAAATTTGTGGAGTGGTTGGCTCCAACCTAGGTGTATGTTATCTTCCGACTTCAAATGTATAGCTTACCTCTTTCAGGTAATCATTTCAGATGATTCAATGCCGTTACTAGTCTCATATTTAGCTAATGGATGATGTGCTACGCAAAAGCTTCTAACTGAAAATATCTTGCACAATATGCACCTGCGCTCCGCTGGCCTCCCACCTTAAAAAACACTCCTTAGCTCTTGAAGTCCCAGGAAAAACTAGACTAGAATAAATTGCTGGATTTTATACTTCAGAATGAAGCTTCCGGTTTGGGCGGGAAATACCAGGTTACCCTGGGAGATAAGTGATTATTCTCGGGATGGGACATTTGTCAAATATAGGGAAAATATTAAACCCTAGTCTGTAGTTTATTCTTCAGATGTTTAGGGCTGCTGGTGAACCATGATGTGCATTCAAATCCGACCTAGCAGATCTGAAGTTAATTGGCCTTTTCAACTCTAGGCCTACAGTATATAGTTTTGTCAGTAAAAATAGTGCTTAGGTACTGCGAATGTGTCCATGGTATTGGCACGTGGGCTCTAGCCAACAGCTTGCAGATACAGTGCAGGTATAGCCTACTAAATCAAGAGATTATTATGGACAAAAGTGCTAGATTATATTATTTTTATTTGTCAAATGACAGCCAAGCATCGACCATCATATCACCAGAATAAGACCCTCTTGATATTTATTTAAAAGAGCATCAACTTCATCACTGTGTACTTTCACCACCCTGTGAAGTTCATCGTAACTTATTTCATCTGTAGCAGAATTAACTGCATGCTTTCCAATGATGTTGTGACATTTTTTATCTGACATGTAGGCTGCTTTAATCGTGTAAAAGGTTGGATGGAATCCTGGTTAAAGTCATGCCATTTTGAGGATGCTGGAATTATATTTAGGATGAAAGTGCGCGTACCTACAGAAGACTTTTGAAGTAGCCTAATCATATTAAAACATTGTGACTGGATGTGTTTTTGCCACATATAAACGGTAATACATTTTAAACGTTAAATGATAAATATGTAGTCTGCAGTCGTGGACAAAAGTTTTGAGAATGACACAAATCTTAATTTCCACGAGGTTTGCTGCTTCAGTGTCTTTAGATATTTTTGTCAGATGTTACTATGGAATACTGAAGTATAATTACAAGCATTTCATAAGTGTCAAAAGATGTTATTGACAATTACATGAAGTTGATGCAAAGAGTCAATATTTGCAGTGTTGACCCTTCTTTTTCAAGACCTCTGCAATCCGCCCTGGCATGCTGTCAATTGACTTCTGGGCCACATCCTGACTGATGGCATCCCATTCTTGCATAATCAATGCTTGGAATTTGTTTTTTGTTTATTTCTCCACCTGCCTCTTGAGGATTGACCACAAGTTCTCAATGGGATTAAGGTCGGGAGAGTTTCCTGGCCATGGACCCAAAATATCGATGTTTTGTTCCCTGAGCCACTTAGTTATTACTTTTGCCTTATGGCAAGGTGCTCCATCATGCTGGAAAATGTATTGTTCATCACCAAACTGTTCCTGGATAGTTGGGAGAAGTTGCTCTCGGAGGATATGTTGGTACCATTCTTTATTCATGGCTGTGTTCTTAGGCAAAATTGTGAGTGATCCCATTCCCTTGGCTGAGAAGCAACCCCACACATGAATGGTCTCAGGATGCTTTACTGTTGGCATGACACAGGACTGATGGTAGCGCTCACCTTGTCTTCTCCAGACAAGCTTTTTTCCGGATGCCACAAAAAATCGGAAAGGGGATTCATCAGAGAAAATGACTTTACCCCAGTCCTCAGCAGCCCAATCCCTGTACCTTTTGCAGAATATCAGACTGTCCCTGATGTTTTTCCTGGAGAGAAGTGGCTTCTTTGCTGCCCTTCTTGACACGAGGCCATCCTACAAAAGCCTCACTGCGTGCAGATGCACTCACACCTGCCTGCTGCCATTCCTGAGCAAGCTCTGTTCTGGTGGTGCCCCGATCCCGCAGCTGAATCAAATTTAGGAGACGGTCTTGGAACTTGCTGGACTTTCTCGGGCGCCCTGAAGCCTTCTTCACACCAATTGAATCGCTCTCCTTGAAGTTCTTGATGATCCGATAAATGGTTTATTTAGGTGCAATCTTACTGGCAGCAATATCCTTGCCTGTGAAGCCCTTTTTGTGCAAAGCAATGATGATGGCACGTGTTTCCTTGAAGGCAACCATGGTTGACAGAGGATGAACAATGATTCCAAGCACCACCCTCCTTTTGAAGCTTCCAGTCTGTTATTCGAACTCAATCAGCATGACAGAGTGATCTCCAGCCTTGTCCTCGTCAACACTCACACATGTGTTAACGAGACAATCACTGACATGATGTCAGCTGGTCCTTTTGTGGCAGGGCTGAAATGCAGTGTTTTTTGGGGATTCAGTTCATTTGCATGGCAAAGAGGGACTTTGCAATTAATTGCAATTCATCTGATCACTCTTCAAAACATTCTGGAGTATATGCAAATTGCCATCATACAAACTGAGGCAGCAGACTTTGTGAAAATCAATATTTGTGTCATTCTCAAAACTTTTGGCCACGACTGTATATTAAAGCGTTAAGTTCTGGGTGCACGAGGAATAGCCACTTGGATTGTAGAGGAGGAGGAGCTAGTGTTAAGCTTTTCTGAATAACTTTGCCCTGCCTGGAGCATATGTGGCCCCATTATTATAGGACATCTTGAGAGAATGATGATCTCCAACAGACAGCGCATCATTGACGGCAGTGCCGTTTAAGATGAGGGAGGACAACTTTTTTCATGAACATTACAGCATATTGGATGACTTGTTATTCATGTTTCATTCACCCAGTTCAATGTAACATTGATAGGCTTAGGCTACTACATGATTCTCAAAATTTCCCTGAACCCATCATGAGGTTGTCTAGTCTGGTCTATGAATGAAAGTTTACAATGTAGATGCACACAGGTCGAGAGACACATTTGACAGTGACACACAGGGTGGTAGGTAGCCTAGTGGTTCGAGAGTTTGGCCAGTAAACGAAAGGTTGCTAGATCGAATCCCCAAGCTGACAAGGTAAAAATCTGTCGTTCTGCCCCTGAACACGGCAGTTACCCACCCACTGTTCCTAGATCGTCATTGTAAATAACAATTTGTTCTTAACTGACTTGCCTAGTTAAACAAAGTTTAAATAAAAAAACATGGCCAAACAATACTGCCTTGCACACTCTTGCCTGCATCTAACTGATATAGGGTGTAATCCAACAGTTGCAAACGAGAGTTACTATTGGACAATTTCAGGTATGTTTATCTCTTCAATAAATGTTTTTTTTACAGAATCAGTGGAATGAATACACCCCTGATCACGCGTAAACACAGTTCGCTTTCATAGCTGCCGTGTTGTATTCCTTCTCACATCTATGCGCTCTCCTCCTCTCAACTATTCCCTTCGCTTGTGGACTTCAATGCTGTATGTGACCAGGTGAAAAAACCTGTCCAAGCCAAACTGCTACACACAGCCTACATCATTGTCACTATATTAGCTTTTAATTTTAAATTGATTTAACCTTTATTTAGTTAAGAACAAATTCTTATTTACAATGACGGCCTAACGGGGAACAACGCTCTAACCAATGCTCTAACCACTAGGCTACCTGCCACCCCTAATGTAACGTCATTGTCAGCATGGCTAATAGAACTAACACATAATTATACAATGAATGGGTCTAATCCTGAATGCTGATTGGTTAAAACCACATTCCAGCCGGTGTCTATTTCACAAGTTACCACTGTCTAAATCTATGACGTTGAAGTGTCTTTATTATGTTCCATCTGACCCTCGCAGTCCACTGTCTTATCAGCCCAGCCAAGCATTTTATAACTTGATCTCCACTATAAAAAGCATCTAGACATTATCTCACATTTCTTTTAGACGAAGATTTTGTTTTTGACAGTGGAGATTTGTATTAATATTGTTTCAATATTGAAATTTGATCTCCAGCTGTCCCATAGTAATGAACGTGTCGGGAGTCAGGACGAGACAGACAGGCAGACTGACTGAGAAATGGTGCCTGCCAGCCTGTCTAAATCATGAATCAGCATGAAATGTCAATTGAAAAAAGGTAAAAGCACAACGAAGTGCAGCTAGATTGAAGTCTTTCCAGCTTCAGTTTGAAGTGATTTTGTTAGCTGTGTTGTTGACTAGCTCCTCTGAAAAACAGTGTCCTGACAAGTGAGCACATTTTCTATGCCAGGTGAAATCACGCCTCATTAGCTCATTGTTATGGATGTATCCAAACAAATGTCACTTGAAAACAGCATAAACAAATGGGGCTAATTTGCTGTTATTCTGGCTGCAGAATATTTGACTTGACTGTACATTAGCCGTAATTTGCTAGCTAGCATGCAAGGGATAAGAACGTTGCCAGGCAGTATGGCAATAGAACATTTAGAACAAATGACTGGGTTGTGTCCATACATACAGAACAAAAAGACTGAACGACTGGGTCGCATCTCTAGCAACCGAACCGATAGATTGAATGCTTGGGTAGCAACCCTAGATTTGTGTCGGGACTATATCTTGTGGAAGGATGAAATGGTATGAATAAATTAATAAAAATAACGTTTTAAATGAAAATATGTCAATCATTATTTGAGTATGTTGTTAACCCGTTGTATAAATGTGATAATATCCTCAAAGCTGGTGTTTGGAGGATATATTGATACAGTTTGCCGGCCCTTGACTTCGTCTCGGGCCTAACAACACCCGTGCCAATATATCCTCCAAACACTGGCCTCTAGGGCATTATCAATTAAGTAAACCTGCTACAATCATGCAGTGACTTTACAGTATACATTCAGTAAGCAGTTACATCGGCCGGCCCTGGTGGCAAAAGAATTGTAAAACCAAAAGCTTACTTGGAAGATTTCCAGTATTGTGTTGGATAGTCAGAGCCAGCTAGCTAACATAGCATCCCTCTGTTTGAGCAGAGTGTTTCAGTAGGCTAAACTAGCTAACTGCATTTTCTAGCAAAGTAAGTGAAACTGAAAATAAAAATAACACTCTCTCTCTCTCTTTCAATTTCTCTCTTGGTTCTTAATTCGTTCAACCATTGTTTTTATCTCTTTGAGTCAACTACTCAACAGCCAGCTAGCTGCAGCTTATGCTTTGAGTTCTAGATACATTCTCTGATCCTTTGATTTGGTGGACAACACGTCAGTTCATGCTGCAAGAGCTCTGATAGGTTGGAGGACATCCTCTGGCAGTTGTCATAATTACTGTGTAAGTCTATGTAAGGGGGTGAGAACCATGAGCCTCCTTGGTTTTGTATTGAAGTCAATGTACTCAGAGGAGGAAGGAAGCTAGCTGTCCTCTGTCTACACCATGGTGCTACCCTACAGAGTGCTGTTGAGGCTACTGCAGATCTTCTTCGCAAAACAGTGTTTTAATCAATTATTTTGTGACATGTAGTTATATTTGGAATATTGTTTTATCTTAAAAGGATAACTTTAATGTTTTACAATTTAAAAAAAAATGAAATTCACTGAGGAGAATGGTTCACCCCTTCCTGCTCTGAGGAGCATCCACTGCAGTGCATTCAGTATCAGAATTTAAAATACAGCCAGACTGGCCTGCTACTGTGCCTTTCTAGACCTCATAAACTGTCGAGAATAGACCCACAACTGATCCAAATCGAATGAAATATTCAAAACCCAGGGCTTTTGCTGCGTTATTCAAATGCATTTTCACTGCAGCCCAGAGAAGAATTTTGTTTTAATTTGAAAACACTAATGTAATTATTCATTGTACTGTGGCGTTGTAGGCTAGTATAGGTAGGGTAATTGTATTGTCCCTAAACAAAATCAATAGGGGAGCTGTTTGAGCTGTGTGTTTCATGTCTTCACTGATTGATGTGCAATGACGCACATGGCCTCTCTGCTGCCTATCAGCTATTCCTATTTGTTCTTGTTGATTCATATTGAAAATTGATTCAGGTTTGAATGTTTTTATGTGTGGTATATTGCTAGTTAGCCTATTGCAGATCTGAATATTGTCACGATAGAGAGCAGGATAGACTGTAGACTGGTAGACTATATTGACCTGTGGTATACTCAAAGTTAGCGTGTGGAAAAGTGTTCAGTGGCTTGCGAAGATATTCACACCCCTTGGCATTTTTCCTGTTTCGTTGCCTTACAACCTGGAACTAAAATAGATTTTTGGGGGGTTTATATAATTTAATTTACACCCTCATGCCTACCACTTTGAAGATGAAAAATACTTTTGTTATGAAACAAACAAGAAATAAGACTAAAAAACAGAAAACTTGAGCATGCACAACTATTCACCCCCCCCCCCAAAGTCAATACTTTGTAGAGCCACCTTTTGCAGCAATTACAGCTACAGGTCTCTTGGGGTATGTCTCTATAAGCTTGGCACATCTAGCCACTGGGATTTTTGCCCATTTTTCAAGGCAAAACTGCTTCAGCTCATTCAAGTTGGATGGGTTCCGCTGGTGTACAGCAATCTTTAAGTCATAACACATATTCTTAATTGGATTGAAGTCTGGGCTTTGACTAGGCCATTCCAAGACATTTGAATGTTTCCCCTTAAACCACTCGAGTATTGCTTTAGCAGTATGCTTAGGGTCATTGTTCTGCTGGAAGTTGAACCTCCGTCCCAGTCTCAAATCTCTGGAAGACTGAAACAGGTTTCCCTCAAGACTTTCCCTGTATTTAGCTCCATCTATCATTCCTTCAATTCTGACCAGTTTCTCAGTCCCTGCCAATGAAAAACATCCCCACAGCATGATGCTGCCACCACCATGCTTCACTGTGGGGATGGGGTTCTAGGGGTGATGAGAGGTGTTGGGTTTGCGTCAGACATAGTGTTTTCCTTGATGCCCAAAAAGCTCAGTTTTAGTCTCATCTGACCAGAGTACCTTCTTCCATATGTTTGGGGAGTCTCCCACATGCCTTTTGGCGAACACCAAACATGTTTGATTATTTTTTTCTGGCCCCTCTTCCATAAAGCCCAGCTCTTTGGAGTGTACGGCTTAAAGTGGTCCTATAGACAGATACTCCAATCTCTGCTGTGGAGCTTTGCAGCTCCTTCAGGGTTATCTTTGGTCTTTTTGATTAATGCCCTCCTTGCCTGGGCTGTGAGTTTTGGTGGGTGGCCCTCTCTTGGCAGGTTTGTTGTGGTGCCATATTCTTTCCATTTTTTAATAATAGATTTAATGGTGCTCCGTGGGATGTTCAAAGTTTGGAAAAAACATTTTACAACCCAGCCCTGATCTGTACTTCTCCACAACTTTGTCCCTGACCTGTTTGGAAAGCTCCTTGGTCTCCATGGTGTCGCTTGCTTGGTGGTGCCCCTTGCTTAGTGGTGTTGCAGACTCTGGGGTGTTTCAGAACAGGTGTATATATACTGAGATCATGTGACAGATCATGTGACACTTGGATTGCACACGGGTGGACTTTATTTAACTAATTATGTGACTTCTGAAGGTAATTGGTTGCACCAGATCTTATTTAGGGGCTTCATAGCAAAGGGGCTGAATACATATGCACGCACCACTTTTACGTTTTGTCATTTTAAAATATTTTTGAAGCAAGTTATTTTTTTCATTTCACTTTACCAATTTGGACTATTTTGTTTATGTCCATTAGATGAAATCCAAATAAAAATCAATTTAAATTACAGGTTGTAATAGAACAAAATAGGAAAAACGTCAAGGGGGTGAATACTTTTGCAAGGCACTGTAGTGCATAAGGGAAGTACCAAAACACCTTGATATAGGGGAGGTGGATGCAAGCAGAGGAGGATATTTGGCTAGGATGGAAGAAATTATATATTAAAACCTACAAAAGAGAGACTGTAAACCAGGGAAAAAATGCACCATTTTTGGAGGGGATAACCCTCCCCTATTTTGGATGCGCACCCCCGGCCCCCATAGGTAAATTACAATTGATCCCTTAAAACTTTCACTAACACTGCCAGCTTATATTAACTGCGTTGAACTCTAAACACAGATAGAAACACACTTGCTTAGGCACTAATCATGCAAATACATTTTTTTGGTGTAATGGTATTAGGCAGATTTGAACCTATGAACTTCTGTTTTTCAGCAATGGAATTAGTCCACTGTGCCACCAGGATGGAGCTAGCATGCCATGTGTTTTAAATCATACAAAGCTGTTCATTTTAGTCTATTCAAACAGATCAGGTGTGGCCAATTAGTGGGCGCGAGTTCACAACGTTGGTCTGCAGGGGGACTGGAGTCTGACGACAAAGAAGAATTCATAAGACTGGATGCTGCGTTCTCCCAACGACTGCCAGCCCTGGAGGTCTGTCTGGGGATGTTGTGACTTAAACAAGACAAAGAATACAAACAAACATATACCAAAGAAAAATAAACTAGTCCGCCCATCAAGGCAACCATAAATCTTTTGCCTGTGTAGCAGCTCAGATGCTAGGGCGGACTCGACCAAGTAACCATACCCTACCTGACTAACGTAAGAGACACAAACTAAAGCTACAGTATGAGCAGCGAAAAGCTTATTAGCTTTACAGTTGGTGAGCCATACTCTTTCCAGACCTACACAACCATCAAAAGGCATCAATGCTGAGTCTCTGACAGCATTGAACGCCTCTCCCAAACCACATCACAAAAGTTTCACAGAATTCGACCAACAGAGCCAACGGCTCACCATTCCCTGTCCTCCAGGGCGGAACCAAAACTCTCCCCTGAAAGGTTCTGCTCAGGTATTTATGACATTGCTCCCCTCTTATTTCTTACCAGACACTGTTTTCTTGTTTTTGCAACACACGGGTTGAAAAATCACGTGATCAAACGACGCCATTGATGACGTTCTTCTGATAAAGTGATACACGCATCGGCACACTGCTTCGAGATCTCGATACACTCATTGTAAAGAATGTGGATTTTGTATCATTTATAGCCACTTTTATTAATTGCACTGCACAAGTGTCCAAGAGGTCTAAGAAGCTGGACATCATTGTATCTTAAGCTGAAAAAGTTTTTGGGGCTTCGAGGACTGTCACCAGAAAACATCCCTCCCTCACAAGATCCTTCTGAGCCTGTGTAGGGACCTGATTAGAATTTGAACAGAAAATGCAGGTTGATTTTGTTTACTTTAACCTTTCTTTTTATCATCTGTATGAATATTCTTTTACCCCACGTTATTTATTTTTGGGGATCTTTATTATCCCCTCGCACAGTAGGTGGCGGAATGCACATCCAATTGTTGCAAACGCCATTGTACCAGAGGAGAAGAAGAAAAATGAGTAGCTGTGGCCAACACACCTGAACACACTTTAACAAGATAGAGGATAGAGAGCGTTTTAGATGTAGCTGAGAACAGAATGTATGTTTTTCAATAACATTCTTAGAACGTTCTTTGAACGTTACTAAGGTTCTCTTATGGTTGTTATGTAAAAGTTGTAATGTTCTGAGAACATGACTTTAAATAGAACCACGAGGAAACCTGCAGAAAACGTTATGCTGAGGCACTGAAATTCCCACAGAAGACTGTTATTTCTTAACATTCTCTAAATGTTCGGAGAACATTACTTTAAAAAGAACCACGAGGAAACCTGCAGGAAATGTTGTATTGACGTTCAAACACTGAAGAGCGTTGTTTCTTAACGTTCTTGGGAACAATTTTAGAACATTCCTTTAAGTACAACAATGAGGAAACCTGGTGGAAATGTTATGCTGTTATGCAGTATCTAAATTCCCACAGGATAACATAGTTCATAGAACATTAAGAAACAATCTGAGAACATGTCTTCCTAATGTCAAACCAGTTGGAGAACGTTCTTAGAACATTACCAAAAATATAATTAATTGTAACAATGTTTTAACTTTTAGGAAACGTTCTGTTAAAGTAATGAAATACCAAGATTTTTATTTTTATTTTGTCCATTTTGTTAAAACTGCCAAGAATGTTCCAAAGCCAAAAAACTATCCTGCACCATTCCCAGAACGTTGTGGGAAGGTTGTATGCAAAATAACCAGAGGACAGAACATTGTGTGCTAGATGGGAAGTGAAATTAATATATTAGGGTAAAGCGTGTCAATCTTGACACTTATACAGTGCCTAGCGAAAGTCTACACACCCTTTGCACGGCCTTCACATTTTGCTGCCTTAAAATTTGAAAAGGTGAATTTACTCAGCAGGACCCAGACATTAGAAGACACAGAGACCACATAGAGCCTCACTGTAGAATAGATGGGCTACACTACAGTGACTCCAGACTCCACTTTCAGACCCCGTCCTTGGGCAGGTGGGATAAGTTGCAATTGACATTTTGCGGCGGACTTCAGAAACAAGCCTGGCTTTCATGGCGCCGTTTGAACACTGGGGGAATCTCCTGCAAAGGTCACTGAGCCCATTTCCCTTCCTTCCTTCCTCCCCCCCCCCACCCATCAATCCCCCCTGTAAAGACCTTTATTGCTTTACCTCCTCTCCGCTTTTCTCCTGCACTTCAGTTACTGGCACCAGTCCTATTCTAATGGTCTATATAGGAAGTGAAAGAGAGGTGACATGAAATGGCATCTTATTTTAAGTCGTATATTGCACCTACTTCAACTACCACTTTTATGTCCACATGATCCAACATGAATACAAACAGCTATTCTTTTAGTTTAACAAACATACACTTAACAAATGGAAACTGAGTTGAAAACACTTTCACATGTTCACATTGAGTGCTGCACAGACACTTAAAAACAGGCTAAATACATTTGAGACAAACCATTTGAAACACTTGAGGTATGCTTGTTATAGGCCTAGTTGCAAGTTACAATGGTCCCATATTGATGGAACATCGCATATCTTTTTGCTAATCTCCGCAATCTTCTTTATCATCAGACTTCTGCTTCTTTTCCCTCCATCAGTGCAGCTATCCTGGTCCTCTCCTTCCTCTGGTAGCAACTGGTGAAGCTTCTCAAACTCCTCCTTAATCTGCTTTATTTTCTTAATCAAGCGCACCTCATGTATTTGACATACAGTACAAGGTTTTACCACAAAGGTAGTAAGCCAGACTGTCATACCTGCTTGCTCGACTATGTAGCCTACAGTATGTCTTAAATCTTGTATATGTCCTGAATATCTCTTCATTATCTGTCAAACAACCATTCATACTGTCATTTTAATTATGTGCAAGTGTAATGGGGGTCAGTGTAGAGCTGGGCCATACGGACAAAAATCGGTGTTGCTCAGAAATGGCCTGAATTGATGCGATAAGGATACGTTTCTGACATTTCTTTATTTATTATCCTTTAAAAAGATGCACCATGCAGATATCGATCCACCATTGCCTGGTTCCAAAAATTCTAATAGTTTGCCTAATTTCAGTTTATGTGACAAAGCAAGAAAGTATAGTATAGAGAATCAGTGAACTATCTAAACCACTGTGAAGTATATTTTCCATAACCAAAAATATTGTATTTTCAGCTGTTTGAAGCTGGTGTACAAAACCAAAAGTAAAATACGCAGAAACAAAATCTAACAACGGGTCGCATAGCAATAGCACACATAGAACATATCTACTGCTTCTTAGACTCGCTTTCAATGAGAATGGCAGATCTATAAAACACATTTCTATGTGAATTTTGTCAGGTCGCCCAAAAAGTGACATATTGCAGCTTTAAACTACTACAGTACCACTAGCTTGATCGTTGTAGCCATCAATTGTACAATTAACAATCGCCCATATTAACAAACTTATTTTATTTTAAACTACACAGTTCTCTAGTATAGGCTACTTATGGTAATGAACGATATTAGCAAAATGCCTACGATAAGTGATGACTATGGTCTGTGTCAATTATTTTCGGTTTTTCGTCCTAGCTCTAAATCAGTGTACTGCTAACAGCTTAGATTCCTTCACTGCCCGACTGCCCCATACTGGGCTCGAACCAGTGATCCTCTGCTTTGAAGCGCATCACTACGACATGTCTCTGTAGCCCCTGGCCCACATTCCACAGTTTCTCCATATCAAACACTCCCTTGTCCTCCACAAACTATTCAAACAGGTGCAGCACCCACCCCAAAGTAGTTGCCCTTGGTGGCCAGATAGACCATTCACCCTGAGGCCAACAGTCTGGAGGGTGTTGTGAAGAGCGGAGTTGTACGCCGTGTTGTAAATGGTCCCCGAGGTGCAGATTACATCATATTTAGGGGACTGATCTTCCTTGAGGACCAGCACTAGGAACATTGTCCAGTCGCCTGAGAAGAAACGGCAGCAGGACAGCTTTGGGTGCTAGGAGGGGTCCAGAGCTTGCCTCTTGGGCAATATGCTGCCATCCTCTCCCTCTTATTTTTCTGTTCATTCTTCATCTCCTTTGACTTTTCCTCTTCCTTCCTTACCTTCTTGTCCTCCTCCTCCTGTTCTTCGTCTATAATTGTCTCATTGTCTTGTCCTTCCACCTGACAGTCTAGCAGTGCGTTAGACAGCGTGAGCCATTTTATAACGGTACTATTATAGTCCTGGAAATGGGCCCGACTTGCACATTTCTTTAGTGCCAGTAGGCCCAGCAGTCCAGCACCGTAGCCCAGATCTAGACCACTCTTCCCCCCCGAACGTCTCCCACTCTTTCTCTAGCAGCTCCATGAGGTCATAGGGACACTCAGAGCTCAGGGAGGATAACGAGTTTCCCACTAGTAAGTACAAGTTGGAGCGCTGTTCAAGTCGATGTTTCCCAGTTGTATGTCGTAAATTCCCACTTCCCACTTGGTTATGAACACAACATAATTTTAGCAACCTCCATGCAGCCACGTGTTAATGACATATTAGGGCACATCAAATCCATAATGCATTGTGGGTAAATGGTGACTGACTGACTGATTGATCGACAAATAAAAATGAGTAGGTATTTATGATGCAAGGTGATTTTTAGATCAGTCAGTCAGGCAGTCGTCTGCACTGTCAGCTGCAATGCCGAACAAGCCTGTTAACTACACGCGTCAGAGTCATGCGGACTGGAAGGAAAGGTTATATGAACATGCCTGCCGCCCAAATGGATGACGTATGTCGCGCAGCTGAGAGTAGAGTGTGGGAGGAAGTGAGCTTGTTCGTGGAGGCCCAAGGCGGAGGAAGGAAAGACCATGGAAGCACTGTTTTAGTCAGATGGTGAATAGAAGAAAAATAAACTGGAGCAAAATGGGCTAAACTTGTTAAGAAAGATGTAGAGTGTGTTTTATGGATGTGTTTTTGGGAGATCTGTTTGCGGTCAAGGAGATGGTGGAGGATGCCCTGGGAAAAGTGGAGTTCACCAAAGTCACCAGGAGTGGTATGGTGTAGAGTCATTGTATGTCAGAAGAACAAAAGGAACGTGCATTGTGTCTCAGGGAGTTATAGGAGTATGAAGTAGAAAGCTTCTTCTGATCAGGGCACCGGTAAAAGGTGTCATCTCTGCCATCACTGTGAAAATTGAGGCTGAACATCTAAAGCACCACCTACCAGGAGTGGTGGATGCACGTCAATTGAACCGTATGATAAATGGAAGGAAAGAGGAAGGCCTATCGGTGATATTGCTATTTGATGAAAAGTTTCTATGACATATTTGGTGAAAGCTTAAATGTAAAAGGTTTCGCCAAGTGGCAAGTGTGTGCAGACGGAATAAATATGTTGTGGAAGAGTCACAGTAGATACACAGTGCTGCAATTGTGGTGGGAACCACATTCCCGTGTTCCAGGAGTGTCCTGTAAGGGTGAAGGACGTTGAAGTAGCAAGAATCGTCGTGCGTTCCACCTGGCCACCTTGCCACCACATTCAGTAGAGTTTTTTTTACGCACCATGTAACCTCTCACCTTTTCTGTGAACATATTCTAGTTTAAGTTGTTTTGGGATGGTGCTTTTATGGCAATGTGGGTGCTATCTATTACTCTGTACATATTTGGGAACCCATTCATGGCAAAGAAACCTTTCTTGACCTGTTGTGCGATGGTGTATGGAAATTGTATGTTACAGTTAGTTTTGCTGATGATTGTATCCAAATGATTTGCTCATCGAGGGATGTGAGATGCCGATCGGCAAGCTCCCTCTGAAAAGTGCCTGTTGCCAAAAACCCAAGGGTGGACAGCATTTGTGCACCGGAATGGCATGTGTTTTGCGAGGATTTAGGTCTTAAATTAATAAAAAAATCTGATCAATTTGGTTTTGGGAAATGATATCTGATGAGCCAATCTGTACGTTCTGCAGAATAAATCCCACCTGGACTGTACTTTATATGGATTATTATCATAACATGCACTGATGGTGGTCAAATTATATTGCATGTCAAGATACACTATATATACAAACATATGTGGACACCCCTTCAATTCGTGGATTTGGCTATTTCAGCCACACCCATTGCTGACAGGTGTATACAATTTAGCACACAGCCATGCAATCTCCATAGACAAACATTGGCAGTAGAATGGCCATCCCAGTAGAATGGCCATACACACACACACACAGATTAATGGACTGCTGAATGTATATATATATTTTCTCTTGCTTTGTTTGCTCTTTTCAGTAATATGTCTATCCCTGATAAGCTACCTGGGAAAGGGCTGAAAATAGCCCATGTTAATGTATGTAGACTTAGAAATAATGTTCATGAAATCAATAACTTACTAACATCAGATAACATTAATATATTAGCCATTTCTGAGACTCACTTAGATATTAACTTGATGATTCAGCAGTAGCAATACAAGGATATAACATCTATAGAAGAGACAGAAAAGCTTATGGGGGAGGTGTTGCTGTATATATTCAGAGCCATATCCCTGTAATGCTTAGAGAAGATCTTATGTCAAGTGTTATTGAAGTGTTGTGGTTGCAGGTTCACTTGGCACATCCAAGGCCTTTTATTTTGGGGTGCTGCTATGGGCAACACCAAGTGCTAACAGTCAGTATCTAAATAATATGTGTGAAATGCTTCATAGTGTACAGTGCCTTGCAAAAGTATTCATCCCCTTTGTGTTTTTCCTATTTTGTTGCTTTACAACCTGTAATTTAAATGGATTTTTATTTGGATTTCATGTAATGGACATACACAAAATAGTCCAATTTAGTGAAGTGAAATAAAAAAAAAACATGGAAAAGTGTTGCGTGCATATATATTCAAGCCTCATGAGTTGATCATTTGAATCAGCTGTGTAGTGCTAGGGCAAAAACAAAATTGTGCAGCCCTTTGGGTCTCCAGGAGCAGGTTTGAGAACCAGTGATCTAGACCAATTTAGACAAGCCTGAAGCCTAAAAAAGAACATTGTCTCCACTATGTGCATGTCGAAACCCATGAGGTCATGGATAAAACAGGGCACTCGAGGGGTAGTGTGTACAAGTGTCAACGAGTGGAACAAATCAGTCATATAGAGATGAATGTGACAGACAGCATATAGATGAATGTGTACACAAACTATCGGTAAGTGAAACATGACAGGTATGATAACCGGAACAACCACATTAATCCTTCTTCCTCATCATGTTATATTGACAGATACTCAGGTGTAAGCAGCTAGGTGGTTCTGCCTTGTTTGTTATTCGTCCTAGGAAATCCCCCTTTCTCTCCCACTGGTTTTACTGTATCTCCCTCCCTTCTCTACGTCTCTTATACAGTATTTCCGTGATGAAGCTGAAAAGGGGATTCCACTCTAGCTATACCGGTATGTCAGCATGCTTGACTTCTCTTACTCTACATAATCTACCCTGGTTGGTCCCCACTCATAGGGTTACTGTAATAACCCAGTTAGCACATTCCTTGGATGTTGTGGGAACGTACATTTTTTTGTTTTGTAAGGTACTGGGTGTCGTGAGGGTGAAGTCAGGCGCAGGAAAACAGAGAGTTCAATATAGTGCTCTTTTAATGCACACACGGTGAACCACTAAACACTGGGTGCTCAAACAAAATGCCCCAGACACGGGGAACGAAAACAGTCCAGCACTATACACAAACATGTTCGTCTGTATCAAACACCAGGGTTACAATAATCAATCCCGCACAAAGAAACAGGCGGGCCGGCTGACTAATAAAGCCCAACTAATTACAACAAACCCAAAACAGGTGTAATCAATAAACACATAAGGAGGGGAGAAAAGAATCAGTGGCAGCTAGTAGGCTGGCGACGATGACCCCCGAGCGCCCCCCGAATGGGAAGGGGAGCCACCTTCGGTCGGAGTCGTGACAGGTTTCCCATTAGTTGAAGCCAGAATTTTCCTGAATGGTAAAACGGAATGTTTTTTAAACATTCTGAGAATGGAAGTGAAAATTTCGCATGTTCTGGGAATGTAACTGCTTTGGTTGTCGGGATGTTCTCTGAACGTTTTACTATGGTTCACAGAAAGTTTTCCTGGAAGGATTTATTAATTGAATTTCTAAGTTATTTGGAGGTTTTTGAACAACTTCCTTAGGGACAGATCTAAATTTACTGGCGACCCTTGTTTATAAAATTCAATATCGACTTTGCTACTTCAGTATGTGTTTGTGGCACAGCCGGAGCCTGTAGCAAGAAGATTGAGGGTTCACCAACCGCCACAGACGAGCTCACTCTCACTGCCTGTTTCATTACTTCATGACCAGCTAGGGGAAATCATATTTTCAACATTTTGATGCCATATTTATAATTATATTAAATATATGCAACACTAGTCTAGTGGTTAGGATTCGGCGCTCCCACCGCCGTGGCTCGGGTTCGAACTGCTCTTAGGGCTCCTGAGTGGCGCAACGGTCTAAGGCACTGTATTTCAGTGCAAGAGGTGCTACAGTCCTTGGTTTGAATCCAAGCTGAATCACATCCGGCCGTGATTGGGTGGCACACAATTGGCCCAGCGTCATCTGGGTTTGTCTGGGGTAGGCCGTCATTGTAAATATGATGTGGTGTTGAAGTCGTCATGTTTTGTTTATTGGTTGTGGTGTAAAATTAAAATAATAAATATAAAAAACATTTTTCACCAACAGGTTTTTGCACCAAACAACCAATAAACAAAACATACCGACTTCAACACCACAATAAATAGACTACAGGGCCTTGTAAAAGTATTCATCCCACTTGGCGTTTTTCCTATTTTGTTGAATTACAACCTGTAATTTAAATCGATTTTTATTTGGATTTCATGTAATGGATATACACAAAACAGTCCAACTTAGTGAAGTGAAATGGAAAAAATTACTTGAATATGTATTCACCCCCTTTGCTATGAAGCCCGTAAATAAGATCTGAATAGTTCTACACGTTCAAGTTCTGTTTTTTGGTCTTATTTCTTGTTTGTTTCACAATAGAAAATATTTTGTATCTACAAAGTGGTTTGGCATGTTGTGTAAATCAGATGACACAAACCACCCAAAAATCTTCAAATTAATTCCAGGTTGTAAGGCAACAAAATAGGAAAAATGCCACTGTAACCAGTGCCTGTAATCTGGTTCAGGTTATTAATCAATATCAGGATGTTTACAAACACTACAGGAACAAGATCATCCATATGTATCGATCACATTTTTACTAATACTGTAGAACTTTGTTCTAAAGCTGAATCTGTACCCATTGAATGCAGTGATCACAATATAGTGGCTATATTCAAGAAAGCCAAAGTTCCAACAGCTGGGCATAAAAGTGTATAAGAGATCATACAAAAGATTTTGCTCTGACTCTTATGTAGAGGATGTTAAAAAATAGTTGTTTGTCTGATGTGATTAATGAGGAGCATCCAGATGCTGCACTTGATTAATTTATCAAATTGCTTCTTCCAATTATTGATAAACATGCACCCTTTAAAGAAACTGACTGTTAGAATTGTTAAGGCTCCATGGATTGATGTGAGGAATTGAAAAACTGTATGGTTGAAAGAGATGGGGCAGAAGGAGTGGCTAATATGTGGCTGCAAATTTGTCTGGCTTACTTACTGCAAATTTGAAATTATGTGACTAAACTTAACAAAAAGAAGAAGAAACTGTATTATGATTCCAAGATCAATGATATAAAGAATGATGGAAAAAAAACTTGAGTACTTTAAATTAAATTATGGGCAGAAAGACAAATTCAACTCCATCTGTCATCGACATGGCTTATTCATCACAAAACCATTTGATTTAGCCAATTATTTGAATGATTATTTAATAATTGGCAAAGTGGGAAAACTTAGGCAGGAAAATGCCAACAACGAACAGTGAGTAATTGTATTCATGCATAAAAACAACTAACAATGAAAGAAAAGCATTGCAAATTTGAATTTTGTAAAGTTAAGTGTGGGAGAAATGGAAAAATTCTTGTTATCGATCAATAATGACAAACCTCCTGGGATTGACCACTTAGATGGAAAGCTTCTGAGGATGGTAGCTGACTCTATAGCCACTCCTTTCTATCAAATGTTTAATCTGAACCCAGAGGAAAGTCTTTGTCCTCAGACCTGGAAGTAAGCCAAAGTAATTCTGCTACCCAAGAGTGGTAAAGCGGGCATTACTGGTTCTAATAGCAGACCTTTAAGCTTGCTGCCAGCTCTTAGCAAACTGTTGGAAAAATTGTGTTTGACCAAATACAATGCTATATCTCTGAAAACAAATTTACAACAGGCTTTCAGCATGCTTTAGAGAAGAGCACTCAACATGTACTGCACTGACACAAATGATTGATTGAAAGAAATTGATAATAAGCAGATTGTGGGAGCTGTACTGTTAGATGTCAATACAGCCTTTGATATTATTGACCATAACCTGTTGTTGAAATAAAGTACACTACCGTTCAAAAGTTTTGGGTCACTTAGAAATGTCCTTGTTTAAAAAATGTCCATTAAAATAACATCAAATTGATCAGAAATACAGTGTAGACATTATTAATGTTATAAATTACTATTTTTATGGAATATTTACATAGGCTACAGAGTCCCATTATCACCAACCATCACTCCTGTGTTCCATTGGCATGTTGTGCTAGCTATTCCAAGTTTATCATTTAAAAAGTCCAATTGATAAATAAAAACATTTTGCAATTATGTTAGCACAGCTGAAAACTGTTGTGCTGATTAAACTGGCCTTTAGACTAGTTGAGTATCTGGAGCATCAGCATTTGTGGGTTCGATTACAGGCAAAAGGGTTATCTAATGATCAATTAGCCTTTTAAAGTGATAAACTTGGATTAGCTAACACAACATGCCATTGGAACACAGGAGGGATGGTTGCTGATTATGGGCCTCTGTACACCTATGTAGATATTCCATTACACATAAGCCAGTTCTAGCTACAATAGTTATTTACAACATTAACAATGTCTCCACTGTATTTCTGATCAATTTAATGTTATTTTAATGGACAAAAAATTTTGATTTTCTTTCAAAAACAAGGACATTTCTAAGTGACCCCAAACTTTTGAACGGAGTGTATGTGTTATGGATTTTCAACCTCTGCCATTTCATGGATTCAGAGCTATCTATCTAATAGAACTCAACGGGTTTTCTTTAATGGAAGTTTCTCTAAAGTCAAACATAAAGTATGGTGTACCGCAGGGCAACTCTCTAGGCCCACTACTCTTTTCTATTTTTTTACCAATGACCTGCCACTGGCATTAAATATAGCATGTGTGTCCATCCATTTATGCTGATGATTCAACCGTATTCACATTAGCAGCCACAGCTAATGAAGTCACTGAATGGGTGGCCAGTAATAAACTGGTCCTGAACATCTCTAAAACTAAGAGCATTGTATTTGGTACAAGTTCTCGACCTCAGCTGAATCCGGTAATGAATGGTGTGGCTGTTGAACAAGTTGAGGAGACTAAATGACTTGGCGTTACCTTAGATTGTAAACTGTCATGTTCAAAACATATAAACTCAGCAAAAAAAGAAACGTCCCTTTTTCAGGACCCTGTCTTTCAAAGATAATTAGTAAAAATCCAAATAACTTCACAGATCTTCATTGTAAAGGGTATTAAACACTGTTTCCCATGCTTGTTCAATGAACCATAAACAATTAATGAACATGCACCTGTGGAACGGTTGTTAACACACTATATATATATATATATATATATATATATATATATATATATATATATATATATATAAAATACTGTACGCTTTCTGCTGCTTTTGCAACAGCTACTGGGGATATGAATAAAATACCAAAGGCCTCCAGGGGGTCCAGGCCTCTGTCAAGGTAGAATTCCGTAAGCTGCTCCAGGCACAAGCCAGAGAGCTGAAGTACTGGTAAAACCTTAGAAAAACCTGTACATTATTGCTGCAGAAATGTAATTATTCTGCAGAAAGTGACAGGTCAACGTTGCTTTATTTCATGATATGAGTCTAAATGACATAAGTAACTATTCAAAAGGTACAGTTTTGATTTAAATGTATACTTGCCCTTGTCTGATTCATTAAATACCAGTAAGTAGTAATTGTGCTACATCGTTGCCCATTTCTGATTCAAAGTATGTGGACACCGTCTCGTTGAACATCTTATTCCAAAATCATGGGCATTCATATGGAGTTGGTCCCCCTTTTGCTGCTATAACAACCTCCACTCTTCTGGGATGGCTTTCCACTAGATGTTGGAACATTGATGCGGGGACTTGGTTCCATTCAGCCACAATTAGTGAGGTTGGTCACTGATGATGGTCGATTAGGCCTGACTCGCAGTTGGTGTTCCAATTCATCACAAATATGTTCAATGGGGTTGAGGTCAGGGCTCTGCAGGCCAGTCAAGTTCATCCACACCGATCTTGACAAACCATTTCTGTATGGACCTCGCTTTGTTTATGGGGGCATTACGGAGCTGTGAGAACGGCACCTCAGTACCTCAGGCTCTGATCAGGCCCTACACCCAAACAAGGGCACTGCGTTCATCCACCTCTGGCCTGCTCGCCTCCCTACCACTGAGGAAGTACAGTTCCCGCAGCCCAGTCAAAACTGTTCGCTGCTCTGGCCCCCAATGGTGGAACAAACTCCCTCACGGGACAGCGGAGTCAATCACCACCTTCCGGAGACACCTGAAACCCCACCTCTTTCAGGAATACCTAAGGATAAAAAAATCCTTCTCACCCCCCCTTAAAAGATTTAGATGCACTATTGTAAAGTGGCTGTTCCACTGGATGTCTTAAGGTGAACGCACCAATTTGTAAGTCGCTCTGGATAAGAGCGTCTGCTAAATGACTTAAATGTAAATGTAAATGCAAATACAAAAAGTTCATCAAATTTCTGCCCTGCTAGAGCTGCCCAGGTCAATTGTAAGTGGAAACGTCTAGGAGCAACAACGGCTTAGCCATGAAGTGGCAGGCCACACAAGCTCACAGAACAGAACTGGTGAGTGCATAAGCACGTAGCGTGTAAAAATGGTCCGTCCTCAGTTGCAACACTCACTACCGAGTTCCAAACTGCCTCTGGAAGCAATGTCAGCACAATAACTATTTGTCGGGAGCTTCAGGAAATGGGTTTCCATGGCTGAGCAGCAGCATTCAAACCTAAGATCACCATGCGCAATGCCAAGCTTCGGCTGGAGTGGTGTAAAGCTCGCCGCCATTGGACTCTGTAGCAGTGGAAATGCGTTCTCTGGAGGGATGGTTCATGTTTCATGATCTAGCAGTCTGACGGAAGAATCTGGGTTTGGAGGATGCCAGGAGAACGCTACCTGCCCGAATGTATAGTGCCACTGTAAAGTTTGGTGGAGGAGGAATAATGGTCTGGGGCTGTTTCATGGTTCAGGCTAGGCCCCTTAGTTCCAGTGAAGGGAAATCTTAACTCTACAGCATATTTATGACATTCTAGCCGATTCTGTGCTTCCAACTTTTAGGCAAATTTGACAAAAGCTGGGATCCCATCTAGACATGACCCCAATGCCTGTAGGTATCGGAGTAGACATTTGAATCTGACTAAATGAGTACAATGATTATTTTAATATTCTATTTTTTTTTTGGGGGGGGGGTAATGTGTTTTTCTTTCACCCTTTCCGTATTTCTTGCGTTAAAGTTCCCCAGTTTTCACCCCACACAGTAGGTGGCAGCATGCACCTCTTAACATATGTTTGCAGACCTCCATAATACCCTGGAAGAAGAAGATGAAGAGTCGCACGTGGAGACGAATGGATGGTTTTCAGTCAGTCGTCCTGATGAGCCCCTTAGTTCCCAGCTAACTACTGTAGCTAGTTTAAGCTGGCTAGCCAGCAACAACAGCAGCATGGCGCTAGTTTTAAAAGAAAGTGATGTTTATTTTGATGGGAGAGGGAGAAATAACTTGTAGTATTGGTCACCATCTGGATGTCACCATGACATGCCGAATGACCAGCGCAATGGTGTTGTATGGAGGTGCTGCCAACATGAGTTGATTCCAATGATTTATATATACACTAGAGGATTAATAAGGGGTGCTGTGTTGAAGCCACATTGCCTCAATCTTGGCACTCCCCCATCAATCAATCAAATGTATTTATAAAGCCCTTTTTACGTCAGCTGATGTCACAAAGTGCTATACAGAAACCCAACCTAAAATACCCAACAGCAAGCAATGCAGATGTAGAAGCACGGTGGCTAGGAAAAACTCCCTAGGAAGGCAGGAACCTAGGAAGAAACCAGGCTATGAGGGGTGGCCAGTCCTCTTCTGGCTGTGTCGGGTTGAGATTATAACAGTACATGGCCAAGATGTTCAAACATTCATAGATGACCAGCATGGTCAAATAATATTTGTAAAAATTATTTCGGAAGATATAGAAATGTATTTGTTAATGTCTACATCCGTTTTTGCCACATTATTCTATTACAGTGCCTTAATGCATAATTTTAAATTATATTATGTGTAGTAAACATACAAATAAAATGAACAAATGTATAAAAACATTCTTTAAAGTATGATTTTTAGAGATGATTAATATTACTGTCCCCACTACAACAACAAAGTACTTAAATACACAATTTGGCAGCCTGCATTATTTCTACCTCATTCCCCAATTCATGTTGTTACTCCTATGACCAGGGAAAGTGAAAAATTCCTCGATATTAAAAAAAGAGACAAGCTGCTAAAAATAACAAAGCAAGCTTATTGGAACACTTTGCTTTAGTCATTCAGTGCAGCTACAGTGCTGGTTGTAAGTGTGAGTGAAAGTATGGAGGATGTTCAACACTAATCCATAAAATGCACAAAGTGTTGACAGTGCTGAAGAAAAACAGCAGCCCTTTGTTGTACCCTATTCGTTGAGTCTCTAGTTATGGTTTTATACATTTTTAAATTTCAGTCTCAACTGGCAGCTTCATTAAAATAGTACCCGCCAAACACCAGTCTCAACATCAACAGTGAAGAGGTGACTCCGGGATGCTGGCTTTCAAGGCAGAGTTGCAAAGAAAGCGCCTTATCTCAGACAGGCCATTAAAATAAAAGATTAAGATGGGCAAAAGAACACAGACACTGGACAGAGGAACTCTCCTCATCTAGTGTTGAGGTTGAGAGCTTCAGAGTTTCTAACTAATCTGCTTGACACATTAATGTTACTTCCCTTACAGATCACAAAAATCAGCTAATTTCCTCTCCATTCATAAGCAAATCCATTTGATTCATACACTGGCTTGTCTGGCTGTCATGTTTATATCTTAACCTGTCCTTCCCTCATCTACACCGAATAATATAATTTCTGTAGTCCTCTAGTATGATACATTTTTTTCTATCTTGCATAGCTCACTAGCACACCCTTGTGGTTGAATATATATGTGTCTATTGTAGATCCTAGGACACAACAATAAGTAATGTGGAACTAATAAACACCATCAAGGGATACCTTACAATTAACTCCTTGTGAAACAGCTGTGAAAACCAACCTGGCAATATTAAAGATTTTAATACATAAACATTGATATTCTTTTGGTACAGTTGTGGCACTAATATTTTTCACAGATTTTTTGTACACTCATGGCAATCAAAAACTAAAATACAGAATTCTGGTGTGTGGAATATAAAGGAGGTGGTTGCTGTGTGGGTGGGAGGTTCTGCATGTCACTTGTTCTCGACAGGCAGCCAGTCTCAGAAGGGGGACTTGAAGAGGGAGACTGCAAAGTCCAGTCACTGCTGCGCTCTCTTTGTTCGGAGTGTTTGCAGTGCAAGTGTTTTTAGTTAGTTAAATCGGTGTTTCGCACATATGTGCCCAGCATGATAGAGCACAAAAAAATTCTTAGCAGATAATGACAACAACAGTAGCTGTAGCAGATGTAATGAAAAGTTGGAGAGTGGTTGGTAATTGAGGACATCAGGCTGGTACCCTTCTGACTCAGAGAACCAGACTGATCTGAACTCACTGGCTCTGGTGGATGGGATACCTCCTGGGGTGCTCGGACAGTCGATGGTCCCAAAGTCTATTGGAAAGGTCAATTGAAGAGGTACATTCAGCATAACTACAATTTCTTGCTTTCTCAAATGTCAACCAAAGCTTAACATACTTTGTCTAATGGGCTTCACTGAAGTGCAGGGCATCAGGGCTTTCGGTGGTCGACCGTCCAACTGGAGAAGGTTGTTAGCTTCCACCGAGGTAACCCTAGGAAGACAAAGAGAAAAATATCATTGATAGGGAAACTAAAATTGGTTTCAGGTTGTTTTGTGTGCAAATGAAAATAATTATCTGAGATGTTTTATATTCAACTTAACGGATGGTGACTCAAGCTAGGAGCGAAAAAGCAGCGAGGTTCCCCCAAGTCTTGCCTTCCTGGAAGGAAATGCTGTAGGAACGCTCAACCGGTGTCGCTCATTCAGCCGACAGAAACTTTCAACCGGTTTTCCCCATTAAGCAGCGGGTCGGTGTCAGAGGCTGAGTCTTCTCTGGTCTCTACTCCTCCCGTTACGGGGTCTGAGACGCCGAAGCTTCCCACCATTAGCTCTGACAAATTGAAAACTCTAGTCATTGGCGACTCAATTACCCGCAGTATTAGACTTAAAGCGAATCATCCAGCGATCATACACTGTTTACCCGGGGGCAGGGCTACCGACGTTAAGGCTAATCTGAAGATGGTGCTGGCTAAAGCTAAAACTGGCGAGTGTAGAGAGTATAGAGATATTGTTATCCACGTCGGCACCAACGATGTTAGGATGAAACAGTCAGAGATCACCAAGCGCAACATAGCTTCTGCGTGCATATCAGCTAGAAAGATGTGTCGGCATCGAGTAATTGTCTCTGGCCCCCTCCCAGTTAGGGGGAGTGATGAGCTCTACAGCAGAGTCTCACAACTCAATCGCTGGTTGAAAACTGTTTTCTGCCCCTCCCAAAAGATAGAATTTGTAGATAATTAGCCCTCTTTCTGGGACTCACCCACAAACAGGACCAAGCCTGACCTGCTGAGGAGTGACGGACTCCATCCTAGCTGGAGGGGTGCTCTCATCTTATCTACCAACATAGACAGGGCTCTAACTCCTCTAGCTCCACAATGAAATAGGGTGCAGGCCAGGCAGCAGGCTGTTAGCCAGCCTGCCAGCATAGTAGAGTCTGCCACTAGCACAGTCAGTGTAGTCAGCTCAGCTATCACCATTGAGGCAGTGTCTGTGCCTCGACCTAGGTTGGGCAAAACTAAACATGGCGGTGTTCGCCTTAGCAATCTCACTAGGATAAAGACCACCTCCATTCCTGTCATTACTGAAAGAGATCATGATACCTCACATCTCAAAATAGGGCTACTTAATGTTAGATCCCTTACTTCAAAGGCAATTCTAGTCAATGAACTAATCACTGATCATAATCTTGATGTGATTGGCCTGACTGAAACATGGCTTAAGCCTGATGAATTTACTGTTTTAAATGAGGCCTCACCTCCTGGCTACACTAGTGACCATATCCCCCGTGCATCCCGCAAAGGCGGAGGTGTTGCTAACATTTACGATAGCAAATTTCAATTTACAAAAAAAAAAATGACGTTTTCGTCTTTTGAGCTTCTAGTCATGAAATCTATGCAGCCTACTCAATCACTTTTTATAGCTACTGTTTACAGGCCTCCTGGGCCATATACAGCGTTTCTCACTGAGTTCCCTGAATTCAAATCGGACCTTGTAGTCATAGCAGATAATATTCTAATCTTTGGTGACTTTAATATTCACATGGAAAAGTCCACAGACCCACTCCAAAAGGCTTTCGGAGCCATCATCGACTCAGTGGGTTTTGTCCAACATGTCTCTGGACCCACTCACTGTCACAGTCATACGCTGGACCTAGTTTTGTCCCATGGAATAAATGTTGTGGATCTTAATGTTTTTCCTCATAATCCTGGATTATCGGACCACCATTTTATTACGTTTGCAATTGCAACAAATAATCTGCTCAGACCCCAACCAAGGAACATCAAAAGTCGTGCTATAAATTCACAGACAACACAAAGATTCCTTGATGCCCTTCCAGACTCCCTCTGCCTACCCAAGGACGCCAGAGGACAAAAATCAGTTAACCACCTAACTGAGGATCTCAATTTAACCTTGCGCAATACCCTAGATGCAGTTGCACCCCTAAAAACTAAAAAAAATTCTCATAAGAAACTAGCTCCCTGGTACACAGAAAATACCCGAGCTCTGAAGCAAGCTTCCAGAAAATTGGAACGGAAATGGCGCCACACCAAACTGGAAGTCTTCCGACTAGCTTGGAAGGACGGTACCGTGCAGTACCGAAGAGCCCTTACTGCTGCTCGATCATCCTATTTTTCTAACTTAATTGAGGAAAATAAGAACAATCCTAAATTCCTTTTTGATACTGTCGCAAAGCTAACTAAAAAGCAGCATTCCCCAAGAGAGGATTACTTTCACTTTAGCAGTGATAAATTCATGAACTTCTTTGAGGAAAAGATTATGATTATTAGAAAGCAAATTACGGACTCTTCTTTAAACCTGCGTATTCCTCCAAACCTCAGTTGTCCTGAGTCTGCACAACTCTGCCAGGACCTAGGATCAAGAGAGACGCTCAAGTGTTTTAGTACTATATCTCTTGACACAATGATGAAAATAATCATGGCCTCTAAACCTTCATGCTGCATACTGGACCCTATTCCAACTAAACTACTGAAAGAGCTGCTTCCTGTGCTTGGCCCTCCTATGTTGAACATAATAAACGGCTCTCTATCCACTGGATGTGTACCAAACTCACTAAAAGTGGCAGTAATAAAGCCTCTCTTGAAAAAGCCAAACCTTGACCCAGAAAATATAAAAAAACAAATCGGCCTATATCGAATCTTCCATTCCTCTCAAATTTTAGAGAAGGCTGTTGCACAGCAACTCACTGCCTTCCTGAAGACAAACAATGTATACGAAATGCTTCAGTCTGGTTTTAGACCCCATCATAGCACTGAGACGGCACTTGTGAAGGTGGTAAATTACATTTTAATGGCATCGGACCGAGGCTCTGCATCCGTCCTCGTGCTCCTAGACCTTAGTGCTGCTTTTGATACCATCGATCACCACATTCTTTTGGAGAGATTGGAAACCCAAATTGGTCTACACGGACATGTTCTGGCCTGGTTTAGATCAGGAAAGATATCAGTTTGTCTCTGTGAATGGTTCGTCCTCTGACAAATCAACTGTAAATTTCGGTGTTCCTCAAGGTTCCGTTTTAGGACCACTATTGTTTTCACTATATATTTTACCTCTTGGGGATGTTATTCGAAAACATAATGTAAACTTTCACTGCTATGCGGATGACACACAGCTGTACATTTCAATGAAACATGGTGAAGCCCCAAAATTGCCCTCGCTAGAAGCATGTGTTTCAGACATAAGGAAGTGGATGGCTGCAAACTTTCTACTATTAAACTCGGACAAAACAGAGATGCTTGTTCTAGGTCCCAAGAAACAAAGAGATCTTCTGTTGAATCTGACAATTAATCTTAATGGTTGTACAGTCGTCTCAAATAAAACTGTGAATGACCTCGGCGTTACTCTGGACCCTGAGCTCTCTTTTGAAGAACATATCAAGACCATTTTGAGGACAGCTTTTTTCCATCTACGTAACATTGCAAAAATCAGAAACTTTCTGTCCAAAAATGATGCAGAAAAATTAATCCATGCTTTTGTCACTTCTAGGTTAGACTACTGCAATGCTCTATTTTCCGGCTACCCGGATAAAGCACTAAATAAACTTCAGTTAGTGCTAAATACGGCTGCTAGAATCCTGACTCTAGAATCCTGACTAGAACCAAAAAATGTGATCATATTACTCCAGTGCTAGCCTCTCTACACTGGCTTCCTGTCAAAGCAAGGGCTGATTTCAAGGTTTTACTGCTAACCTACAAAGCATTACATGGGCTTGCTCCTACCTATCTCTCTGATTTGGTCCTGCCGTACATACCTACACGTACGCTACGGTCACAAGACACAGGCCTCCTAATTGTCCCTAGAATTTCTAAGCAAACAGCTGGAGGCAGGGCTTTCTCCTATAGAGCTCCATTTTTTATGGAACGGTCTGCCTACCCATGTCAGAGACGCAAACTCGGTCTCAACCTTTAAGTCTTTACTGAAGACTCATCTCTTCAGTGGGTCATATGATTGAGTGTAGTCTGGCCCAGGAGTGGGAAGGTGAACGGAAAGGCTCTGGAGCAACGAACCGCCCTTGCTGTCTCTGCCTGGCCGGTTCCCCTCTTTCCACTGGGATTCTCTGCCTCTAACCCTATTACAGGGGCTGAGTCACTGGCTTACTGGGGCTCTCTCATGCCGTCCCTGGAGGGGGTGCGTCACCTGAGTGGGTTGATTCACTGTTGTGGTCATCCTGTCTGGGTTGGCGCCCCCCTTGGGTTGTGCCGTGGCGGAGATCTTTGTGGGCTATACTCAGCCTTGTCTCAGGATGGTAAGTTGGTGGTTGAAGATATCCCTCTAGTGGTGTGGGGGCTGTGCTTTGGCAAAGTGGGTGGGGTTATATCCTTCCTGTTTGGCCCTGTCCGGGGGTGTCCTCGGATGGGGCCACAGTGTCTCCTGACCCCTCCTGTCTCAGCCTCCAGTATTTATGCTGCAGTAATTTATGTGTCGGGGGGCTGGGGTCAGTTTGTTATATCTGGAGTACTTCTCCTGTCCTATTCGGTGTCCTGTGTGAATCTAAGTGTGCGTTCTCTAATTCTCTCCTTCTCTCTTTCTTTCTCTCTCGGAGGACCTGAGCCCTAGGACCATGCCCCAGGACTACCTGACATGATGACTCCTTGCTGTCCCCAGTCCACCTGGCCATGCTGCTGCTCCAGTTTCAACTGTTCTGCCTTATTATTATTCGACCATGCTGGTCATTTATGAACATTTGAACATCTTGGCCATGTTCTGTTATAATCTCCACCCGGCACAGCCAGAAGAGGACTGGCCACCCCACATAGCCTGGTTCCTCTCTAGGTTTCTTCCTAGGTTTTGGCCTTTCTAGGGAGTTTTTCCTAGCCACCGTGCTTCTACACCTGCATTGCTTGCTGTTTGGGGTTTTAGGCTGGGTTTCTGTACAGCACTTTGAGATATCAGCTGATGTACGAAGGGCTATATAAATACATTTGATTTGATTTCCTTTCGTCCTTCTTCCAAACCCAAGTAATTTGCCCAGATGTCGAAGTACTTGCCCTTCTTACTTCCCCTTCTTGATTCTCCCCCGGTAGCTATCCTTCTGTTTCTCCTGCACCTTGTCGATGTTCAGTCTCACATTGATTGACAACAGGACTAAATGCAAATTATATTTCATATTACAAATACATTTCTTACATATCTCTTGGAGAAGACCGGAAAATAAATGATCAGCAGACAATTATTTTTACCTCGTCAAAAACCTCCACATCCTTCTCAGTTTGTGCAAGAAGGTGGTTCCCGAAGGTATTCTGACGAGGTACACAGTGATCTGAAAGTATGTTACACAAAAACAGCAATAGACAACACTAAGTCAATCACAAATTTGAAAGACTACAGTTTATGCAATAATTGTACAGTTGAAGTCGGAAGTTTACATACACCTTAGCCAAATACTCAGTTTGTCCTGACACTTAATCCTTATAAAGATTTCCCTTTCTTAGGTCAGTTGGGAGTCAGTTGGGTCAGTTTTAAGAATGTGAAATGTCAGAATAATCGTAGAGTGATTTATTTCAGCTTTTATATATCTTTCATCACATTCCTAGTGGGTCAGAAGTTGACATATACTAATTGAGTGTTCAGTAGCATTGTCGTTAAATTGCTTAACTTGGGTCAAACGTGTCGAGTAGCCTTCCACAATAAGTTGGATGAATTTTGGCCAATTCCTCCTAACAGCTGGTGTAACGGAGTCAGGTTTGTTGGCCTCCTTGCGCACACACGCCTTTTCAGTTCTGCCCACAAATGTTCTATATTACATTTACATTTAAGTCATTTAGCAGACGCTCTTATCCAGAGCGACTTACAAATTGGTGCGTTCACCTTAAGACATCCAGTGGAACAGCCACTTTACAATAGTGCATCTAAATCTTTTAAGGGGGGAGGGGGTGAGAAGGATTACTTTATCCTATCCTAGGTATTCCTGAAAGAGGTGGGGTTTCAGGTGTCTCCGGAAGGTGGTGATTGACTCCGCTGTCCTGGCGTCGTGAGGGAGTTTGTTCCACCATTGGGGGGCCAGAGCAGCGAACAGTTTTGACTGGGCTGCGCGGGAACTGTACTTCCTCAGTGGTAGGGAGGCGAGCAGGCCAGAGGTGGATGAACGCAGTGCCCTTGTTTGGGTGTAGGGCCTGATCAGAGCCTGGAGGTACTGAGGTGCCGTTCCCCTCACAGCTCCGTAGGCAAGCACCATGGTCTTGTAGCGGATGCGAGCTTCAACTGGAAGCCAGTGGAGAGAGCGGAGGAGCGGGGTGACGTGAGAGAACTTGAGAAGGTTGAACACCAGACGGGCTGCGGCGTTCTGGATGAGTTGTAGGGGTTTAATGGCACAGGCAGGGAGCCCAGCCAACAGTGAGTTGCAGTAATCCAGACGGGAGATGACGAGTGCCTGGATTAGGACCTGCGCTGCTTCCTGTGTGAGGCAGGGTCGTACTCTGCGGATGTTGTAGAGCATGAACCTACAAGAACGGGCCACCGCCTTGATGTTAGTTGAGAACGACAGGGTGTTGTCCAGGATCACACCAAGGTTCTTAGCGCTCTGGGAGGAGGACACAATGGAGTTGTCAACCGTGATGGCGAGATCATGGAACGGGCAGTCCTTCCCTGGGAGGAAGACCAGCTCCGTCTTGCCGAGGTTCAGCTTGAGGTGGTGATCCGTCATCCACACTGATATGTCTGCCAGACATGCAGAGATGCGATTCGCCACCTGGTCATCAGAAGGGGGAAAGGAGAAGATTAATTGTGTGTCGTCTGCATAGCAATGATAGGAGAGACCATGTGAGGTTATGACAGAGCCAAGTGACTTGGTGTATAGCGAGAATAGGAGAGGGCCTAGAACAGAGCCCTGGGGGACGCCAGTGGTGAGAGCGCGTGGTGAGGAGACAGATTCTCGCCACGCCACCTGGTAGGAGCGACCTGTCAGGTAGGACGCAATCCAAGCGTGGGCCGCGCCGGAGATGCCCAACTCGGAGAGGGTGGAGAGGAGGATCTGATGGTTCACAGTATCGAAGGCAGCCGATAGGTCTAGAAGGATGAGAGCAGAGGAGAGAGAGTTAGCTTTAGCAGTGCGGAGGGCCTCCGTGATACAGAGAAGAGCAGTCTTAGTTGAATGACTAGTCTTGAAACCTGACTGATTTGGATCAAGAAGGTCATTCTGAGAGAGATAGCGGGAGAGCTGGCCAAGGACGGCACGTTCAAGAGTTTGAGAGAAAAGAAAGAAGGGATACTGGTCTGTATATTATTGAGGTCAGGGATTTGTGATGGTCACTCCAATACCTTGACTTTGTTGTCCTTAAGCCATTTTGCCACAACTTTGAAAGTGTGCTTGGGGACATTGTCCATTTGGAAGACCCATTTGCGACCAAGCTTCAACTTCCTGATTAATGTCTTGAGATGTTGCTTCAAAATAACCACAATTTTCCTCCCTCATGATGCCATCTATTTTGTGAAGTGCACCAGTCCCTTTTTCAGCAAAGAACCCCCACAACATGATGCTGCCACCCCCGTGCTTCACGGTTGGGATGGTGTTCTTCGGCTTGCAAGCCTCCGCCCTTTTCCACCAAACATAACGATGGTCATTATGGCCAAGCAGTTCCATTTTTGTTTCATCAGACCAGACGACATTTCTCCAAAAGTACGATCTTTGTCACCATGTGCAATTGCAAACCGTAGTCTGGCTTTTCTATGGGGGTTTTGGAGCGGTGGCTTCTTCCTTGCCGAGCGGCCTTTCAGGTTATGTCGATATAGGACTTGTTTTACTGTGACTATAGATACTTTTGTACCCGGTTCCTCCAGCATCTTCACAAGGTCCTTTCCTATTGTTTTGGGATAGATTTTCACACAAAAGTAAGTTCATCTCTAGGAGACAGAACGCGTCTCCTTCTTGAGTGGTATGACGGCTGCGTGGTCCCATGGTGTTTATACATATCGACGTGGTACCTTCAGGCATTTGGAAATTGCTCCCAAGGATGAACCAGACTTGTGGAGGTCTACAATTGTTTTTCTGAGGTCTTGGCTGATTTCTTTTGATTTTCCCATGATGTCAAGCAAAGAGGCAGAGTTTGAAGGTAGGCCTTGAAATACATCCACAGCTACACCTCCAATTGACTCAAATGATGTCAACTAGCCTCTCAGAAGCTTCTAAAGCCATGACATTCCTTCTGGAATTTTCCAAGCTGTTTAAAGGCACAGTCAATTTAGTGTATGTAAACTCACTGGAATTGTGATAGAGTGAATAAGTGAAATAATCTGTCTGTAAACAATTGTTGGAAAAATGACTTGTGTCATGCACAAAGTAGATGTCCTAACCGACTTGCCAAAACTATAGTTTGTTGACAAGAATTTTGTGGAGTGGTTAAAAAACTAGTTTTAGTGACTCCAACTTAAGTGCATGTAAACTTCAAATTGTACATATCTTTAAAAAAATATATATTTATTTTATTACTCTACAAATAGAGTCCCCAAATTTGAGCAAACAACACTTAGGCCTGCCTTTCCAGCTTATGCATAATATATATATATATATTTTTATGGACAGTCTATTTTACCATAGTTTTATTTGGTTTGTTTTTAGCTCGTCCTTCCTCTACCTTCCACAACCTCTCCCATATACAGTTGAAGTCTGAAGTTTGCATTCCTTAAGTGTAAATTATTTCAATTTATATTCAGCTGTGCCTTGCAAGTGCTACACCAACTGATCCAGGGCCTAAAATTAACACTTGCCACCCCCAAATGCGGGTAGATTTTGGAATTGGCAGGTAAAATCTCAATTTCACTCACCACGTTGGCAGGTCATCAGGGTTCCACTGTGCAAGTATTTCACTCATATTTGTGAATGGCCCCTGTGTTCTACCTCAAAAAGGTACTGGAAAAGGGTAGTGCTACTGTACCAGTTGCCCACAAATACAGTGTAACCCTTTGAGGTAAGGCTGCAGCATGGAGATCACTGATCCAGATATGCCGAGACCCTCAAAATGCCTTATATCTGTGGTGGGGCCGGTGTAGATGATCAGGTCCTGTACATATCCTGTCAGACGGTCACATAGAACAAATACATGGACTTCAAATCTGTGGTGCTTTGATGGGCTGTATTGGCGGAATGCAAGCGTTCCCTTCCAAGCTATGAGAGACACCTCAATGAACAAGTACTTGTGAGGCACAAACACTTCCAAATTCCCCGGTCAAGCTGCCTAGGACATTCCTAATTTTGTGAAGGGGATAGCGTTGTTCACTAAGTGGAGCGCTCTCAGCAAGACAGGGAATTGGTCCTGGGAGAAAATGGTTGGGAAAAAGGGGTCCTCATTAGTGATACGTTTCCTTTTAAGACCAGACTAACTCTATACTCAATGGCTATCGGTATCTTTCAAGAGTACATTTTTTTCTGTCAGGACTGACTTCGATTGTAACTATGGTTATTCAGGGTTGGTAACTCAGAACCCTCTTTCCAGAGGTTTATGCATCTTATGAACTTTTCCTGTATTTGCACACCATTTATTAATAAAACCCCCATCATAGTAATATTTCCTATGATATCCCCCCACAATACCTTCCCCCATTTCGACCCCACATGGACTAGAAAACATTCCACAAATTAAAATACACCCCCCTCCCACAAACCACTAAAAATGTTTCATCCAAATCTGGCAACCCTGTTTAGCTTTCGCGCAAAGGTAGGCTTGTATTTGAGGTGATAACATTTTATTTGCCTTGTCAAAAACTGCATGTGCTCAGGTTATTGTGTACTCTGTAACAAGCACATCAAAGATTTGTTACATGGTGAAAAGTGGCCAGACTAAATTGATCTTATTCGGGCAACAGGTGCAGCCATCTTTGACTTTGTTTATTTGCGTTTTTAGTGAATGGCGTTCTGGGATTAGGGAGTTCTCTTGTCAAACAAACATGGCTGCCATCACAAAGAATTTAGCTGTTAGTTTAGCTGACACATATCGCTTTTCTAAACAATTTTACATTTCTCCCTTTTGCTCACCAGAGATGTGGTACATTGCAAACAAGTGTAGCCGTTAGATTGCTAACTTAACCTGGTATTTAGATTGGCTGTGGATGTGTTCCGCGTGATACTTGGATGATGAAGTTTGCGTTGATCTTTTAAAATTAAAGGTGAAATTGTGGAATAAAGTTTAGACATTTTATTTTTCATCAGTACAAAACATTTAGATGCTTTTCAGACAACGCTGCAGGGACCACTCAACAATGATCACAAATAAGTGATCGTACGGGTCAAAAGGTTAATGACCGGGATACGCCCACACCATTCTGTTGTTGGGGTATGCCCAAAGCTTTCCAATACAAAAAAAGCTGCTTTTTAACATACTTAATAAAAAAATTGGGAAGGAAAACTATTTCACTCAATGTAATTCATTTTAAGTAATATTTCATAGAAATCTAGAAACACTGGAAAGCTACTTTAAAGGTTGACTTTGGGCAAAAACTCAAATATTGTCTTTAAACTGTAAAATTCATCAATGCTCCATCATACTAGGTGATTTAATGTAATAACAATTTTTTTTTATATATATATATATATATATATATATAAATTAATAAGATATTTGGCTACAGAAGTGCCGCTTTCTACAGCTTCCGTCCAAAAACAAATCCTGAAAAATGATGTCAACACATACTGGAGGAGTTACTGTTTAGCTACATTGGCTAGCTTAGCTAACAAATGTCAGTCGCATGACCAAATGACAACAATAAACCACGAAATGCAAAGCCCATTTCTGCTTGAAAATTGAGAAAGAGGAAGAGTTGGACCTTTTTTGTGCCCAAAGTCAACTGTATATGCAAATGTCCTACAATTCCACACATTTTGCCATTGCTTATGACATGTTCATATGCTATATCGGGTACCCCTGACCAAAAACTATTCTACATGGACATGTCCCACCCATCCCCCCTGGTAATTTTTCCTATGACAAAGAAATGTGTGCTCTAATAATCTATTCCAAGGCTGAACATGAGTTTCAAGTTTGGGGAAGTTTACAAGTTATCCTTCAACCTCTACCGATCTGCGTGCCAGTTATGATTTGTAAATGTGCATTTTTCATGGAAGAGTTTCATTTGAATAATGTTTTAGTTTCTCAAAATCATTGTCACATGGTTAATAATACTAATTGGAAATAAAATGATAAAATCTAAAAGTTAAAATTCCACTAATGCCAGAGCACCAGCCTCTGTCATATGTACACATTGATTCAGTTAGCCATTGGCGGCTAAAGAAATGAGCGCATGGAATGAAGAGAGCCTGTGCCAGGGGTCTCCAACCTGTTCTAGCATGAGAGCTACTTTTAAAAAATGAAACATGTCCTGAGCTAATTATTTTTCTAGCTTTCAAATAGGCATATTCTCCTCCTCTCCCCTGCAACTCTTCCCAAGGTCCTTAATGTACAAGAAAGTAGTACACTGTTCTGTCAATATACCTGGTAAAATAATGGTTAATAAAATCTGTTTTTTCCCCCAAAATCGGCTTTATTTTTCACTCTTAAAATTACAATTGTTCACAGAGAAACAAAATTTGATGTTCTGAGCCCATGTCAATACTTCAGACACATTTATTTAGGTCTAGAAGAAAACTAACACATTTAAAATTGAGTGCAAGTCCCCTTTTAATTGCGCATCTGGCCCTTTAATTGCGCCATCGAAGAATTTCTGCACAAACTGTCAGAAACGGTTTCAGGGAAGCGCATCTGCGTGCTCGTCGCCCACACCAGCGTCTTGACCTGACAACAGAGTGCCCCATGGTGGCGGTGGGGTTTTGGTATGGGCAGGCATAAACTACGGACAACAATTGCATTTTATCGACGGCAATTTGAATGCACAGAAATACTGTAACGAGATCATGAGGCCTATTTTTTAAGAGATATATATATATATACCCAGTCTTGTGAAATCCATAGATTATGGCCTAATTAATTAATTTCAATTGACTGAATTTCTTATTAACTATAAATCAGTCAAATCTTTGAAATGGTTGCGTTTATATTTTTGTTCAGTGTAGATACAAATGATATACTTCTGCCAGGTAAGCATACTTTGCAATTAACATTAAGTTGAGAATGTTTTGGGGAAAGTATTTTTTTAAACTCACAAGATGTTTATCACATCAACTGGCTACACATGGAGTGATTTACAAAAGTGCCCCCACACAGACAGACAGGGGCAATATTGCTGGAAATTGGCAGATATTGTGTTAGGCTTGGATTTTTAAGCCAATAGTGTCTAACCAGGAGTGGGATAATGTCAATGTTGATTAGATATTAGCTGGGCGCTTGCTGTGCCTAATAGGGCCTACTTGTGAGATTTTTTTATGACAGTTTGCGGTGAAACACGTGAAAATTGCATGTACTTTCAGAATTGTTTGGCGAACTACTCATAGGTGAGCTACGCGGTCGACCTGTTGGAAACCCCTGGCCAATGTAGAACCAGGCATATAACTTCCACTGTGAACTAAGTGAAAATACAGAAAGCTGACATATAAACGCATTCGTCGCGCTACTCCATCGGTCTGCCTCCTTTTCTATCTGTCTTGACTTGAGCTATGAAGTACATTGTAGCCTATCAAATCAATCAACTGGCTCCGGCCCAATGACTGTTTATATATATGAAGGTCCATCCCGAAGCTGTTGCCAGCGAACTTGCAACATTGTATCAACTAGCCTATTCCGGGCCCTCGGTTTCCTGCACCAGTGAGCTCCGGACAAACACAGCTGATTTTGCACAAAGGGAAATGTGTTCAGGTATTTTATGACATTACCCCTGGATATTGGTATCCTCAGAGCATTACATTTTGCTCTTTCACACCAAGGCCTGGTTATTATCAAGGGGGAGAGTGTTGGAAAGATTTTGCAAATACTATGTGGAACTATCGTCATTAAAAAAAGTAAGGACTTCATTGACTTACTGTGTGAGGCGAAGAAACAATTACTTAGAAGCGCAGCTTATTAGTGGTGCGGAGATAAGACAGTCAAATCAAACATCCCCAAATGGGCACTTTCCTAAATTCGCACGCAGCAGACCAGTTAGTCTACTTCTATAGGTGCTCAGGCGCAAGCGTTCCGTTAACATTAAGATGACAGAAAATACACTCATTGCTCACATGGAGCGCTCCAACCAAAATGCAATGAAACATTTGTAAATGAAGGTATGAAATAAACCAAAACTTGTTTCTCACAAGTGTAACAGGTTGTGAACTCTGCAAAAGTTTCCACTCTGAGAACGGCAAATGACTGTAGGACTAATTAATTTAAGTATTAACATAACTGAATGTAACGAAATGACGCGATTAACGGTACATTTACTACTGGTCACAGGTAATGGGGAATTGATCAAAATAAACAAAATGGCAAACCATTAACACAAAACAATGACTGCACAGCATTAATGTCTTGCTACATGTTTGTAAAAAAACAATTACTCCGATAAAAATTCACAAGTCCCGACATTGGCAGACAAATTTCAAATTCTCGCTGAAGTGTCTAGCCACTTCAGAATTTGAAATTTGTCTAGCTGTGAAGGGCTCATCAGGATGAATCATTAGTACACTGCAAATTGACCGCAAGAATCCCAAACATATATACTAAACCTTGATTACGTTGGGATAAAAAAATCACATGCCTCTATTTATGCGTGTGATTACTTGGTTACAGATTTTCTAAATTAAAATAATTTTGAGCTGATTTCCTGGTGATTTGTCTTCTCAAACAACTAACATTATATTTAAAAAGTGGGTTAACTGCCTTGTTCAGGGGCAGAACGACAGATTTTTACCTTGTCAGCTCCGGGTTTCGACGAAGCAACTTTTCAGGACGGCTAATCAGGAGGACTGACAATCGAATTTATTCGTCTCGACTGCCGCTGTGCGACATAAGTCATCAATTAGGGCACCATGTCAATATCAATTATTTATATACACACCTTTGGTCCGTATAGCCTCTCCCGGAAGTAAAATTACTAATTTTCAGCACTGAGTCTGTAACGTAGAGGAGAAGCGTCTGGGCTAAACTCGCGACAGAGAACATTGTCTCCGTTCAATTGTTAGCTTCCGGATGAATTAAACCTTCTTCGCCTTGGTATCATGGCCAGAGATAACACATTTCTCACGGGTGACATGCGATCCTAAGAAAGTGAGTATATAAATGGAATGTATTACTTTGTGCATGGTAGCTAGCAGCATACAGCGCTACTCTCTCTTCAAGCTTGCTGCTGGTAGCTCACGACACTGGTCAAGTGCCTGTGGTCCTTTCAACTGATGTTCTCTTTTGAGGAAAAGCTTAAATGTATATGACTCCTATTCAATCATATTGTTTGGCTATCTTAAAATAGCAATTTGTCCGTCGTGTCATAAAACATTGAAGCTTGATAATTGCTACTGCGCTGGCAGATGGTTTGTAACAAATGGGGGGAATGGACAGTGAGTGACAGAGGTATGTTCATGGAAAGTTGCGGTGAAAATGCGCAACAATTTGCTAGACAGAACGTCTGGATAGGATTCCAACAATGTAGCTAACTCCATTCTTTCAAAGCTGTCATTATGGGCTGTGTCGCTCTCACTATTGTGTTCCGCCCTGCTCATATCCCTTGATTGGAATGCAGAAGAGCAAGAGTAGAGTTGCCATAAAATGACGTGTCATAATTATATATATATATATATAAATAAAGCAGTAGTCCTAGCAGTTTGTGGCCCAATCCCAAATCTACAGGGGTCCCCAATTACATTCAGCTGTGGGCCGATTATTATATTATATATACAATTTCTTTCTTGAGCAGATGGTTGGTGTGCCAGAACATAGTTATTTATAATTTGTACACAGCAAATTCACCATAGGAATTCCAAACAGATAGTATTTGACATAATCAGATGAAAATTGTATAGATTTGTTTTTATATTTTTTTTTACTAAACTTCGGTGCCAAATAAAACCACCAGTTTGGCCAGTGTGCTTGGGCAATCCTGGTCTAGACCCTACGCGACGGCTCTCCAACTCTGTTCCTGGAGAGCTACCTTCCTGTAGGTTTTTGCTCCATCCCCAGTTGTAACTAACCTTATTCAGCTCATCAACCAGTTAATTATTAGGGTTGGAGTGAACCTACAGGACGGTAACTCTCCAGGAAGCGGGTTGGCGAGCCCTGCCCAACGTCCTATGCACTTGTGGAGATCTGCAATGATTTCACAGGTGTAATCAATTTGGTAATAGTTCCAATTTGCCCTCTAATAGGCTAGGTGGAAGTTTTACCATATTGCATCGATCAAATTATCTCAGATCTCCGCAAGTGTGTAGGGTCTAGGGGGGTTGATTTGGGATTGGGCCAGTGACTTGAGTAATGTTCCCTTGAGTAATTTCAGGTCCGCTGAGTGCAAACTTGAACATTGTGAAAATTCTGTGCAACTTCTGGCGCGGGTTTATTGTATATACTGAGGCTGTACCCGCATTGGCCGTTTGATCATAATGTAGGCCTACCTGAGTGGCCTACCATTAAAAACAATGGAGAAAATGCATTTTCAGTTTTTCTTAACACAATAAAACAAAAATGTACTTTTTGGTCTTGATTTATGGCTTGGGTAAGGCATAATGTTACCAATGTGGTTTAAGCTTAGGTTTTGAAATCTGATTTTAAGAAGAGAAATTCTAGAAATAGGTGGAGTTTGACTTTGTTGGTGTGTTAACTAGTTACGACCATGTGCCAGAATTTTAGAGGGCCCTCATCTTGGCAGGGAAGAGATAAATAAAACAAATCTTGCAATTCTATACATTTTGTCATGGCTAATGCTGTATTCTTTAAACATAACAAAATCAATACTGCTAAATTCATTGTTTTTGGAATTTTCAATTAGAGGTCGAACAATTATGATTTTTCAATGCGGATATCGATTATTGGAGGCGCCTCTGTCCTCCACTCGTTACCTGTATTAATGGCACCGGTTTGAACTTGTTATCAGTATAAAAGACACAACCTCAAACAGTCACGCTCCAAACTCCACTATGGCCCCTACCTGTGCTCGAACCAGGAACACATCGACAACAGCCACCCTCAAAGCATTGTTACTCATCGCTCCACAAAATCCTCGGCCCTTGCAAAGCAAGGGGAACAACTACTCCAAGTCTCAGAGCAAGTGACATTTGAAACGTTATTAGCACGCTCCCCGCTAACTAGCTAGCCATTTCACATCGGTTACACCAGCCTAATCTCGGGAGTTGATAGGCTTGAAGTCATAAACAGCGAAGAGCTGCTGGCAAACGCACAAAAGTACTGTTTGAATGAATGCCTACGAGCCTGCTGCTGCCTACCACCGCTCAGTCAGACTGCTCTGTCAAATATCAAATCATTGACTTAATTATAACATAACACACAGAAATACGAGCCTTAGGACATTAATATGGTGAAATCCGGAAACTATCATTATGAAAATAAAACGTTTATTCTTTCAGTGAATTACGGAACCGTTCCGTATTTTATCTAATGAGTGGCATCCATAAATCTAAATATTCCTGTTACTTTGCACTTCCTTTAATGTTATGTCATAATTACGTAAAGTTCTGGCAAATTAGTTCGCAACGAGCCAGGCGGCCCAAACTGTTGCATATACCCTGACTCTGCGTGCAATGAACGCAAGAAAAGTCACACAATTTCCCTAGTTTAATATTGTCTGCTAAAATGAATTTCTTTTAACTAAATATGCAGGTTTAAAAATAAATACTTTTGTGTATTGATTTTAAGAAAGGCATTGATGTTTATGGGTATGTACATTCGTGCAACGATTGTGCTTTTTTCGCAAATGCGCTTTTGTTAAATCATCCCCCGTTTGGCGAAGTTGGCTGTCTTTGTTACTCGGAATCCAAACCGGCTGCGCGCGTGCGTTATCTTGCATAAATGTATTTGGTCCCCCTACACCAAACACAATCATGACACGCAGGTTAAAATATCAAAACAAACTCTGAACCAATTACATTAATTTGGGGACAGGTCGAAAAGCATTAAACATGTATGGCAATTTAGCTAGTTAGCTTGCACTTGCTAGCTAATTTGTCCTATTTAGCTAGCTTGCTGTTGCCAGCTAATTTGTTCTGGGATATAAACATTGAGTTGTTATTTTACCTGAAATGCACAAGGTCTTCTACTCAGACAATTAATCCACACATAAAACGGCAAACCACGACGGATTACCACGACGACCGGCAAAACAGTATGTCTTTCAATCACCCACGTCGGAATAACCAATGAAGAAATGGGAGAGGCAGGACTTTCAGCGCGATCTGCGTCAGAAATAGAAAGGAGTTCTATTTTAGCCCTTGGCATCGCAGATGCACGTTGGTGCACGCTAGCAGTGTGCATGCAATAATTGAATAACATCTATTTTTAAATATACAACGAGCCAGGTGGCCCAAACTGCTGCATATACCCTGACTTTTTTGCACAGAACACAAGAGAAGTGACACAATTTCCCTAGTTAAAAGAAATTCATGTTAGCAGCCAATATTAACTAAATATGCAGGTTTAAAAATATATACTTGTGTATTGATTTTAAGAAAGGCTTTGATGTTTATGGTTAGGTACACATTGGTGCAACGACAGTGCTTTTTTCGTGAATGTGCTTGTTAAATCACCCGTTTGGCGAAGTAGGCTATGATTCAATGATAAATTAACAGGCACCGCATTGATTATATGCAACGCAGGACAAGCTAGATAAACTAGTAATATCATCAACCATGTGTAGTTAACTAGTGATTATGTTAAGATTGATTGTTTTTTATAAGATGCATTTAATGCTAGCTAGCACCTTACCTTGGCTCCTTGCTGCACTCTCATAACAGGTAGTCAGCCTGCCACGCAGTCTCCTCATGGAGTGCAATGTAATCGGCCATGATCGGTGTCCAAAAATGCAGATTACAGATTTGTTGTGAAAACTTGAAATCGGCCCTAATTAATCGTCCATTCCGATTAATCGGTCAACCTCTACTTTCAATTCTCTGACGATCTAGCTTTTATTTTGGTGATTGTTACTTTTCAAAGGTTATATAAAAAAATATGGGTCCATTATCTTTTCTACATACGGTGCCTTCGGAAAGTATTCCTACACCTTGTCTTATTCCACATTATTTTGTTGTTGCAGCCTGAATTCAAAAGGTATACATTTCTCCCTCATTTACACACAATACCTTTATAATGACAAAGTGAAAACATGTTTTTAGAAATCAAATTTTATTTGTCACGTGCCGAATACAACAGGTGAAATGCTTACCTAACAAACCCTTAACCAACAATTCAGTTTAAAGATAATGGAGAATTAAGAGATAACAAATAATTAAAGAGCAGCAGTAAATAATAATAATAGAGGGGATATATGTATGTAATGGTATTTATTTTTTTATTTCACATTTATTTAACCAGGTAGGCTAGTTGAGAACAAGTTCTCATTTGCAACTGCGACCTGGCCAAGATAAAGCATAGCAGTGTGAACAGACAACAACACAGATTTAGACATGGAGTAAACAATAAACAAGTCAATAACATAGTAGGAAAAAATAATCTATATACATTGTGTGCAAAAGGCATGAGGAGGTAGGTAATAAATAGGCCATAGGAGTGAATAATGACAATTTAGCAGATTAACACTGGAGTGATAAATGATCAGATGAACATGTGCAGGTAGAGATACTGGTGTGCAAAAGAGCAGAAAAGTAAATAAAATAAAAACAGTATGGGGATGAGGTAGGTAAATCGGGTGGGCTATATACCGATGGACTATGTACAGCTGCAGCGATCGGTTAGCTGCTCAGATAGCAGATGTTTAAAGTTGGTGAGGGAGATAAAAGTCTCCAACTTCAGAGATTTTTGCAATTCGTTCCAGTCGCAGGCAGCAGAGAACTGGAAGGAAAGGCGGCCAAATAAAGTTTTGGCTTTAGGGATGATCAGTGAGATTCACCTGCTGGAGCGCGTACTATGGGTGGGTGTTGCCATCTTGACCAGTGAACTGAGATAAGGCGGAGCTTTACCTAGCATAGACTTGTAGATGACCTGGAGACAGTGGGTCTGGCGACGAACATGTAGCGAGGGCCAGCCGACTAGAGCATAAAGGTCGCAGTGGTGGGTGGTATAAGGTGCTTTAGTAACAAAATGGATGGCACTGTGATAAACTGCATCCAGTTTGCTGAGTAGAGTATTGGAAGCTATTTTGTAGATGACATCGCCGAAGTCGAGAATCGGTAGGATAGTCAGTTTTACGAGGGTAAGTTTTGCGGCGTGAGTGAAGGAGGCTTTGTTGCGAAATAGAAAGCCGACTCTAGATTTGATTTTGGATTGGAGATGTTTGATATGAGTCTGGAAGGAGAGTTTGCAGTCTAGCCAGACACCTAGGTACTTATAGATGTCCACATATTCTAGGTCGGAACCATCCAGGGTGGTGATGCTAGTCGGGCGTGCGGGTGCAGGCAGCGAACGGTTGAAAAGCATGCATTTGGTTTTGCTAGCGTTTAAGAGCAGTTGGAGGCCACGGAAGGAGTGTTGTATGGCATTGAAGCTCATTTGGAGGTTAGATAGCACAGTGTCCAAGGAAGGGCCAGAAGTATACAGAATGGTGTCGTTTGCGTAGAGGTGGATCAGGGAATCGCCCGCAGCAAGAGAAACATGATTGATATATACAGAGAAAAGAGTCGCCCCGAGAATTGAACCCTGTGGTACTCCCATAGAGACTTCCAGAGGACCGGACAACATGCCCTCCGATTTGACACACTGAACTCTGTCTGCAAAGTAGTTGGTGAACCAGGCAAGGCAGAGGTAATATGTACATGTAGGTAGAGTTATTAAAGTGACTATGCATAGATAAGAGTAGCAGCAGCGTAGAAGAGGGGGGAATGCAAATAGTCTGGATAGCCATTTGATTAGATGTTCAGGAATATTATGGCTTGGGGTAGAAGCTGTTCAGAAGCCTCTTGGACCTAGACTTGCCTAGAATGTATTGGAATTAATGGAAATATATGCAAATTAATACCATTTAAATGTAATGTTTTTTTGCATTGGATATATTTATCATGTGGAGACAAACATAAACCTTTTACCTTATCATAAGTAGACATAATTGAAAATGATTAAATTCTTCCAATAGAAATAAGAATTAAAAAAAACAATTTAGTTACGTATTGAACTTTAATTAAATGAGTTTACTCTTCACGTGGTGATTTCACTGAACAACAAAAGAAAGGTAATATTTGAATGATCCCCAATGATCCATCGCATCTCCCAAAAATGTTTTCAACATAGATCTGTAAAACGATAGTCTATAAACTAAAGCTTTGGTTGTCTTCCTCTCAGGCTTCCAAGTCTTCTCCCTGGACATCCTTTATGTCCACCTCCTGAACATCAGACTCTGAGGTCTCATCCTCACTGTCACTTTCCAACCTGGTTGAGGATGGCTTGTTGTCAGGCTCAAAAAGCCTCAAACTTGCCAGAATGGCCACCAATTTTTCAGCCTGTGTGTGTGTTCCTAAACAAGGACCAATTGCACTCTGAGGCTGCTGATGTTGATGGGATTTGTAGGATGATGGAAGCAACACGGGTAAGAGCCTCAGATCTACAAAGACCCTTCCACCAGGTAGCTGATGAGATATGGCAGTCGTGCCAACATATTGCATCTCCATCCCAAAGTCCTTGCTTGGAAGTGTACTTCGCCAGACTGCCAAGAACCTTGCCCTCATCCAGGCCAAAGTGGCGAGACACGGTAGTGATGACACCATAGGCCTTGTTGATCTCTGCACCAGTCCGGATGCTCTTACAGCATACTTGGGATCCAACATGTACGCTGCGTATGGGCTTCAGGCAGAAGTCTTCACGTTTTTTGATGTATTTCAGAACTGCAGTTTCCTCAACCGTGAAGTGGGCAGGGCAGTAAGATTTTCTTCTCTTATATCTGCAAGCAGAGTCTGAATATCAGGCAGGATGGCATTGTCTCTCTCAATCCGTGCAATGGCTACTGCTATAGGTTTCAGGCTGCTTACCGCTCTCTCCCAAAATACATCATCCAGGAGGATCCTCTTGATGGGGCTGTCCATATCGGCAGACTGTGATATGGCCATTTCTTGGAGAGACTCCTTTCCCTCCAGGAGACTGTCAAACATGATGACAACACCACCCCAACGGGTGATGCTGGGCAGCTTCAATGTGGTGCTCTTATTCTTCTCACTTTGCTTGGTGAGGTAGATTGCTGCTATAACTTGATGACCCTTCACATACCTAACCATTTCTTTGGCTCTCTTGTAGTGTATCCATTGTTTTCAGTGACATGATGTCATTGAGGAGCAGATTCAATGCATGAGCAGCACAGACAATGGGTGTGATGTGAGGGTAGAACTCCTCCACTTTAGACCAAGCAGCCTTCACGTGCGCAGTATTGTCTGTCACCAGTGCAAATACTTTCTGTGGTCCAAGGTCATTGACTGCCTTCAGCTCATTTGAAATGTAGAGACCGGTATGTCTGTTGTCCCTTGTGTCTCTGCTCTTGTAGAATACTGGTTGAGGGGTGGAGACAATGTTCTTTTGATGTTTTTCAGAGTCAGTAGAAATACCTCTTTAGTGTCCTAAGTTTTCATAACTGTAACTTTAATTGCCTACCGTCTGTAAGCTGTTAGTGTCTTAACGACCGTTCCACAGGTGCATGTTCATTAATTGTTTATGGTTCATTGAACAAGCATGGGAAACAGTGTTTAAACCCTTTATAATGAAGAAATGTGAAGTTATTTGGATTTTTACAAATTATCTTTGAAAGACAGGGTCCTGAAAAAGGGGCCTTACTTTTTTTGCTGAGTTTAGATGTTCCTTTTGTACAGGTGTGAAAGGGCAGTGTGGGGTGCAATAGAGATTGCATCATCTGTTGGGGTGGTATGCAAATTTGAGTCAGTCTAGGGTTTCTGGGATAATGGTGTTTATGTAAGCCATGACCAGCCTTTCAAAGCATTTCATGGCTACAGACGTGAGTGCTACGGGACGGTAGACATTTAGGCAGGTTACCTTAGTGTTCTTGGGCACAGGGACTATGGTGGTCTGCTTGAAACATGTTGGTATTACAGACTCAGACAGGGAGAGGTTTAAAAATGTCAGTGAAGACACTTGCCAGTTGGTCAGCGTGTGCTCGGAGTACACGTCCAGGTAATCTGTCTGGCCCTGCGGCTTTGTGAATGTTGACCTGTTTAAAGGTCTTACTCACATCGGCTGCGGAGAGCATGATGACACAGTCATCCGGAACAGCTGATGCTCTCATGCATGTTTCAGTGTTACTTGCCTCGAAGCAAGCATAGAAGTTATTTAGCTCGTCTGGTAGGCTCGTGTCACTGCGACGCTCTCGGCTGTGCTTCCCTTTTGTATTCTGTAATAGTTTGCAAGCCCTGCCACATCCAATGAGCGTCAGAGCCGGTGTTGTACGATTCGATCTTAGTCCTGTATTGACGATTTGCCTGTTTGCTGGTTTGTCAGAGGGCATAGTGGGATTTCTTATAAGCTTCCGGGTTGAGTACCGCTCCTTGAAAGCAGCAGCTCTACCCTTTAGCCTAGTACAAATGCTGCCTGTAATCCATGGCTTCTGGTTGGGGTCTGGTACGTACAGTCACTGTGGGGATGACGTCATCAGTGCACTTATTTATGAAGCCAGGGACTGTACTACTCAATGTCATCGGAAGAATCCCGGAGCATATTCCAGTCTGTGCTAGTAGAACAGTCCTGTAGTTTAGCTTCTGCTTCATCTGACCACTTAAAAAAAAAAATCATAGACCGAGTCACTGGTGCTTCCTACTTTAATTTTTGCTTGTAAGCAGGAATCAGGAGGATATAATTATGGTCTGATTTGCCAAATGGAGGGAGAGCTTTGTACGCGTCTCTGTGTGGAGTAAAGGTGGTATCGAGTTTTGTTTTTCCCCCTCTGGTTGCACATTTAACATGCTGATAGAAATTAGGTCGGAATAAAGTCGGAATAAAGCGTCTCACGAGATTGCAACCCCCCCCCCCCCCAAGGTTGTCTGAGCTTGCATGGAGTGTTTGGCTGTGTCAATTCTAACTTGTTAACTTTTTTAGAATCCATTCCCTGGCATTTCGCATCTTCCAACCCCAAAATTGGTTCCCCACCCATCACTATCCGAGTATTGTTACTGGTCCTGGTCGATTCTGCCCCTGTTACCCTGCTGAATGTAATAATTTTCCCTGTCGTAAATTTGACCTGTTTCATGCCCCGTTACACTCACTCTTCCAATGACCAACGGCCCCACACCTAAAACAGTGCTCTGACGCTCTGTACCTTGCGATAAAGTCATTACTCTTTCCTCCCTGTTTCTGTGGCCGTGCAGTTGCGATAGGATGCTCTCAATTGTGCATCTGTAAAAGTTGGACGGTTTTCGGGTTGAAGAGGCACTTTTGCGCCTTCACCACACTGTCTGTGTAGGTGGACCATTTCAGTTTGTCAGTGATGTGTACACAGAGGAAATGAAAACTTTCCACCTTCTCCACTGCTGTCTTGTCGATGTGGATAGGGGGGTGCTTCCTCTGCTGTTTCCTGAAGTCCACAATCATCTCCTTTTGTTTTGTTGACATTGAGTGAGGTTGTTTTCCTGACACCACACTCCCAGAGCCCTCAACTCCTCCCTGTAGTCTGTCTTGTCGTTGTTGCTAATCAAGCCTACTACTGTTGTGCCATCTGCAAACTTGATGATTGAGTTGGAGGCGTGCGTGGCCACACAGTCATGGGTGAACAGGGAGTACAGGAGGGGGCTGAGCACACACCCCTGTGGGGCCCCAGTGTTGAGGATCAGCGACATGGTGTCGATTCTTATCTTCATCACCTGGGGGCGATCCGGACCCAGGGCCTCAAGCTTAATGATGAGCTTGGAGGGTACTATGGTGTTGAATGCTGAGCTGTAGTCAATGAACAGCATTCTTATATAGGTATTCCTGTTGTCCAGATGGGATAGGGCAGTGTGCGTGTGATGAAGATTCGCATCGTCTGTGGACCTATTGGGGCGGTAAGCAAATTGAAGTGGATCTAGGTTGACTCTCCAGTTCGACTATAAATCGTGGCGAATCCTGCCGACAACTGTTAGGTTCTGACAGAGTGAAAAACTAACGGACAACTAGTCAAAGCTCAAACCAAGTTTTTTTTAAACTACTGGATCAAACCGCTGCATAAGACAAAGACATGTTTACACAAACACATATATTTATACCCTCCTTCTAGGTTGAGTCTCCTCGCACATTTGGACAGCCAATACATCTCTGTTGCTAGGCGGGACATTAGTGGCGACTCTTCGTTCTCACTTCATCTGACCTGACCTTGACCCTAATTCCTCACTCCTCCCTAACTCACGGCTGTCTGTGACTGAAACCAGACCATTGCCCTTCTCTTCATAGTATAAATGAGATTTAACAATAACATGTTTTAACAGAATGTAAACTTTCTGCACTCCCCTTTCTCACTCAGTAGATTTCCATCCACTGTTCTAATAGTGTAAGATATTTCAAGTTAAAAGTTTGAATCCAAAAAGTGTGTATTATTTACTGTATTTATACATGGGATATCACTTTGCAACAGTACATTTTCCAAAATCACTGGAGGATGTCTTCAGTTTACAGAGGTGTTTTATTTATTTAAGCATCGTGAAAAATGGTAGAATAATCCCTTGTCTGTGTGTGTTTCAGGAGAAGAATGCGGCTGAGCCCCACCTTCCTGCTGCAGCGCTGGCTGTGGTTGTGTGTGAGCGCCAGACAGTGGCACTGCAGAAATGGCAACAACTGCAGACTACCGCTGTGTGTGAGGCAGATATGGGCCTACCTCAGACTGATGGTCGACTCCCTCTATTACAACACCCTCACCAACTCTGACGTCGTCATGGACTCACTGATGGAACCCATCTTATGGATGGTGGACCTACTCACCCGCAGGTTTGGGGCGGTAAGTGTGTGTGTGTGTGTGTGTGTGTGTGTCAGTTGCACAGATGTTCATGCTCATGAAATAATTTCTCACTCATTTACCCCCTCTCTATTTCTCCAGGTGTTTGTATGTCTGTTAGTGATACTGACCACTTCTATCCTGCTGGTAGTCTATGTGGTTATGCTGCCCGTGATCTTCGACAAGTACTCTCCATCCTGGATAGCCTGGCACATGAGTTACGGACACTGGAACCTTGTCATGATCGTCTTCCACTATTATAAAGCTACCAATACTGCCCCAGGATGCCCCCCTACGGTACACACACACACACACACTTGCCTTGCTGTAATCCATCGTATCCGATGATAACTTCCACTTCTGACTTAACAATTAATTATTTGGTGGCTGTAGAGTCCAATCTGAGATCCACAAACTTAATTGCAGGTGGGGCATGTGCAGTCTGTGTTGGGAGGGAGGGGGGCAGTCATGGTTGTCATGTCTCCTGAGCAGTTTTTTCCTGTCTCTTTGTGCTCCTCTCCTCCTGCCCCTGTACACCGCTCTGTCAGAGGTACCGCCAGGTGGAATGGTCGGCGTCAGCGTCCACCAGGCCTGCGGGTTTGACGTTGCACTTCTTCCGTGACGCTTTCAACTGGTCCTCGTAGAGCTTCAGACCGGCAGCCAAGAAGTAGCTTGATCTTCCATGGCAAGCGCTCACGAGACATTCTAATGACATGACCGAGCCAGCGCAGTTGGTGTTGGGTGGCCGTGGCGTCCCTACTCTTGCATTTGGTCTTTCTGTGTGGGGCACATGGTTGCCCCAGTTGATTCCCAGTATGCACTGTAGGCATCCTATGTGGAATTGCTCGAGCTGCTTGTTGTGGCGACTGTAGGTGACCCAGGCTTCACAGCTGTAAAGAACTGTTGTAAAACAGACTGCTTGATAGACGGTGACTTTGGTGTGCAGGTGGAGATCCCAGTTTTGGAAGACACTGCGTCTGAGTTTCCCGACGGCAGTGAAGGCTTGCTTGATCCTTTTTTGAATTTCTGGGTCAATGCTGTAGTCCTCCGGGAGGATGCTGCCCAGGTATTTGAATGACAAGGATATTTCCAGTGATTTGTGTTCAATGGTGAAGAAGGGCATGGTGGATGGAGGGCTGGATCTCCATTGGCAGACCACCTCTGTCTTGTTGACAGTCCCATCCTGCTGTTGACCTTCACAGCCGTTTTACAAGGATGGACTGAAGGTCTTCCGGAGTGTGAGCCACAAGCACAGTCATCAACATACTGCAGCTCAAGAACCTGGTCTGTCAACCTTGGTGGTTGCTTGGAGCCTCCTGATGTTGAATAGGTTTTCACCAGCCTGAAGTCCACCGCAACCCCGCTGCTGTCCTCAAGCTCCTCGTGGAGAAGCTGGGTGACACATATGAGGAAGATGTACAGGTGCCAGCACGCACCCTTGCCTCACACCAATGCATACTACCAAGGGCACTGACTCCTGCCCTCCTATGGAACTGGCAAAGGATGTTGACTAATTTTAGTATACCCCATAGTTGTTCCCGGCTCCGTGTCGAAGGCCTTAGAGGGTGACAAAGGCCATGAAAAGGTCCTGATGTTCATGGCCTCTTCTGATGGAGCTGCCGTGCCATGAATATCATGTCAACCGTGCTCCTTTTCTTTTGGAAGATGCATTGTGATTCTGGCAGCGTATCCTTGGCCAGGACCTTGCCGGGCAACAGCCAGAAGGGATAACCCCCGGCTGTTGCTGCAGATATTGCCACTGTATTCTCACCTGGAGTTTAGCCAGTATCAGACAGTAATCTGTCCAGTATTCTGCACCCCTCATGACACGTATCAGCAGGACGTCATTGGTATCAAAACGTCTTACTATGACGTAGTTGATCAGGTGCCAGTGTTTTGAAGCGTCCAATAGATTTCTATTGTTTTTCTGATGGAACAGGGTGTTAGTGATGATGAGATCATGCTCAGCACATGGTCAGTAGTCTCATGCTGTTCTCATTGACCTGGCCAACACCATGCGTACTAGAGGTCGACCGATTATGATTTTTCAACGCCGATACTGATTATTGGAGGACCAAAAAAAGCCAATACCGATTAATCGGCCGATTAAAAAAAATATATATATATATATATATATTTGTAATTTATTCATAATAATGACAATTACAACAATACTGAATGAACACTTATTTTAACTTAATATAATACATCAATAAAATCAATTTAGCCTCAAATAAATAATGAAAAATGTTCAATTTGGTTTAAATAATGTTGGAGAAGAAAGTGTTGGAGAAGAAAGTAAAAGTGCAGTATGTGCCATGTAAAAAAAAGCTAAGGTTTAGGTTCCTTGCTCAGAACATGACAACATATGACATCTGGTGGTTCCTTTTAACATAAGTCTTCAATATTCCCAGGTAAGAAGTTTTCGGTTGTAGTTATTATAGGAATTTTAGGACTATTTCTCTCTATACCATTTGTATTTCATATACCTTTGACTATTGGATGTTCTTATAGGCACTTTAGTATTGCCAGTGTAACAGTATAGCTTCCGTCCCTCTCCTCGCCCCTACCTGGGCTCAAACCAGGAACACATCGACAACAGCCACCCTCGAAGCAGCGTTACCCATGCAGAGCAAGGGGAACAACTACTCCAAGTCTCAGAGCGAGTGACGTTTGAAACGCTATTAGCGCACACCCTGCTAAATAGCTAGCCATTTCACATCGGTTACACCAGCCTAATCTCGGGAGTTGATAGGCTAGAAGTCATAAACAGCTCAATGCTTGAAGCATTGCGAAGAGCTGCTGGCAAAACGCACTAAAGTGCTGTTTGAATGAATGCTTACGAGCCTGCTGCTGCCTACCATCGCTCAGTCAGACTGCTCTATCAAATATCAAATCATAGACTTAATTATAACATCATAACACACAGAAATATGAGCCTTTGGTTATTAATATGGTTGAATCCGGAAACTATCATTTCGAAAACAAAACGGTTATTCTTTCGGTGAAATACGGAACCGTTCCGTATTTTATCTAACGGGTTGCATCCATAAGTCTAAATATTCCTGTTACATTGCACAACCTTCCCGTTATATCATAATTACATAAAATTCTGGCAAATTAGTTCGCAACGAGCCAGGCGGCCCAAACTGTTGCATATACCCTGACTCTGCGTGCAATGAACGCAAGAGAAGTGCCACAATTTCACCTGGTTAATATTGCCTGCTAACCTGGATTTCTTTTAGCTACATATGCAGGTTTAAAAATATATAATTCTGTGTATTGATTTTAAGAAAGGCATTGATGTTTATGGTTAGGTACAGGCGTGCAACGATTGTGCTTTTTTGCAAATGCGCTTTTGTTAAATCATCCCCTGTTTGGCGAAGTTGGCTGTCTTTGTTAGGAAGAAATAGTCTTCACACAGTTCGCAATGAGCCAGGCTGCCCAAACTGCTGCATATACCCTGACTCTGTTGCAAGAAAAGTGAAACAATTTACCTAGTTAAAAGACATTCTTGTTAGCAGGCAATATTAACTAAATATGCAGGTTTCAAAATATATACTTGTCTATTGATTGTAAGAAAGGCATTGATGTTTTTGTTTAGGTACACATTGGGGCAACGACAATCCTTTTTCGCGAATGTGCACCGCATCGATTATATGCAACGCAGGACACGCTAGATAAACTAGTAATATCATCAACCATGTGTAGTTAATTAGTGATATTGATTGATTGTTTTTTTGTAAGATAAGTTTAATGCTTGCTAGCAACTTACCTTGGCTTCTTACTGCATTCGCGTAACAGGCAGGGTCCTCGTGGAGTGCACTGTAAGGCAGATGGTTAGAGCGTTAGACTAGTTAATCTTAAGGTTGCAAGATTGAATCCCCAAGCTGACAAGGTAAAAATCTGTCATTCTGCCCCTGAACAAGGCAGTTAACCTACCGTTCATTGAAAATAAGAATGTGTTCTTAACTGACTTGCCTAGTTAAATAAAGGTGTACATTTCTTTTTTTTTATCGGCCAAATCGGTGTCCAAAAATACCGATTTCCGATTGTTATGTAAACTTGAAACCAGCCCTAGTTTATCGGCCTTTCCGATTAATCGGTTGACCTCTAACACGTACCCAGCACTCCCCTCCATATTCTTGTTCTGTCCTACCCTAGCGTTGAAGTCACCCAGCAAAAAAAGCTTGTCATTCCTGGGGATGCGGTAAAGGGCCTCATCTAGTGACTGGTAGAAGCAGTCATTTGCCTCATTTTTAGATGGTAATGTTGTTGCGTATGCACTGAGAAGAGTGGCATAGCGCGTCTTGGCTAGGAGGATATGGAGAGACATGAGTCTTTCACTTATGCCGACAAGTGTTTTTGGTGAGACGGAGTAAGAGGCTGGTCGTAATTGCCAGTCCCACATGTGCTGATGTTGTCCATCCAGAGGGTAACCTTTCCAGAAGAAGGTTTAACTTTCTCCCTCTTTCAGGGACCCTTCATCCAGGAACCTGTTATCACTCAGGGCAATAATGTCAATGTTGTAGTGCCTTAGTTCTGCAGAAATCAGTGGTCTATTGTTGTCATAGTCCAAAAGAGTTCTGATGTTCCATGATGACAGTTTCAGGGGAATTATATTTTTGACCGCTGAGTGGAACTGCCGATAGGTGCGATAGCCTATCCAGGAAGAAGCGAGTGGGCACTTTTTAGGCCACATTTTCTAGGCCTCTCCCCTGTTGGGGTGAGCAGTGTGGCTCCTAAATAGGGCAGCTCAGTCACATGTCTTGTCGAGAGCAGCTGCCACTGAAGTCCCAACTGCTGGCGTCCATAATAGCCCTGTGCCACTGGCGTGCAGGGGTCTGATTAAGGTCTCCCAGTGCATTCACCCCTGTCCCCCGTCATCAAACACCCCAACGCAGCCAGGCTTTAGTCCAGTTTCCGGTTGATGCCTTCACTAAGGTCAGAAGTGGATACCTGTGCAAAGGAGGTTATGTTAATGTCGCTGAGGGTACGCAATCTCCAACTGCACTACTTCCCTGTGGGAAGGTGTATTCCAGTGACAAGGGAGGAAACTCAGGACAACCAGCATATTCCACTGCAGGAGGCTGCCTGGTCCCCAGTCTGTCGGCGTCTGCCTACCGCGCGCCACCAGCAGGCTGCTTTTCTCTCCGGGTGTGCGCCCCTGGACTTTGTCGTACCAGACTAACCCACAAGGCAGTGGGGCAGTGGTTGATGGCTGCCAGGCGTGTCCACACAGTGGAGGGCCTGTACAGACTCCTTTCTGGGACCCACTGCTGCTCAGAGATTCCTTGCCGGGTTAGCCTTGAGTTTCAAGACAACCAGTTAACGTGTGCTGCCACTAGGAGGTCCGACAGCAGTCTTGGTCATGGAGAGGCTTTGTACCGACAAGGGGGGACTTGTGCATGAAGCTCCCCAATTCACCACAAGGACTAGCTGGCGGTAGCAAGCTGTAAGCGAGAGTATGGAGGCACTACTGCACTAGATGCGTCACATGCACCCTGCAGTTTACTGCTGACACACACACACACACACACACACACACACACACACACACAGACATGCGTAATAGAGATCTCTGTGTTGTGTTTATTCCAGATGAAAAATTCCAATCCATTTGTGTCCATGTGTAAGAAGTGTATCATCCCCAAACCAGCCAGAACTCACCACTGTGCCATCTGCAACACGTAAGGCAAACTTTGGTTACCCTTAACCATAGATCTAGGATCGGATGTCCCTATCATAACCATTAGGGGAATTAAATAGCTGACGGTAATACTAATTCTATCTAGTCGATGAGAACTCATAACCCTGGTATAGTAGCGTTGTAGATGTCTAACTTTAACATGACAGCTTCTACTTCACAGGTGCATTTTGAAAATGGACCATCATTGTCGTATCCTTTTAAATGGAGTTGGAGAGTAGAGATTGGTTGGTAGTGTCACGTTATCAGGGATGGTTGACACCATTTAGATTGTCTACCATAGCTGCATCTTTTATAAGCAAGTCTGTTAGGCACAAAAAAATGAAGATTTATTGCACAATATTTTTGAGGATGGGTGTTTGAGTTTTTTGTTTCCTCCTTAACTCTGGTTCCCCCCAGCGTGGCTGAATAACTGTGTCGGCCATTTTAACCAGCGCTACTTCTTCTGCTTCTGTGTCTCCATGACTCTGGGCTGTGTCTACTGCAGCATCAGTGGCCGGAACCTTTTCCTGGATGCTTATAGTGCTTATAGTGCTATAGAGGTACACACAGACTCTTTGAGGGAGACCCGGGTCTGCTGGGCTTCTATTATTGAGAGGGTCATGGTCTACTTTAACCGTCTCTGTGTTCAATTTTAACTCTTGAAGTGTTTCTTCTGTTTGTCTAACTCTTGGTGGTCTGGGGGGGGTGTTTTTGCGTTATCCTGAGAGCGCTTCAAACACATGGACAAACAGGTGTCCCGGTGACAGGGAAGGGGCAACTCATAGGCATCTTACCGCCTGTGCAGGTAGTACACACACACACACACACACACAAACTGCCCCTCTCACTTCATTGGCCTCTCCTGGTTACTTTCTTGTTCTTTAGTGGTGGTGGTTGAATTACTTTTTAAAGGGTGATGTTTTTGATCTTGTATTATGCATACTCCTAAAACAGTTGACTTAAGCACAACCCTGGGTCCGGACTAGGATATGTTTTCCTATTTAGGTGTTTGTATGACCTCTGTCTGTTGTCAATCAGAGCACCTACCAGACTCCTCCCTTAACGTTCAGAGACGAGATGTTCCACAAGAGTGTCATTTACATGTGGGTGTTAACCAGGTGAGATGTACTTCACAAGATTACTGTTATTATTACTGTATTTTAGTTCGTATTTACACAGTGATATTTTAAAAAAAAAAGACGTATTTTAATAGTTCCAAGTTCCAAGCACATTATTTCCCAATGGTGTTAGAAGCTCCGCCCCACAGTACTGTGTGTGTGTTGTCATTGGCTGTTTAGCAATAAAAAAAACAACTGCGACTGGTCATTTTAGCGTGGTGGCTGTATCTCTTGGGGGGCTGACTATCTGGCACGCAGTGCTGATATCCCGAGGAGAGACCAGCATAGAGAGGCACCTCAACAACAAGGAGTCCAAACGGATGCGGAAATGTGGCAAGGTGCACGCGCGCTCACACACACACACACACACACACACACACACACACACCTTGCCTTACAGTTGGCGGACACAAGCTATTCAAACTGTTCTCCTATTCCTCCCAGGTGTACAAGAACTCATTTAACTATGGCAGACTGAACAACTGGAAAGTCTTCTTAGGTGTGGAGAAGAAAAGGTTAGATAGATGCTTCTCCTCTCCAGGCTGTGTGACAGTCTATTGATCTGCACAGATATTTAACACGCACATTATGTGACTGTTGTGGTCAGAAATAAAACACTATTACTGAGTATTGTATTTAGTTGTGGTAATGTCTGCCTCTCTTCTCTCTCCAGTCATTGGCTGACGCGAGTCATCCTGCCCTCTGGACATGTCCCCATTGGGAACGGCCTAACCTGGGACATCTATCCATTCAGAAAAGACATGATGCCCGTCTGAGCCAAATACAAAATAACTGAATTGAGACTTCTACAAAATGAGGAAACACCTGATGTCTGTCTGATCACTGACCCCACAGACTCTGTCCACACAGAACTACATCTCCCAGCGGCCCCTGCTCCCTACATATACTGATGTCACATGACCAGGTTTTGGAGACGAGCAGGAGAGTGAATACTGGGAGGACAACAGGGAAGAGATGGGGAAAGTTTGCTGCTCCAAAGTGAAACAACCCTACAACATGTTTCAACCCTGGTCCTGGCACAGGGCTTGTGTAATAAAGGCCAACCACACTCCAGAACTTGTAATGATGTGGGGATGAACTGTTTCATAATGTTTTCAGACTGTACTACAGTATGAGTCGTCATATTACCCATAAGACCTAGAGGTCAAATTTACCGTGTAAATCTTTCTAGGAAAAAAAACAAAAAACGAAGCGCTACTGTGACTATCATAAAGAACTACAAATGCCATGATCAGGATGAGACTACCGAATCAAGGGAAAGGTAAGAATCTCGGGATCAACTATCTAATGTCAGCTAAATGTAACGAATACATTGGCACCATTTCTTTAGATGGACAATTCTGTCAACTGTGCAAGTTTTCAATTGACAGAATACCTGTTAGCAAAGGTGTTAGCTAGAGATGACATGCAAGGATTTGTAGTCTTTCATGATGTCTACTTTGATGCGAATTACTTTTTTGATTTAAGTCACCTTGTCAGAGATTAACATGGTTATCAAAACGTCACACCAGGCTAACTACACAAAACACAGCTGTCATTTTAGGTGTTTCTAAAATCTCCTATGGGGAAAAATGTATGGTGGAAAAATTATTGGAATCATTTCCCGGTTTGACCGCTAGGTTTTCGTGGTATTATGACACGTCCACAATAGGACTCTGGTGTACATTAGGCATGTCAAACTCATTCCATGGAGGGACAAGCGTCTGCAGGCTTTTGGGTTTTTCCTTTCAATTAAGCCCTAGACAACCACGTGTGGGGAGTTCCTTACTAATCAATGAACTTAACTCATCAAGTACAAGGGAGGTACTTGATGAGCGATATGTTTGCGATATTACATTTCCTTAAAACAATAACAAATGTGGATCTCGGCTTTAATCTATTTTTAACATTGTCATAAGGAGCACATTCAAAACCATAAAACATGTTTTCCCATCTTGACATTAACATTGAGAAAAAGTCATTGAAAAGGGGTTGACGGTAATGGTTAACGATGTCATAAATCAGCCATAACTCCCCTTGCTACCGGGAGAATGGAATCAAGGGAGAGGCAATTGAACGCAAGCTTCACAAAACATTCGAACTTGTTTACCAATGAGTAACGGGGTTAACGTGTTATGCTCGATGCACTCGGTCTTCTACCCCAAAACACCGTATGTCTGTACAGTAGGACAGTTACATGCAATGTTACATTTGTTGACCCTGGAGTTATGTTATGTTCTGTATTGTTCAGTTGTATGATATTTTTTTTAAAGCGGTTGACTCTGACACCTGTGTTTGCGTCTATCCTTCACACTTAACGTGTGGCGACAAGGATGGCTGAATTTCCCCTATCACCACCATCTCCTATTTTTGCTCTGTCAGTTGAGTCCCCAGCTCCATGGTCTCTTTGGATTCAAACTTCTGAAACATACATTTTTTTAACAAGCTGGGCTTACAGGACATGAGTGATGCTAGGCTAAAAGCACTGCTGCTACACTGCCTAGGCGCAGAGGGACAGTGTTTGTTCGGGACACTCTCTTGGAGACACTTCTCTACCCCCCCCCCCCCCCCCCCGTTGCTGCCTGGTGACCACACCAGTATGAGGCAAATCTACTGGGCAAAGCTAGCTCGTGTAAATTTGGTGCACTGCAGGACGAAATGGTACGTGAGCAACTCATTGAGCATTAAAACAACAAAGTACGCGAAAGACTGCCAGTGGCAAATCATCAGGTTCGACTAACAAAAGCACTCCAGCTGGCTTTTCAAGTGGATTCTGTGGCAGAATGTGCTGCAAAGCTAGCCTCCTCTCTCTCTCTTTCCAACCATTCACTCACTCTCACTGACACAAACCGCTTTGCTCAGACACAATACACAGAGTTGCTCCACACCAGAGCTCCGGTGCCAGCTAGAGGAAGACATCATCGTGCCTATCGATGCATCTCCCTGGATCTCAAAGGTCTGCGTGCCTGTGTGGACCTTAGCGCAGCAAACAAGGCCATCATCCAAGACAAATACCCTCTGCCCACTGCAGAATAGCTCTGCCCTGTTCTATGGCGCCACTGTGTTCAACAAGCTGGACCTCCGCGAGGGATACATATATTAGCCGCAACATCACAGCGTTCTTTACCCACCTAGGGGTCTTCCGCTACAAGGACATGGCGGTTGGATTAAGCTCCGGCCCACAGCCGCTTCCAAAAGATCATGTCGGTCTTTGCGGGGATCCCAGAGGAGGCCATGTACCTCTGACATCATTGTTCACGGGCCCACCACCAGGGTCCATGAGTGCCTCAACAGCATGTTCGCTGCACTGGCAAAACACCACGTTTTTTTTCTTTCTGCCACTGCCATAGACTTTGTGGGATTTCGCCTTTTGGACGAGGACAATTCCCCGCTCCAACACTGACGCAATCCACCGGATCCCAGAGCCAAACTCTGCTGCCCGGGTTGTATCCTTACTGGGTATGATGGCATACTATCTCTGTTTTCATACCACAGTACTCATCCACAACCGCTCCACTGCGCCACCTGCTAAAGAAAGAGGAGCCCTAGGTCTGGACGACCGCCTGCTCTGATGCTGTGCGTCTCCTTAAAGGGATACTTCATGATTTTACCAATGAGGCCCCTTATCTACTTCCCCAGTGTCAGATGTCTCTGTGTGCAGTTTGAAGGAAGTTGCTAACTAGCGTTAGTGCAATGACTGGAAGTCTATGGGTATCGGCTAGCATGCTAGTTAGCAGTAGTTAGAGGTCGTTTCGTGAGCCAATGTTAACTTCCTTCCTTCATACTGGACACAACATCAAAATAATATCCACAAAATGAATGCACCCCACAAACATATTAATGGGACGTCCCAGTTTAAACTGCGGCATACCTCTTGGTTTTTCTTCAGCACGTTACTCCTCTTACGATGTTTAAGCTACACTGAGCAAAAATCTAAATGCCACATTCAACAATTTCAAAGATTTTACATTTCATATAAGGAAATCAGTCAATTGAAATAAATTCATTTAGGCCAGTCATTAATTCATGACTGGGAATACAGATATGCATCTGTTGGTTACAGATACCTTAAAAACAAAGGTATATGCTTGTATAACATGTGAGGATTTATGTCTATGCTCTGTAACCCAGTACTATATCACGTAAGATTGAATTTTTTGAACAGCAGTTGTGTGTGTGTGTGTGTGTGTGTCAAGAACTGAGCAACATGCTGAGACTGCTGCATGTTGCAAAACTGTAGATAACAGCCTGGCAGATGCTTTGTCCTTGTGTTTGTATCTTACAAAGTTGTGGTTAATCAGGTAAAGGGAGGGGTGGTCATCACGAGGTTTAACTGAGATGGAAAAATACTGAACAACACAATAGCAGGAACTGAGCAACTGTTATAACTAGGAGGTGATACCAGAACAGTAAGAATCTATACATCGACGGAGGGAGGACTCCAAGAAGCGCCAAGAGGCGGGGACCAGCCTGAGCGCCTGCGATAGGCTGAGAAAGTCTAAACCACGCTCAGCCTTTACTGTGATAGGCCAACTATGTCTATCACAGTATAAGAACAGCTGTTTACGTACATCCTGTCAGTTCCCTGTTCTGCCCTGCGTGGTATTACAGTGAGCCCATATATGCGAAAGTTGCATTTGCCATTTATTGCTTAGCTAATAAAAGTACATAGAGTACAATAAGTGACTCAGTGTTATAACTTGTTCTGATACCAGATTCGAATTGACACAACCCTAACAGGTTTAGCAAAATATTTTAAAGGATATGCGATGAAAAACATGTAAAATGATATATACAAGGGACACGACAGAGACGTCTGACTGCTACGCCATCTTGGATTAATATAATGGTTCTTATTGTGGGATAGACATGGGCTGTGGGGGGTCCGTGGATGGCTTTTGACAATTCTTTTGGATTCCTCATGTTTGGTCCAAGTTGGATGTTGAGTACTATTTTTATTGAATATTATCCGAAACCTAGCAATTAAATTGGCCAATTTGGGTGCAATCAATTAGCTTAACTTCTCTGAGATAAAATAACATTTCAACAGAATGCCAATCTTACCTGTTTCTAACGACAGAAACAATTTCATAACAATCTGAGATGGTGACTGTCATGACTTGTTGAAATGACAAGGAACGACTCGGGTAACTTATACAATAGATACTACCAAGAATTGTCCACCCCCAAACAATATAATAATATATGCCATTGAGCAGACACTTTTTCCCCAAGGGCCTGAGTCACGTGTGCATGGGTGGAACCAGCAGGCCAAACAGACAACAGTACAATGGTTTATACATTGCTTGAACTTCTCCTTAACAGGTGCAATCACATTCCCAGCAGGTAAGTATGGTCTGACCAGGGTTTTAAGTCTATAATGGGGTTGCTGTGTTGACTCAAGTTATTCTTGATCTCTTCCACCTCTTCCTCTAAATAGCTGATTGGATTAGTGCTGTTGTGTAAAGGATTAGCTGCCTTACTAGCCAATGTGGATAGGACATGCCCTCATATACCGCTCCTGTTGCTGTTTATAACATATGCTGCCAGATGTTCCATCTGACCATGTATTGATCCTGTGTGGTTCCTTAGTAAAGAACTGGGGAAGTGTCGTGACAGCTAGCGAACCTTGCTCTGACTCCACACAGATACCTGTAGTCATCATCGATAGTCAAAGCATTGAAATCTAGTCCAGGTGGTGGGATTGTACCCTTGACCACTACGACCTTCTTAAACAAATCTAAGTACTTTGTTTTCGTTGGCTCCAGTCGCTGGTAGAAGTCTCTGAAAGGCTGTTTTCTCTGATGCTGAGTCGGTGTCGTGTTTGATTTAAACAACAAGTCTCTAGAACTAAGAGATCAAGTCTCTGGGAGAGAGAAAGAGAAGAACATGGGAGTCGCTAACTCCAGGGATCACCATCTGTACCACCCCTCACAGTCTCCCATCAAGGTGGTGCTGAAAAGTGAGTATGGATGGAGATGGACTATGGATTGTTGGAGTGTTGGATAACTGTGTTAGTGAGCCTCAACGTTCTAGCGCTGCAATTGCCAGAAACAGAACAGTGTTAAGTCTGTGTATTTTGTCTTTCCACCATGTCAAGTTGAAGAGGTTAAGTGTAAGATGTGGTCTTTAGATAATAGTAACAACTTGTCATCAGGTTGCATCAGGTTGTAAAATCTCTCATAAGCTATAGTATGACCTGTGTTAATATAACCTACCTCTTTTCAATAGTTTATTTAACAGCGAATAGGTAAGGGGACAGGGTAAATTTATGAAAGGATATGAGAAGGAAGTGTGTAATTTAAATAAGGGCACTTAGACAAATTATTATGAGAATATCCTGTAGTATCATGTATCAAATATTTATATAATAGTGAAGTCTAACCTGCAGCATACAAAGAATTATGCTTTCCAGTGATGTTTGACTGTTGTGCACTATTTAAAGCTGGAGACCAGCATTAATCGTCCATTATGGTCACTGCCTGTAATGAGGCAAACATCAATTGTTTGGATTTACAGTACCAGTCAAAAGTTTGGACACACCTACTCATTCAAGGGTTTTTCTTTATTCTTTATTTCTTCATTATAGAATAATAGTGAAGACAACAAAACTATGAAATCATGTAGTAAGCAAAAACGTGTTAAACAAATCAAAATCTATGTCATATTTTTGATTCTTCAAATTAGCCACCCTTTGCCTTGATGACAGCTTTGCACACTCTTGGCATTCTCTCAACCAGCTTCATGAGGTAGTCAGCTGGAATGCATTTCAATTAACAGGTGTGCCTTGTTAAAAGTTAATTTGTGGAATTTCTTTCCTTTGAGAGAATGTCAAGTGTGTAAAGCTGTAATCAAGGCAAAGGGTGGCTACTTTGAAGAATCTCAAATCGATGTTGATTTATTAAACACTTTTTTGGTTATTACATGATTCCACATGTGTTATTTCATAGTTTTGATGTCTTCGCTATTAAAAATACTAACAATAAAGAAAAATCATTGAATGAGTTGGTTTGTCCAAACTTATGACTGGTACTGTATATACAGTGCATTCGAAAAGTATTCAGACCCCTTGATTTCTTCCACATTTTGTTACTTTACAGCCTTATTCTAAAATGGTTTCAATTGGCTCTAACCAGAATAGAAAGAGGAGTGGGACCCCGGTGCACAACTGAGCAAATAGACTGTACATTGGAGTGTCTAGTATGAGAAACGGACGCCTCACAAGTCCTCAACTGGCAGCTTCATTAAATAGTACCCGCAAAACACAAGTCTCAACGTCAACAGTGAAGAGGCGACTCTGGGATTCTGGCCTTATAGGCCGAGTTCCTCTGTCCAGTGTCTGTGCTCTTTTCCCATCTTAATCTTTTATTTTTATTGGCCAGTCTGAGATATGGCTTTTTCTTTGCAGCTCTGCCCAGAAGGCCAGCGTCCCGGAGTCGCCTCTTCACTGTTGACGTTGAGACTGGTGTTTTTTATTCAGACCATTTACTCTGTATTTTGTTGAAGCACCTTTGGCAGTGATTACAGCCTTGACTTTTCTTGTGTATGACGCTACAAGCTTGGCACACCTGTATTTGAGGAGTTTCTCCCATTCTTCTCTGCAGATTCTCTCAAGCTCTGTCAGGTTGGATGGGGAGCGTTGCTGCACAGCTAATTTCAGATCTCTCCAGAGATGTTCGATCGGGTTCAAGTTCGGGCTCTGGCTGGGCCACTCTGGCTAGGCCACAGTGACTTGTCCCGAAGCCACTCCTGCCTTGTCTTGGCTTGTGTGCTTAGGTTCCATGTTCTGTTGGAAGGTGAACCTTCTCCCCAGTCTGAGGTCCTGAGCTCTCTGGAGCAGGTTTTCAACAAGGATCTCTCTGTACTTTGCTCCGTTCATCTTTCTCTCAATCCTGACTAGTCTCCCAGACCCTGCCAATGAAAAACATGCCTACAGCATGATGCTGCCAGCACCATGTTTCACTGTAGGGATGGTGCCAGGTTTCCTCCAGACATGAAGCTTAGCATTCAGGCCACAATCTTGGTTTCATCAGACCAGAGCATCTTGTTTCTCATCGTCTGAGAGTCTTTAGGTGTCTTTTGGCAAACTCCAAGCGGGCTGTCATGTGCCTTTTTACTGAGGAGTGGCTTCCGTCTGGCCACTTTACCGTAAAGGACTGATTGGTGGAGTGCTGCAGAGATGGTTGTCCTTCTGTGTAGGTTCTCCCATCTCCACAGAGCAACTCTACCCCAATTGCTCAATGTGGCCGGCTATAGGAAGAGTCTTTGTGTTTCCAAACTTCTTCCATTTAAGAATGATGGTGGCCAGTGTGTTGTTGGGGACCTTGAATGCTGCAGAAAGTTTGGGGTACCCTTCCCCAGATCTGTGCCTCGGCACAATCCTGTCTTGGAGCGTTACGGACAATTCCTTCGACCTTATGGCTTGGTTTTTTCTCTGACATGCACTGTCAACTGTGGGAAGTTATACAGGTGTGTGCCTTTCCAAATCATGTCCAATCAATTGAATTTAAGAGAGGTGGACTCCAATCAAGTTCGGTTAGCCAGACGAAAATACGGAGCCTATGGGATGGTAATGTTCTCTAGTTGCTCCGTGATTGGCTAAGTGTTCTGTCACTCATGGGGACACTCTGTCACAGCAAAATCTACGGGGAGAGCTCAAACATTCAAGTGGGTGCTGCCATAGAGTTACATCAGAAGTGCCCAAGGCTAAAGATCATTGGCCACAGATAAAATCTTGTCAAATCACATCATATCTACTGTAGCTTTGATTGGACTTTCATTTCAAAATCTTAGCTAGACAAGCAGTCATCATCATCATGAAACATGGTCATAATCTACTGACAAATACTTTTCAATCCTTGTCATATGAAGAGAAGTTATAGATTAAACATGTCGGTGCTCATCAGCCATTGGACATAAACATTACACAACAAGTTGGAAATCGCAAATTCAACAATGAGTAGTTTGGAAGGAATCAGGGACTAACTGCAAGCGTTGCAAAGCAATCACTAGCCTGCTATTCACTGGATTTGGTGTGTGGTCCAAGTCTGGGTTTAAGGGTCTCTACTTTGACATTCTGGGGTATTTTGTGAAGATAGATCAGTGACCAAAAAAATCTAAATTTCTCATACCTTTTAAGACTTTTTCTGGTATATGTCGACAAGAAATCAAAGCCTTTGCTTATTCCAAATTTGTAGGATGGAAAACGGTTGAGAAATGTATATATGTCTCCAAAATATAGACTTTTCATTTGACACCCAATTTGATACGCTCCAATGAACTTCACGTTGGTGCTAATGGGTCCTTTTACATGGAAATGACCTTAATAGGTTTAACCTATAATGTTATTCTTATGCCAAGACCAAGGATGAGAGAATGAGTTGGTCAGAATCAACTAGGGCTAAGAATTTATTTTCAAAGGATGATAAATATCAATCAATCAATCAATCAATGAAACAAACAATAAATTCATTGGCCAAGACATGTCAATAGATGGATACACAATCATTGCACCTCTCTCTCTCTCTGTTCAGTAGCCTAAACTCACCACAGGAGCAGTGAGGATTAGTACTCATAACAGGCTAACACTTGGCAGCTAACACGCTAGCATTCAACCCTGACATTGCGCAACACCCTGCAGCTGCTATCATGGGTGCTCACACATGTCAAGCCTCTGTGCACGTGTGTGTGCTTTGTTTGTGCAAGCTTAGATAAATGCACAGTGATTTATTTAATAGAAAGCCACTTGAGTCAGTAAGTTGTCGTCGACTGCTGTGTACAGTGGGGGTAAACAAGTATCTGTCCAATGGGGTGGTTCTATCTTTGTTGGTTCATGATCTAAGAAATAAGGATTTGTTTAATCAATTAAGGTGTTTTTTTCAGAATGCAGTTGTTATCTGAAATGTGAGGTCCATTGAGGTCATTGCAGTCACCTGGCAGTCTCCACTCAACACCCATCTCTCAGAGCAATGCATTGTGGGGTAGCAGACACTACATCCTGTTATGTGGCACCCGATTACTGCGGTAATCCACTGTTGTCCATTTGTGTGTGTATATGTGTGTGACCGTGGGTAATACACTGCACTATAAATACTCACGTTGATTTCTATCACTCTCTCTCGTTCTCTCTCCCGCTCTCTCTCTCAAAGTGACCTTAATTTCTAGTACAGGAATACAGCACTATGACCAACATCAGGCAGCAGAGTATTACACCGAGTCTCTTTGCAGAAAGATTCTTACAGAGGGGTACACACAAACACACCGCTCCTTGAGATGTGTTTCTGCAGTATCAAGTCACGTGGAGGTCTATGACTATTCACTTATTTACCTTGTCAGATTATACGATTCTGCTTCGGTTGCTTCTTTTCTCCCTACAGGTTCTCACTCTGTTCATCAATTGATAGCATGAGTCTAAGACTAAAGGACCTCAGAAGAGACTGTGAATGTCCCCACTTCTGCATCTAGAAATGTCCCCTAATAAACCATTATACAATGGCTAGTTCTGGCATTTGGAAATGGAGTCTTTGCACCTGTTTTGAAATAATGCTATAGACAATGCCATAGACGGAATGATAGCTAGCAAGCTACACTTTGTAATGAGTGCTGTGTGTATATGCACATCAAAACTCTGAGTAAAATATCCTCACCTTTGGGAAGCAAATGTATGTATTTCTTTCTCTTTATTTCCCTTCAGGACGCAACGAGCCACTGAAGAAGGAGCGTCTTAAATGGAAGAATGAGTACCCTATGACGGAGGGCCAGCTGAGGTGTAAGAGGGCTGAGTTTTGGGACACGGCCCCAGCCTTTGACGGCAGGAAGGAGATTTGGGATGCGCTCCGAGCAGCAGCGGTGGCCGTAGAACTTAACGACCTGGAAATGGCTCAGGCCATAGTGGACGGAGCCTGCATCACACTACCACATGGTGAGATACACACATGTGCCCACACACACACACACACACACATCCATTCCATCCAATTATTAATACACTAGATGACTGACGAGGTGTGCTGTTTTCAAGCCACTGCTCCTCCATCTTGGCACTCCCCCTCCATTGTGAAGAATTGGTTTGAAGCTATAAAAAAGCATGTATTGGGGCCTTCCGGGTGGCGCAGTGGTCTAAGGCCACCAGAGACTCTGGATTCGAGCCCAGGCTCTGTCGCAGCCGGCCGCAACCGGGAGGTCCATGGCCCTAGCATCGTCTGGGTTAGGGAGGGTTTGGCCGGTAGGGATATCCTTGTCTCATCGCGCACTAGCGACTCCTGTGGCGGGCCGGGCGCAGTGCATGCTGACCAGGTCACTAGGTGTACAGTGTTTCCTCCGACACATTGGTGCGGCTGGCTTCCGGGTTGGATGCACGTTGTGTTAAGAAGCAGTATGGCTTGGTTGGGTTGTGTTTCGGAGGACGCATGGCTCTCGACCCTCGTCTTTCCTGAGCCCGTACGGGAGTTGTAGCGATGGGACAAGATAGTAACTACTAACAATTGGATACCATGAAATTGGGGAGAAAAAGGGGGTAATTAAAAATAATAATATATATATTTTTTAAAGCATGTATGGTAATGACCATGCTTAATGACTATCAACAATAATGACCTAAATGACAGAGTGACAAGAACAATATTCATAATAAATATTCCAAAACATGCATCTTGTATGCGACAAGGCACTAAAGTAATACACTTTTTGGCCTGAATGCAATACATTACAGTACCTTCAGAAAGTATTGACATCCCTTTACTTTTTCCACATTTTGTCATCTTACAGCCTGAATTTAAAATGGACTAAATTGAGATTTTGTGTCACTGATCTACCCCACAATACCCCAATGTCAAAGTAGAAATTTGTTTGTGGAACATTTTAGAAATGTATAAAAAAATGTAAAGCTGAAATGTCTTCAGTCAGTAAGTATTCAACCCCTTTGTTATGGCAAGCCTAAATAAGTTCAGGTGTAAAAATGTGCTTAACAAATCGCATAATAAATTGCATGGACTCATTCCGTGTTCATTAATAGTGGTTAACGTGTTTTTTGAACGACTGCCCCAAATCTGTATCCTACGCATATAATTATCTGTAAGGTCCCTCAATTGAGTAGTGAATTTTAAGACCAGAGCGTTTTATCAATGCCTTGCAAAGAAGGGCACCGATGGGTAGATGTGTAAAAATATTTTAAAAAGCAGCAGCTGAATATCCCTTTGAGCATGACAAAGTTATTCATTACACTTTTGCATGTTGTACCACTGCACCCAGTCACTACAAAGATACAGGCGTCCTTTCTAACTTATTTGCCGGAGAGGACGTAAACCGCTCAGGGATTACACCATGAGGTCAATGGGGATTTTAAAACAGTTAGAGTTTAATTGTTGCGATATGAGAAAATTGAGGATGGTTCAACAACATTGTAGTTACTCCACAATACTAACCTAAATGACAGAGTGAAAAGAAGGAAGTCTGTACAGAATGCAAATATTCAAAAACATTTATCATGTTTGCAACAAGGCACTTAAGTAATACTGCAAAATAATTGGCAAAGAAACTGACTTTTTGTCCTGAATATAAATCATTATGTTTGGGGCAAATCCAACACAACACAACATTTATTATCTCTATTTTTAAGCATGGTGGTGGCTGCATCATGTTATGGGTATGCTTGCCATTGGCAAGGACACTGGAGTTTTTTGGAATAAAAAGAAACAGAATTGAGCTAAGCACAGGCAAACTCCTAGAGCAAAACCTGGTTCGGTCTGCTTTCCAAAATACACTTTCAGCAGGACAATAACCTACAACACATGGCAAAATCTACACTGGAGTTGCTAACAAAGACGACAGTGAGTGTTCCTGAGTGGCCAAGTTAATGTTTTGAATTAAATCTGTTTGAAAATCTATGGCAAGACTTGAAAATGGCTGTCTAGCCATGATCCCCAACATCTTGACATAGTTTGAAGAATTTCGAAAAAGTTATGGGCAAATATTGCGCAATCCAGGTGTGCAAAGCTCTTATAGGCTTACCCAAGATGACTCACAGCTGTAATCGATGCCAAAGGTGTTTGTATTATGTATCCTGTTGTGATTCAAAATATTTGAATGTGCAACCTAATCCAGTGATTGTCATGCATTTTGGATAGACAATTATGTTATTGTTATACTTTACCATTAATATGTCTCCAGAATTGTCCCTTTTTTTGTCAATAGAGATGAATTTGTCTGCATCTTTATGTGCTCTAATAGCATATGCTAATTTGTTTGGGGCTAATTCACCACCCGAGTAAGTGGAAACTCAAAACACATTAGATAGATCACTAACTCTAAAGTTAATAACCTCTAATAGTAGCCATGTATTAATCTAACAGTAAATGTCATGTCCAGAAAAACTAGCCTACGTCCAATGAGGCCAATGCGCATATCTCAAAGCCATATCGTTTATCTTTGTAAAATAGTTGTTATTCAACTCATAATTGAGTTGCAAAATAAAAGTAGACCTACAGAAAGCTGAGGACATCCTCTCTCCATCTTGGACAACCGGATAGTTGTGTTTTCCCAGAAATTGGATTTTAATATGTTATACAATCAGAACACCTTTTCTTTCTCCCGGAGCGTTTTTTCCCCTGAAAAAGGAGAGATAGAGTGGTTCAATCTACACAGCAGCAGGCCCCAGCTACACACATAAAATGCATAGTAGTCCAAGCTACTGATTGAGACACTTTCAGTCATGTAGTATATGTGGACACCTGCTTGTCGAACATCTCATCCCAAAATCATGGGCATTAATGTGGAGTTCGTCCCCAATTTGCTGCTATAGCAGCCTCCGCTCTTCTGGGAAGACTTTCCACTGTTGGAGCTAGAAACAAGAACATTTAGCTACATCCTCAATAACATCTGTGACCAATAAAATTTGATTTGATTTACAGTAGATGTTGAAACATTGCTGCGGAGACTTGTTTCCATTCAGCCACAAGAGCATTAGTGAGGTCGGGTATGAATGATAGGCGATTAGGCATGGCTCGCAGTTGGCATTCCAATTAATCCCAAAGGTGTTCAATGGGGTTGAGGACAGGGCTCTGTGCAGACCAGACAAGTTCTTCCACACCGATCTCAACACACCATTTCTGTATGAACCTCGCTTTGTCATGGTGAAAAAGAAAAGGGCCTTCCCCAAACTGTTGCCACAAAGTTAGAAACACAGAATCTTCTAGAATGTCATTGTATGCTGTAGCGTTAAGATTACCCTTCACTGGAACTAAGGGGCCTAGCCCGAACCATGAAAAACAGCTCCAGACCATTATTCCTCATCCACCAAACTTTACAGTGGCACTATGCATTGGGGCAGGTAGCGTGCTCTTGGCATCTGCCAAACCCAGAGTCGTCCGTCGGACTGCCAGATGGTGAAGCATGATTCATCCCTCCAGAGAACGCATTTCCACTGCTCTAGAGTCCAATGGTGGTGAGCTTTACACCACTCCAGCCGATGCTTGGCATTACGCATTGGTGATCTTAGCCTTGTGTGTGGCTGCTTGGCCATGGAAACCCATTTCATGAAGCTCCCAATGAACAGTTATTGTGCTGACATTGCTTCCAGAGGCAGTTTGAAACTCGGTAGTGTATTGCAAACGAGGACAGACAATTTTTTACACGCTGCACGCTTCAACACTGGCCGGTCCCGTTCTGTGAACTTGTGTGGCCTACCACTTCGCGGCTGAGCCGTTGTTGCTCCTAGACATGTCTACTTCACAATAACAGCACTTACATGTTGACCGGGGCAGCTCTTGCAGGGCAGAAATTTTAGGAACTGACTTGTTGGAAAGGTGGTATACTATAACGCTGCCACATTGAAAGTCACTGAGCTCTTCAGTAAGGTCATTCTACTGCCAATGTTTGTCTACGGAGATTGCGTGGCTGTGTGCTCGATTGCATGGCTGTCTGCTCGACTTGCACTTACTCCATCCATCTATCCTTCTGGGTAAAGAGATCAGTGAGTGAACTGTAAAACTCCTCCCTGTTGGCCCACAGTTTTAATAGTTTCTTGGTCTCGATGCGATGGAGATGATGGCAAGGAATGAGAGTCGTCCTTGAATTGTCCGTTTCGACTGTGTGTCTTTATCCGTTTCAGTGCAGAAAATGACCTCGAATGCTGTTGTGGCTGATATAGTAAGGATATAGTAAGGAACGTTGTCGCCACTGGAGCTACAGTAACTTTGTCGCCTCAGGGAAAGTCGTGTCGGGTCATGCTGAACAAAAAACTGAGAAGCTGTCCAGGTGATTTGTCCTGTACCATTTGTGAGCTGTACAATCCGAATAACGAAATCTAACGAAATCAAAGTACTTTTGACAGGCACTCGTTTGCTGGTGTGACATTGTTTCACATTTTTTGCAGTCCACTGAGCCAAGGAAATGAAGTTCACCAAAGTGGTCAAACCTGGCTCCTCATCTAAACATTGATTGATGTTGTCCATTATGGTGTAGTAGATTCACCCCTCTCTACTCTGACCCGCTGGTTACTATGAGTTTCGCTTTCTGCCAGGCCCAATTCATTGTATTTCATGCTCGAATCGCTCAAATGAACGATCAGTCTTGTTGCTGCCTTACCAGTGCTTTCCTTGTGTCGCTGAAACCCATATCCATCACTTTGTTCTGCAGAACACGAAAGAGCGAGTCAGTTTCATTAAAAATTCTATCATAGGCCTTGAGCAAAAAGCAAATATGCTGGCAGGTCTCAATGTGTTGCTAACTGTAAAAACCATATTACTGCCACACTGGCGTTCATGAGTCATGAAGGCAGTCAAATTCCACATGACCGTTTATCAAATATAACTTTATTTGTCACATGTGCCGAATACAACAAGTGTAGGCTTTACGGTGAAATGCTTACTTACAAGCCCTTAAAACATCTTAAAGAGGCTGTGAATTTTTTCAGCTTTTTGTTAAAAATTGCGCAAAATTTCAACGTCCTGCTACTCATGCCAGGAATATAGTATATGCATATGATTAGTATGTGTGGATAGAAAACACTCTGAAGTTTCTAAAACTGGTTAAATCATGTCTGTGACTATAACAGAACGTGTGTAGCAGCCAAAACCCCAAGGAAAACTGTTCACACAAAAAATATCCCTCCGCCAGTCTCTGTATATTGTCTATGGCAAGGCAAAATAGATACGGCCCAGTTTACAGTTCCTACAGCTTCCACACGATGTCGCCAGTCTTGGCAATTGGGTTGAAGTTCATCCTTGGTGAAATGAGAAATAGGCACTTCCTTTCATCGAGTACACAGGAGGAAGTTTTGAAAGAGAGAATATGGACCATGATTTCAAGACTTGACTGGATCAGACGGGCTTCATAAATGGAAATTTTGGGTATACATGGACGGATTTAATCGAAAAAAAGACCCAATTGTGATGTTTTTGGGACATATAGGAGTGCCAACAAAGAAGCTCGTCAAAGATAATGAATGTTTTATATTTTATTTTTGCGTTTTGTGTAGCGCCGTCTACGCTAATTATTTTGTTTACGTCCCCTTTGGGTATTTCGGGGGTTGCATGCTATCAGATAATAGCTTCTAATGCTTTCCCCGAAAAGCATTTTAAAAATCTGACATGTTGGCTAGATTCACAACGAGTGTAGCTTTAATTGAGTACCCTACATGTGTGTTTTAATGAAAGTTTGAGTTGTATCGAGTACTATTAGATGTCACTCTGAAATTTCCGCTGATGTTGATCCCTGTACAGGGACAGCAGCCATAAAAGGTTTTAACCAGCAGTGCAGTTCAAGAAGAGTAAAGAAAATATTTACCAAGTAGACTATAATAAAAAGTAATAATAAAAAGTAACACAATAAGAAAAACAATAACGAGGCTGTATACAGGGCGCACCGGTACCGAGTCAGTGTGCGGGGGTACAGGTTAGTTGAGGTCATTTGTACATGTAGGTGGGGTGAAGTGACGATGCATAGATAATAAACAGCGAGTAGCAGCAGTGTACAAAAGGGTGGGGGGGTCAATGTAAATTGTCTGGTGTCAATTTTATTAATTGTTCAGCAATCTTATTGTCACGACTCCCGCCGAAGTTGGCTCCCCCGCCTGTTCGGGTGGTGCTCGGTGGTCATCGTCACCGGCCTACTAGCCGCCACCGATCCCTTTTTCTTTTCGGTTAGTTTTGTCCCGTTAGTTTCACCTGTTCCTATTTTGTGTGTGCTTGATTTGCTACCCTATTTAGCGTGTGGAACCTGCCCCTTTGTTGTGTGGGATTATTTTGATGTTCACGTTTGTGTTGTTGGTGCTGTTTGTGCTCTGGACCATGTTACCTGTTGTTTTGGGTTGGTCAGTGTTTTGCACCCTACGTGTTTGGGCATTTATTTTTGGTGCCGCATTAAAGTGCATCTTTCCACTGGACCTCTCTGCTTTCTGCGCCTGATTCCTCTCCACACACCTAGTCAGTCGTGACAGAATCCCGCACCCTTCACAATGGAATCAGCAGGAGCAGCCACACCTCCTCTCCCATTGATGGAGGAGAGGGTCTTCCATCACACCACCGTTCTTCACCGGATTGGGTCCGCCATGGATCAGATGATGGAGAGGATGGCCTGATGGGAGAGGAGTGGCCTTCCCACCCCACCCCCTCCACCAGCACCACCTACCCCTGCTTCAGCATCCGGTTCAGGGGCCCTGCGTCTGGCGCTCCCCAGGGAGTATGATGGGATGGCGGCTGGGTGTCAGGAGTTTCTCCTCCAACTGGAATTATACCTAGCTGCCGTCCATCCGAAAGCATGAGCGTCCTCGTCTCCTGTCTGACGGGGCGAGTCCGGGAGTGGGCCAATGCAGTGTGGAATGGCCCAGGCTCGGCGAGGGATCACTACCCCTAGTTCACCCGCCGATTCCGGGCTGTGTTCGATCACCCACCGGCTGTTCCACCTGCAACAGGAGACGAGAAGCGCGCACGACATTGCCCTGGAGTTCCGGACCTTGGCCACAGGAGCGGGGTGGAATGACAGGGCTTTGATGGACCACTTCCGTTGTAGCCTCAGGGAGGACGTCCGCAGGGAGCTAGCGTGTCGGGACACTACTATCTCATTGGATGAACTGATAGACATGTCCATTCTTCTGGACAACCTGCTGGCTGCCCGCGGGCGTCCGGAACGGGCCCTGTTGATTCCACCCCCAAGTCCTCCTGCTCCCATCCCCATGTAGTTAGGGGGGGCTGCATCGAGGGGGACCGGAGGAGGAGTTTTCTCCTGCACCAGTTGTGGTCGGCGTGGACACATGGCCGACCGGTGCTGGAGGAGCTCGTCTGGGAGTCGGGAGGGCAGGCGGAGCACTACTCGTTCACCCCAGGTGAGTCCGCACCAGACTCACCCAGAGCTTCCTGTCGGCCATATGTTTGTGCTAACCTCTTTCCCTGGGTTTTCTCCCTCTCTACAGCATAAGGCGCTAGTCGATTCAGGCGCAGCTGGGAACATTATGGATCATGGGCTTGCACTAAGGCTAGGGATTCCCCTGGTGTTGTTAGACCAACCTTTCCCCATGCACTCCTTAGATAGCCGACCATCAGGGTCAGGGCTGGTCAGGGAGGCCACGGTGCCACTGGACATGGTAACGCAGGGGGGTCATAAGGAACAGATTAGTCTATTCCTTGTTGATTCACCTGTGTTTCCAGTGGTGCTGGGAATTCCGTGGCTTGCTCATCACAACCCGGCGATTTGATGGAGACAGGGGGCTCTTCGAGGGTGGTCAGAGGAGTGTTCGGGCAGGTGTATAGGAGTTTCTGTAGGTGCGACTATGGTGGAGAGTCCAGAATAGGTTTCCACCGTGCGCACTCCCTCTGAATATGCCGATTTGGCTATCGCCTTCTGTAAGATAAACCTCCTGGAGAACGCTGAACTTCCTAGGAGTCACGTGTACCCATTGTCCCAGGAGGAGACAGTGGCTATGGAGACATATGTCACGGAATCTCTAGGGCAGGGGTACATTCGGCCCTCCACGTCACCCGTCTCCTTGAGCTTCTTTTTTTGTGAAGAAGAAGGAGGGAGGTCTGCGTCCGTGCATTGATTATAGAGGTCTAAATCGCTACGGGCGGTGGAATCATTTCACGGGGCGCGTTTCTTCACAAAACTGGACCTGAGGAGTGCGTATAACCTGGTGCGTATCCGGGGAGGAGATGAGTGGAAAAACTCATTTAGTACTACATCTGGCCATTATGAGTACCTCGTCATGCCATATGGGTTGAAGAATGCTCCAGCCTGCACGGGCAGGGAGTGGTAGTGTACATCGATGACATCCTGATCTATTCTGCCACACGCGCCGCGCACGTGTCTCTGGTGCGAAAGGTACTTGGGCGACTGCTGGAGCATGACCTGTATGTCAAGGCTGAGAAATGTGTGTTCTCCATCAAGCCGTTTCCTTCCTGGGTTATCCCATTTCCACCTCCGGGGTGGTGATGGAGTGTGACCGGGTTACAGCCGTGCGTAATTGGCCGACTCCGACCACGGTAAAAGAGGTGCAGCGGTTTTTAGGGTTTGCCAATTACTACCAGAGGTTTATCCGGGGTTTTGGTCAGGTAGCTGCTCCCATTACCTCACTGCTGAAGGGAGGACCGGCGCGCTTGCGTTGGTCAGCAGAGGCAGGCAGAGCTTTCAGTCGACTGAAAGACCTGTTCATCAATGCGGACCCTTCTTTAGCGTTCATAGTGGAGTTGGACGCGTCCGAGGCTGGGGTAGGGGCTGTGCTGTCCCAGCACTCGGGCGCGCCACCAAAGCGCCGCCCTTGTGCTTTTTTTCCCGAAGAAGCTCGGTCCGGCGGAGCAAAACTATGATGTGGGTAACAGGGAGTTGTTAGCTATAGTCAAGGCTCTGAAGGTGTGGAGACATTGGCTTGAGGGGGCTAAGCACCCTTTTCTCATCTGGACTGACCATCGTAATCTCGAGTATATCCGGGAAGCGAAGAGAATGAATCCGCGTCAGGCTAGATGGGCCATGTACTTTGCCCGGTTCCGCTTCACCATCTCGTACCGGCCAGGCTCCCAGAACACTAAAGCCGATGCGGTGTCCCGCCTATATGATACCGAGGAGCGGTCCATCGAGCCGACCCCCATCATTCCACCTTCATGTCTCATGGCACCGGTGGTATGGGAGGTGGACGCGGAGATAGAGAGGGCATCACGGTTGGAGCCTGCCCCCCCTCAGTGTCCAGCAGGGGCTCAGTATGTGCCGCGGGGTGTCCGTGACTGGCAGATTCGACACCTGCCTAGAGGGAAGTTACAGCCCCTCCCCGTTCCACAATGGCCGTGGTCACACTTGTCAGTGGACTTCCTCACCGACCTTCCCCTGTCCCAGGGAAGTACCACGATCCTGGTCGTTGTGGATCGGTTTTCTAAGTCCTGCCGTCTCATCCCGTTGCCCGGTCTCCCTACGGCACTGCAGACTGCGGAGGCTCTGTTTACCCATGTCTTCTGGTACTACGGGGTGCCTGAGGACATCGTCTCTGATCGGGGTCCCCAGATGGAGGGAGTTTATGGAGAGACTGGGGGTCTCGGTCAGCTTGACCTTGGGTTTCCACCCCGAGAGTAATGGGCAGGTGGAGCGAGTAAACCAGGATGTGGGCAGGTTTCTGCGGTCGTATTGCCGGGACCGGCCAGGGGAGTGGGCGAGGTATGTTCCTTGGGCAGAGCTCGCTCAGAACTCCCTTCGCCACTCCTCGACTAACATGTCTCCCTTCCAGTCTGTGTTGGGCTACCAGCCAGTCCCGGCCCCATGGCATCAGAGCCAGACCGAAGCTCCTGCGGTGGAGGAATGGGTGCAGCGCTCAAAGGACATCTGGAAAGCCGTCCAGGAATCGTTGAGTCTGGCTGGGGAACGGCAGAAGAAGAGCGCTGACCAGCACCACAGTGCGGCCCCCGTGTTCGCACCGGGGGACTGGGTCTGGCTCTCGACCCGAAACCTGTCCCTCCGCCTGCCCTGCCGGAAGCGTGTGTGGGGCCATTTAAAGTCATGAGGAGGATAAACGAGGTGTGTAATGGGTTACAACTTCCTACTTATTATCGTATTAACCCCTCGTTTCATGTGTCTCTCCTCAGGCCGGTGGTGGCTGGTCCGCTACAAGAAAGTGAGGTGCCTGAAGTTCCTCCGCCCCCTCTGGACATCGGGGGGTCCCCGGCGTACACAGTACGTACCATTCTGGACTCGAGACGCCGGGTGAGGGGCCTACAGTACCTCGTGCACTGGGAGGAGTACGGTCCGGAAGAGAGGTGCTGGGTACCGGTGGGTGACGTTTTGGACCCTTCACTCCTGAGAGACTTCTACCGCCTCTACCCGGATCGCTCGGCGCCTTGCCCTCTGGGCCGCCCTCGAGGCCGGTGGTGGCGCGCTGCGGGTGCCGCTCGTCAGGGGGGGTACTGTCACGACTCCCGTTGAAGTTGGTTCCCCCGCCTGTTCGGGTGGTGCTCGGCGGTCGTCGTCACCGGCCTACTAGCCGCCACCGATCCCTTTATCTTTTCGGTTAGTTTTGTCTCATTAGTTTCACCTGTTCCTATTTTGTGTGTGCTTGATTTGCTTCCCTATTTAACGTGTGGAACCCGCCCCTTTGTTGTGCAGGATTATTTTGATGTTCACGTTTGTGTCGTTGGTGTTGTTTGTGCTCTGGACCGTGTTACCCGTTGTTCTGGGTTGTTCAATGTTTTGCGCCCTGCGTGTTTGGGCATTTACTTTTGGTGCCGCATTAAAGTGCATCTTTCCCCTGGACCTCTCTGCTCTTTGCGCCACACACCTAGTCAGCCGTGACACTTATGGCTTGGGGGTAGAAGCTGTTGAGGAGCATTTTGGTCCTAGACCTGGCGCTCCGGTACCACTTGCCTTGGCGGTAGCAGAGAAAACAGTCTGTGACTTGGGTGACTGGAGTCTCTGACAATTTTATGGACTTTCCTCTGACACTGCCTATTATATAGGTCCTGGACGGCAGGAAGCTAGGCCCCAGTGATGTACTGGGCCATTCGCACTACCCTCTGTAGTGCCTTACGGTCAGATGCCGAGCAGTTGCCATACCAGGCGGTGATGCAACCGGTCAGGATGCTCTCGATGGTGCAGCTGTAGAACCTTTTGAGGATCTGGGGACCCATGCCAAATATTTTCAGTCTCCAGAGGGGGGAAAGGTTTTGTTGTGCCCTCTTCACTATTGTCTTGGTATGTTTGGACAATGATAGTTCGCTGGTGATGTGGACACCGAGGAACTTGAAACTCTCGACCCGCTCCACTACAGCCGCGTAAATGTTAAGGGGGGCCTTTTCGGCCTGCCTTTTACTGTAGTCCACTACCAGCTGCCTTGTCTTGCTCACATTGAGGGAGAGGTTGTTGTCCTGGCACCACAATGCTAGTTTTCTGACCTCCCTATAGGCCGTCCCATCGTTGTCGGTGATCAGGCCTACCGCTGTTGTTTCGTCAGCAAAGTTAATGATATTCAAATCAAAACAAATGTATTTAGAAAGCCCTTCTTACATCAGCTGATGTCACAAAGTGCTGTACAGAAACCCAGCCTAAAACCCCAAACAGCAAGCAATGCAGGTGTAGAAGCACTGTGGCTAGGAAAAACTCCCTTGAAAGGCCAAAACCTAGGAAGAAACCTAGAGAGGAACCAGGCTATGAGGGGTGGTCAGTCCTCTTCTGGATGTGCCGGGTGGAGATTATAACTGAACATGGCCAAGATGTTCAAATGTTCATAAATGACCAGCATGGTCAAATAATAATAATCACAGTAGTTGTCGAGGGTGCAACAAGTCAGCACCTCAGGAGTATATGTCAGTAAAATGCGAATCAATTTATAACATTTTTGACATGTGTTTTTCTGGATTTTTTTGTTGTTATTCTGTCTCTCACTATTCAAATAAACCTACCATAAAAATTATAGACTGATAATTTCTTTGTCAGTGGGCAAACGTACAAAATCAGCAGGGGATCAAATACTTTTTTCACTCCCTGTATATTATTTCGTAAACTCAGCAAAAAGAGAAACTTGAAATATAATGAAATATGAAATATAAACAATTAATGAACATGCATCTGTGGAACGGTCGTTAATTGCCTACCATCTGTAAGCTGTTAGTGTCTTAACGACCGTTCCACAGGTGCATGTTCATTAATTGTTTATGGTTCATTGAACAAGCATGGAAAACAGTGTTTTAACCCTTTATTTTTACGAATTATCTTTGAAAGACAGGGCCCTGTTTCTTTTTTTGCTGAATTTATCATGCTTCTTTAGACCTCTCTAAAACAAATAATTGATTTATTGTGAAGGTGTAGGCTATATTACATGGATTGTTATTAGACTTTTTAAAATGGCTTGTAGCCTATGTGTGGAAGCCAGGAGATGCTAAATGTGTTTATGTTAATTAACGGTAAATTACCATGAGACCGACAGTTATTTGCTTGACAATCACCGGCTGATGAAATTTCGTGACCGCCACAGCCCTAGTCACGCCCAGGCCTTCCACGGGAAGTAAAGCAGTTCCGTCTTGTCGAGGTTGCGCTTGAGGTGGTGGGCCGACATCCAAGTAGAGATGTCTGCCAGGCACGCAGAGATGCATGTCGCCACCTGCGTGTCAGAAGGGGGAGGGAGAAAAGTAGTTGAGTGCCATCCGCATAGCAATTATAGGAGAGACCATGTGAGGATATGATGTAGCCAAATGACTTGGTGTATAGTGAGAAGAGGGCCTAGAACTGAGCCCTGGGGGACACCAGTAGTGAGAGTATGTGGTGCAGACACCGATCCTCTCCACGTCACCTGGTAGGAGCGGCCTGCCAGGTAGGATGCAATCAAACAGTGTGCATAGCCTGAGACACCCAGCCCTGAGAGGGTGGACAGAATGATCTGATTGTTCACGGTGTCAATGGTAGTGGATAGATGTAGGAGGATGAGAACAGAGGAGAGAGAGTCGGCTTTGGCATTGCGGAGAGCCTCCGTAACACAGAGAAGAGCAGTCTCAGTTGAGTGACCCGTCTTGACTGGTTAGGGTCAAGAAGATCGTTCCGAGAGAGACGAGAAAGTTGATCAGAGACAGCACGCTCAAGTGTTTTGGGAAAAAAGTTGACGAGGGAAGTGAGGAATAAGAGAAGGTCTCCAGAGATGGTCTGGAGGAGGGGATGGGGTCGAGCGGTTAGGTTGTCGGGCGGCCAGACCACTAGTCGCTAGGATCATCTAGAGAGAGAGGGTAGAAAGAGGTCAAGGCGTAGGGTTTTTCTGTGTGAGTGAGACCAGTGGACTCAATAGGCTGAGCGAATGAGTAGTGGACGTCGTCAACCTTTTTTTACAAAGTAGTTAACAAAGTCGTCCACAGAGATGAAGGGGGAGGATTAAGGAGGGAGGAGGAGGTGGTAAAGAGTTTCCTAGGGTGAGAGACAGACGCTTGAAATTTAGAGTGGTAGAAAGTGGCTTTAGCAGCAGATACAGAGGAAGAGAAGGTAGACAGGAGGGAGTGAAAGGATGACAGGTACTCCAGAAGTTTAGTTCACCGCCAGTTTTGCTCAGCTGCGGCAGCCCTGTTCTGTAAGCTCCCAATGAGTCACTCAGCCATGGAGCAGGAGGGGAGGGCCGAGCTGGCCGGGAGGAAAGGGGACAGTGCGAGTCATAGGATGCGGAAAGGGAGGAGAGTAGGGTCGAAGAGGCAGAATCAGGAGACAGAAGGGAGAAGGATTAGGGAGAAGGATTTAGCAGAAGGGAGAGATTATAGGATAGAAGAGGGGAGTAGTGGGAGAGCGAGAGCGAAGATTGTGATTCTTTTTTTTACTCTGTGAACGTTGTTTTTTCACACATGTAGCCTTGTGCACTCGATGGCCACTATAATATAGCAAAAAAAATGATGCCTGTTTGTTTCTTTCTATTTCTACTTTAAGGTGTTTTATTCCCAAGTGCAATATTTATATGTGTGTGGTCACAAGTGTTCTATTATAAAGGCTGTCATGGCTAACTGTAATATTAGTGTATTTTCTTCTGTCAAGACTCGAGTGTCATTTGCAGTAAAGTCTAGGCAACAAATAACATTGGATTGCTTTCTTTACATTTTTTAGCTGTGAGTTAGGTTCACATTAACCACTTTTTATTTTACACACAGAGACTGATCATGTAGATCATATTCTTTGTTATTTAATTAGTTTAAACCTGCATTTCCCCCTAGCATGGATTTTTTTGCATGTTTCAGTGCAAAAATAGAAAAAGTGTCACATTTTTGGGCCCTCGCCAGTTTGCATCTCTGTTCCAAACGCTGCCAGACTCGTAATTCCACATGGGTTGTGTGCGCAGGCTACACTAAATTAAAAGGGTTGCAGCCAGGGGGTGGGGAGTGTCTGTAAAGCCTACATGGAGAGGTGCGAACATGTATAGAAAACACACATAGTTGACAAAGCTACAGAAGAGCAAAATGAGATAATCTGTAAATAACAAGGTAATATACTCAAGTGAGAGAGCGGTGTGGATCCTCCCAGATGTGATGTGTGGTTATATAATAGTCATGGGCAGCATGAGAGGATCTCAAGTATTTAGCTACATAGACAGTAAGGAGACAGTGGGGGATGGTGTCTCCAGGGGTAGGGTTGGCCACTCCTAGTCTAGAGGTCCCTAGGGGCTGTTGGTTGACTTCAGTCGGGCCTGCAACTGAGTTTTTTTGTTGTGTCTTTATCTGTCATCTTCAGGTACTCTGACAGAGAGTTATGATGAACTGGGGAACCGCTACCAGCTTCCTGCTTACACTCTAACCCCTCCCGCCAATCTCATCACTGAACGCACCAATGACAGCGAAGCTCCCGAAAAAAAGGAGCCGAAAAAGCCTCCCGCCTTTCTCAAAGAGGAGTTCCAGCTACAAGTACGACTCTCGTGCGGTAAGAGACACAATACTAGAGCAGGTGATATGACAAAAATTCACATTGCGATAAATTGCATGAATTGAGGCGAAAACGATAAATAAAACGTTAAGTTTATAACATTAATATCCACCACAGTTTTTTATTTTTTATTATCCTTTAAAATACTACTACTATCTTGGTGGTTGTAGCCATCAAGTGGCCCATTAACAATCACCCCGATAAACACATTTATTTCATTTCAAATAAACAATATCAGCAAAAGGCCTGTGATAAGTGGTTGATGTCGTTCATTTTCCGTTTATCGTCCCAGCTCTACACCCTACCCTTTTTCCATTGAGTTGCTCCATCTGGGGATTTCTCAGGAGGGTCATTTCAATATGAATAATTGTGAATGTCATCTCTCAGGCCTAGTTATCATCCTGTTGTTTGACAGCGTGTTAAAGGGAATCTGTTTAAGCAAGGCGAGGCACAGAATCACTCATCTTGATTACATTATAGTGATTTGTGCATGAGTGATTCTGCACAGTTTGACTCTCAAACTCTCTAGTCCAGGGTTTTCAAAAACTCTGTTCAGCTGATTCAAATAACCAACTTATCATCAAGCTTTGATCATTTGAATCAGCTGTGTAGTTCTAGGGCAAAAACTAGAACGTGCATCCAAGGGGAGCCCCAAGACCGAGTTTAGGAAACCCTGCTCTAGTCTCGAGTCGATTTACTTGCTCTGATGTCCCACTATTCCCAACTACGCTCCTCTCCATTCACTACCCTACAAACAGTGAACTGATTGAGTGCAGTGAGCAACTGGTTTATACAGTGAGGGCAACGTTTCAAACGTTGCAGGTAGAAATATAATGAATAGAGTTGGCACCATTCCCCATACTTGAACAGACCCTTGATTGTAGAAGTCACTTGACCAACGTCTCTGTCCTCCACAGGTAAGGACCTCCGTATAAGCGCCTCCATGTCAGACACCATCTCCCAGCTGAAGACAGTCCTGGAGGGGCAGGAGGACATCGAAGTGGCCCACCAACGCTGGTTCTTTGCAGGTAAACTGCTCACAGACAAGATCCGACTCCAGGACACCAAGATACAGAAGGACTTTGTGGTCCAGGTCATCGTCAACAACTACTTACCAGTTACCAAACTCATGCCAAACTGAGGAGAAATGGAGAAAGACGGATGGGAGAGCAGGAGGAAAGGATTGAGATGAAAGGGGGACAGAGAGAGGGGTGGCGAAAGACTGGGATGGAGTGCAGGCAGAAAAGGATGGGGGAATGTTGGTCAAGGCCTTATTTCTCTCCTTGGGAAGTTCAAGCACACCGGGGTCATGTTCATTAGTGCACACCGTAGGAAAACGTAACAAAACATTTTGCAACATTTCTCATTGGTCATGTTCAGATGGCCCGAAATGTGGAAAGACTTTTCTTCCATTTCGTGCCTAGTGAATAGGACACTGGACTGTTGGTTGATGCAATGGAATGTTGGTTGCTGCAACAGAATGTTGTAATTAGTTTGTTTGCTTTTGTATTTCTTATCCTCTTTTTGTATTTTCCTAATGAGCCCACATTGTTACTGAGTAAAAATACACAAATTCTGCATAGCCTGGCAAAGCACTGACAAACTGTAGAATGAACGGGAAGAGAATCATGGCATATGGAGAAGAGATATTTCTCCCATGAGTCTGTCTGTCTACAAATCATTCCTTGTGAGTTTGTCCTTGTGGGACTTTGAACTGTGGAAAGTGTCCTGCCTGATGGTACAAATATCCTATTGGATCTCTATCTATACTGAAAGCCAATCGATTTGTACCCTATCGATTGTCTAATGTTTACCTAATGGGAGAGAATAATATTGACAGATTTATGAACGAAAGTGTATGTACTGTTTCAATACTTGTTGGATCATCATATACAAATATTTGAAATTTTACGTGACAAGGTTCATAAAAAGTCAACGATTTGAGGAAAAAGTGAATATACAGGTTTATAAAGGTGAAAATAGCAGATTTGATTTCCATCTACCGTATTTTTCGAACCAATTATGGAGAAAATGCTGGAAAGTGTATGAATATTTGTTAATGAATTTATTAATAAATATTCTAAATGTAAACTGAAGTAGTTTGTCCTAGTTTGTATTGAAAATTCATCCTTAAGTACAGATGCTAAATATTATTAAAAAGTTACATTTTATCTTCACCCAAAGAATATAACTAGAAACAGTCATTTTTCATTACAAATTGTGTCTTCCTTTAGCTGTTCAAAAGTTTTTATGGTAGTTAAAGAGGTTTATATGTTTAAATTGCTATCATTGAACATTTGAAGCTAGTAGTAGTGATTGTATTACAAATAGCAGTACAGTAGTAATAATATCAGCAGTGAGCGACTATGGTCATAGTGAGCGACTATTTGTTTCCATGTTCCCTCTCCTCACCGTCTCTCCTTGATTAGTTTTGACATTTTTCAAAATGAGGCAAGGAGAGAGGACGGAGGAGAGGAGGCAGGCGGCGAGTAAAACCAATTGAGATTCTGCCAGCGTAGGTAGCATAAGTGTAACCACATGTAACATACAGTATGGATTTGCATTAGAATACGCATCAAAAGTCCTAATGCAAAGTTACACCTCACTTTTCTATTTTTTGAGTTATTATATAAAACTGATCAGAATTCCGAAGTCATAACGGAAAAACATTTGAGGGGTGTGAAGTAATATGGAGGACCCGGCAAGCCAGCCTATTCCCTATCATGTAAACTTCAAAAGTATAACCAAATTAAAAGAAAATGTTTGCACTCATCATGAATACGGGTTTCAATTTAATTTTCAGCCAACTTACAAGCAAATACTTTACGAATATATTGTTACAAATCAGTTGCAAGGTTGCTAGCCAACTAGCATGCTAACGTTATCCCTACTAGACAAATAGCGTTAGTCCTACCAGTCTGCTCATTTTAAATTAGCACTTCATGAGTCAGCCAGTTGCTATCTTACTTCTACATTAAAGTAAACTAACATTTTAAATATTATTAATCATTAGTTATAATAGAGACATGTGGGGTGCCATAGTCTAGGGTCTACAGCAGAAGTTAATGGTTATCTGTAGGAGGAATGTATATGGTGGGTGCAATTAAGCTTGGAATGTGCTGAGTGCAGGGAAAACTATCACATGTTGGCAGGCACTGATAAGGGTGGGGAGCCGTGGATTAGTGATGAAGGTAGCCGAGGTCAGGTCAGGTCACGTTAAAGGAGAAGGAGAAGTTTATTTCCTGCGTCACTTAATTTCCTGCCTAGCAACAGAGATGGCGTGTTTAGAGAGGAATAGGAGATTGCACCCAAAATTGGGGTATATATATATACACACCACCACTATTGGAAATGTGTCTTTGTCTGTTCAGCTGTTTGACCCTTTGGGGTGAATAAACTTGGTTTAAGCTTTCATAGAGTCCGTCGAGTTCTTACTCTGATATTTAGAACCTAATACTCCTAAAAACCAATGAGGAGATGGGAGAGGCTGGACTCGCAGCACATCAAGCATCACAAATAGAACCAATAACTATTTTAGCGCCTGGCTACGCAGACACTCGTTGATGCATGCAAGCAGTGTGGGTGCAACGATTGAATAACATGTGTAAATGTATTTTGCAACGCTCGCGCACGTTACGAGGGTGGTGTGGTAGGAATGTAACTCTGAAGGTAACGTTAGCTAGCTCTCTAATTATGATAGGAAAACCTATCTAAAAAAATAAAGGAGAGCAGCACACTCTAGGGGCTCAGATGCAAAAATATTTACGTCCAACGTTTCGACAGACAAGCTGTCTTCATCAGGGTATAATGACAAACACTGCGGGATGACCATTAGTAACACACTACGCCGTCATGGATTAAAATCCTGCAGCGCACGCAAGGTCCCCCTGCTCAAGCCAGCGCATGTCCAGGCCCGTCTGAAGTTTGCCAATGACCATCTGGATGATCCAGAGGAGGAATGGTAGAAGGTCATGTGGTCTGATGAGACAACAATAGAGCTTTTTGGTCTAAACTCCACTCGCCGTGTTTGGAGGAAGAAGAAGGATGAGTACTACCCCAAGAACACTCAGTAAGAGCATTGAAGATGGTCGTGGCTGGGTCTTCCAGCATGACAATGACTCGAAACACACAGCCAGGGCAACTAAGGAGTGGCTCCGTAAGAAGCATCTCAAGGTCCTGGAGTGGCCTAGCCAGTCTCCAGACCTGAACCCAATAGAAAATCTTTGGAGAGAGCTGAAAGTCGGTATTACCCAGCGACAGCCCCGAAACCTGAAGGATCTGGAGAAGGTCTGTATGGAGGAGTGGGCCAAAATCCCTGCTGCAGTGTGTGCAAACCTGGTGAAGAACTACAGGAAACGTATGATCTCTGTAATTGCAAACAAAAGTTTCTGTACCAAATATTAAGTTCTGCTTTTCTGATGTATCAAATACTTATGTCATGCAATAAAATGCAAATCAATTACTTGTACTTAAATTACAATGTGATTTTCTGGATTTTTGTTTTGGATTCCGTCTCTCACAGTTGAAGTGTACCTATGATAAAAATAACAGACCTCTACATGCTTTGTAAGTAGGAAAACCTGCAAAATCGGCAGTGTATCAAATACTTGTTCTCCCCACTGTATATCTTTGTCTGTCATGACTACAACACAAAGCATATTGAAACATGGTGACAGCGTTACTCAAAAGAACCTGGATCTCATCGATGTAAATGAAGAATACATCCCAGGCGGCAGTTTGAAAAAGTTCCGCGTTTACAGGCTAGACATAGCGCCGAACGTCAATGTTTGCTGGGTATCGTGAGTGACTATGCTAAAAGCTAGCTGGTTATTGAATACAAGAAGATTTGTGAGTAGCTAACGTTCCATTTTACAAATAAATCGGCATGAAAAATAAAAATGTTTCATGCAAAGTCAGGGCCAAGATGAGTGTTTATTTATTTATCTGTTATTTTACCAGGTAAATTGACTGAGAACACATTCTCATTTGCAGCAAAGACCTGGGGAATAGTTACAGGGGAGAGGAGGGGGATTAATGAGCCAATTGTAAACTGGGGATTATTGGGTGACCGTGATGGTTTGAGGGCCAGATTGGGAATTTAGCCAGGACACCGGGGTTAACACCCCATACGATAAGTGCCATGGGATCTTTAATGACCTCAGAGAGTCAGGACACCCGTTTAACTTCCCAACTTCCCCTTGAGCTCCATACTGCATCGCAATGCGCCTCCCAAATGTTGTAACAATGCAGAGGGCTCTGTATAGCTCCGCATTGACATGACTGGTTGACTGTAGGTGGGGGCGGTACATCCTGTAGAAACACAAACTCACTTCCTTGACAACAGCTCTGCACTGCTCCGCAAAGCGCAAGAAGTATGAATGCCCTGACTTCTGCTGTGGCCGTATCACCATAAATGCTGCATGGCCAATCTTTCCAGCAAAAAATCTTTCCAGCTCTTTCCCTTTCGATAACCACTCAGCATGAAAGGGAAAATTCTAATGCTCTGATCCAGTGGAAACGTCATAAAATAGGCCTACCTGATTACTTCTTATCAGTGCTCGACTTGGACTGAAATAGGTTCCGATACTCATTTTGGGTGCTGGTACTTTTTATATTTAGGTGCAGGAGCTCCACAATAGTTTTTAGCTAATATTCTATAAGAGAAACAGGAGCTCAAGCAGTGAAACATTTGAGGTGCAGGTTCTCAGCTCCAGTGAGTTCCTGCCTAAATCAAGCACGGTTTCGACAGCTGTTACTGTTCTGAGCTCACTAGCACAGGAAACTCTGAGGGCCCAGAATATTTTATACAATGTTGCAAGGTTGCTAGCATATTCGGGCCGGACCTAGTTAATAGTTGATACATAGTTGGCAATAGAAGTTACTTTTTAGGTTTTATACTTTTCTTTTAGATTTGGATCGAATTTTGATTAACTACATGTCAATGATTTTGAGATATGAAGACGTTATAAAAAATTTAAAAAACTGTTTCACGTAAATTTGCATACGAAAACCATAACTGTCACTCAAATCGGTAGAAATGGTAAGATAAATTGACATTCCATATGAGAAAGGTTGTATCCTATTGCCGGGAACTTAAGGAGAGTAATGGCAGAATCTGCGAAAGCAAGCAGGAGAATAATCTTCTTCTTTTTTTTTAGGAGGTGGGGGTACTTTTACACATTTTTCTGCCCAATTTCATGATATCCAATTAGTAGTTACAGTCTGGTCACATCACTGCAACTCCCGTACGGACTCGAGAGAGGCGAAGGTCGAGAGCCTTGTGTCCTCCGAAACACGACCCTGCCAAGCCGCACGGCTTCTTGACACACTGGCGACCGAGGTCAGCTTGCAGGTGCTGAGCCCGCCACAAGGATTCACTAGAGCACGATGGGTCAAGGACATCCTAGACGGCCAAACCCTCCCCTAACCCAGACGACACTGGGCCAATTGTGCGCCACCTCATGGGTCTCCCAGTCATGGCCGGCTGTGATACAGCCTGGGTTCAAACCTGGGTCTGTAGTGACTCCTCAAGCACTGCGATGCAGTGCCGAATACCGCTGAGGCATAGTTGGGTCAGGTTAAGATTTTTTTGTTCTGGTTATCTAGATCTCTGGCGCCTTATTGAGGCATTTGTCTTATTAAAACACATTTGGTGTGTCTTTATATGGAAAATTGACGTTTAAAAATTTGGACCAATCGATTGATCGAAAGAACATACAACATTTGGTCGACCAAGATATTTTGGGGTCGGGGCAGGCCTAGTATACAGCAATAGTTGAATTGGATGGCATTGACTAGAATACAGTATATACATATTAAATTAGTATAACAGTATGTAAACATTATTAAAGTGACAAGCATTACATTATTAAAGTGACCAGTGAGTCCATGTCTATGTACATAGGGCAGCAGCCTCTAAGGTGCAGGGTTGAGTAACTGGGTGGTAGCCGGTAATGACAGTGACTAAGTTCAAGGCAGGGTACTGGGTGGAGGCCGGCTAGTGATGGCTAATTAACAATCTGATGATCTTGAGATAGAAGCTGCTTTTCAATCGCTCTGTCCCAGCTTTGATGCACCTATACTGACCTCGCCTTCTGGATGATAGCGGGGTGAACAGGCAGTGGCTCGGGTGGTTGGTGTCCTTGATGATCTTTTTGGTCTTCCTGTGACATCAGGTGCTGTAGGTGTCCTGGAGGTCAGGCAGTGTGCCCCCGGTGATGCGTTGGGCAGACCGCACCACCCTCTGGAGAGCCCTGCGGTTGCGGGCAGTGCAGTTTCCGTACCAGGTGGTGACAAGGCCCAACAGGATGTTCTCAATGGTGCATCTGTAAAGGTTTGAGGGTTTCCCTTTCGATAACCACTCAGCAATTTCTTCAGCCTCCTGAGGTTGAAGAGGCGCTGTTGCACCTTCTTCACCACACGGTCTGTGTGGGTGGCCCATTTTAGATTTTCAGTGATGTGTAGGCTGAGGAACTTTAAGCTTTTCATCTTCTCCACTGCGACCTGTTGATGTGGATGGGGGCATGCTGTCTCCTGAAGTCCACGATCAGCTCCTTAGTTTTGTTGATGTTGAGGGAGAGGTTATTTTCCTGGCACCTCTCCGCCAGGGCCCTCACCTCTTCCCTGTTGGCTGTCTTGTCTGCAAACTTGATGATTGAGTTGGAGGCGTGCGTGGCCACACAGTCATGGGTGAACAGGGAGTACAGGAGGGGGCTGAGCATGCACCCTTATTGGGCTCCTGTGTTGAGGATCAGCTTAGTGGGGGTGTTGTTTCCTATCTTCACCACCTTGGGGCGGCCCGTCAGGAAGTCCAGGACCCAGTTGCACAGGGTGGGGTTCAGACCCAGGTCCCTGAGCTTAATGATGAGCTTGGAGGGTACTATGGATTTGAAGGCTGAGCTGTAGTCAATGAACAGCATTCTTACATAGGTATTCCTCTTGTTCAGGTGGGATAGGGCAGAGTGTAGTGCGATGGTCATTGCATCGTCGGTGTATCTATTAGGGCGGTATGTAAATTGAAGTGGGTCTAGGGTGTCAGGTACGTTGGAGGTGATATGATTCTTATCTAGCCTGTGGTGATTAATTGCAATGTCAAGGTGGAAAGGAAGTCCAGGAAAATAGATATTATTGTGGATGAGGCGGAACTGTTCCATGGACTGAAAGACTTCTCGGCTGAGGAGTTGCATGGAGTAACGTCAAAAGCCTTTACCATCCTCTCAGGTCATAGAACCTGAGAAGGGAGATTTGAAGATGTTTTTATAGTTTTATTTTGGGTGGATTAAGTTTTTCCTGTCACGTATGGGCTTTATTTATACGTAGTTTTTTCAACCCCGTCCAGTTGTTGGCAGTAATAAACCTTTTGGGGTTGTAGTCTGACATAAAAGCCCCAGAAGAAGAAGAAGACTTGGGTGATCGCATCCCCCTACGTCATCAGGAGAGCGACAGAGCCACTTGCGACAAATGCTTTGCTGAGCCTGAGTGGTTTGTATTATTTGAAAATATGGTGAAATCTGGAAAATTAAAATCTGGGGCCGCATCGAAACTGAAGCGATGGAAAAAGGGACACAGCAGCGACTCGAACCCCCAGACGAGCCGATTCAGACAGGCTGCCAAAAGCCGTTTCTTCAGCCGCCCCTCGGGTAAGCATTTGCAGCGTGCTCGGTCTGAGACGAGACAACACGTGGAAAGTCAGCCATTCAGCGAAGTTAGCAAGCAGTCTGTATTACACAATTTCTAAACAAAGAAAGGCTAGCTGTTTTCAACTTTTGTAACGTGCCCAACTTTCTGGAAAGTTGTCAGTGTCGTTTGAGTCCATTCTCATTGCTGTGTTAATAATGCAGCTATGCTGACATATGAGCCATATCATATGCTAGCTCCAACTAGCCTAGTGCCGACCATAGTAGTTCTAACTAACACAATCCTATGCTACGGGCTTTGGACTGTTTTATGGTTGGGCTCATCGTGACCTAGAAAGTTTTGTTAGTGCAATACACTATTTAATGGAATATTCCTTAACATTCGACCCCAAAACAACCCATTTCTATATTTAAGCAACAAACCACCTGAGGTATGACGGATCACAACTGCGTTTATACAGCGGGTGGGTCTGATCCTGAATGCTGATTGGTTAAAAGCGCATTCCAACCGGTGTCTAATTCCACAAGTTACCACCAGCTAAATCTATGACATTAAAAAGCCTATTTACTCTTAGAAAGAGGAAGGGAGGCGCTATGGTACACAATAGTACATTTTGGTAGACCGAAGGTGCTCTTTGGCAAAAGGGGTAAATTGGTCATCAAAAAGGAGGACCAAGGCATTCTTCATATAATTAAACAAAGTTTCTCAAATCCGACGCGTTTGTATTATTTTTTTGTAGTCCCTGATTAAGGTCATGCAGATGAAACACGTCGTGTTTTTAAAACTTTGTTTCTATTGAACATGCCATACTAAAGATGTTTTAATTAATTATATGAAGAGTGCCTTGGTCCTCCTTTCTTTTCGATCAGCCTATTTACTCTGTTCGGTCTGTCTGCGCAACCCACTGTCTCATCAGCCTAGGCAGGGAAGTTATAAACTTGATCTCCACTTTAAAAAGCATCTAGACATTATCGCACACTTATTTTAGACGAACTTTTAGTTTAACAGCGGGGATTTGTGTAAACCTTACTGTCTGTCTCCGACATTTGCAACATGGTTAAAATATTCAAATTCAATCTCCAACTGTACATTGTAATGCACGTGTAACGTTAGGGTTCGGGAGTCAGGCCGAGAGAGAGAGAGGGAGGTAGGCAGTGTTTCTCAGAGAGTCGAAATCATGAATCAGCTGGCATAGTTTATGGATGTAAACAGACGTGTAAATTGAAAAGAGGTGAAATGAAAAGAAGTGCAGCTAGTTTGCTGTCTTTCCAGCTTCAGTTTGAAGTTGTTAGCTGTGTTGTTGGCTAGCTCCTCTGAACAACAGTTGTCCTGACGAGAGAGCACAGATTCTATGCCAGGTGAAATCGCGCCTCATTAGCTCATTGTTATGGAAGTATTCAAATACATTTCACTAGAAAACATCTTAAACAAATGCAGCTACTGTTATTCTGTTTGCAATGTTTGACGTGACTGTAAGTTGGCCGTAGTTGGCTATCAAGCAAGGGATAAGAACGTTGCAATCCAGTGTGGCAATGGAACATTTGGAAAGAACGACAGGATCGCGTCCATAGATACAGAACAGAAAGACTGAACGACTGGGTCTCGTCCATAGATACAGAACAGAAAGACTGAACGACTGGGTCTCGTCCATAGATACAGAACAGAAAGACTGAACGACTGGGTCGCATCTCTGGCAACCGAACCAATAGAACGACCAGCCGGCTTGGGTAGCAACCCTAGATTTGTTTCGGGACAATATCTTGTGCAAGAATGAAATAGTATGAATAAATTCATCTAAATAAGTTGAATTAAAATACGTCAATCATTATTTGAATATGTTGGTAACTCGTTTTGTCTCGTGCCTAACACCGGTTCCATAATATCCTCCGAACACAGACTTCTTGGGCATTGTCACTTTATTAGAAAATGATTGAATTTGTAATTGCATTACCCAATTTTAAAACAATCATCCACTAAGAGGACCTAATGTCAGTCAGTAGTACACGACCCTTAGATACTGTTATCTTCTCTCGCTCTCCAGAGAAGAGTGACCTGACAGTTGATGCACTCAAGCTGCACAACGAGCTGCAGGCAGGAACCCTGGAGAGGGGTGCGGGTGACCGGGGAGATGCCTGTATGGAGGAGACGGCAGAGCAGGCCCTTTCAGAGAGGAGCGCAGGGACCTTCCTCAGTGGGTTGTCGGACTGCTCTAACCTCACCTTCAGAAAGGTGCAGCGCTTCTGGGAGTCCAACTCAGCTGCCCATAAAGAGGTGTGTAACTCTGGGGGGCTGTACTATTCTAAATGACCTGGTAAGTGTACGTTCGGAAAGTATTCAGACCCTTTGACTTTTTCCACATTTTGTTACATTACAGCATTCTAAAAATGATTAAATTCTTTTTGTTCCATCAATCTACACACAGTACCCCATAATGACAATGCAAAAAATAGTTAAAAAAAAAAAAATGTTTGCAATTTATTAAATAACATTTACACAAGTATTCAGACCCTTTACTCAGTACTTTTTTATTGGGTAAGATGCTACAAGCTTAACACACCTGTATTTGGAGAGTTTCTCCTAATATTCTCTGCAGATCCTCAAGCTCTGTCAGGTTAGATGGGGAGCGTCACTGCACAGCAGTGAGAGACTTGTCTCGTAGCCACTCCTGCGCTGTCTTGTTTAGGCTGTGTGTTCAGGTTTGTTGTCCTGTTGGAAGATGAACCTTCACCCCAGTCTGGGGGCTCTGGAGCAGGTTTGCATCAAGGATCTCTGTACTTTGCTCCATTCATCTTTCCCTCAATCCTGACTAATTTCCCAGTCCCTGCCGCTGAAAAACATCCCCACAGCATGATGCTGCCACCACCATGCTTCACTGTAGGGATGGTGCCAGGTTTCCTCCATACGTGACGCTTGGCATTCAGGGTTTTCTTGTTTCTCATGGTCTGAGAGTCTTTGGTTGCCTTTTCCAAGCCGGCTGTCATGTGCCTTTTACTGAGGAGTGGCTTCCGTCTAGTCACGTTACCATAAGGTCCTGATTGGTGGAGTGCTGCAGAGATGGTTGTCCTTCTGGAAAGCTCTCCCATCTCCACACAGGAACTCTAGAGCTCTGTCAGAGAGACCATCGGGTTCTTGGTCACCTCCCTGACCAAGGCCCTTCTCCCCCGATTGCTCAGTTTGGTCGGACGGCCAGCTCTAGGAAGAGTCCTGGTGTTTTCCAAACTTCTTCCATTTAACTTCTTGCGTCGAGCCATCCCGGATCCGGTATCGTGACTACAGCCTCAAGCTCATTACCATAACGCAACGTTAACTATTCATGAAAATCGCAAATGAAATGAAATGAATCTATTTGCTCTCAAGCTTAGCCTTTTCTTAACAACACTGTCATCTCAGATTTTCAAAATATGCTTCTCAACCATTGCAAAACAAGCATTTGTGTAACAGTATTGATAGCTAGCGTAGCATTTAGCGTTAGCATTCAGCAGGCAACATTTTCACAAAAACCAGAAAAGGATTCAAATAAAATAATTTACCTTTTGAAGAACTTAAGATGTTTTCAATGAGGAGACTCTCAGTTAGATAGCAAATGTTCCGTTTTTACAAAAAATATTATTTGTGTTTTCAAATCGGTCCATTTTCTTCATTCTTCATCACGTTTGGGTAAGAAAAAAAACGAAAATTAAGTCATTAAAAATTTTCCCAAATTAACTCCATAATATCGACAGAAACATGGCAAACCGATGTTTAGAATCAATCCTCAAGGTGTTTTTCATATATCTATCGACGATAAAATCCTTCGTGGCAGTTGACTTTCTCTTCTGAAGAAATGGAACGCGCATGGACCTACAGATTACGCAATAATTTCGACACAGGACACCGGGCGGGACACCAGGTAAATGTAGTCTCTTATGGTCAATCTTCCAATGATATGCCTACAAACACATCACAATGCTGCAGACACCTTGGAGAAACGACACAAATGGCAGGCTCATTCCTGGCGCATTGACAGCCATATAAGGAGACATTGGAACACAGCGCCTTCAGAATCTGGGGCATTTCCAGTATGAAACTTAATCTTGGTTTCGCCTGTAGCATTAGTTCTGGGGCACTCACAGATAATATCTTTGCAGTTTTGGAAACGTCCGAGTTTTGTCTTTCCAAGGCTGTCAATTCCATGCATAGTCGAGCATCTTTTCGTGACAAAATATTGCACTTAAAACGGGCACGTCTTTTTATCCAATAATGACATAGCGCCCCCATAGGTTGAAGAGGTTAAGAATGGAGGCCGCTGTGTTCTTGGGGACCTTCAATGCTTCAGAAATATTTTGTTACCCATCGCCAAATCTGTGCCTAGACACAATCCTGTCTCTGAGCTCTACGGACAATTCCTTCAATCTCATGGCTTGGTTTTTGCTCTGACATGCACTGTCAACTGTGGGACCTTTATATAGACAGTTAAGCCTTTCCAAATCATGTCCAATCAATTGAATTTACCACAGGTGGCCTCCAATCAAGTTGTAGAAACATATCAATGGAAACAGGATGCACCTGAGTTCAATTTTGTCTGTGAATGCTTATGTAAATATGGTATTTCCGTTAATACGTTTTCAAACATTTCTAAACATGTTTTCGCTTAGTCATTATGGGGTATTGTGTGTAGATTGATGAGGGGAAAAAATGTATTTAACCAATTTTAGAATAAGGCTGTAACGTAAAAAACGTGGGAAAAGTCAAGGGGTCTGAATACTTTCCGAATGCATTGTATGTTAGGGTTTGGCCGGGGAAAGGCCGTCATTGTAAATAAGAATTCGTTCTTAACCGACTTGCCTAGTTAAATAAAGGTGAGATGAAAATGTTGTAACAGAAGCTGACATCAACGGTGTACCACTGTTGTGTTGATGTTATGTTCACCTCTCCGCTGCATAGGGTCTAAACCAGTAACTTGTCAAAGATATTCACTATTCGTATCGGTCTCGTCCCATAGATATGTGCAGTGCTGGCTGCGGTGACTGAGGTGATTCGATCTCAGGGAGGGAAGGAGACGGAAACAGAGTACTTTGCAGCTCTGGTGAGTAGGGCCTAATTACCGCTTGTGCCTGTCTATCATAGTTTCAATATCACTAGATGAATGACCCTCCTACAAAGGTATAATTGCGTTGGATGCTTGCACGTGCGTACGAACAGGAGGCATATTAAGATGAATGTTATTCTCTGTTGCATTATGCTCCTGCAATGAAGTCGATCAGAATTCATACGTACAGTGGACAATACTCTGGTCTAACCAGAAGAAAAATAGTTTGTTTTCAGACTAAACTTGGTGTGTGTGTGTGTGTGTGTGTGTGTGTGTGTGTGTGTCTCTCTCTCTCTCTCTCTCTCTGGTTTCAGATGACCACCCTGGAGGCAGTGGATTCAGGGGAGTCTCTGGCTGCTGTAGCCTACCTCCTCAACCTGGTTATGAAACGGTTAGTCCCACAGTTCGTCACAGCTCTCGCCCATGCTAACTGTGGTCACTAGCTGTTTCCATAAACTTGTCCAGTGATTTTTAAATATTTTTTTATTGTCGACATTTAGAAAAATAGATCCGACATTTACCTGCTAGGGTGTGTTTTCATTTATACTGAACAAACGTGTAAAGTGTTGGTCCCTTGTTTCATGAGCTGAAATAAAAGATCCCCGAAATGTTCCATATGCACAGAATGCTTATTTCTCTCAAATTTTGTGCACACATTTGTTTACATCCCTGTTAGTGAGCATCTCTCCTTTGCCAAGATTATCCATCCAACTGACAGTTGTGGCATATCAAGAAGCTGATTAAACAGCATGATCATTACACAGGTGCTCCTTGTGCTGGGGACAATAAAAGGCCAGTGTGCAATTTGAGGGACACTGCATTTGGCATGCCGACTGAATGAATGTCCACCATAGTTGTTGCCAGAGAATTCAATGTTAATTTCTCTACCATAAGCCGCCTCCAACGTTGTTTTGGAGAATTTGGCTGTACGTCTACCGGCCCCTTTAAAAAATGTCTCCTATATCTGCCATTTCCATTACACACGTCACAATTATATTTTTTGCGACAATGCTTTTGTCAAATAAACCTGGGTCAATGGAAACCTGCCTACTGTCTTAGGTCTGACTGTGGTTTATGTGTTTTAAGTATTTGTTAAGTGATTTGAATATGTATGTTGTGTCCCTCAGGGTTCCAGCACCAGTGTTGATTTCTAAGTTCTCTGACACGGCCAAAGCTCTGATGGACGTCATGTCCACCCTGGCCAGCTCAGAGTCCGCCTCCGCACTCAGATGGGTGAGTGTGTGTGTGTCCGTCCGGCGGCTACCTTTTAACATAACTTTATTTAAATGTTCAATGTGTGTTTTCTTTCTCCAGATCCTGTCGTGCCTCTCCACTCTTTTGCGGAAGCAGGATGTCACAGTGTGGAGTTACCCGTCTACTCTGCAGACATACCACGGTCTACTCAGCTTCACTGTCCACAGCAAGCCCAAGGTACGCGCGCCCGCGCAGAGAGTACCTTATATTCACAATCATTTGGCAATCAATTGTTTCCACTCTCCACCTCAGATCCGTAAAGCAGCGCAGCACGGTGTGTGTTCCATCCTGAGAGGCAGTGACTTACTGTTTACAGACAACGCCCCGACCCACCACCCTGCTGCCGCGATGGCCGCCAAGTTCTGCATCAAAGAGATTGAACAGGCAGGAGGTACAACCCCCTATTTGAATACAGAGGCAACGATTTAAGTCTGTCATTTTATTTATGAGGTCCGTTGTTTTAACTCTGTACTCTCAAAGCTTTGATTGACAGGGCTTGCGGCTTGTGATTATGCTACTGCAACACTGTCTTTAAGAAGGTCTGAAGCAAAGCTAGAGAACTCAAATCGCCCCTACATGACCCTTTAACCTCTTGCTCCTACCTGGCACGCAGGCGTCCCATCTAGATCTCTGGAAATGCAAATGCGCTACGCTAAATACTAATAGTATTAGTTAAAACTCAAACGTTCATTAAAATACACATGCAGGGTATTGAATTAAAGCTACACTCGTTGTGAATCCAGGCAACAAGTCAGATTTTTAAAATGCTTTTCGGCGAAAGCATGAGAAGCTATTATCTGATAGCATGTAACACCACAAAAGACCCGCAGGGGACGTAAACAAAATAATTAGCATATTCTGCGCTACACAAACCGCACAATAAAATATAAAACATTCATTACCTTTGACCATCTTCTTTGTTGGCACTCCTAGATGTCCCATAATCACTATTGGGTCTTTTTTTCGATTAAATCGGTCCATATATAGCCTAGATATTGTTCTATGTAGACTGTGTGATAAACGGGAAAAAATAGCGTTTCATAACGTAACGTCATTTTTTTAAATTCAAAAAGTCGACGATAAACTTTCACAAAACACTTCGAAATACTTTTGTAATGCAACTTTAGGTATTAGTACACGTTAATAAGTGATAAAATTCATCAGGAGGCGATGTAAATTCTTTAGCTGTCAGTTTCGAAAAAATGTCCGGAGAGTTCTGTTATAGTCACAGCCGTGATTTAACCAGTTTTATAAACGTCTGAGTGTTTTCTATCCACTCATATGCATATACTATATTCCTGGCATGAGTAGCAGGGCGCTGAAATGTTGCGCGATTTTTAACAGAATGTTCGAAAAAGTAGAGGGTAGGAGTAAGAGGTTAATTAAGCTTCTCTGGATTTGTTTTTTTTTATTCAGGCAGTAAGGAGGACACCACCACCCTGCACGTCCTGGGTCTCCTGAAGGACCTCATGGTCACCTTCCCTCTCAATGCCGTCAAGTCCTGCTGTGAGACTCTGCTCAGGGTGATGACCCTCAGCCACGTGGTGAGAACACGCATACCTACATACATACACACACCTCACCTTCCCAAACTGACCTCTCCCTGCTTTCTCTCTCTAGTTGGTGACAGCATGTGCCATGCAGGCCTTCCATAAGCTGTTCAGTGGGAAACCCAACCCTGTTACCCTGTCTGCTGAACTCAATGCTCAGATCATCACGGTAAGGTCACAAAGCTAAAGTCACAGCCTGGGATCCAAAAACACCACCACATATTCATAACCCCTTTACACTGTAAACCTGGGCTGAAAATGGTTAAATGGGTTAACGGTGCTGTGTTATGTTCTTTCTCTCTTCAGGCCCTGTATGACTACCTGCCCAGTGAGAATGACTTGCAGCCTCTACTAGCCTGGCTGGCTGTAATGGAGAAAGCCCACGTTCACCTGGCCAGGTAGGGTACTGCACCTGGGAGGGTACACTACACCAGGGTACACTACACCTGCAGCAGTAAAAATATAGTTAACTGAATGTTCACTCTCTCTCTCCTCAGTGTTCAGTCGTCTCTAAGTCTGGGTCATCTCCCTCGTCTCTTCTCCACAGCCATGTCCTGCCTCCTGTCACCTCACCCACAGGTCGTCTCTGCTGCCACCAATACACTCAAGGTAAGATACTTCAAGCTCACCACTTTGTTTACACCTACCCTGTTAAGTGGCCCTAACTGTGCTCGTGTGCTGTAGACTCTGCTGTCGGAGTGTGTGGCTCCTCGCATGGAGGAGATCGGCCCCGTCAGCCCCACCGCTTCCTCTGGAAACCCTTCCTACGTCTGCAAGATGTTCCGGTGAGACTCACACACACTCACCTAGGGATAGTGCGCTCGCTCACTAGGGCTGGGTGATACGGCCTAAAACTTATAGCCGATTCATGTTCTCTTTTTTTCGCTAAATAAGCTTTGTTGCATAATTAAAGGTATTTCAAACAGTCAGGAATGAAGTTATACCTAGGCTAAACATAAGACTTCAACCATAAGACCCACTAATAGTTTAATTGTTATATCAAAATAGTTTAACCTGTTTTTGCAATAGTCACTGATCTGGCTTTCAAGTCGCTCTATAAAAATGACCTTTTTGTTACAAGTGTAACTAGAACCATGCACATCAGCTATTAATGACCAACTTCTGGTAGAAGGCATTATAGACAATTAATACAGGTCACATCAAGGACAAGCCCACTGAGTAGCCAGCTAATCTTTATATTTAAAGTCTAGCCAACTTTGATCTATTTGCTTGCCTACAAGGTATAACTGTTGAGCAGTTATGAATACACCCTTGTCTGTCTCCAACTGTTGGGACAACATACCCTGTTCACTTTCTTTTAGATGTTGAAATCAAAATGGCCTACCTGGATAAGAAGCTTATTTCTCAGAATGAGAACGAGTTGCCAATTCCTTACACAAATATATTTTTATGCCCAGTGCACATTTTATAAAACACAGACTACGGCGCGCGCGCGGCATGAAATTGAGTATTAGTTTTCCACAATCATGTTCATTGATACTCCTGTCTTAGTAGGCTCTGCCCAGTCCAACATTTTGGGAGTTGATACTTAAACGGGTATTGTTACGTAGGTAAAGTTTTCCTCTATTAAGTTAAAATAATGTCTCGATGTCTTTCTGTGTCCATATGACCGATTTTAAAAAATATATATATATATATATATATATTTTTTAATCCTGGACCAAACCTCAAATGCAAATAGTGAGTGGAAACTGCTTGTCAGAGAGGAGGAAGGGATCTTTCGTCTCTTTGTTGTGAGTGGCAGGGGGAGGGGCTTGGTGTCTGCTAATGAAACAAAGAAAGTCCTTGATTTTTTTGCGATTTGGAACATCAAGCTAACTGACTCACGCAGGGGTCAAGGCATAATTAAGGAGTTTATATATAGATATTTATGTTTTGATATCCAGTTTTATGCTGCCTCTGTGTATTGTAGTATCGTGGAGGAGGGTCTGTCGTATCGTTTCCACGCCTCCTGGCCGTTTGTTCTGCAGTTGCTGGGCTGCTTCTACAGAGCAGCAGGGAAACACACACACCCGGTCATGACCAAGGTAATGCTCCCCGACAGGACCAAGTTAACACACACAGTGGCTTTGTCATGCCCAACTACTTACCACTTGTTCTAGAACTGGACAATAATTTGAACTTTGTTTCTCTCAGTCTCTCCAGTCTCTAGCGGACCTGCGCTCCACCCCCCGGTTCCCGTTCTGTGGTGAGCTGGACCTGGCTGTAGGTGGCGCTGTAGAGAGCATGGGACCTGAAGTACTGCTGACCGCTGTACCGCTCAACATCACTGGACTGGAGTATGTCTGCTACTGGGATTACTGTTTGTTACTAAGTTATAGCTGTTTATTACGTTAGTGGATTGTATTGTATTTTTTTACGGTTAGTTTGTATTGTGTCTTTTCAGAGTTGACCAGATTAATAATTGTGTGTGTGTGTGTTGGCAGAGACAATCTGGAGTTCCCTCGTAGTTGGTTGATCCCTGTCATACGGGATCACGTTAAGAACACGCAACTGGCTTACTACACATCATATCTCCTGCCGCTCGCTGCCACGCTCCGACAGAGAGGTAAATAATGGTCTGTGTGTGAATGGGTGTAAGCGTAAACAATGCATCGCTCATTTCTGTGCCTGTCTGTGTTGTAGCTGAGGAGCTGGAGAAGGCTGGACAGAAACTGGAGGCTAAAGTCTACAAGACACTCCAGCTGCAGGTAAGAATCTTGTTAGATTAGGTCTCCATGCAGTGAGGGTGTTCCATTTTTATATCTGTCATTTATACCACGGCATTGCTGAATACTCCATTCTGATTGGCTAGAAAGGGATTCTAGAGTCGGCGTTAATATATATCTCTGAAGTAGTTCCAACAATGGGCACCTTTTTACTGTTCGAAATCACTATACCATGTAGTAGGGATGCACCGATATGACATTTTTGGCCGATGCGATATGTTCCTAGACAAAAAACCCAATACTGATATTTAAAAATGTAGCAGCCTTTTTAAGCATTCTAGTGCAGTTAAATAGCTGAAACACACACTGACCAAAAAGTTATTTTGGTGGCATGTACGTATGTCCCCATTACCAGTAAAACATAATCAAAATCTTTTTCTTTCACTTACTTGCTGTGCTGTTTCATTGTTCATTTGTTCCGTCGTTTCATTCTCAACAGGGATTTCATCATACATGTCAAGCAGTGACGTTTCAGCTCTGTCTGTCCGTGGCCTCTTTTGTTGTGGGTCCTCTTCGTCGGTGCGCACTGTGTCTGTTTCCATCTTGTCCAGCTGTCTAACATTTCATGTAAACCCTGTTTCCTGTCTGCATCGAAATAGCGGTCCTTGTACCTAGCATCGAGCATGGGTGCAACACAGTAAAGAGGCTCAGAGAGAATGCCTGTTAATAAAGAAATAGCGGTCCTTGTTCCTAGCATCAAGCAGGGTGGCAACACAGTAAAGAGGCTCAGAGAGAATGCCTGTTAAAGAAATAGCGGTCCTTGTACCTAGCATCGAGCATGGTGGCAACACAGTAAAGAGGCTCAGAGAGAATGCCTGTTAATAAAGAAATAGCGGTCCTTGTACCTAGCATCAAGCAGGGTGACAACACAGTAAAGAGGCTCAGAGAGAATGCCTGTTAAAGAAGTAGCGGTCCTTGTACCTAGCATCGAGCATGGTGGCAACACAGTAAAGAGGCTCAGAGAGAATGCCTGTTAATAAAGAAATAGCGGTCCTTGTACCTAGCATCAAGCAGGGTGGCGACACGGTAAAGGGGCTCAGAGAGAATGACACCGACTCGCTTGTTCACAGCCTCTGGTAGAGTACTTTTGCGAGTTGTAACCCCACGGTCTGTCGGCAGTTTTGTTGAGCAGGCGTTTCAATGCCATGACACCGGGAATCACGTCTGCTGCAGACACAGTTGATCAGCTTATTTTTTGAGTCAGTTGTTCGAATGGAGCTTGGAGTGTGTTCATGTTTCAAACATCTCAAATGCCATTGAACTGGCAGCAGCGGTAAGAGAACCAGCGCATTCGGCTTTCCTCAGTACGAAATCATCGTTGACCCACTGTGCTGTCAGACTCCGCATGCTCATGGGGCTGACATCGCTGGTCCAAATGTCAGTCGTGAAGCTAATAGCAGTGACGCCCATAGCAAGTAGCTCATGGATGGGCGTTTCATTGGAAACGGAGGTCCAACAACGAAAAAGCATTGATTTGGGCTCCCGAGAGTGACACAGTGGTCTAAGACACTGCATCTCAGTGCTAGAGGCTTCACTACAGACCCTGGTTCGATTCCAGGCTGTATCACAACCGACCGTGATTGGTAGTCCCATAGGGCAGCGCACAATTGGCCAGCGTCGTTGGGGTTTGGCCGGGCTAGGCAGTCATTGTAAATAAGAATTTGTTCTTAACTGACTACTTAAATAAATGTTTAAAAAATAATATTTGTTTCTAGAGACTTGTTTTTTACAGCGTCTGATGACCTTAAGATGGTGAGCTTTGAATATGATTTTCTCTGGTCCTTCTTTTACTATGTTGCAGTCATGACGCAAGTTGCGCTCGTGCTCTCATACTCCAACATGCTTTTACGTTTAACCAGCTGTTTTCAGTTGAATTTGGTTGTCATATTGGCAGATTTTCCTGACTCCTGGCGAGACAGGAACTTTTTCTGTACCAGCCGAAATCGCTCATCTGCATAGTCTACTTGTTATGGATGTATCCACATAAATGTCACTAGAAAACAGCTTAAGCCAATGCTGTTAATCTAGCGGCACTGTTTGACGTGACTTTGTTAGCTGTGATTGGCTAGCTAGAAGGCAATGAAAAAGAATGCTTCCAGCCTGCGTAGCAATCGAATATTATAATTAACTACTGGTGCACGTCTCCAGAAACCTTTTACCAAAATAACAAATGGCCAGTCCGCTTCTCTAGCAATCTAACCAATAGAACGAATGACCAGGTTTCAGTGGAAGGATGAAATGGTATGAATTTACTTACCGACTGAAAGTATCGATAAAAGTCGATTCGACCAGTAAATTTGTGCTTTAGTTTTGTTTGGCAACCTTGGTATGGGTGGAATAAACCGCTCCTCATCGTCCATTATCCCCCCCCCCCCCCCCCCCCCCAAAAGGACAGTCAGTGTTTATCCCTTACATATCTACCAGACTTGAGTGTTGTCTCTCTCCTTGCATCCCTGTCAAAGCTATTGTGTACTTCCTGTCATAGCTGTACTACTCCTACTTAGGCCATATACATTTATTGACATGTTTAACGGATGCCCCTCATTTTTCTTAAAAAAACAAAAAATTGCTTCCAGTAAAGAGAGACAGAACTTTCTCAAATTATGGCTGAACTATGCCTCTTAAACTCATATCTCTTGATTAGGCTGCTAGGTTTTTGACTATAATTATTATTATTTTTGCTCGCCTCACTTTAAAAACAACATTTAATACAATTTGTATGGCCTCTTGGTGTTCCCGACACTGAGGTGTTGTGTGTCCCTGTCACATCTGCACCATGATAAGGTGTTTAGTTTTCTCCTGGTGATATGGTGTGTTCTGTGATAGTGTGTCCATTCCTGGACCGTGTCCATTCCTGGACCGTACTCACTGGTGTGTTTCTGCTCCCGTCAGATCTGGACCATGCTGCCAGGGTTCTGTGTGGGGCCCTTGGACCTGCTGGTGTCGTTTAAAGGTGTAGCAAGGGCACTGGGCATGGCCATCAACGAACGGCCTGACCTACGACTGACCATCTGCCAGGCCATACGCACACTCATCACCAAGAGCTGTAACACCGGTACACGCACGTACACAAACATAAAGCCTAGGCATTAGCTCAAGTTTCTCATCATGTGATGATAGTTCCCAGAACCACCTCTATTACACACACGCTATGTAGGTCAGTTGCTAAACGCTCCTCTGCTATGTTCCCCCTGTAGAAGAGGAGAAGGCGGAGGTGGGGCGTTTTGCTAAGAACTTCCTGCCCATCCTGTTCAACGTGTTCAGCCAGCAGCCTGCTCCTGGAGACATTGGCCCCTACAGGATGGCTGTCCTAGACACCATTAAAGTCTACCTGACTGTCACAGACCCACAGGTACACACTCTGGCTCCTTAACGATCACAGTTTTTCTTTTGATTTCCTCGCCTCCTTCTCAAAACGCAATGGAGGACAAGTTCCAAAATTCCTCTCCTCTCTGACTTCTCCTCCCCTGAGTTTTGAGAAGGCGAGAAGAGAAGATTCATGGAATCTAGGAAAAACTGAGAGCCTCTTTCATGCTCATTCATTTAGAGACCCACACCTCCATGCCTCAACAAAATGCCTAAAAAAAATGTACGTTTTGTCTCCTCCTGGTGGTGTAATGTTTTACCTCTCAGATGGTGTGTACCTTCCTATCGAAAGCTACAGAAAGACTCAGCAGCCCAGACAGCACTGAGTTCATACGGTAGGAATGTGCTTAGTTAGTTGTGTTTGGAGTGAATTATAAGATTACATTTCTGTATTACAATTACATTACTGTACAATGCCAAGACCACATTCCTATTAACATTTAACAAAATGAAATCAAAATCTTACATCTGTGTCTCCCCCCAGGTTGTCTGTCATGGACCTGATGGTTGCCATGGCACCCTGTGTAGATGAGGTCACAATGAGTCAGACCTTTGAGCTGATTAGGCCATACCTGGAGGTTAGGACACGTGACATTTTGACTGCGCAAAGTTGTGGAGATGTTTTCCAAACCAGCCATATTGTTTTAAATGCTAAACACGTCACTTTTAAAAGTGCGCAATATATTGTTTAGATTACCAGGAGTTGAATAACAGATTTATTTCCCCCCCACAGCTCATACGTGTTTCCCTTTCTGATTTTTGGGTGTGTAGAATAAGGAGCCACACATGCAGAAGAAGGCATACCGCGTATTGGAGGAGATGTGCGGTGGAGAGAGGGAGGAGTGTAGATCTTTCGTTCTCTCTCACCTAGAGACGCTCAAACACGTTCTGCTGGGGACACTGAAGAATGCTTCATCTCCCGCCAAGAGGGTAAGACTGTGTGTGCTCCTCGCCCTTAACTGAGTGCAAGGACGGCTCAACCAGCTTAATTTTGTCTAACTCTCCCTCTCGTTCCCTTTTCCTCTCTCAGCCCAGACTAAAGTGTCTTATCCACATTGTGAAACAGCTGAGTGATGAACACAGAGACTTCATCACTGCCCTGCTACCAGAGGTATACACACACACACACACACATACTCACGCTAGCACTCACACACTTACACTATTCTTTAACTCTCCTAGGTGATCATATGTACTAAGGAGGTGTCAGTGGGAGCTCGTAAGAACGCCTACACTCTACTGGTGGAGATAGGAAACGCTTTTATCAGGTTCTGTGGAGATGCCAAAGGTAAGGATTACTCGACCAGAGGCGTTTGGTTAGGCTTACATGTCCTCTAGATTCTTACAATCACGTAGAGTTACTCCCCGTCTTTCTGTCCCTCTGTAGAAGCCTTGGAGCAGTACCTACTGTTGGTCTACGTGGGGCTGACCGGCTCGGTCACGATGATCACATGTACAGTCCTGGCTCTCACCAGACTGGTCTTTGAGTACAAAGGTAAATCCCCTCACACTGACACTGTTTACGGTGTGTGTTTATGGTGTGTTTATGTCCCTCTAGTTCAGGGCTTTCAAACTTGTTTCATGGAGGGTCGAGTGTCTGCTGGTTTTCATTCATTCTTTCCTTTCAATTTGTATCCAATTAAGACGTAGACAACCAGGTGAGGGGACTTCCTAACTCATCAGTGACCTTAGTTGATCAATCTAGTACATGGGAGGAGTGAAAATCGCAGACACTCGGCCCTCCGTGGCATGAGTTTGACAGCCCTGCTCTAGTTGATTTCATCACTGGCGCAGCTGTTACAAAGTGTGTGTGCGTGTCAGACTCTATAGACATGGGATCGATGGAGCACCTCCTACACAACGTGTGCCTGCTGCTGACGTCTCGGACCAGGGAGATTGTGAAAGCAGCGCTCAGCTTCGTCAAGGTCATCCTCTTCGTCATGGACCCCAAGACGCTGGCTGGACACGTCACTGTGATGGTAGGGTTGTGTGCGGTTTGTGTTGGGTTTCTGGGTCTGTGTAGCAGAACCACTTATGTTGGTGCTGAAGTTGGTTTGCAGAACTTTGCTTGAACATGGTTGTGTCTCTCAGATGGAGGGTGTTGGGAACATCAAGGATGACGTTAGAAGACACTTCAGGACGAAACTGAAAAACATTTTCACCAAGTTCATCAGGAAGTTTGGGTAAGTTTAGGAAACATATTTGATTTGACACTTCACTCTAGTTTGCTTGCTAGATGATTAGCCTTATGTGGATCTGAGTTGAAGAGTGGCATGCTGTAGCTGTTTTTATCAATACCCACATGGCAGTAATGGACAGGGACATACGTGGATATTGTACACACATTGGCATAGATGTTCCATATCCTGTATGATGCGTGTTTTGTCCGAGGTACTTGGTACACCCCTAATAATGATGTCATTCACACAAGGGGGGGCACGTCTGAGACCTCTCTCTCTCACACACACACACAGTCAGTTCGCTGAGCCAGTAGATAATCTTTGGGAGGGATGTGCGAGAGGGACTGATTTTAAGTGAATTAATAAAGTTTGTGGCAATACGCTTTGCATATTTTGCGGGCGTTTCACAAAGAACGAGGGGAGTTTATTGATGTTAGCTTCAACTGTAAGCTAGCAAGGAAGGTTAGACGGCCAAGCTGAAATCTATCGGTATTGCCTTGCATTGTGAAGGCATTGTTTTTCTAACAGTTTCTGCATGCCGTGTCGCATTATTCAAGAGTGTTAGCTCCCCACTCATGCTGCACAGAAGGGGGACATCAGCTGCGCTGATAGACTGACTTGATCCGTGAGACACAGTTGACATTACCGGCAGCAACAAACTCTAGTACCGAAAACGTATTTCATGTTCAGTATTGGAAAAGGTACAGAAGTTTCCGTACGCCGTTCAACACTACATGGACATATGGTTTACATTGTTTTCATGCTCATCAAACCATTGTGACCACACTTGCCCTATGGATGGGGGCATTGCCATGGTAGCCAAAATACCGGCCTGCCCCACATTTTTATAGATGACTTTAAGCATTATGGGATGTTAGTCGGGGATGTTATACCTACCTACAGGGGTTCTAAAATCCCAAATCAAATGGCTAAATGATCCATGGTATGACTATCTTACAACAATTCCATATGTTACCTAGATATTGCGAACCAAGGATGTAGACTTAACTCCGGAAGGGCTTAACTCCGGAACCTGTGTGGAAGTATCTGCTTTCAACATATACTACCGGTCAAAAGTTTTAGAACACCTACTCATTCAAGGTTTTTATTTTTTACCATTTTCTACATTGTAGAATAATAGTGAAGACATCAAAACTATGAAATAACACATCAGCACTCCATCAGTCTCCTTCTTGGTCAAATAGCCCATATTAAGCATGGAGTTAAAGTCAAAACTGTTCGCTGCTCTGGCCACCCAATGGTGGAACAAACTCCCTCACGACGCCAGGACAGCGAAGTCAATCACCACCTTCCGGAGACACCTGAAACCCCACCTCTTTCAGGAATACCTAGGATAGGATAAAGTAATCCTTCTCACCCCCCCCCCCCCCTTAAAAGATTTAGATGCACTATTGTAAAGTGGCTGTTCCACTGGATGTCTTAAGGTGAACGCACCAATTTGTAAGTCGCTCTGGATAAGAGCGTCTGCTAAATGACTTAAATGTAAATGTAAATGAGTTGTGTTGGGTCATTGTCCTGTTGAAAATCCAATGATAGTCCCACTAAGCCCAAACCAGATGGGATGGCGTATCGCTGCAGAATGTTGTGGTAGCCATGCTGGTTAAGTGTGCCTTAAATTCTAAATAAATCACTGTCACCCGCATAGCACTCCCACACCATAACACCACCTCCTCCATGCTTCACAGTGGGAAATACACATGCAGAGATCTGTTCACCCACACCCAAAATCTCCAATTTGGACTCCAGACCAAAGGACAAATTTCTACCGGTCTAATGTCCATTGCTTGTGTTTCTTGGCCCAAGCAAGTCTCTTCTTCTTATTGGTTTCTTTGCAGCAATTCAACCATGAAGGCCTGATGGTGCGTGATGGTTTTTGTGACAGCACTTGAAGATACTTTCAAAGTTCTTGAAATGTTCCGTATTGACTGACCTTCATGTCTTAAAGTGATGATCGACTGTCGTTTTCTCTTTGCTTATTTGAGCTGTTCTTGCCATAATATGGACTTGGCCGTTTACCAAATAGAGGTATGTTCAGTATACCTCCCCACCTTGTCACAACACAACTGATTGGGTCAAACGCATTAAGAAGGAAAGAATTTCCACAAATTAACTTAAGGCACACCTGTTAAATGAAATGCATTCCAGGTGACTACCACATGAAGCTGGTTGGGAGAATGCCAAGAGTGTGCTAAGCTGTCAACAAGGCAATGGGTGGCTACTTTGACGAATCTCAAAAATAAAATATATTTGTATTTGTTTAACACTTTTTTTTTTTTTTGGGTTTCTACATATGTGTTATTTCATAGTTTTGATGTCTTCACTATTATTATATAATGTAGAAAATAGTAAAAATAAAGAGAACCCCTTAAATGAGTAGGTGTTCTAAAACTTTTGACTGATAGTGTACACTGAAATTTTTTTATTTTTATAAACACAACATGTAAAGTGTTGGTCCCATGTTTCATGAGTTGAAATAAAAGATCCCAGAAATTTTCCATACGCACAAAAAGCTTTACTCTGAAATGTTGTGCACAAATTTGTTTATCCCTGTTAGTGAGTATTTCTCCTTTGCCAGTATAATCCATCCACTTGATAGGTGTGGCATAGCAAGAAGCTGATTAAATCATGTGAAATACATTGATTAGGGCCTAATTCATTTATATTAACTGATTTCCTTATATGAACTGTAACTCAGTATAATTGTTGCATTTATATTTTTGTTCAGTGTACTTTATGTTCCCTCATTAACTCAAGTGTTTTCATTATTTTCGCAGTTACCTGCACGTTATAAAACATTCAAGTTAAAAAACAAGTGAAATCCATGACTGTACATTTAGGGCAATGTACATTGTGAAGAGGACTGGCCACCCCTCAGCCTGGTTCCTCTCTAGGTTTCTTCCTAGGTTTTGGCCTTTCTAGGGAGTGTTTCCTAATCACCGCTGTTTGGGGTTTTAGGCTGGGTTTCTGTACAGCACTTTGAGACAGCCCTTCTTACATCAGCTGATATATAAATACATTTGATTTGTAGGTTTGAGTTGGTGAAAAGCAAGCTGCCTGTGGAGCATCATAAGGTGTTGGTGAACATCCGTAAGGCTGAGGCCAGAACCAAGAGATCAAGACTGGCGGACGAAGACCACGACGACTCAGACAGCGGGGACGACCAGCCAAAAGCCAGGGGAGCGAGGTATACACACGCTACACTACTCTTGACTCCGTAATACACATCTTAACATTCGATTTGTGACTCTCTCTCTTCATCACTTCTTCTGTCCTCTTCCCTCTCTCAGTATTGAGGAGATCTTGGCCGAGTCGGACTCTGATATGTCAGATGACGAAAGGCCTAAGGGCGCCAAGACCCAGAAGAAGCCCACAAAGCAGAAGGGGCGGGCCTGGCTGAAGGAGGGACAGGGAGACGAACCACTCAACTTCCTGGATCCCACTGTCTCCCAGAGGGTCTTGGGTAATGGAGCCTTTACTCTCAACTTTGTGGTGTTGAAACTACTGCTGTGTTTCATTCCAGGGAGCGTATTTCCTTCCCTTTGGTCATTCAGATCAGGATGAAAAGTCTAGAACTACTGCTAACATCCACCCAGTTGTCTCCGATCAACAAAGAGAAGTGATCGAGGGAAGGAAGGATTGTCTGGAATGAAATATGACTGATGTTGGTCTAGATTTGTTCATTAGGACATGCAAAGGAAAATGTTTTAAACATTTTGCGATATGAAAATGAGCTGTTCTTATTTGACAAGTCAATGTAGTTTCTTGCTGTTAATGTCAGTTTTCTTTTTGGTGCTTAAGGATCACGACCCATGGTTTTTGGTAGACGGGGAGATTAATTGTTTTGTATGGAGAGTGTATGTATTGACCTGGGAGTGTGTGTGTGTTTCAGCCACCAACCCAGACATGAAGAAGAGGGCTAAAGTTCAGCACAACTTCAAGGTCACGTCAGACGGAAGACTCATCATCAAAGAGGACAATGACGAGGGAGACAAGACTAAAGGTAGTAGGACACACACACACAGACACCCAAACTCACTCTTTGTTATGGGAGGAGAGAGAGAAGTGATCTGAAATTCTCTTCAACCACATTTTCATCTACAACTAATTTTAAAATAAAAATATATACTTTATCTTCCAGTTTGTGGAAATGGAAATGAGTATTTTGCCTTCACCCACATTACTCAATCTCTACATCTAGTAATAGTCTATCATAACCTGCTTCTGCTTTCTCTTTGCGGTCCAGGTTGGGTTACTGTGTAGCTAAATTATGATGTGAAAAGAGCTTTATAAATCCACGAATCCATCTTTTTTGTTCACATTTCAGTATGATGTTTCTCTCTTCCCTTACAGATGATGAGGGAGAGATGAAAGACATTCTGGAGGAGGCTGGAGTCAAGAGTGTGAGTATCCATCAGCGTTGCCTACTGATTTTCCACGTTACCATGGGATCTGTGCTCACTGTGGCGACTTCCTTTCCTAGACGCGGTACACGACCTCCCCATGTCCCGAATAAAGCTCCTTTCATGTTGTAGCATCGGGACAATATGCACAAACACTTGTGAAACTGGCTTCATCGGAGGGATTATACAACCCGTTTGATTACAACCCAACCTGTTAAATGCGTCAACCCTAAAGTCCACTCAAGCCACATTTTCACTTAGGCTGCATTTACACAGGCAGCCTAATTCCGATCTTTTGCCACTTAATTGGTCTTTTGACAAATCATTTGATAATTGTGCAACATGTTAGAACTGGGCTGCCCATGTAAACGCAGCCCAAGTCTCCCATTGCTATTAATTAGGTTGGATAAAGTTAGGATTTGCCACAAAATGAATATCATTGTGTAAGAAGTTGCCTGCTGAGAGTTCTGACACAATGGTGGGAAGAGTACTGAATATTCTACTTATGGTAGAAGTACAGTTTAACCTCATTCGATGTAATGGCAAAACGTAGATTTCCGCCTAAATAGACATACCCAAAGGTACATGCTATTCATGTGTAATTACATGATTCTGACATGCAAAAACTTGGTATATATTTGGAAAGAAACATCTGGGAGATTATGAGGAAATGATAGGAGTTACAGTTGAAGTCGGAAGTTTACATACACTTAGGTTGGAGTCATTAAAACTCGTTTTTTTCAACCACTCCACAAATTTCTTGTTAACGAACTATTGTTTTGGCAAGTCTGTTAGGATATCTACTTTGGCATGACACAAGTCATTTTACCAACAATTGTTTAGACAGTGTGTTATAAGTGAAATAATCACAATTCCAGTGGGTCAGAAGTTCACATACACTAAGTTGACTGCACCTTTAAACATCTTGGAAAATTCCAGAAAATGATGTCCTGGCTTTAGAAGCTTCTGACACAATTTGAGTCAATTGGAGGTGTACCTGTGGATGTATTTCAAGGCCTACCTTCAAACTCACTGCCTCTTTGCTTGACATCATGGGAAAATCAAAAGAAATTAGCAAAGACTTCACACAAAATATTGTAGACCGCCACAAGTCTGGTTCATCCTTGGGAGCAATTTCCTAACACCTGAAGGTACCACGTTCATCTGTACAAACAATAGTATGCCAGTATAAACACCATGGGACCACACAGCCGTCATACCGCTCAGGAAAGAGAGGCGTTCTGTCTCCTCGAGATGAATGTGCTTTAGTACGAAAAGCACAAATCAATCTCAGAACAGCAGCAAAGGACCTTGTGAAGATGCTGGAGGAAACCGGTACAAAAGTATCTATATCCACAGTAAAAAGGAGTCCTATATTGACATAAACTGAAAGGTCGCTCAGCAAGGAAGAAGCCACTGCTCCAAAAAAGCCAGACTATGGTTTGCAGCTGCACATTGGGACAAAGATCACACTTTTTGGAGAAATGTCCTCTGGTCTGATGAAACAAAAATATAACTGTTTGGCCATAATGACCATCATTATGTTTGGAAGAAAAGGGGGGGGGGGGGGCTTGCAAGCCGAAGAACACCATCCCACCCATGAAGCACGGGGTGGCAGCATCATGTTGTGGGGGTGCTTTCCTGCAGGAGGACTGGTGCACTTCACAAAATAGATGACATCATGAGGAACGAAAATTATGTGGATATATTGATGCAACATCTCAAGACATTTAGTCGGGAAGTTTAAGCTTGTTTGCAAATGGGTCTTCCAAATGGACAATGACCCCAAGCATTCTACCAAAGTTGTGGCAAAATGGCTTAAGGACAACAAAGTCACGGTATTGGAGTGGCCATCACAAAGCCCTGACCTCAATCCTAGAAAATTTGTGGGCAGAACTGAAAAAGCATGTGCGAGCAAGGAGGCATACAAACCTGACTCAGTTACACCAGCTTTGTCAGCAAGAACGGGCCAAAATTCCCCCAACTTATTGTGGGAAGCTTGTGAAAGGTTACCTGAAACGTTTGACCCAAGTTAAACAATTTAAAGGCAATGCTACCAAATACTAATTGAGTGTATGTAAACTTCTGACCCACTGGGAATGTGATGAAAGAAATAAAAGCTGAAATAAATCATTCTCTACTTTTATTCTGACATTTCACATTGTTAAAATAAAGTGGTCATCCTAACTGACCTAAGACCGAGAATTGTTTTCTATTATTAAATGTCAGGAATTGTGAAACACCTTAGCCAAATACATTTAAACTTAAGTTTATGTAAACTTCCATATGTCCACAGTTTCTGGTTAGGGTTGATTCTAATAGTCACAGTGGGTACAACATCTCCTATACACTTCCTGATAAACTCAGTCACCGTATCAGTGTATTCGTCTATGTTATTCTCAGATGCAACCCGGAACATATCCCAGTCCGCGTCATCAAAACAATCTTGAAGCGTGGATTACGATTGGTCAGACTAGCGATGAATATTCCTTTTTCAAACTCCCGAAAGTGCCTAAACATTTAGCCTAGACTTATCCAATGTATTGTCCCCACATACAAATGAACTGTTTCTAAAGAAAAAAACATATAAAAGCAACAGATATATACACACAACAATATATAAAAATGTCTTATCAACTTGGTTACACACGTGTCCTTCACTAAAAAAGGTGCAAGAATAGAAATAAGCTGAACTATTTACAAAAGGCTTTTGTTTTGCATCAAAAGTGTAAATAGATTAGATTCCACTTTCACCATACCATGTGCATGTTGTGACTTGTCTTTTGGCATGCGAGTTGGATAGTGGCACTCACCTAGAGTGGGGGGTCTTGTTGATAGTTGTGAGGTTAATTTGGGCCCCCAATTCAGCCAACTGCTCTCGGAAGGCCAACTGGGAAAGAGGGGTTTGACCTTTTTGCTTTGGTCATCTGCTTGTGGAGAATTAAAGCTATTTTATTGTAGCAATGTCCACAAAGTGTTGAAATAGTCTTATACTATTTCCTGGTCTTGTGGAGGACCTGGTAGTAATGCAAATAGAAGCACAAATAAACAATGGTCATGAGAGTTTAGTGGCCTCTCCAAAGTTACAAGGATGAAACGGCATACAGTGAACTAATATGAAACATGGACAATAACTACTTTGGAATTATATAACATTGAAATGACTTGTTACATAGGCCTATGTAAACTAAATCAAAAAGCGCAAAATGCAGACAACTTAACTCTAAAAGGGGATCCAATCCTCCTGGAAAGCAATTGGCCAAGTCGAAATCCTCGTTGTCCAAATATTTTTCACGTTTTTTTCCCCCTCCCCTTTTCCCCCTCCCCTTTAGCATCTTTTATGCTAAAGCGATGTCACTTTAATTTCAGTCTGTTTACATTGTTAATGTAGCGTGCTCTGTGCTTCTTGTCTCTGAGCCAGGTAGCAATATTTTGCATTACGCATAAAAGGTTCTAGGCCTTGCTTTGTCCCACCCAGGTGAACTGCATATCCCTGGAAAGCTTATCTCATTGGCTACAAAACTGTCAATGTGCCATAACCAATCCCCTGTGTAATGGATGCCTACAGTGTGTAAGCAAGCAACATATTTTTGATGCGCAAAGATATAGTCACTCGGTGGGCATTCAATGTTGCTATTAAGTCATACATCTTCCGGTAACATTGTCAATATGTTAGATTTGTTCCTACCAACCTAAGGATTCATTTGATACCCCCATGTTGCTATCGGTCAAACACAGACCAAATCGAAGCTTACCTTGTAAGATGTTTGGTGAAAACGTTGAGCAAAATAAACAGTTTGACTCTTGGGGCTGGTGATCAATAACTAGGTCACAGGCAGACAAATAATATATTCCCATGATTTGTGGAGTCCTGGCTGTTGGTGTGTATCAACGAATTCAGTGTTTATTTTGTTTATGCTTCACATTGCTAACCGGAATGTAGGTAGTAGCCATCTTGAAATTAGGTCATCGGCTCGGCCTCCCCTTATATATTTGTATGCCAAAATATATGGTCGTAAATCACACCCAAGATTTAATTAAGATTAAGATTCAATTAATGTACAGTAGGAACTAGGTTAATTTATTTTATCAGTTGTAACAAGGCACATCTGTATGTTAAAAAAATAAAATAAGCTATTCATATGTAAATAAAAAAATCTATACAAAATAAAGTGCATAAACAAAGTTGCCAGACTTCAATATTCTTCAGACTCGAGAAATAAACAATTGTAATTATTTCAACCATCAATCACTCATTCACTCCTCTGTTACTTTAATGTAATGGAACTGGCTGATATTCACTCAATCACCCATTTACACTCTTTCCCTCACTCACAAGCTCCCCCACTCACCAGGGTGGAAAGAGTACTGAAAAATCCCACTCAAGTAGAATAACTGTTACTGACAAAAAAAAATACTTGAGTACCAGTACTCGTAAAAGCTACTCTGACAGTAACAAGAGTATTTGAAATGTGTTACTTCCTACCTCTGCTGACACAACTTCTGAAACCTCTGAACCCCCCCCCCCATCTCTTTCTCTCTTAGATAAAGACTAAGAGGAGGACATTCCGGGATGGTCACTACGATGATGACATGGAGATTGAACCCCAGCTGAAATACAAAGGTACAGCTGACTATAAGTCTGTCTCTATTTGTCTGTGTTTTCTGGTTGCTGGTCTCAGCCATCTCTTGTGTGTATGCATTCATGCATGTTTTCTTTCTTTCAGCTGGAGGCTCGGGGATCCACAGACCTCTGGGTGGGAGCAGAGACCTGGGGGGAGACTACAAGGCCAAGGTGACACATGCACACAGGCTGAAGTGTGTTTAGGTTGATTTCAAGCGGGGACTATTGGTCAGCTCTTTGTTGAATCTCCGCAAGGCTGAAGTGTGTTTTTTTTTGTTTTGTTTTTCTCCAGAAGGGTAAAGGAGATGTGAAGAGGAAAGGAAAGGTTGATCCATATGCCTACATTCCTCTGAGGAAAGCACAGCTCAATCGCAGGTAAACGCATAGCAATGAACTAGTAATAAACATAGCAATGAACTAGTAATAAACATTGTAGTAGAGTTGTAATGGCGAAAGCTTAATAACCCTTTGTTGTGTTTTGTGTGTGTAGGAAGAAAGCAAAGATGCAGGGCCAGTTTAAAGGCATGGTGAGAGGGGCCCAGAAGGGAGCGCAGTCTGGGAAGAGGATGCAAAGGAACAAGAGGAGGGCCTGAAAGGTTTACATCTCAACGGTTGAATGTGTGTCCTGCCTGTTGTCCAAGAGGGTCTGTGCATAGAAATCTAATTAAAGCTAATTCTATGGGTCTTAGTCTATGCAGTTTATTGCTCAGGCACCCCCCCATAACAAGCAGTCCATGTATGTCTGCGAGAAACAGAATGGGAGAAGGAACGAGAAGAGGATTTGAAAAGCTCTTCAAATGGATCTGTAGATTTCTCTTTTGGGGGTCTTGCCTAATTCCCATTGTTATCAATGGATACAATCAGGCATACACATGAAACTTTAGCTTTATAGGTGTGTTCAATTAAAATGTGTAATGATGGATAAACATCTGTTTTTAAATGTATTTATGTTCCCTACTTTTAAAGGATGGAGAAAAAAATGTTGATGGTGTGAAAATGAAGAGTGACTTGTTATTGCTCTGTTTGACCGCTAGATGGTGGTCTAGATTGCGGTTGAATATAAACAAGAGTTGGTTAATTCATATTCCAGCGCATGAAATTAGGATTACTGTTTGAATGTATTAAACTATTGATTCATCAGACTTAAAACAGTTTTCTTTGTTTAAGATTGGCATGAAGGAAATACAGAAGTGGGTTTTTGCCCAATTCAAAATCAACACCTAGCCCCAGACACTTCTCCATTTAGATTTGATTAACATCAGCAATATGGCTTCTTCTATAAGACGTACACTCATCCCTTTCTTCCAGATCTACAAGGCGGCATACCAAATTGGCTGTAGGGTTGGGGAGGCTGGGAGTTTATCCTTGGGAGGCTTTGGCTGTAGTGTTTGAATGAAGCAGGCCATCATTGCTGTGGGGGAGCCCTGTTCACGCCGTACTAAAGCAACTGAACAGGAGAGCAACAGAATGGCTCCATTCATAAAATGACTAGAGTACTACAACACTCCTACTGTTCATTGTTCTGACCAACCCCTCTGACACAGCAGAGCAAAGGAAGTCTGGCCTGCTCGCTCTCTCCTTCCTTCCCTCACACTCTTTCTAATCTCGTCACCCAGACACAAATAGCTGTGCTATGTAAGTCTCATGAGAGAATGCCCTCTGTAACCTGCGCAGATTTCAAGATAATGAAGACCATGAGACTGCACAAGGGTTGATGAGTGAGTGTGAGATCTGTCATCACTTGAAGCCTGAGTTCTTGTCTTTGGGCTTGTGCTCAGCAAATTATTCATGTAAATTTAAATATTTTAGGGGTAGGGTCTAGGGAGGAAAAGAGCAGGGGGGTGGGGGGCTAGGGAAAGAAGTGGGTTTTGTACAGACTAGGAAAGAGTCACCAGACACGCGAGTCGTGAAGCCGTCACATAATTAGTCGTAGGGCTGCACACGGAACCGATGACCATTTGAGTAATTATCTATCTAAACCAGAGGTTCTCTGAGGAGACTGTCCCATGCCTCTGAGGGGGTAGGCAGATGTTCTGGCACATTTACTGAAGATAAAAAAAAAAGTACATTTTATTAACCTAAAATAGTAAATATGTCTAGGTTTCAGCACCCGTAACTTATTTGTTATACTCGTCATATCAGCTCAACTGGTTAACATGACTTAAGGAAAGTCACTTGCATATAGGGCTGGTGTATAAATATACATCCCTTCAAATTAGCGGATTCAGGTATTTCAGCCACACCTGTTGCTGACAGGTGTATAAAATCGATCACACCGCCATGCAATCTCCATAGACAAACAGTGGCCATAGAATACTGAAGACCTATGGTGGGGAGAACAAGTATTTGATACACTGCTGATTTTGCAGGTTTTCCAACTTACAAAGCATGTAGAGGTCTGTAATTTTGATAATCTGGTACACTTCAACTGTGAGAGACGGAATCTAAAACTAAAATCCCGTATGATTAAGTAATTAATTTGCATTTTATTGCATGACATAAGTATTATCACCTACCAACCAGTAATAATTCTGGCTCTCACAGACTTGTTCGTTTTTCTTTAAGAATCCCTCCTGTTCTCCACTCATTACCTGTATTAACTGCACCTGTTTGAACTAGTTACCTGTATAAAAGACACCTGTCCACACACTCAATAAAACAGACTCCAACCTCTCCACAATGGCCAAGACCAGAGAGCTGTGTAAGGTCATCAGGGATAGAATTGTAGACATGCACAAGGCTGGGATGGGCTACAGGACAATAGGCAAGCAGCTTGGTGAGAAGGCAACAACTGTTGGCGCAATTATTAGAAAAGTTCAAGATGATGGTCAATCACCCTCGGTCTGGGGCTCCATGCAAGATCTCACCTCGTGGGGCATCAATGATCATGAGGAAGGTGAGGGCTCAGCCCAGAACTACACGGCAGGACCTGGTCAATGACCTGAAGAGAGCTGGGACCACAGTCTCAAAGAAAACCATTAGCAACACACTACGCCGTCCTGCAGCGCACGCAAGGTCCCCCTGCTCAAGCCAGCGCATGTCCAGGCCCGTCTGAAGTTTGCCAATGACCATCTGGATTATCCAGAGGAGGAATGGGAGAAGGTCATGTGGTCTGATGAGACAGAAATAGAGCTTTTTGGTCTAAACCACTTGTCGTGTTTGGAGGAAGAAGAAGGATGAGTACAACCCCAAGATCACCATCCCAACCGTGAAGCATGGAGGTGGAAACATCATTCTTTGGAGATGCTTTTCTGCACCGTATTGTGGGGAGGATGGATGGGGCCATGTATTGCGAGATCTTGGCCAACAACCTCCTTCCCTCAGTAAGAGCATTGAAGATGGGTCGTGGCCATGACAACGACCCGAAACACACAGCCACGGCAACTAAGGAGTGGCTCCGTAAGAAGCATCTCAAGGTCCTGGAGTGGCCTAGCCAGTCTCCAGACCTGAACCCAATAGAAAATCTTTGGAGGGAGCTGAAAGTCCGTATTGCCCAGCGACAGCCCCGAAACCTGAAGGATCTGGAGAAGGTCTGTATGGAGGAGTGGGCCAAAATCCCTGCTGCAGTGTGTGCAAACCTGGTCAAGAACTACAGGAAACGTATGATCTCTGTAATTGTAAACAAAGGTTTCTGTACCAAATATTAAGTTCTGCTTTTCTGATGTATCAAATATTTATGTCATGCAATAAAATGCTAATTAATTACTTAATTACTTCCCAGAATAGTGGAGGCTGTTGTAGCAGCAAAGCGGGAACCAACTCTATATTAATGCCCATGATATTGAAATGAGATGTTAGATGAGCAGGTGTCCACATACTTTTGGTAACGTAGTGTATTTAACAATTCTTTTAATTTTTAAGTTGGTACACAGAATAATAATGCTGGATGCAAATATTGGAAAGAAAATGCTTTAATGATGGACAAAATGATTTTCACTCTTAACAGATGAACACAAAGCAGATTATAATTTTAGTCTCTAGTGAGGGACCTTTAGCCTGGCCTCCAAACAAACATTGTAAAAAGTTTACGTTTGAGGTTACATTTAATTCATCATCAGCCTATCAAAGATATTAAACTTTTTCTCCACAAACCAATGGCATTTCTTTAAATATGTCAACTCGGCCAGCAGAGGGATATTGTAAACCTCCAATGTCAAGGTTCACAATATCCCTCTGTGGCCGAGTTGACCTATTTACGATTCAATCCATGTACGATTCAATACCATTACAATTTGATTTCTGTTCATAAGACAACACAATTTGAGGAAACAGAATTTGTCTGCACCTCCTAAAGACCAGAGGCATTTACTGTGAACTCAGTAGTTGATTTGGTATTCACCAAAATATGATATTTGCTGTCCAGCAACAAACCTTTGAGATCAAAGCCTGAACCCGTGTATTAAATAAATACCTTTGCTCTTGGTGGTGTGAGGAGAGTGTTTTGGGGGGTGTTACTACTGTGAGGGCGTAATAGGGGTTTGTCTTGTCCTCAGGGCCTGGGTGGCGGGCGAGAGGGAGGGGGGCCTGGGGGTGCACGGGCTGGAGGGGGGCCTGGGGGAAGTCGGCTGGACGGGGGGGCACGGGAGGGAGGGATGGAGACGGAGGGAGGAGTGGAGTGTGGGGGAGGAGAGGACGGTTGGACTAGAGGCCTCTGAACTGGAGGAGGGGGAAGGGTTTGAGAGCGACGGGCAGAAGGGGGTCGAATGGACTCCTTGGTTTTTACGCGTGTGAAGTTGATACAACGACCCTGCAACACAGACAGACGGAACCAAGTTAGACCAGGGGTTCAGAACACAGACGCCTTTTCCACAGTTAGTTACATCACTGTTTGGCTGCAGAGTCTTCTGATTAAAAGGTGACAAAGTAAACCAGCGTGTGTATATGTCCTGTTTGCATCAAGATAGGTGAAGATTGGGGGAACAATGCAAACTAAGAATAATGGTATTAGGGTGCTAATAAAAACAAGTGTTAAAGAATCCACTCCTCTAGGTGGTCCGAGTGTTGCAGAGAATTTAGAACTGGGCCGTTTAATTGGAAACAACTTTCCAGAGTCTGTAACACATCGTCTCTGAGCCCCCCCCCACACACACACACGCACACACACACGCCCTCTCAACAAAGCCCCTTTACAAGTCCTTCACACGTCATTAACTGGGCAGAATACATCTTCAAATCTCGAGGTGCAATGAGGGGAGAAATCAAAAGACAATGACTTTTTTATTTCTGTATTGTTATTTAGGGAGCCAATTTCAGATGCAAACACACTTTTCTGCAAAAAGACAAAGCATTATCTCATCTCTGTATGTTTTTGAGTCATCTTCCAGGGTTTTATTCATGCATAGGTATTGGATGTATTTTAAAAATTGTCATACAACTTAATGACAAATCAAAACAACAAAAGGCACAACGACAAAAAGTGCAACAAAAACGACAAAAGCACACGGTTAAAAAGCACATCAACTACGAAAAGCACAACAAGAAAAGGCACAGGGATAACGAGCTCAACAATATAACACAAAGCACTAAGACATCCAGATCAATTATGAAAATCTCCCATCTCTGACAAACACACACATCTCACTCTCCCATCTCTCCACATTACTCTCACTCTAATGCGCTCATGAATGGCCATCAGCAGGTTACCAGTTTCTGCCACAATGTGTGTGTGTGTGTGTGTGTGTGTATGTCATCCTCTGTGAAAGCGCGTCACCCAACCAGATGGGAAGTTGAAAGGCCACAAGCCAAATTGTGACAGAAGAGATTCCCTTTCATTGTCCCCTGATGGCCCTGTCACACAGCGGAGAGGAGAGGAAATAGGGAAAAGTAGGAAAGAGGGAGGAGAAGGCCCTGTTTATTAAATAGGCAACGCAAATCAGGACCTCCCATCTTCTCTCTCCACCAAACTCACATGAACCTCTGGCCAAATAGAGATATCACATCTGCAGGATAAGAGCGTCTGCTAAATGACTTAAATGTAAATGTAAATGTAAGGGTCTTGTTCCGCTATATGCATAGCGTGTGTAAGTGGATCCTTGGTTGTGTGATGGAGGGATCTTATACAGTTGCCTGTGAAGTGTGTGTGTGAGTGGATCCTTTTAAGGTCATGTGAGGTGACATGCAGAGCTGTCAGTTCAGAGCGCACTCTCATGAAACGCCGCGATGCGTGGGGTTTTGTTCTATCCTCGCAGGGACCTAAAAGTCCACACAAGGATAGTAAAACAAGGAAAATTCTCCCTTGTGGGGACATTTCCCACGAGGACAAAGGCTATTTTGGCTTTAGGGGGCTAGGATTACGATTAGAATTAGGAGTTAACCCTAAAGCTAGGGTTAGGTTTCAGGAAAATTCTCCTTCGTGGGGACATTTCCCACATCCACACGAGGACAAAGGTTAGTTTAGGGGCTAGGTTTAGGGTTACAATTGGGGTTAGGGAAAATAGGATTTTGAATGGAAATACATTTTAGGTCCCCATGAGGATAGAAAAACAAGTGTGTGGGTGTGTGTGAGAGAGGGACTGAGAGGCTGGGTATGCTGAGGGTTGTAATGGAGCTGTGTTTGTTTCCCACCAGAGGCAGGTTATGACTTGCCTGAGTAGTGAGTACCAGTATCTTAAGTTAACATTCCACTCCTTACCACTGCTTTCGGCAATCTTAACTATGATCTCAACTTTCAATATGCAGTTGTTGATTGGTAGTTGGAAACAACATTAATATTTTCCATGACGTTATGGAACACAGGGTGCGAGCAAATTTGGCGCAATGTTTTTGAAGAACAAACAATACCTTGATGACCTGCTGCGGTCATTCCCTTGTAAGAAGGCAGTGTCACTGCAAGATCACGTTGTTCAAAGTCAAGTGGCGAGAGAGGACTCCGGAATGAGAGAAAAAATAATATTTGGAAAATATCAGCCTACAAGATTTAATCGAGCAGTGTTTGCTTCAGTTGCATCCCATTAATGAGAGGAAAGAAACTAAAAAACCGGCCACCTGTCGTCATTCCTCGAACACATGCTGATCAGTGCTTGATATGAAAGAAGTATGCGAGAAGCACAAGAACTGTCCCCCCCCCCCCCCCCCCAAGTTGGTACATTAGACTGTTCGCCGAAATTCACAAATGATATTATGCTATAGAGACCTCTTATTATTTATTCACTGTTAAGGTTTCATACATATTGTCCATGACTAGTATTATTATAGCCGACATGAAAAAAGTAACCATTAATGACACTGGAATGCTGCTGTATCTGATCGCATGCAGGCCTACCATCTATTGCCGTTGTACACTTGATTGAGGCACTTAAACCCCCGCAAAGAAGTCAAACCCCCGCAAAGTAGAACTGCACTGTAAGTCACATGTGGCCAACCCACCGTCTGCAGAGCTCCTGGGTGTGCAGGCTTTGCAGGCTTGTGCAGATCCAGCCCTGAAACACCCAAGTATGCTTATCAAGGTCCTGTTGAGCAATTGGTGTTTAGGCTACAACGAGGTTAGTCCAAGGCTCGACGAAATGCCTGCACACGCAGTAGCTCTCCTGGAGGATGGTTGCTACCCTTGATATAAAATATTGTTTAATTACAACCAAATACTTCGTCGTATTTATATAAAATCATTCCCCAATTCAATTAATCGGGGATCAAATGGATAAGGCTACTTTGAAGTAGCCTAACTAGACATGTTTATATACAATACCAGTCAAAAGTTTGAAAAGACCTACTCGTTCAAGGGTTTTTCTTTATTTGTATTATTTTGTACATTGTAGAATAATAGTGAAGACATCAAAACTTTGAAATAACACATGTGGAATCACGTAGTAACCAAAAAAAGTGTTATACAAATCAAAATATATTAGAAATGTTAGATTCTTCAAAGTAGACACCCTTTGCACAATCTTGGTATTCTCTCAACCAGCTTCACCTGGAATGCTTTTCCAACAGTCTTGAAGTAGTTCCTACACATGCTGAGCACTTGTTGGCTGCTTTTCCTTCACTTTGTGGTCCAACTCATCCCAAACCATCTCAATTGGGTTGAGGTCGGGTGATTGTGGAGGCCAGGTCATCTGATGAATCACTCCATCACTCTCCTTCTTGGTCAAATAGCCCTTACACAGCCTGGAGGTGTGTTGGGTAATTGTCCTGTTGAAAAACAAATGATAGTCCCACTAAACGCAAACCAGATGGGATGGCATATCGCTGCATAATGCTGTGGTAGCCATGCTGGTTAAGTGTGCCTTAAATTTTAAATAAATCACAGACAGTGTCACTAGCAAAGCACCATCACACCGCCTCCTCCATGCTTCACAGTGGGAACCACATGCGGAGATCATCCATTCACCTATTCTGCATCTCACAAAGACACAGCGGTTGGAACCAAAAATCTCAAATTTGGATTCATCAGACCAAAGGACAGATTTCCACCGGGCTAATGTCCATTGCTCGTGTTTCTTGGCCCAAACAAGTCTCTTTCTTATTGATGTCCTTTGGGCTCCTGAGTGGTGCAGCGGTCTAAGGCACTGCATCACAGTGCTAGAGGTGTCATTACAGACCCTGGTTCAATTCCTGGGCTGTATCACAACCGGCTGTGATTGGGAGTCCCATTGGGCAGTGCGCAATTTGCCCAGCGTCGTCCGGGTAAGGTTTGGCCGGGGTAGACCGTCATTGTAAATAACAGTAGCAAGAAAAAGTATGTGAATTACATGGACTTCTGCATAAATTGGTCATGAAATTTGATCTGATCTTCTGTTGTGTTCTGACTTTATAAAGGCAGGGCAGGATGGATATAGGTCTGTAACAGTTTGGGTCTAGAGTGTCTCCCCCTTTGAAGAGAGGGATGACCGCGGCCACTTTCCAATCTTTAGGAATCTCAGATGATACGAAAGAGAGGTTGAACAGACTAGTAATAGGGGTTGCAACAATGACGGCGGATAACATTTTAGGAAGAGAGGGTCCAGATTGTCTAACCCAGCTGATTTGTAGGGATCTGGATTTTGCAGCTCTTTCAGAACATCAGCTGTCTGGATTTGTGTAAAGGAGAAGCGGGGAGAGGCTTGGGCCAGTTGCTGCGGGATGTGCAGATCAGTTGGCTGGTGTTGGGATAGCCAGGTGGAAAGCATGGCCATCCGTAGAGAAATGCTTATTGAAATTTCTGTTTGAAAAAGCTAGCCTTTGCTTTCCTAACTGACTGTGTGTATTGGTTCCTGACTTCCCTGAAAAGTTGCATATCGCGGGGACTATTCGATGCAAGTGCAGTACGCCACAGGGTGTTTTTGTGCTGGTCAAGGGCAGTCAAGTCTGGAGTGAACCAAGGGCTATATCTGTTCTTAGTTATACATTTTTTGAAAGGGGCATGCTTATTTAAGATGGTAAGGAAAGCACTTTTAAAGAACAACCAAACATCCTCTACTGACTGGACGAGGTCAATATCCTTCCAGGATACCCGGGCCAGGTTGGGTAGAAAGGCCTGCTCGCAGAAGTGTTTAAGGGAGCGTTTGACAGTGATGAGGGTTTGGTCGTTTGACCGCGGACACATAACGTACGCAGGCAATGATCGCTGAGATCCTGGTTGAAAACAGCAGAGTTGTATTTAGAGGGCATCATCCACTCTTTCCCCCTGTCTTTGCAAGCACTCACTGGAAAGGTCAACTGCTTTGCTCAGTCTGACCAAATAATCCAAGCAGCTCTCTGACTGTCTTGGTAAGGTTTCATAGAAGTATCCTAATGTAATTGAGGATTAGATTGTCTCTTCAAAGTGCTGCCTCAGGATATTGTATTTAGCTTCAGGGTCTCTGCTTAAGTGAACGAGAGGGTTTCCACAGAGCCCAATCCTGAATATGTCTTTAGCCCGCCCCATTAGTCAGTCCTGTATCTCTTGCCCCTGTTCTTATGTACTGCATCCCTTTTTGTCAAGTAAGCCTGCATACGTTCTTGCCATTCAGTCACTGTGCACCGGTATGTGCTATAAACCCTTGAAGTGGGGTGGTTCTCTGATGTCTGACTTCAGAATTAGATTGACCATTGACCAATCAGGTATTAGTACAATGGGCTGGGGAGTGCTTCGAGCAGCCCCTGCTAGACTCGTGGCAACTTGATTTCCTATTTCACGGCCCAGTTGTTTGACTAACTCTGCTAGGGCTATGTTGATCTGGGTCGCGGCCCAAATCTGTAGCGGTCGTTATATGTACCACGGAAAAACCAAGAAATGAAGAGCGACACCACGGCTGTCTTTTTTGGGCTTTAATGTAGATCTGCAATGGTATTAGCAAAAGTCAGGACAGGAATGAATCATTCTTCAATGCACTATCTGACAAGTTGTTATTTCTATCTGTGTCACTGTTTCGTGAGCAAATTAGAGCAGATGGTGTTAATACTATATAGCCTTCCGGGATTTTGTTTCAATCCAAGCACATTCTGCCTAGTGGCACAGTTTTGGCCGCATGAGAAGAAAAATGTGACTATTCAGCTAACCATCCTAAAATCTCATAAGAAAGGTGATGTTTTTGGTTTAACAGTAAAGCCATACTATGCAAATATATTTGGTTCTGTTATGTAAAATATAAAATGAATCATTATGTGATCTTCCAAGACATTGATTCAGCTTTGATCTAACTTGATTAAACAAGCACCATTGTGAGAAGTGGTAGCTTGACACGACACCAATGCTTCCACTGCAGCGAACGAAGCGCACCAGGTAGGCTATAGCCTACCTCCCGCAACATTTGGTGATGGCGAAACAAGAGACCACGTGTGGCTTTTATGAAGATCTGGGAATATTTGGCCAATGAAACATTTTTGGTTCGTCTCAGAGAATGTAAAACAGTTAGGGAGGGAGACTTTTAAACAGTTTTGCATGAAGAAGCAGCAAATATGTTGAATGAGCAACTAATGATCATGGAGAGCATCACACGTTTGAGGAAATTACAAAGGGCTAAAATGCGGGACTGTCCCGCACAATCTGGGACGTGGTCATCCTACTACCTGGGTGCCCAGGCCAGATGCATCGAATCCCCTTATTGAATATAACGGTTGTTCCCATTCAAGACAATGGTGGCATAATGGGTGGACTGGGGAGTGTACCCATAAGAGCAAAGCAGGAAGTTAAAGCATAAAGTAAAAGCAGGAAGTGTACCCATCAATCTGTGCTGTGATTTGTTGAGACCACTCAACAGACATTCCATTCCATTGTATGAGCCAAAGCTGATGTAATTAGCATCATTTGAATGTTACCATGGAAATTATTGCATCACAATACCAGGCAGCCATTGCGAGTTTTACAACGGGTGGGCCTAATCCTGAATGCTGATTGGTTAAAACGGCATTCCCGATGTGTCTATTCCACAAGTTAACACTGGCTAAATCTATGACTTTAAAATGCCTATTTACTCTGTTCCATCTGACTGTGCAATCCACTGTCTCATTAGCCCAGCCAAGCAATTTATCTCCACTATAAAAAGTATCTAGACATTATCTCACATTTCTTTTAGACTAATATTTCGTTTTCAACAGCGGAGATTTGTATAAGTCTTGCCTTCTTTCTCTCCGACATTTGCAACATTGTTTCAATAATCAAATTCTATCTCCAGCTGTCCTATAGTAATGAATGTGTAGGGACGAGACAGACAGACAGGCAACGTTTTTCAGCTAGTCGAAATCATGAATCAGTTGGTATAATTTTTATGGATATATACAAAGAAATGTCCATTGAAAACAGGTAAAATGAAACAAGTGCAGCTAGTTTGCAGTCTTTCCAGCTTCAGTTTGAAGTGATTGTGTTAGCTGTGTCGTTGTCTAGCTCCTCTGAACAACAGTGTCCTCATGAATGAGCATATTTTCTATGCCAGGTGTAATCGTGCCTCATTCGCTCATTGTTATGGATGTATCCAAATAAATGTCACTAGAAAACAGCTTAAACAAATGCAAATGCAGCTATTTTGCTGTTATTCTGGCTGCAGTTTTTGACGTAAGTGTAAGTTAGCCGTAGTTGGCTAGCTAGCAAGCAAGGGATAAGAACGTTGCCAGCCAGTATGGCAATTGAATATTGAGAACGAACGACAGGGTCGCATCGATAAATACAGAACAAAAAGACTGAACAACTGGGTCGCGTCTCTGGCAACCGATTTGATAGAACGAAGGACCAGCCGGCTTGGGTAGCGTCCCTAGATTTGTGTCGGGACTATATCTTATGGAAGGATGAAATGGTATGAGTAAATTAATCAAAATAAAGTTTTTAATTAAAATATGTCAATCATTATTTGAATATGTTGGTGACCCGTTGTATAAAAGTGATAACACCCTCGAAGACGGTGTTTTGAGTATATACTGGCTTGGTCTCGGGCCTAACAACACCCATCCCAAAATATCCTCCAAAACACCGGCTTTTCGGGCATTATCCCCTAATTACCAGTCAAATTGCCATGGTTAGAGGTTCCAAGTCTATTCATTCTGATTTCCATGCCCATGGGTTTACCGGAATGAATAAACCTGAGGTAGAGAATGGTGATGTTCTAGGTGGTCTACATAGCAGTAACACTACACGCAGCCACCAATGATTACATGACATGTTGTTGATGGCGTTGCACATTATACTGTCACCGCCATCATTAGGCTGAAAAGTTCAGTTGTGTCTCAAAATTACACTTGCACAGTGATACTTATTGTGTAAACCTGTTCAGCCATTTTGCCACCAGCTCCTCCTCGGTTGGTTTTTCAAACGGGGAGATGTTTGGAGGTCAGTCTGGTGTGTTAACTTTGAAGTCTTTGTTTATGACTCGTCTATCTTCCCGCCACTTGACAGCCTGCGGGACCAATCTGGTTCTAAAGTTGAATTTCTTCTCTCCAGACACTCACTTCTCTACCCAGTACTTGGCCTGTTTGGAATACTCGACACGGCTTCTCGGATCTCCTGAAGGATGTGTGACAATAACGAAACATTTAAATGAGTCTTAATTACTCTTTCCTTGCATTCTCCTGAAAAAGTATTGGAGAAGGCATGTGTGGAGAAACCTTGGGTGTGAAAAGGGTACGAAGGATACAAAGATGTGAGAGATTGAGCAAAGATACAATCTGAGATAGTATAGTTCATTGCCCTGTCCTCATGTCTGTTCCAACAACCCCTCTCTTTCCATTCCCTCCGAGGCAGGTATAAAATGGAGTGCACAAGCATGATGTCGTCAATCTGCTATTATTTTGAACCAAATCAAACTTCTACATAAAGTGGGAATAGGGTCTGGTTTGAGAGTAAGAGAAAAAAAATATGATTACACGTGATAAGAGGGAAGTAGAGTGGCTTGCGAAATGATTCACCCCCCTTGGCATTTTTCCTATTTTGATGCCTTACAACCTGGAATTAAAATAGATTGTTGGGGTGTTTGTATCATTTGATTGACACAACATGCCTACCACTTTGAAGATGCAAAATATTTTTTATTGTGAAACATACAAGAAATAAGTTTTAAAAAATAGAACTTGAGCGTGTTTAACTATCCACCCCCCCAAAGTCAATACTTTGTAGTGCCACCTGTTGTAGCGATTACAGCTGCAAGACTCTTGAGGGTATGTCTCTATAAGCTTGGCACATCTAGCCACTGGGATTTTTGCCCATTCTTCAAGGCAAAACTGCTCCAGCTCCTTCAAGTTGGATGGGTTCCGCTGGTGTACAGCAATTTTTAAGTCATACCACAGATACCACAGGCTTTGACAAGGCCATTCCAAGACATTTAAATGTTTCCCCTTAAACCACTCGAGCGTTGCTTCAGCAGTATGTTTAGGGTCATTGTCCTACTGGAAGGTGAACCTCCGTCCCAGTCTCAAATCTCTGGAAGACTGAAACAGGATTCCCTCATGAATTTCCCTGTATATGCGCCATCCATCATTCGTTCAATTCTGACCAGTTTCCCAGTCCCTGCCGATGAAAAACATTGCCACAGCATGATGCTGCTACCACCATGCTTCACTGTGGGGATGGTGTTATCGGGGTGATGAGAGATGTTGGGTTTGTGCCAGACATGCCATTTTCCTTGAGGGCCAAAAGCTCATTTTTTGTCTCATCTGACCAGAGTTCCTTCTTCCATATGTTTGGGGAGTCTCCCACATGCCTTTTGCCAAACACCAAACATGTTTGCTTATTTCTTTCTTTAAGCATTGACTTTTTTTCTGGCCACTCTTCCGTAAAGCCCAGCTCTGTGGAGTGTACGGCTTAAAGTGGTCCTATGGACAGATACTCCAATCTCCGCTGTGGAGTTTAGCAGCTCCTTCAGGGTTATATTTGGTCTCTTTGTTGCCTCTCTGATTAATGCCTTCCTTGCCTGGTTCATGAGTTTTGGTGGGCGACCCTCTCTTGTCAGGTTTGTTGTGGTGCCATATTCTTTTCATTTTTTAATAATGGAAATGTACTTCTCCACAACTTTGTCCCTGACCTGTTTGGAGAGCTCCTTGGTCTTCACTTGCTTGGTGGTGCCCCATGCTTAGTGGTGTTGCAGACTCTGGGGCATTTCAGAACAGGTGTATATATATATATATATATATATATATATATATACTGAGATCATGTGACACTTAGATTGCACACAGGTGGACTTTATTTAACTAATTATGTGACTTCTGAAGGTAATAGTTTGCACCAGATCTTATTTAGGGGCTTCATAGCAAACGGGGTGAATATATATGCACGCACCACTTTTCCATTGTTTATTTTGTATAATTTTTTGAAACTAGTAATTTTTTCATTTCACTTCACCAATTTGGACTATTTTGTGTATGTCCATCACATGATGGATTTAAATTACTGGTTGTAAATGCAACAAAATAGGAAGAACGCCAAGGGGGATGAATACTTTTACAAGGCAGGAGAGGTGAGAAAGGGAGAGGATCAATCTGTTCATAAGAGGCATTAAACCAGACAATGTGATGTGTCCTATACCTGAAGCTGTAGTGGCTTGTGCACTTCCTGAATTTCCGTTGTGATCCAGGATGACAAGAGAGGTCCTTGCCTCAATAAATGGATACTTAAGGTGAGCAAAACATGGGCTGTCTCTCTGTTGCAAGGGTTATTGATTCAACCTCCTACTCACAGAGAACAAATGGAAGTCAGAAGTCAAAATAAAATGAAATGGTAATTGCAGTCTATCAGGTGTGTGGAGTATAGTCTACCTTCGTATTATGTGTTGTTTGCTCCATAGCTGGGTTCATAGTAACTCCCTGATGTTGAGGGACCTCCTCGGCAGACCATAAAGGGGTGAGGCTGTAAAGGGCTTCTCAATTGCAAGCGCAGGACAAGTGGCATCTGGCTTGGTTTCAATGGTGATGTTGGTTGGTGTAGCAGAGATTCAGTCATTACATACACAGTTCAGGGCATAAGCTGATATTGTAAATGTTTTAATTGAAATAATGTAAAGGTTGGGCTAGTTTAACATCATTACAACTCATGCACCTAGCTAGGGCCAGAGCCATACATTTACCTATATGGCTCTGGCTACGGATAAGTGTCCTACTCATGGACCATAGCTAGGGCAAGGAATTGTATGCAATCAATAGCACTACAGGAAAATGTGAAGCCTAGTAGCAAAGAATATCTTATCAGTGTAATGGAAATTTTGTCACAAAGTTTTTTAAACAGTCTGTAGGACAGTATAACGTTAGAGTAAGTTAGTAGCTAAGCTACAAATATAACAGACTATTTCAGGGAATGGCAAACAAATAACATTATAAATGACTTTACAACACACCGTTGTAAGCATTTCACTGTACACCCGTTGTATTCGGCGCATGTGACAAATATGTCGGATGGTCTGCAGCCATGCCTGACAAACAGCTCCATCACGGACAGGAAAAGAGTGGAAATGTGCAGTGTACTATATTTGTATCTGACCGGAACATTATCGCACCCTGGTACAATGCACTTAATTTTGTCCAACTTGACTTAGCTACTCAACTACTAACATTGTTCACCTTACTTTACCTCAGAGATGACTAACCGCTAGCCTAGCTACTAGCTAACGTTACCATCGCTTCTTCTTTTTCTTCTTCTATGGAAACAGGATTCCCCCAAAAACTGAACTACCAAAAAACGACCCAAAAAGATATAATAAACTAAATCAACTTTTCTGTTAAAAAATAAAACAGATCTGATCCCCCTACACAGGCTCAAGGGGAACCTGGGAGGGCTGGTCTTCCGTCGACAGTACCCCTTTGCAAGTCTCCAGATGTAAAATCCTTGAGTCTCAAAAATAATTCTGCCGCAGCCACAATAATGTCCAGTTTCTTTGACTTCTTTGAGACTTGTGCTGTACAGTTTATAACTGTGGCAAAGAACGCAAAATAATCCACCTTTTTAACACACAGGATATATTTTGTCTAGCAGCAAACATTTACTACAGGCTGTTGTGTATCCACAACCATATCTTCACTAGCATCACTTGTTTTCTCAATTATTTTAAATCGCCTCCACATAGGAGATTCGATTGACCGCTCTAACTTTTGCCACCACAATTTCCTTCACCCTTAAAGGGCCCTCCAGGAACTCAGGATCATGATTCCCACCACAATTGCAACACTGTCGTCCTTCTACACACCGTTCTTCAATACACTCTGTCCGTCTGCACACACTTGAAACATGGCCAGATCCTTTACAATTCTTACACTGTAATGGTTTGGGGACGAACGCTCTTTATCAAAAAACAACAGGACCGACAGACTTTCTTCTTTTTCTCCATTCACCCAGCGGGTCAGAGGCCGTACCAACTACACCAGGAATTCTCTTCAGGTATTCAACTTGAACATCTGTTGTCACCCCTGAGATGACTTCTTTGACGGGTGCTCTACTCCGAATTTCAAAACACAAAACTTCTGTTGTCCGGATTCTTTTGAGGCCCGCTGTAATCTTCCTCTGCTCTTCAGAAATACAATTAATCCAAATAAAACCAATCCTGGTCACGCTGACAGACTCCACTTTTCCAAGCACATACTTCCCAATTTTTGATAACTCAAACGAGTTTCCCACATATGCATTATTATTCAACCAACGCATCCCAATAAGAAGCGATTCATTATCATTTACACACGTATCCTCCACTCCAATTTCCTTTTTGGCCCAGTTTTCAAATGCTACTGTTGTCCAGCCAGAACATTCTCTTCACCAAATTTACTTGGCGCGCTTCTTCATTCTAACTCAGCATTCACTTCTGTCATCTTTCCGCTAGACCGTAACTCCAAGACCACAGAGTGGAGTCTGACATTTGCAACGGCAAATACACTTTTGACACGTTACCATCTCATTGTTTACTTTAACTTTCGTTCTGACTTCCTGGCTTGAAGACCAATAGTAAGATGCTCCTTTGTCCCACCTTCGTCCTGCCTCCTGTAATTATCAATCTAGGAACCACGAAGAAGAGTATCTACCAGATTACAGATGAAATGGAAGGCCTTTGCACTAGCATGAAGTAGGACTATGTTTTTTTACACTTTTTACATAAAAACAACAACATTTATTTGGCAATTCAGTGCCGAGACATCAATCGCTGTTCATGTAACAATAGATACACATAGTTTTGAATGCATTTGAAGTACTTTTGGAAATTCTGCAATTTAAAATTAAACAATGGACCTGAAAACAGTCTGGGGTACTGCCAGGCAAATGTTACTGGCCAGAAGTGGTTTTGGGTGAACTTCCCCTTTAACTTAGAAATTTGAAGTTTGGAGCAACTTCGAAATTTGGAGAAATTGAACAATGCTGAGCAGGAGTCAACCTCCGGATGTCAAAAACACTTTGAAATTTGATGTTTGGAGAAAAGTGCAAAAACCTATATAATTCTACAGTGAGAGAATGTTGGCAATAAGCACCTGAGACACAACTCTCCCCTACCCCAAACCACATTGGTTACAATACACCCGGCTCGCCACGCTGGTTTACAGCAGCATATGGAGGGGATTCCCTCCTCCCTCTCTCTCTGATATTCATGAGCTTGTGTTCTCATTGTGTCCATATGCTGTCTCTGGTGTAGGTCTGCTGCTCTGCTGCTTCCCTTTTCACGACCAGACCACCGCAGTCACAACCAACCAGGCTGCCCACATCAATCTACTGTTGCTACACTCTCTTTTCCCCTCTCAACTCAACAATGGGACTCCTTCTCAATGGGCTGTGTAATGTCCCCTGTGTGACTTTAGGGCCTCTCGCTCTGTGTTTTTGTGTGTGTGACTTTAGGACCTATCGATGTGTGTTTGTGCATGTGTGCATATGTATCCATGTGTGAGTGTGCGAATTTAGGGCCTCACTGTTTAATAAGGTGTTAAATCAGACCACCAAGGTTCTGTTAAAGGCACCTCTAACCTCTCTCCCCTCTAACCTTAACCCATTCACCCAGTCAAGAAGGTGTGAAAGACAGGATAAGGGTACAGAGAGATAAAAACAAAGAGCACTGAGAGGGAGAATGAGAGAAAGATGGAAATAGAGATAGTGAGAGAGAAGGACAGAGAAGGAGAGAGACAGAGGGAGAAGAAGAGAAAGAGGATGAAAGAGAGGAGTAAATGTGAAGAAGATTCTCATTGAAAAGGAAGAGAGATAGAGAGGGCGGGTGGTCTCTCTCTGTCTCTCCCCTCCCCTTCTTTGCACAACAATAATACCAACATAACACAAACAATAGCAGTCATGAAGTAAACCTGACCCTGTCACATCCCAAAACATATTTTCTTCCCAGTGAATGAAACAGACTACTGGAAAGGTGGCTCCTATCTGTACTCACTGTCGTGTTAAATGACATCATCTCTGCCTGATCCTTTTTTTAAATCTCTTTTTAGGCAAACTACTGTATCTGAGCTCGCAGTTTCTCTCAGGAGAGTAGCAGAGGACTCCTACACAAAGCTGGAAACTCCATCAACTCCCGGTCAGTATCAGTACATAACTCTCCCTGTGTTTGAACAATAGTAGCTTTGTGTGTGTAGGACAGAAAGAGTGTTATTGGCGGTTCATTCAGAAAGTATGTGTGCACATGTGTGTGTCAGTAAGAGACAGAGTTCAGCAGCTTATTCACAGAGTTCATATAGAAACATCCATCTGTGTGTGTGTGTGAGTGTGTGTGTGTGTGAGGCCGATAGCTGTACTATGGGAGCTACCAGTGATTAATAGTATAGTACTGTGATTGTTTCACTAGCACCTGCCATTTCTATGGTACAGAGAGTGCAGATGCTTCATTGAAAAGGATCACTGGAACACACACAAACGACCCAGAAGAGCGCTTTAGAGGAACCAGACTCTATAGGGGGATTCCTGTGTGTGTGTGTGTGTGCCTGTGTGTGAATAGTAACAGTCTCACCTTGTCTCCAGGCTGAGGTCTCATCAGGGACACCTGATCATATCCTCGACGACACAGAGCCCGCAGAGCATCCAACTTCCCCTGCGGATAGAGAAAGGGGAGTGGAAGAAGAAGGTTCCATCAGGGGATCATATTAAAAGCTGGGGGTAAAAAAATAAGCTTTTCTATGGTGCTCTATGAATTCTATATTTATCTTGGTGAATACCATAGTCCTTATTCACAGCGGAACATTCTACCATAGAAGGCTATTGCATCGAGCTAATAAACTGTTGTTGTATAATGTCAGGACTGATAATGACAAATATAGTTTCAAGCAGCCATGCCGGGGGTTCAAGCCAGAGTTATGGACTCGAGTCACATGAATTGGAATCGAGTCACCAATTTGATATCAAATAAAATAACTTGAGACTTGACTTGGACCCTAGACTCAGGACTCGAATGATCTGGCCAGGTTTTGGACCATTTTGTCACTCATTTTGTGGCACAGAGTCTCTGTGGATTATATTCTTGTAAAGCTCAAAGAGAATCTCATGACAAATGAAATTCAAGTTCTGTGGTTGCAGCTTCACCTTCCTCATCGAAAGCCTTTTAGGGTGCTGCTATAGGTCACCAAGTTCAAACGGTCCGTATCTGGAGAATGTGTGTAAATGTTAGATAAGGTGCCAACAAAGAAATGTGTTTTCTTGGTGACCTGAACATTGGATTATTATAATCTAGTTGTCCTCTCAAGAGGAAGCATCTTACTGTTACTAATGATGTACCATGACCCAGGTTATCACTCAACCAACTAAAGCAGGGGTAGGAAACACTGTTCCTGGAGTGCCGCAGGTACTGCAGAATTCTGTTCACACTTGGCACCACACCTGACAAATTGAGCTAATTGATCAGTTCAGTGATTACCTAAATTCAACACACCTGGTCTTCCAGGTCGGTTAAATCAAAAACATGAAGTGGCTGCGCCACTCCAGGACCAGGGTTGCCTACCCCCAAACTAGAATGTATACCAACAGTGTTGGATCTGTGACATCCACTTGCATTGATCATATCTTCACTAATGCTGCAGAACTTTGCTACAAAGCAATATCAGTTCCAATTGGCTCTAGTGACCATAACATTGTGGCAATAACAATGACAGCCAAAGTAGCAAAGGCAGGGCCTACAATTATTTATCAGAGATCATACAAAATGTTTTCTCAGGACTCTTTTGTTGACGATGTAAAACATGTATGTTGGTCTGATGTGTTTAAGGAGGAGAATTCAGATCCAGCACTTGGGACTATTTGTAAAATGATTCTTGACAAGCATGCACTTGCTAAGAAACTAACTGTGAGAACTACTGTGAGCCCCCTGGATTGATGATGAATTGAAAAATGGTATGGTTCAAAGAAATTATGCAACGAAGGTGGCAAACAAGTCAGGCTGCTCAGCTGATTGGTTGACATACTGTACATATTGAAATTTGGTGGCTTAAGAAATTATATTACCAAAACAAGAGAAATTACATATTACCATGGAAAAAAACTTTGGAGCACCTTAAATGATAGTATGGGCTGAAAATGCAATTAATCTTCATCGTTCATTGAAGTTGATATGATTGATATAGCCTTTCATTTCAATGACTACTTTACTTGTAAAGTGAACAAACCGAGATGTGAAATGAAAACATTGAACAGTGAACCAACATATCTGTGTATTGTAGATCTAATAATGAAAGAGAAGGATTGCTCTTTTGAAGTTGGTCAAGTTTATGCGGAAGAGGTGGAAAAACTATTGTTATCCATCAATAATAATAAGCCACCAGGTATAGACAACCTAGATGGGAAACTATTGAGTATGGTAGCAGACTGTATTGCCATCCCTATTTGCCATGTCTTTAATCAAAGCCTAAAGGAGTGTGTGTGTCCACAGGAGTGGGAGGAAGCTAAAGCAATTCCACAACCTAAAAATAGTAACGCACCATTTGCTGTCTGTAACAGCCGACCAATCAGTTTGCTGTCTGTTCTTAATAAACTGATGGGGAACATGTTTTTTGAACAAATGCAATGCTATTCTTCAAAGAACAAGCTGACTACTGACTTTCAGCATGCATATAGGGAAGAGACCTCAACTTGTACTGCACTGACTCAGTTGACTGATGATTGGAAAAATACATTGATAATAAGATGATAGTTGGAGCTGTATTGTTATATTTCAGTGCAGCCTTTGATGTTATTGATCATCATTTGTTACTTCAAAAACTCGTTATGGCTTTACATCACCTGCCATTACATGGTTTGAGTTACTTATCCAATAGAACTCAGAGAGTATTCTTCAATGGAAGCTTCTCTAACATCAGATATGTACAGTGCAATATCCCTCAGGGCATTTGCCTTGGGTTGTTACTCTTCTATATTTTTGCAAATGGTTTGACAATTGTATTACAAGAAGCTAAAATGACTATGTATGCTGATGATTGTGGGTGCTGATGTGTATAGAGTGTGCAGAGACCGTGAGCTCACTGAGACTCTTAGCAAGGAGTTACAGTCAGCGTCAGAATGGGTAATTAACAATAAACTGGTCTTAAATACATCTAAAACCTTAAGCATTGTATTTGATTCAACGCATTCTCTTAGACCTAAAGCTCACCTGGAGTTGTGTATAAAGGGTGTGACCACTGAACAAGTTGAAGAAGCTAAATTCCTAGGAGTAAAATTGGATAGTCAGTTATCATGGTCAACTCATATTGACAAAGTTGTTATGAAGATGGGTAGAGGTAGAGAGGGTCGCCTCGCTTCTAGTCCTTAGGAAATGGCAGTGTTTTGTTTTATTATGTATTATTTCTTATATTGTTAGCCCAGAAAATCTTAAGTGTTAGCCGGGAAGAACTATTGGATATCAGAGCGACGTCAACTTACCAGCATTACGACCAGGAATACGATTTTCCCGAAGCAGATCCTTTGTTTGAACCATCCAAGGCATTAAAACTGATTCCAGACGCTGACCCAAAACAACGTTGCCGCAGAATAGATAGACATTCTGGTCAGACTTCGGAGGCGTGCACACCACCCACCACTTCCGAGTATATTACTCGCTAATGTCCAGTCTCTAGATAACAATTTAGACGAAATTAGGGCAAGGGTTGCTTTCCAAAGAGACATCAGGGATTGTATCATACTCTGTTTCATGGAAACATGGCTCTCTGGGGATATGCTGTCGGAGTTGTTACAGCCACAGGGATTCTTTGTGATTCGCGCTGACAGAAATAAACATCTCTCCGGGAAGAAGAAGTGCGGGGGTGTATGTTTCATGACTCAAGTCCTTTTGTTCACCTGACCTAGAATTCCTCACAATCAAATGCCGACCGTATTATCTCCCAAGATAATTCTCGTCGGTTATTGTCACAGCCGTGTATATCCCCCCTCAAGCCGATACCACAACAGTCCTCAAGGAACTTCACTGGATTCTATGCAAACTGGAAACCATGTCCTGAGGCTGCATTTATTGTAGCTGGGGATTTTAACAAAGAAAATTTGAGAACAAGGCTACCTAAATTCTATCAGCATATTGATTGTAGAACCCGGGCTGGCAAAACACTGGATCCCTGCTATTCTAACTTCTGAGACGCATACAAGGCCCTCCCCCGCCCTCCTTTCAGCAAATCTGACCATGACTCCATTTTACTTCTCCCCTCCTATAGGCAGAAACTCAAACAGGATGTACCCATGACAAGGACTATTCAACACTAGTCTGACCAATCGTAATCAAGGCTTCAAGATTGTTTTGATCACGCGGACTGGGATATGTTCCGGGAAGGTAGATCCTCAACAGTGGGGCCCCACAAGGGTGTGTGCTCAGCCCCCTCCTGTACTCCCTGTTCACCCATGACTGCGTGGCCATGTACGCTTCCAACTTGACCATCAATTTGGCAGACGACATAACAGTAGTAGGCTTGATCACCAACAATGACGAGTGTGGTGCCAGGAAAATAATCTCTTACTCAATGTCGACAAATGTCGACAAAACAAAGGAGCTGATCGTGGACAGCAGAGGGAGCACGCACATATCCACATCGACGGGACCGCAGAGGAGAAGGTGGAAGAATTTAAGTTCCTTGGCATACACATCACGGACAAACTGAAATGGTCCACTAACACAGACAGTGTGGTGAAGAAGGCGCAACAGCGCCGCTTCGAACTCAGGAGGCTGAAGAAATTTGGCTTGTCACCTAATAAAACCCTCACAAACTTTTACAGAGGCACAATTGAGAGCATCCTGTCGGGCTGTATCACCGCATGGTATGACAACTGCACCGCCCACAACCGCAGGGCTCTCCAGAGGGTGGTGTGGTCTGCACAATGCGTCACCGGGGGCAAAGTACCTGCCCTCCAGGACACCTACAGCACCCTATGTCACAGGAAAATAGCTTCTATCTCAAGGCCATCAGACTGTTAAACAGCCATCACTGCTGCCTCTGTGTTGAAATCATTGGCCACTCTAACAAATGGACCACTAGTCACTTTATTAATGCCTCTTTAATAATGATGTTTACATGTCTTGCATTACTCATCCCATATGTATATACTGTATTTTATACCATCTATTTCGTCTTGCCTATGCCGCTCAGTCATTGTTCATCCATATATTTATATATACATATTCTTATTCCATCCCGTTACTTAGATGTGTGTGTATTAGGTAGTTGTTGTGGAACTGTTAGATTACGGAACTAGAAGCACAAGCATTTCGCTACACTCGCAATAACATCTGCTAACCATGTGTATGTGACCAATAAAAATTGATCTGATTCAATGTCTGTTATAAAAATATGTTTTGTGGTTTTGACACAAAGATCAACTGCATTAGTTGTTCAGGGTTTGATCTTGTCCCATCTTGATTACTGTCCGGTAATATGGTCAGATGCAGCAAAGAAAGACCTGGCAAGGCTGCAGCTGGCTCCTTAACTGCACACATAGAACTAACATCAACAACATGCATGATGGACTTTCATGGTTGAGGGTTGAGGATAAATTGACTACTCTTCTTGTCTTTTTAAGAAACATTTGTGTGTTGAAAATACCTAACCACTTGTATAATATATCTACATTTACCTTAAACAGACATACAGTACCAGTCAAGTGTTTGGATACACTTACCCATTCACATTTTTTATTTGTGACTATTTTCTACATTGTAGAATAATAGTGAAGACATCAAAACTATGAAATAACTTATATGGAATCATGTAGTAACCAAAAAAGTGTTAAACAAATATATTTCAGATTATATTTGAAAATAGTAAAAATAAAGAAAAACTTTTGACTGGTCCTGTACATACCCCACCAGACATGCCACTATCGGTTTCTTCACGGTACCCAAACCAAAAACAGATTTAATCCATCGCTCAGTTATATATAGAGCAATGCCATTGTTTAATGCTTCACCACCTGAGGTTAATCAGGCAAAAAGCAAGTTTAGCTTTAAAAAAACAGATAAAAGGACATATTGTATCACAGCGCCTCTTCTTTCGAAAGATCGAATTTAACTGTATATAAGAATTTGAATATGTATGTATGAATAATGTGTAAATAGTATTTTTGTTGTGTCTTGGTGTCTTTCCAATATACATTCAGTACATATATTTATTTATTTGGGGGAATTTAATGTCCTTGTATATAACTGTTCTGTACTTCGTCATGCATTTGTACGTTTTATGTGGACCCCAGGAAGAGTAGCTGCTGCATGTGCAGTAGCCAATGGGGATCCTTCTAAACTAAACTCTCCACACAGCCAAAGAGAGTAGCTGCAGTATCGCCCTCGCAAAAAAACATGCAACATCGACGAGTGAAACAAACACTCGGCCCTCTGATTGGAACAGCAAACTGTCAATCAACACAGGTCTTTAAACATATTTTTCTCCGGAACAGCTTGACCGATTAACACCAAATTTGATTTTGAGGTCATTTAAGTTTTGTCACAAAATGAAAAAGCCATAGTTTCTTGCAACTTTAATGCTTGAACCTCTAACTACAAAATGTATAAAGTTCCTTGTGTGTTTGACTCATGCAGCTATCTAAAAGTTGCATTTTGTATGCTAGTGGAAGAAGTTTAAATTGTCAAGAGGCTAGAATTGCAGCAGAAAGGAAGCTGCAGTAGGAAGGAAAGATGGATGGATAAGTATGTCAGGCTTGATAAAAAAAAGCCAGGAGAAAAGGAGATGAGTAGATATGGATCAAGAGCTGAAGAAAGCCGACTGCTGTCTAACACGTCTAACCCTTCACATCCACGTTGCGTAAAGACTTAAAACCTCTTAGATGTAAAGTCCCCTGTTTAGGGGACCTGCATAGTTCTGGTACCAAATAGCTTAAGCGATAGACCTGTTTCCCCCGGACACAGTAGTATATTTTCTGAGCCAGTGTGATGTAGGATGTGAAACCTGAAACCACTTGCAGCTGGGATGTCTCTCCGACCATTTCATTCACTCTTTCGACTGTCCATCAACTCCTGGCTAAACCATATATGACAACCACTGACAAAGCACATTCCTGCAATCCTTACATTATTGCACAGCAGGAGGGAGTGCTTTTGTCATGGTAGCAAATTCAGAGACCGATTTATAGCCATTCATCTAAAATAAATGATAGATTTTAAACACAAAAAAACGTTCTGTTTAATATGAGATGAAAGACGAGTTCCCAACACGTTCAGGAAGCAAAGGTAGAGGTCTGTGAGACGTTCACAGCGATAGGGGCAGACGTTTTGATCAAGAGAGAATATTCACTAAACATGCAACGTGTTTCCCCCCCCCCCCCCCTTTTACCCCCTAATTTCATGGTATCCAATTGGTAGTTACAGTCTTGTCCCATCGCTGCAACTCCCGTACGGACTCATGAGAGGCAAAGTTCGAGAACCGTGCGTCCCCTGAAAACACGACCCCACCAAGCCGCTCTGCATCTTGACACACTGCTCGCTTAACCCTGAAGCCAGCTGCACCATTGTGTCGGAGGAAACAAGGTCGAGAGCCCTGCGTCCTCCGACACATGACCCCGCCAAGCCGCACTGCTTCTTGACACAATGCCTGCTTAACCTGGAAGCCAGCCACACCAATGTGTCGGAGGAAACACCGTACACCATATTTAGAAAGCATATAATTCCTTTTAAGCCTCATTCATACAGTTTAATTGAATAGGAAATACATAATTAAATATTTCATATTTTCATATTTTTTATCATATTTGTACTGTGTACTTGAGCTTGTGTCCTCAAAAGTGACTACACCTCAGCAATTTATAACTATTTTTACCAGACAGGTTAGTTTTTAACCGGGAGACAAATTCACCTTTCAGCCGGACAATAACCTAAAACACAAGGCCAACTACATACTGGAGTTGAAGATGTTGATTGTTCCTGAGTGGACCTAGTTACAGTTTTGACTTAAATCGTCTTGAAAATCTATGGCAAGACTTGAAAATGGATGTCTAGCAATTTTCAACAACCAATTTGACAGAGCTTGAATCATTTTGAAAAGAATAATGTGCAAATATTGTACAATCCAGGTGTGCAAAGCTCTTAGAGACTTACCCAGAAAGACTCACAGCTGTAATCGCTGCCAAAGGTGATTCTAACATGTATTGACTCAGGGTGTTGAAAACTGATGTAATCAAGATATACTGTATTTGTAGGAATGCTTTGCAAATTTTAGAATGTATCGTCCACTTTCACATTACAGAGGATTTTGTGTAGATTGTGGTCAAAAAGGGCCTCCCGGGTGGCGCAGTGGTTAAGGGCGCTGTACTGCAGCGCCAGCTGTGCCACCAGAGACTCTGGGTTCGCGCCCAGGCTCTGTCGTAACCGGGCGCGACCGGGAGGTCCGTGGGGCGACGCACAATTGGCCTAGCGTCGTCCGGGTTAGAGAGGGCTTGGCCGGTAGGGATATCCTTGTCTCATCGCGCACCAGCGACTCCTGTGGTGGGCCGGGCACAGTGCGTGCTAACCAAGGTTGCCAGGTGCATGGTGTTTCCTCCAACACATTGGTGCGGCTGGCTTCCAGGTTGGATGCGCGCTGTGTTAAGAAGCAGTGTGGCTTGGTTGGGTTGTGTATCGGAGGACGCATGACTTTCAACCTTCGTCTCTCCCAAGCCCGTACGGGGGTTGTAGCAATGAGACAAGAAAGTAGCTACTAAACAATTGAATACCACGAAATAGGGGAGAAAAAGGGGTAAAATTAAACATTAAAAAATGTCATTACATTTAAAAGAAGAGTGTGGACAAAAAAATGGAATTAAATCAATTTGAATCCCATCTTGTATCAAAGCAACATGTGGAAAAAGTCAAGGGGTGTGAATACTTTCTTAATAAGGCACTAAATATTCTGAGAACATTGTAACCATGTAGATATATAGATAAGTTCTGCTTGACCTTAAGGGAATGTTCTCCTAACTTTAACACCAAATAATGCAAAATAAATTCTCTGAAGGTTTTTGTTAACATAGATGGAATGTTCTCCGAACTAATGGAAAACTGGAAACTCAAACATTTGGGTAACTTAACATTACAAAAACATTGTTAGCTGGGGAGGAAGAGGAGGAATAAGAGAGTGAATAAAAAGAGTTAAGAGAGAAGAGTGAAGAAGTGAAGATATCACATTTGCATATGTATTCAGACCCTTTACTCAGTACTTTTTTAAAGCAGCTTTGGTAGTGATTACAGCCTTGAGTCTTCTTGGGCATGACGCTACAAGCTTGGCACACCTGTATTTGGGGAGATTCTCCCATTCTCTGCAGATCCTCTCAATTTCTGTAAAGTTGGATGGGAAGTGTCGCTGGACAGATATTTTCACGGCTCTCCAGAGATGTTCGATCGGGTTCAAGTCCGGGCTCTGGCTGGGCCACTCAAGGACATTCAGAAACTGTCCCAAAGCCACTCTTGTATTGTCTTGGCTGTGTGCTTAGGGTCGTTGTCCTGTTGGAAGGTGAACGTTCACCTCAGTCTAAGGTCCTGAGCGCTCTGGAGCAGGTTTTCATTAAGGTTCGCCTCTGTACTTTGCTCCGTTCATCTTTCCCTCAATCCTGATTAGTCTCCCAGTCTCTGCCAAAGGAAAACATCCCCACAGCATGATGCTGCCACCACCATGCTTCACCGTAGGGATGGTGCCATGTTTCCTCCAGACGTGACGCTTGGTATTCAGGCCAAAAAGTTCACTCTTGGTTTCATCAGACCAGATCAGATCTTGTTTCTCATGGTCTGAGAATCCTGTAGGTGCCTTTTAGCACATTTCAAGCAGGCTGTCATGTGCCTTTTACTGAGGAGTGGCTTCCATCTGGCTACTCTACCATAAAGTCCTAATTGTTGGAGTGCTGCAGAGATGGTTGTCCTTCTGGAAGATTCTCCCATCTCCACAGAGGAAATCTGGAGCTCTTACAGAGTGACCATCGGGTTCTTGGTCACCTCCCTGACCAATGCCCTTCTGCCCCGATTGTTCAGTTTGGCCGGGCGGCCAGCTCTAGGAAGATCTTGGTGATTCCAAACTTCTTCCATTTAAGAATGATGGAGGTCACTGTGTTCTTGGGGACCTTAAATACTGCAGAAATGTTTGGAACCCTTCCCAGATCTGTGCCTCGACCCACAATCCTGTCTCGGAGCTCTACGGGCAATTCCTTCAACTTCATGGCTTGGTTTTATTCTGACATGCACTGTCAACTGTGGGACCTTATTTAGACAGGTGTGTGCCAAGTCATGTCCAATCAATTGAATTTACCACAGGTGGACTCCAATCAAGTTGTAGAAACATCTTGAGGATGATGAAGGGACACAGGATGCACCTTAGCTCAATTTCAACTCTCAAATCAAAGGGTCTGAATACCTATGTAAATAAGGTATTTCTGTATTTTATTTGTAATACATTTGCAACACATTCTAAAAAATGTGTTTTTCGCTTTGCCATTATGGGGTATTGTGTTTTGAAACCCGAATGAGCTAGCAATGTTCTATGTTTGTGTGTTACCTGTATAGGTGTGTACCACCTTCTTTCCTGAGGAGGTTTCCAGGGCTTGGGTGTGCGTGGTTTGGGTTGGTACGCTTCATACTCCTGTTCAGGCATCTTCACCACTGCATTCTTAGGCTTGTCTAGCTTAGCCCCTTCCTCTGTAGAACCTTTATCTCCCCACCGCACCTACACACACACACACACACACACACACACACACACACACACACACACACACACACACACACACACACACACACACACACACACACACACACACACACACACACACAAAAGACAGGAATATATTATCTGATATCCATTTCCGCACAGGGTCGGGCACTGCTATAATTTGTGTGTGTGCGTGTGTGTGTGTGTGTGTGTGTGTGTGTGTGCGCGCTTGAAGGTATACCTCCATGCGTTTGATGCCCCCCACCCCTCTCCCTCCGTAGTAGGATGCGTCCACAGTGGGCCATCGCATTTTGGGCATACCATCTTCATCATCAGACTCCTGACATGGGAAGAGTTAGTTAGGAGTTGAGGTTTAAATTAAAGGTTTTATTTGTATAAATATGAGTATGGGAGTGGAGGTGTACGCTGTGTAACCATTCAGACATGTAGAGGAGTTTCCTTGGGTGACCACACAATTAAATATAACACTAGAATGGACATTTGCATCCTAGCAACATCAGGAAAAAATAATTGTATAATATCTATGTGTGTGACTTACTGGCTCTGGGGGAGGAGGTGGTGGCGGCTCTTTAATGACCTGGAGAGAGAACCATTCACATTGAACAAGTAAATCAGGAAGAAGATACATTAAACACAACAAAACATCTCTATACGCAAAATAACTACAATTCCCATAGTATTACCCCTGACTCTACTGAATGAATACACAAGAGCTAGTCTTACCAAGGTGCAGCAGAGTGGCCAGAACCACCACATGAACAGCAAGCCCAACAAAAGTGTCAGAACTAGCAATGAGATCAGCAGGAGGGTCCCATCAAACTGCACAGAGAGACACAGCAAAGGTGTAATTGCAAACCAATATGGTATCTTGTTTGGAGTTAGACTGAGATGAGATTGAAGGGGGGCTATTTACTGGATTACGGTACAATTGTGGTGTGACTACAGACAGATCAAAAGATGAAGGAGAGAACATACCCACAGCCTCCTCTGATGACAGAGAGAGCAGAGGAGACCACAGAGAATAGGCAGAGGGAAAAAAGAGGAGGAAACTATAGGAAGAACAGAAATACAAAAAGGGCAAGATTATACCAAAGAACATGATTTTTAATTGCTTCAGGATATGTGTTGCTGAATGTTGCTTACCATTTCAAAACGTTGCTTAGTGCTTATTTTTTTTTTATTTAACTATGCAAGTAAGTTAATAAGAACAAATTCTTATATGCAATGACGGCCTAGGAACACTGGGTTAACTGCCTTGTTCAGGGGGCAGAACAACAGATTTTTACCTTGTCAGCTCGGGGATTCAACCTAGTAACCTTTTGGTTACTGGCCCAACGCTCTAACCACGAGACTACCTGCTGGTTACTGGCCCAACGCTCTAACCACTAGACTACCTGCTGGTTACTGGCCCAACGCTCTAACCACTAGACTACCTGCTGGTTACTGGCCCAACGCTCTAACCACTAGACGACCTGCTGGTTACTGGCCCAATGCTCTAACCACTAGACGACCTGCTGGTTACTGGCCCAACGCTCTAACCACTAGACTACCTGCTGGTTACTGGCCCAACGCTCTAACCACTAGGCTACCTGCCGCCCCTCCACTCTAACCACTAGACTACCTGCTGGTTACTGGCCCAACGCTCTAACCACTAGACTACCTGCCGCCCTTCCACTCTAACCACTAGGCTACCTGCCGCCCCTCCACTCTAACCACTAGACTACCTGCCGCCCCTCCACTCTAACCACTAGACTACCTGCCGCCCCTCCACTCTAACCACTAGGCTACCTGCCGCCCCTCCACTCTAACCACTAGACTACCTGCCGCCCCTCCACTCTAACCACTAGACTACCTGCCGCCCCTCCACTCTAACCACTAGACTACCTGCCGCCCCTCCACTCTAACCACTAGACTACCTGCCGCCCCTCCACTCTAACCACTAGGCTACCTGCCGCCCCTCCACTCTAACCACTAGACTACCTGCCGCCCCTCCACTCTAACCACTAGGCTACCTGCCGCCCCTCCACTCTAACCACTAGACTACCTGCCGCCCCTCCACTCTAACCACTAGGCTACCTGCCGCCCCTCCACTCTAACCACTAGACTACCTGCCGCCCCTCCACTCTAACCACTAGACTACCTGCCGCCCCTCCACTCTAACCACTAGACTACCTGCCGCCCCTCCACTCTAACCACTAGACTACCTGCCGCCCCTCCACTCTAACCACTAGACTACCTGCCGCCCCTCCACTCTAACCACTAGACTACCTGCCGCCCCTCCACTCTAACCACTAGACTACCTGCCGCCCCTCCACTCTAACCACTAGGCTACCTGCCGCCCTCCACTCTAACCACTAGGCTACCTGCCGCCCTCCACTCTAACCACTAGACTACCTGCCGCCCCTCCACTCTAACCACTAGACTACCTGCTGGTTACTGGCCCAACGCTCTAACCACTAGACTACCTGCCACCCCTCCACTCTAACCACTAGACTACCTGCCGCCCCTCCACTCTAACCACTAGGCTACCTGCCGCCCCCCACTCTAACCACTAGACTACCTGCCGCCCCTCCACTCTAACCACTAGACTACCTGCCGCCCTCCACTCTAACCACTAGACTACCTGCTGGTTACTGGCCCAACGCTCTAACCACTAGACTACCTGCCGCCCCTCCACTCTAACCATTAGACTACCTGCTGCCCCTCCACTCTAACCATTAGACTACCTGCCGCCCCTCCACTCTAACCACTGGACTACCTGCTGGTTACTGGCCCAACGCTCTAACCACTAGACTACCTGCCGCCCCTCCACTCTAACCACTAGACTACCTGCCGCCCCTCCACTCTAACCACTAGACTACCTGCCGCCCCTCCACTCTAACCACTAGACTACCTGCACTCTAACCCCTCCACTCTAACCACTAGACTACCTGCCGCCCCTCCACTCTAACCACTAGACTACCTGCCGCCCCTCCACTCTAACCACTAGACTACCTGCCGCCCCTCCACTCTAACCACTAGACTACCTGCCGCCCCTCCACTCTAACCACTAGGCTACCTGCCGCCCCTCCACTCTAACCACTAGACTACCTGCCGCCCCTCCACTCTAACCACTAGACTACCTGCTGGTTACTGGCCCAACGCTCTAACCACTAGACTACCTGCCGCCCCTCCACTCTAACCACTAGACTACCTGCTGGTTACTGGCCCAACGCTCTAACCACTAGACTACCTGCCGCCCCTCCACTCTAACCACTAGACTACCTGCCGCCCCTCCACTCTAACCACTAGGCTACCTGCCGCCCCTCCACTCTAACCACTAGACTACCTGCCGCCCCTCCACTCTAACCACTAGGCTACCTGCCGCCCCTCCACTCTAACCACTAGACTACCTGCTGGTTACTGGCCCAACGCTCTAACCACTAGACTACCTGCCGCCCCTCCACTCTAACCACTAGACTACCTGCCGCCCCTCCACTCTAACCACTAGGCTACCTGCCGCCCCTCCACTCTAACCACTAGACTACCTGCCACCCCTCCACTCTAACCACTAGACTACCTGCCGCCCCTCCACTCTAACCACTAGACTACCTGCTGGTTACTGGCCCAACGCTCTAACCACTAGACTACCTGCCGCCCCTCCACTCTAACCACTAGACTACCTGCCGCCCCTCCACTCTAACCACTAGACTACCTGCCGCCCCTCCACTCTAACCACTAGGCTACCTGCCGCCCCTCCACTCTAACCACTAGACTACCTGCCGCCCCTCCACTCTAACCACTAGACTACCTGCCGCCCCTCCACTCTAACCACTAGACTACCTGCCGCCCCTCCACTCTAACCACTAGACTACCTGCCGCCCCTCCACTCTAACCACTAGACTACCTGCCGCCCCTCCACTCTAACCACTAGACTACCTGCCGCCCCTCCACTCTAACCACTAGGCTACCTGCCGCCCCTCCACTCTAACCACTAGACTACCTGCCGCCCCTCCACTCTAACCACTAGACTACCTGCTGGTTACTGGCCCAACTCTAACTACTAGACTACCTGCCGCCCCTCCACTCTAACCACTAGACTACCTGCCGCCCCTCCACTCTAACCACTAGACTACCTGCTGGTTACTGGCCCAACGCTCTAACCACTAGACTACCTGCCGCCCCTCCACTCTAACCACTAGACTACCTGCCGCCCCTCCACTCTAACCACTAGGCTACCTGCCGCCCCTCCGCTCTAACCACTAGACTACCTGCCGCCCCTCCACTCTAACCACTAGACTACCTGCCGCCCTCCACTCTAACCACTAGACTACCTGCCGCCCCTCCACTCTAACCACTAGACTACCTGCCGCCCCTCCACTCTAACCACTAGACTACCTGCCGCCCCTCCACTCTAACCACTAGGCTACCTGCCGCCCCTCCACTCTAACCACTAGACTACCTGCCGCCCCTCCACTCTAACCACTAGACTACCTGCCGCCCCTCCACTCTAACCACTAGGCTACCTGCCGCCCCTCCACTCTAACCACTAGGCTACCTGCCGCCCATCCACTCTAACCACTAGACTACCTGCCGCCCCTCCACTCTAACCACTAGACTACCTGCTGGTTACTGGCCCAACGCTCTAACCACTAGACTACCTGCCGCCCCTCCACTCTAACCACTAGACTACCTGCCGCCCCTCCACTCTAACCACTAGGCTACCTGCCGCCCCTCCCTCTAACCACTAGACTACCTGCCGCCCCTCCACTCTAACCACTAGACTACCTGCCGCCCCTCCACTCTAACCACTAGACTACCTGCCGCCCCTCCACTCTAACCACTAGACTACCTGCTGGTTACTGGCCCAACACTCTAACCACTAGACTACCTGCCGCCCCTCCCTCTAACCACTAGACTACCTGCCGCCCCTCCACTCTAACCACTAGGCTACCTGCCGCCCCTCCACTCTAACCACTAGACTACCTGCCGCCCCTCCACTCTAACCACTAGACTACCTGCCGCCCCAACACTCTAACCACTAGACTACCTGCCGCCCCTCCACTCTAACCACTAGACTACCTGCCGCCCCTCCACTCTAACCACTAGACTACCTGCCGCCCCTCCACTCTAACCACTAGACTACCTGCCGCCCCTCCACTCTAACCACTAGACTACCTGCCGCCCCTCCACTCTAACCACTAGACTACCTGCCGCCCCTCCACTCTAACCACTAGGCTACCTGCCGCCCCTCCACTCTAACCACTAGGCTACCTGCCGCCCCTCCACTCTAACCACTAGACTACCTGCCGCCCCTCCACTCTAACCACTAGACTACCTGCTGGTTACTGGCCCAACGCTCTAACCACTAGACTACCTGCCGCCCCTCCACTCTAACCACTAGACTACCTGCTGGTTACTGGCCCAACGCTCTAACCACTAGACTACCTGCCGCCCCTCCACTCTAACCACTAGGCTACCTGCCGCCCCTCCACTCTAACCACTAGACTACCTGCCGCCCCTCCACTCTAACCACTAGACTACCTGCCGCCCCTCCACTCTAACCACTAGACTACCTGCCGCCCCTCCACTCTAACCACTAGACTACCTGCCGCCCCTCCACTCTAACCACTAGACTACCTGCCGCCCCTCCACTCTAACCACTAGGCTACCTGCCGCCCCTCCACTCTAACCACTAGACTACCTGCCGCCCCTCCACTCTAACCACTAGACTACCTGCCGCCCCTCCACTCTAACCACTAGACTACCTGCCGCCCCTCCACTCTAACCACTAGACTACCTGCCGCCCCTCCACTCTAACCACTAGACTACCTGCCGCCCCTCCACTCTAACCACTAGACTACCTGCCGCCCCTCCACTCTAACCACTAGACTACCTGCCGCCCCTCCACTCTAACCACTAGACTACCTGCCGCCCCTCCACTCTAACCACTAGACTACCTGCCGCCCCTCCACTCTAACCACTAGACTACCTGCCGCCCCTCCACTCTAACCACTAGACTACCTGCCGCCCCTCCACTCTAACCACTAGACTACCTGCCGCCCCTCCGCTCTAACCACTAGACTACCTGCCGCCCCTCCGCTCTAACCACTAGACTACCTGCCGCCCCTCCGCTCTAACCACTAGACTACCTGCTGCCCCTCCACTCTAACCACTAGACTACCTGCCGCCCCTCCACTCTAACCACTAGACTACCTGCCGCCCCTCCACTCTAACCACTAGGCTACCTGCCTTTTGAGAAACCCCAAACAGAAAATCCCTTCTTCATCCTCGTTGTGTGGTATGGGAGCCCGTAAAACACATGAACAAAGGCCACGGAAATACTCAAATATATCCCGTTAGAACTGTAAAAGCTCTTATTATAGTGACGCGGGTCTTTCAGTGTTGTGCACATGAAACTGTGTCATTCGCAAAGTTATATTTAATTTTGTTGCGACTCGAGCGATACCTCTCCCTTCATTCTACAGGTAACTGCCAAAATAAAAGAAACACTTGAGTAAATAAGGGATACAAAGTATATTGAAAGCTTGGGGTGCTTCCACACAGGAAGTCCCAGACAATCATTATGATTCTGTCATTTCTGGAGCCTTTGTTCATGTTGTTGAACATCGCTGTACTCACACATTCGATGGTGGTGATGTGAACAGAACTGGTGATGTAGGAGAGTCCTTCATTCATACTGACCTGGAGATAGATCACCCTGCAACACACACACAGCACTACATTACCCATCAACCCTCACAACACACATTTCAGAACCCATATTTCTTCCCCCCCAAATCCCCTGAAAAAAACACATCCATGTTCTTTTCAGACTTAAGCTTAATATATACCTTATGTACTGTAAGTAAACATTGCAAGTACACAATTAGTTACTTACAATGGCAGTTCTGCGTACTTGCGTACCAAAAATATGTGCAGCCCACAATTTGAGTCTCCATGAAATCACGCAGGATCGCCATTTTGCATAGTTAATTGAGTTATTGCGTTGCATACTTGCATAACGTCGCTGTCGTATGAAAAACTTGTAACAACATCTTTGCCAATTTTAGCAGTAACTCCCCTCAATGAACTCGGAACATTTCATGACTCTAGGACCAAGAATACTTACTCAAAATACTTGCTGAAGTTGCACAATTGCATGTTCGTTAATGGGAAAATAGTTTCTGTTTTGAAGATAAAGGTAGAAATGAGGCTGTAGCATGAACGCAAGACATTACATGCATCATGTCAAGGGACACGTGGACGCCCACCTGCACACAGATCTACGTTTGATACTCATGGCTTTCTTTAGAAATCTGAAGCATGAATAAGATCTAGGCCATTAACACATTCCTGTCTCTGTCTCTGTCTGTTCTTGCTCTCTTTCACTAATACCTGCTTTCGGACAGCCATCCCATTTGGCCCTGTGGACTTTGGTTCGGTATGGGACCTGTAAGGCTTACCGTGTTGGGGAATGCGTCTTTACGGGGTCAGGGTAGCAAAGTAACATTTGTTAGGATTGCATTGTCGACTGCCAGCAAGTCTTTAAAAAGGATGGGACCTTTGGACTTTGGGTTGATTCCAGAGTCCCAATGTGGAAAGTTGTCATTAGGCCACTGAATGACTTCCCCGCCCTAATGTTAGTGCGCTTCTATCTACAACACAGATCGTGGAGACACATACAGAGGGGAGGAATGTACATGTGTGTTTGTGTGTGTGTGTTTGTGTGTGTAGGGTTGTTGCAAAAAAAACTCTACTAAATAGTGATTTGAGGTTGGTGGGTTGATATTTGAGAGGAGAGTGTGTAAGTGAGTTGTAATGATTTAGGAGGCAAGAGAAGAGAGGGGTCATTGAGAGTGTGGTTTAGGACTGAGGGAGGGGAGGGAAGGGAAGGGGGAGGCTAGGGGAAGGGGGGTTGAGGTCATTTGAGGGTGGATGAGAAAGGAGGGAGCAGACAAAGACAGGAAATGGAAAAGGGAGAAGGGGGAGGTGAGGAGGGGAGGAGAGGCAAGAGGGAGTACATCCCCCCAGACTCCCTTCTAGGACCTCCCCCTCCATCTCCCTCTCCCTCTCTCTCTAACAGAATGGAGAGAGAAAACCAGAGAAAACCAGAGATCACTACTGAGACTCACAGAAAAATATGTATTCCCTCTCCCTTTTCCCCCTTTTCTTTTGCCTCTGTACCTCTATCTCTCGCTCTCTCTCTCTCCCTCTTTCTCTCTCTGGGCAGGCAGGGGGCACAGCGCGATCAGCACCCTGGTGACAGAGCCATCGTACCACCCATCAATCAGCCCTCCGCCATGAGTGTGTGTGTATATGTGTTTGTGTAGCTTCTTCCAGAAGGTTTCCAGTCACCATATGCTTGCGTGACAGCAGCAATGATGACTTCATCATATGAGACAGGGCTGAGGGGTGTGTGTGTGTGTGTGTGTGTGTGTGTGTGGGGTGGGTGGGGGGCTTACATCTGATGGGCCCTCAAATGCTCTTAAACATTTCAAATATACACTGAGTATTGAAAACATTAAAACACCTGCTCTATCCATGACATAGACTGACCAGGTGAATCCAGGTGAAAGCTATGATCCCTTAGTGATGTCACTTGTTAAATCCACTTCAAACAGTGTATATGAAGGGGAGGAGACAGGTTAAAGAAGGATTTTTAAGCATTGAGATAATTGAGACATAGATTGTGTATGTGTGCCGTTCAATGGGTGAATGGGCAAGACAAATGATTTAAGTGCCTTTAAACGGGGTATGGTAGTAGGTGCCAGGTGCACCGGTTTGTCAAGAACTGCAACGCTGCTGGGGTTTTCACGCTCATCAGTTTCCCGTGTGTATCAAGAATGGTCCCACTATCCAAAGGACATCCAGCCAACTTGACACAACATTGAAGTCAACATAGGCCAGCATCACTGTGGAACACTTTCGACACCTTGTAGAGTCCATGCCCTGACAAATTGAGTCTGTTCTGAGGGCAAAAGGGGGAGGGGTTTGGTATACTAAGTGCAGTTTGACATACAGTATTGTTAATGACACATAACCAAACCATCAACCATCAAGTTTTTAAAAATAACCTTATGATTATGCATTTTCAGACAAGTGTGAAAGATAGAAATATGATGACCTTTAGGGTAAACACATCGTCTCGCCCTTGGGTTGTTCACAGTTGATTTCCTCTTACTCACATGCCCCAAGTGTTGTTGGTCGAGCATGTGCTAATGGGGTGGCTCAGTAACAGTAATAGAACAACACAGAGACTCATGGGCACCATTATGGTCACAGAAATGGAGAAGCAGCACAATTATGCCCATAGGGAGTGGGTGTGGTTGTGGGCACGAGCCAACCTGACAGCCAGGTATTGACTGCTCCTTTCTACCCTTCTAGTTTTTGCTGAACAGTATACAAGCAGCTGGTTTATGGGAGTGAACATGATGTATAATAAGGGTTAAATTGAGAAAATCAGACCCCTGAAATGCAAATAGATGGCCCTCCCTTCAGCAAAACATATTTTACCTAAACCCACCCTGAGAGCTTGAAAAAAAAACTAGTGACCTTCCCCTATAACCAAAATAATAATGAAAACAAAGTGGATAGAAGAGAACATGTCTACTGTTTACCCTTGCTTCTTGGACAGACCAGAGTTTTAGATATGCAGTTTTAGAATAAGTTCTTTGTTCAGTAAGCATTACGTGTCAACGTGGGCTACGGGCCAGAAGGTTGTGGGTTTGCAGACCGTGTGGACAAGAGTAGGGGTGGAAAGATCTCTTTTATATTAAAAGCATTGTGCCTTTTAAAATATGTTCATGCAATTCTACCTATTTAAAAAAAAAAAATTTTTTTTTTTTACATATCACCAGAAACGTAATACCACACAAATGACTGAAATGACAGGCTAAGAATGGACAGAGAGATAGGCCTATGTGTTTATCTTGTCACGTTTCTCCAATGCCAAATCAGTGTGTCTTGTTTGCAACGAAACTGTCCCTGTTTGCAAATAATTAATAAATCTGAGCCATCATTAGACAACTGAGCATTGTACTTTAAAAAGTTAGGCCTATCTTTCCACACCAGACAGACGCAGAAAAATGTAAGCTATTAAATAACTTAAGGATCCGCCCCTTTTTATAAATTTTAGCCTAAAATGACATACCCATATCTAACTGCCTGTAACTTCCCTGTTGCTTCAGGGAATCAAGGATATGCATATTATTGTTGGTATCATTTGAAAGGAAACACTTTGAAGTGTGTGAAAATGTGAAAGGAATATAGTAGAATATAACACAATAGATCTGGTAAAAGATAATACAAAGAGAAAACCAACCATTCTTTTGTATTTTTTTGTACCATCATCTTTGAAATGCAAGAGAAAGGCCATCATGTATTATTCCATCCCAGGTGCAATTTAGATTTTGGCCTGTAGATTTGCAGCAGTGTATGTGCAACGTTTTAGACTGATCCAATGAACCATTTCCATATTTCTGTTGTGCCTAATATGTTTATTAATAACTTTTCATGTTCAAAATTGTTAACTTTCCTCAAACAATAGCATTTCACTGTAATAGCTACTGTAAATTGGACAGTGCAGTTAGATTAACAAGAATTTAAGCTTTCTGCCATTATCAGATATGTCTATGTCCTTGGACATTTTCTTACTTACAACATGCTAATCGCATTAGCCTACATTAGCTCAACCGTCCCGTGGATGCTACACCGATCCCAAATAAGTTTTTAAAGATTGCTGTACACCAGCGGAACCAATCCAACTTGAATGAGCTGGAGCAGTTTGCCTTGAAAAATGGGCAAAATTCCCAGTGGCTAGATGTGCCAAGCTTTATAGAGACACACCCCCAAGAGACTTGCAGCTGTAATTGCTGCAAAAGGTGGCTCTACAAAGTATTGACTTAGGGAGTTATGCACGCTCAAGTTCAGTTTTTTTGTCCTTTTTCTTGTTTGTTTCACAATAAAAAATATTTAGCATTTTCAAAGTGGCATGTTGTGTCAATCAAATGATACGACCCCCCAAATGTATCTTAATTCCAGGTTGTAAAGCAACAAAATAGGAAAAATGCCAAGGGGGGGGGGGGGGTGAATACTTTCGTAAGCCACTGTACATGTACAAATGACCTCAACCCCTTCTATACAGCCTTGATACTGTTATGTCATTTTCTTTCTTATGTCATTTTCTACTTTAGTTTATTTAGTAAATATTTTCTTAACTCTATTTCTTGAGCCGCATTGTTGGTTAAGGGCTTGTAAGTAAGCATTTCACGGAAAGGTCTACACCTGTTGTATTCGGTGCATATTACAAATCAAATTTGAAAGGTGCGAAAGGTGCCTCAACAAAGTACTGAGTAAAATATCTGAATACTCAGATTTTGCTTTGTCATTATGGGGTATTGTGTGTAGATTGATGAGGGGGGAAAACATTTTAATCAATTTTAGAATATGTCTTTAACGTAACAAAATGTGGAAAAAGTAATGGAGTCTGAATACTTTCCTAATGCACTGTATATCATTGTTTCATTTCTTTGAGGCTGATTTTTCTTGGGAAGTAATCTAAGTCTGTCACTATCAATTGGTTAAGCTATTCACATTCTGTACAATAGAAGATGTTTAAACAAAGACAGCTTTTAGGGAAACACTTGTCTCGTTGGGTTAAGCCACGGAAGAAGAGTAGCTAGCAGTTAACAAAAAAAAATACAAAAGAACGGTTGTTTTTTTCTTTGTATTATCTTTTACCAGTTGTGTTATATTCTCCTACATTCCTTTCACATTTCCACAAACTTCAAAGTGTTTACTTTCAAATGGTACCAATAATATGCTTATCCTTGCTTCAGGGCCTGAGTTACAGGCAGTTAAATTTGGGTATGTCATTTTAGGCGAAAATAGGAAAAAGGGGAGGATCCTTAAGAGGTTTTAAGTCTTACCACAGATTCTCAATTGAATTGAGGTCCGGGCTTTGACTAGGACATTCCAAGACATTTAAATGTTTCCCCTTAAACCACTCAAGTTTTGCTTCAGCAGTATGCTTAGGGTCATTGTCCTGCTGGAACATGAACCTCCGTCCCAGTCTCAAATCTCTGGAAGACTGAAACAGGTTTCCCTCAAGAATTTCCCTGTATTTAGCGCCATCCATCACTTCTTCAATTCTGACCAGTTTCCCAGTCCCTGTCAATGAAACATCCCAGCGTGATGCTGCCACCACCATGCTTCACTGTGTGGATGGTGTTCTCGGGGTGATGAAAGGTGTTGGGTTTGTGCCAGACATAGCGTTATCCTTGATGGCCAAAAGCTCAATTTTAGTCGAACCTGACCAGAGTAACTTCTTCCATATGTTTGGGGAGTCTCAGAATTCCTTTTGGCAAACACCAAATGTGTTTGCTTATATTTTTCTTTAACCAATGACTTTTTTCTGGCCACTCTTCCGTAAAGCCCAGCTCTGTGGAGTGTACGGCTTAAAACGGTTTTGTGGACAGATACTCATATTTTTTACAACCCAACCCTGATCTGTACTTCTCCACAACTTTCTCCCTGACCTGTTGGAGAGCTCCTTGGTCTTCATGGTGTCACTTGCTTGGTGGTGCCCCTTGCTTAGTGGTGTTACAGACTTCGTTTCAGAACAGGTATATACTGAGATCATGTGACAGATCATGTGACACTTAGATTGCACACAGATGGATTTAACTAATTTTAACTAATTATGTGACTTCTGATGGTAATTGGTTGCACCAGATCTTAATTAGAGGCTTCATAGCAAAGGGGGAGAATACATATTCATGCACCACTTTTCCATTTTTTTCCCTAAAATATTTTGAAACAAGATCTTTTTTAAATTTCACTTCACCAATTTGGACTATTTTGTGTATGTCCATTACATGAAATGTAAATAAAAATCTATTTCAATTACAGGCTGTAATGCAACAAAATAGGAAAAACACCAAGGGGGATGAATACTTTTGCAAGGCACTGTAGGTAGGGGTAAAGAGACCATGAATATATAATAAACAGTGAGTAGCGCAGTGTAAAAACAAAGGGGGGTCAATGTAAATATTCCGGGTGGTCATTTGAGAAATTGTTCAATAGCCTTAAGGCTTGGGGATAGAAGCTTTTAAGGAGCCTTTTGGACATAGACTTTGCACTCCGGTACTGATTGCCGTGCGATAGCAGAGAGAACAGTCTATTTCTTGAACTGCATTGTTGGTTAAGGGCTTGTAAGTAGGCTTTCCTCTGACACCGCCTAATAAATAGGTCCTGGATGAAAGGAAGCTTGGCACCAGTGATGTACTGGGCCATACACACTACCCTCTGTAGCGCCTTACGATCAGATGCCGAGCAGTTGCCATACCAGGCAGGGGTGCATTTTCAAGCCTGATCAGACCACTTTTTCCTGTAGTCCACAATCAACTCCTTTTGTCTTTTTCATATTGAGGGAGAGGTTGTTTTCCCTGTACCACATTGCCAGGTCTCTGACCTCCTCCCTATAGGCTGTCTCATCGTTGTCTGTGATCAGGCCTACCACTGTTGTGTTGTCAGCAAACCTAATGACGGTGTTGGAGTCATGGTTGGCCATGCAGTCGTCGGTGAACAGGGAGTACAGGAGGAGACTAAGCACGCACCCCTGAGGGGCCCCCGTGTTAAGTATCAGCATGGCAGATGTGTTGCTTCCTACTCTTACCACCTGAGGGTGGCCAGTCAGGAAGTCCAGGATCCAGTTGCAGAGAGAGATGTTCAGTCCCAGGCTCCTTAGCTTAGTGATGAATTTGTGGTCACTATGGTGTTGAACACTGAGCTGTAGTCAAAGAACAGCATTCTCACATACATGTTCCTTTAGTCCAGGTGGGAAAAGGCAGTGTGGATTGCGATTGAGATTGAGTCATCTGTGGATCTGTTGCAAATTGGAGTGGGTCTAGGGTTTCTGGTATGATGGTGTTGATGTGAGCCATGAGCAGCCTTTAAAAGAACTTCAGTGCTTTGGGGCGGTAATCATTTAGGCACGTTACCTTCGCTTTCTTAGGCACAGGGACTATGGTAGTCTGTATGAAACATGTAGGTATTATAGACTCAGTCAGGGAGAGGTTCAAAATGTCAGTGAAGACTGGCCTGCGTATGCTTTGTTGGTCTGCTTTGTTGGTCTGCGCATGCTTTGAGTACACTTCCTGGTAATCCGTCTGGCCCCGCGGCTTTGTGAATGTTGACCTGTTTAAAGGTCTTGCTCACCTTGGCTAAAGAGAGCGTGATCAAACAGCTGGTGCTCTCATGCATGTTTCAGTGTTGCTTGCCTCGAAGCGAGCATAAAAGGCATTTAGCTCGTCTGGTAGACTCGCGTCACTGGCGGCTGGGTTTCCCTTTGTAGTCTGTAATAGTTTGCATTGTCCTGTATTGACGCTTTGCCTGTTTGATGGTTTGTTTGATTAGTGTCCCGCTCCTTGAAAGTGGCAGCTTTAGCCTTTAGCTTGGTGCGGATGTTGCCTGTAATCCATGGCTTCTGGTTGGGATACGTACGTACGGTCGCTGTGGGGACGACGCCATTGGTGCAGTTATTGACGAAGCCGGTGACTGAGGTGGTAAACTCCTCAATGCCATTGGATAAATCCTGAAGCATATTCCAGTCTGTGTTAGCAAAACAGTCCTGTAGCGTAGCATCTGACCACTTCCGTATTGAGTCTTCTTGGATATGACGCTACAAGCTTAGCACACCTGTATTTGGGGAGCTTCTCTCATTTTTCAGGTCTCTCCAGAGATGTTTGATCGTGTTCAAGTCCGGGCTCTGGCTGGGCCAGTCAAGGACACTCAGAGACTTGACACGAAGCCACTCCTACATTGTCTTGGCTGTGTGCTTAGGGTCATTGTCCTGTTGGAAGGTGAAGCTCCACCCCAGTCTGATGTCCTGAGCACACTGGAGCAGGTTTTCATCAGGTTTCTCTCTGTACTTTGCGCCGTTCATCTTTCCATCGATCCTAACTAGTCTCCCTGCCACTGAAAAATATCCCCACAGCATGATGCTGCCACCACCATGCTTCACCTTAGGGATGGTATTGGCCAGGTGATGAACGGTGCCAGGTTTACTCCAGATGTGACCTTTGGCATACAGGCCAAAGAGTTCAATCTTGGTTTCATCAGATCAGAGAATCTTGTTTCTCATGGTCTGAGAGTCCTTTATGTGCCTTTTAGCTAACTCCAAGTGGGCTGTCATGTGCCTTTTAGGAGGAGTGGCATCTGTCTGGCCACTCTACCATAAAGTCCTGATTGGTGGAGTGCTGTAGAGATGGTTGTCCTTCTGGAAGGTTCTCCCATCTCCACATAGGAACTTTGGAGCTCTGTCATAGTGACCATTGGGTTCTTAGTCACCTCCCTGAACAAGGCCCTTCTCCCCCAATTGCTCAGTTTGGCCGGGCGGCCAGCTCTAGGAAAAGTCTTGGTGGTTCCAAACTTCTTCCATTTAAGAATTATGGAGGCCACTGTGTTCTTTGGGACTTTCAATGCTGCAGACATTTTTGGGTACTTTTCCCCAGATCTGTGCCTCCACACAATTGTTTATTTTTTTTATTTCACCTTTATTTAACCAGGTAGGCTAGTTGAGAACAAGTTCTCATTTACAACTGCGACCTGGCCAAGATAAAGCATAGCAGTGTGAACAGACAACAACACAGAGTTACACATGGAGTAAACAATAAACAAGTCAATAACACAGTAGAAAAAGGGAAAAAAAGAGTCTATATACATTGTGTGCAAAAGGCATGAGGAGGTAGGCAAATAATTACAATTTAGCAGATTAACACCGGAGTGATAAATGATCAGATGAACATGTGCAGGTAGAGATACTGGTGTGCAAAAGAGCAGAAAAGTAAATAAATAAAAACAGTATGGGGATGAGGTAGGTAAATTGGGTGGGCTATTTACCGATGGACAGCTGCAGCGATCGGTTAGCTGCACAGATAGCAGATGTTTAAAGTTGGTGAAGGAGATAAAAGTCTCCAACAATCATGTATTGGAGCTCTACGGACAATTCCTTTGACCACATGGCTTGGTTTATGCTCCGGCAGGCACTCTCAACTGTGGGGGCTTATACGGTTGGTAATCTTTTCCAAATCATGTACAATCAATTGCATGTACAACAGGTGGACTCAAGGATGATCAATGGAAACAGGATGCACCTGAGCTCAATTTCAAGTCTCATAGAAAAGGGTCTGAATACTTATGTAAATAAGGTATTTCAGTTTTTTTTATTTTGAATAAATGTGTAAACATATATGGGTTATTGTGTCTGCTGAATCTGCTACTGCTTCATGTTTCAGCACCACATTCTAACTGACTTGAATCTGGCTTATTGAGAGTTTAATAACTCTGATAAATACATAATGGGCAAGAAACCTATTGTTTTTAATCAAATCAAATATAGTAATAGCAAGCTATCAAAGTTGACCTCCGGTCCTCCTCCTAATCTTCACGCTCTCATTCTCAAACTGAACAGAATTTAGGCTATAGGCTAGTCCACGTGCAAGATTTTTGGACTAGGCTTAATCAACAACAAACAGTGTCAGAAGAAACCTTTGACTCTCCTCCTCCTACGCAGCACAGCCATTGGTTAAGCAGCACACAAAAACGTTTTGGATCAGCAAGAGCAGAGCAGGCCGGGACTCAGGGTTGGAATATCCCCTGCAGTGTGTAATGCAGTTTAGTTTAATTTACACCATCCCAGCAGCTATCTTAAAAATATAACCTTTGTGCTTCTCCGAGTATGCACTTTGTAGCCTATAGCCTATAGGTTGTGGATAATGATTGAGACTACATTAAATAGCCTATAAGAGCACTTGATATTGCTCGCCAAGTGGAGAATCAGAAATGGGGGACAGCATCAGGCAGACATCGATATCTAGCCTAATAAGGTATTCATTCTTAAGCACTGAGAAATATGGAAATATTGACCCTCCACTGGATTATATTTAACAAATACTAAACCCTCCCTTTGACTGAAATTTAAAAAGCATGACCCTCCCTCTTCCAGGTAACCATTCTGTAAATTTCGATCCATCCCTAAGCAGACTGACTAATAACAGACGGAGAAATTGAGAAATACATTTCACTCACCAAACCAACTTCTAAATCCAATGTCACAGTAAACAAAGACCCATAATAAACTCTCTCTCCTTGCTACAGCTTGCAAACAAATTGTGTCTTTAAGAGTGGTGTTGCAGTGGTGAATCGATCTAACCGCGAGTCAAGAAAATCTCAAGCCCTCCTCAGACTTCTGAGTGACAGCAACAAGACAGTTGATCACCTGGAGGTGTCTGTGGGTCGGGGACAGCGGTATAATTATGTGCTGGGCTGGAGGGCAGTTTGTCCCAGCTTCCAGCCCAGAGTAGATCTTTCTCTGCCCCCTGAGGTGCTCTCAAATTTGGGGTGGCTACGGAGGATGCTGGGGTGAAGGGTTTAGACAGGGCATACTTCTCTCTTCTGTAGTGACAGTGTTCATACACACACTCACGTGCACACAAGCAAACTCGACGCACACACACACCCTGTCTTTCTCCTGCGTTTTTCCCCCCATGTCTCATTAAACCATGTTCCTAGGCTCTACATCTCTCCTCCTCTATTCTTTCCTTTCCTCTCTCTAACTCTTTCTCTCTCTGATTACTGTCTAAGGTTGTTAGCGGTGACTGATTGATCACAGCAACAAACGACTTTGGCCCTAATTCGTTCAAGGACACTGATCTGCTAAACCAATCTACCAATCCAGCAGCAGTGGCAGAGCGCTACAGAGTGTGCAGGTTAGTAGGCTGGAACTAAATGCCCTAACTTCCTGTAGCACTCCAGGACCACGCAGGATTGAAGAATACACTGGAATACTGCAGTAGGTAAAGGAGTAACTTACCTTCCTACTTCCTTTATAACAGGAGCAGGACAGAGCAGGAAAGTTTCCTCTACACCAGCAGGCCTCTCATCTAAAGAAACATTATATTCTGTTAATTGAAGAGGTTTAACATCATATTAAAGCTAGAATCCGTAGTTGCTACATTCATTTTTGGACTTGTAAATTAATGATACGTACCCATTGATTCACTATTTCTGATTGTTTTTACCCCAATTTCGTGATATCCAATTGGTAGTTACAGTCTTGTCCCATCGCTGCAACTCCCGTACGGACTCGGAAGAGGCAACGGTCAAGAGCCATGCGTCCTCCGAAACACAACCCTGCCAAGCCGCACTGCTTCTTGACACACTGCTCGCTCAAGCCCAGAAGCCAGCTGCACCAATGTGTCGGAGGAAACACCGTACAACTGGCGACCAAAGTCAGCGTGTACGCGGCCGGCCCACAACAAGGAGTAGCTAGAGCACAATGGGACAAGAACATCCTGGCTGGCCAAACCCTCCCCTAACCCGGACGACGCTGGGCCAATTGTGTGCCATCTCATGGGTCTCCCGGTCATGGCCGGCTGCGACACAGCCCGGGATCAGACCCGGGTCTGTAGTGACACCTTAGACTGCTGCGCCAGTCGGTAGGCCCATACCCATTGATTCTTAAATAATATAAATTATAAATGCCTCATGAGCTTAGTTCAACTTTCGTAACCCATCAGAACCCAAACTATAAGCTTGTTTTACTCCAATGTTTGCATTAACAAACACTGTATAGCCTGAAAACATGGTTTAAACTATAATTGAATGGTCAGTCCATGGCTTTGTCTATGAATTTGAGAGTGGTTACATTTCTCCAGGGCCATCCCTCAGCTTTTTACCAAAACAGAGGAGCAGTGACCACTTGTTTCAACTGTGTACTGTAGCTTTCATGTTGCAAATAAACACAGAAAACATGTGTGTGTGAGCATTTGTGTGTGTGAGAGAGAGATTCATCAGACATTTTCTTAGTATATAATTATAGACAAAATGATGTCCCCATTTCTTACATAAACATCTATGTTTGTGTGCCTCACCCAGAGTGTGTGTGTCGTTGAGTTTGAAGCTACAGAGGACCTGGTCGGTGTTTCTGGCGTGGAGAAAACCGTTCCCTCGAACTACCACCTGAAACGACTCTGAGAGAAAGAAACAGAAACGGTAAGAACCATTTATCTCCAACCATTCAACGTTATTTGAATGCATTATACTTTTCTAGCAAAGTAGTCTCGTGAAAATTTGTTTTGAAAAATATGACCGTGAGGATGGCAGCAGCACTTCTCTGCCACTTCTCTGCCTTTGTCTCATGTGGCCCTGTTTTACATTAGAAAGTGTTCACAGCCTGAGGCCGTGTGTGTGTGTGTGTGTGTGTGTGTGTGCGTGCGTGCGTGCGTGCGTGCGTGCGTGCGTGCGTGCGTGTGGGGCTCTTTGCCTGCTCTCTTATGTGCTCCATGCTTAACCTTTCAGGAAGACTCAACTCAAGCTGGAGAAAAACAACCAGCATATGCTTCACTGGTGCTAACGTTGTGTGTGTGCTGATGTGCGTGGTGCGTGTGTGTACAGGCATATGCTCCACTGGTGCTAATGCTAAAAGTGCTGCTGTTCACAAATCTCTGCCTGCACAGCCGGGAGGGTTTTGAGTGACTGTATGTGTGTGTGGACAGGAATATGTGTGTGTGTGACTCTGACCTTTCAGTCCCCCCAGGCACCACTAAAGCGCATTGATGGAAGCTAACCAGCATATGCTGGAATGTGAGTGTGTGTGTCAGTGTGTGTATGTGTGTACAGCATTTGTTGTAGAGAGGGGAGGGGGGAAACGCTCGCTTAGAAAGCGGTCTACAGGGTTACCAGCGGAAACAGAGTAGATCTGACTTTACCTGTGACATCAACGGTGTGTCTGTGTGTGTATTCCTCCATGCACGTTTGTGTGTGATCTTTGCTGTGCACTGAGGCATATTCTAGCCTCATCCCTTCTTAATAGAAATGAACCTTCGCCACACCTTTAACATTTAAAGCTACAGAAAGTGTACAATTCACTGGATAAAAACATCACGGTGTGTGTGTTCCCCACAAGGGAAAAAACGTGTTTCAAAAAGGTCAAGGCAACTAAAGGTAAAACATTGTCACTCTCGCTGAAATGCCACCAATACATCATAATTAGTTATGTTGCTGTATTGAAGTGAATGTCATGTTCAGCACTAATGTAAAAACAAAGTCCTTCATGTTCTGATATTTAGTGCCACATTTGAAGATGTTCTGCTCTTTCTCTCACTGTTGGTCACATTTGCATTTGCCTGTGACGCTGAGAGCTGTATTCATTGGCTGTATCTAGTGCATGTGTGTGTGTGTGTGTGTGTGTGTGTGTGTGTGTGTGTGTGTGTGTGTGTGTGTGTGTGTGTGTGTGTGTGTGTGTGTGTGTGTGTGTGTGTGTGTGTGTGTGTGTGTGTGTGTGCGTGTGTGCGCGCGCGCGTGCGTGTGTGTGTGTGTGTGTGTGTGTGCTGTTTCAGTTTCAAGTTTTAATGTCACATGAACAAGTAAAGTGAAATGCCTTTCTTGCAAGCTCAAAACCCAACAATGCAGTTATAAATATCAATGTAGTACTAAAAATAATCGATAACTCCAATATATCCCCAAGCAAACGTGAGAGCGTGAGCGGTCAGTTATATACGACAGCGGACCAATCTGTGGGTAAAGCGATGCTGCGACTTGAACCCAACAAGCCATAGCTTCCCTTAGAGGAAAAGACGAAGAACAACTTGGAGATACAAATTAGAGCAATGAACAGATAAAGTATATCCAGGAAATGTCCAGGCTCAGGAGAAGAACCAGATGCAGACAGCTTCGAAGTAACAAGTTTATTTAAAAAAAACAGGGGGTCAGGCAAAAGACAGGTCAAGGGCAGGCAGAGGTCAGTAGTCCAGAGCAGAGTCCGAAAGATACAGAATAGCAGGCTCAGGGTCAGGGCAGGCAGAGGTCAGTAATCCAGGGTGGTGTGACCAGGTACAGAACAGCAGTCAGGCTCAGGGTCAGGGCAGGCAGAGGTCAGTAATCCAGGGTGGTGTGACCAGGTACAGAACAGCAGTCAGGCTCAGGGTCAGGTCAGGCAGAGGTCAGTAATCCAGGGTGGTGTGACAAGGTACAGAACTACAAGCAAGGGGCATGGATGAACAGGACAACAAAATTGGCCTTCTGGAAGCAAATGTGCAAACTTTAGAAGATGAACTGCACCAGCAAGTAAACAGAATGTGACCAAACAACATGAGAATATTGTCTCTACCGGAAGACGAGGAAAAAGGAGACCTTTCCAGCTACGTGATCAAGCCGATTTCAGAGGAGCTTGGCGTAGATGTATCACCAGAGGAGCTTGGCGTAGATGTATCACCAGAGGATCTGCAGCGGTAAATACCCTTGCATGTCAATCTTTAAGCTGTGGAACTATTAAACCAAACTCAACATTCTGAAGGCACAAGGGAAAAGGGGACCTGTCTGCTAAACTGAGGAAAAAACGCACGCAATTTATTCCGATCAGGCAGTCATTGGAGGAAAAAGTCTCAACTCTGATTCCTGGCAGTGCAGTGGGTATGGAAGGGAACACAGAGGATGGAGGGCACAAGTGCCAATGAAGCCCTGAACAGGCTACAGGAAACCTTTCCAGGTGAAAGAGAGTCCAATGCCCTAAAAAGAAGTGGAGAAAGGTGATAAGCACACTACGCTACATACAGTGATGCAGAAGACCAGCTTATCTTATGTTGAGACTATATTATTTCCCTCTCCCCCCAACACAACCTTGAATCTATTGTCCCCGAGTACCTGTTCTTCTCTAGGAAGTAACAATAGAATTAGCCATTGGCAATGAGATACATAGACACAGAAAAGACAATAGAAAATAGGAAATATAGCATGTATGTCAATAATTGTCAATAACTGTTCAATGAATGTGTGTGTAATGTGTGGGCGAGAGGGTGTGAGTAGATGTGTGTATGTAGCTGTGCTTTTGAATTGTAGAGTGAAGGAGGGGGAATATGAACAGGATAAATGTTGTATGTGAATGAAGGAGAATGGATAAATAAGTAGTTGTATGGAGGGGTATAAATGGGTCTGAGAAGACGGGAGGGGGAAAAGATGGGAGGTTGGGATAAACTTGGCCTGGATGGGTAAGGGTGGTAAAGAATGGGATGGTGGGACAAGGTTGGCTTGGGTGGGCAAGGGTGAGTAAAGATTGGAGGTTGGGATAAGATGGGCGTGGGTGGTGTAGATGGGGGGGAACTGGGAGGGGTGGTGGAGAGGGATGGATTTGGTTTGGGAGAGAGAAAAGGAAGGACTTCATTATATTACAATGTCATTTTATTTTTAAAATGTGTGACTTGCAAACCCGCTGTAAAATGAAGTTTCTCCCATTCTTCTCAGCAGATCCTCTCAAGCTCTGGAAGGTTGGATGGGGAGCATCGCTGCCTTCGCCCCAGTCTGAGGTCCTGAGTGCTATGGAGCAGGTTTTCATCAAGGATCTCTCTATGCTTTTCTCTGTTCACCTTTCCCTCAATCCTGACTAGTTTCCCAGTCCCTGCCGCTGAAAAACATTTTCACAGTATGATGCTGCCACCACCATGCTTCACCGTTGGGATGGTGCCAGGTTTCCTCCAGACGTGACGCTTGGCATTCAGGCCAAAGAATTCAATATTGGTTTCATCAGATCAGAGAATCTTGTTTCTCATGGTCTGAGAGTCTTTAGGTGCCTTTTGGCAAACTTCAAGCGGGTTGTCATGTGACTTTTACTGAAGAGAGTCTGGTCACTCTACCATAAAGGCATGATTGGTGGAGTGCTCCAGAGATGTGGATTAGTGGAGTGCTCCTTCTGTAAGGTTCTCCCATCTCCACAGAGGAACTCTGGAGCTCTGTCAGAGTGACCATCGGGTTCTTGGTCACCTCCCCCGATTGCTCAATTTGGCCGGGCAGCCAGCTCTAGGAAGAGTCTTAGTTGTTCCAAACTTATTCCATTTATGAATGGAGGCCACTGTGTTTTTGGGGACCTTCAATGCTGCAGAAATGTTCTGGTACCCTTCCCCAGATCTGTGCCTCGACACAATATTGTCTCGGAGCTCTACGAACAATTCCTTCGACCTCATGGCTGTGTTTTTTCTCAGATATGCACTGTCAACTGTGTGACCTTACATAGACAGTTGTGTGCCCTTCCAAATCATGTCCAATCAATTGAATTTACCACAGGTGGACTCCAATCAAGTTGTAAAAACATCTCAAAGATGATCAATGGAAACAGGATGCACCTGAGCTCTATTTCGAGTCTCATAGCAAAGGGTCTGAATACTTATGCAAATAAAGTAATTTTATATTTTATTTTAATACATTTGCAAAAAAAAAATAAACACCTGTTTTTGCTTTGTCGTTATCCACTGTAAATAATACATTATCGGATAAAATTGCTTAGAATAGGGCACAAGAGAGGAATGTTTTCTCTCCCCCTTCTGCCTACACTAGCAATTGAACTGCTTGCAGAAATAATTAGACATGACCCAAACGTAACAGGTATCAGGATTAATAAACATGAATATAAACTAAACTTATTTGCAGATGATCTCCTGATATACCTGACCAATATTGAAAACGCAATGCCCTCCTTGCTAAAAAGTATTTTCAGAATACTTCAACATTTCAGGATATAAAATGTATGCAGAAAAGAAACAAAATAATGGCAATAGGAAAAAGATGATTTACAGCAATCCTTTAAATGGACCACAAAAAATGTCAAAGATTTAGGATGCTTAATGAGTGACAACATATATGTAAAGATAACTTTATCCCCATTATTCAATCATATGAAAGCAGATCTAATTAAATGGATCAATCGTCCCATAAATTTAACAGATAGAATACACTTCTACAGAAGGACATAGTTCCCAAATGTTTTATACTTATCCTCGGTAATACCACCTACCCCAACGAAGACACTCTTTAAAATCTAGATTTACAGAAGAAGGTGTACATCTTCTTAAGTCTTATGGTGGTTTCAACCATCCAGACTTGGATTGTATCAATTTCGCCTCCCAGGGCTATTTACTTGCGATATATTAAATGCTTTAAAGAGGAACAATGGGTAAATATTGAAGATTCGCCTGCTCATCCCCAGAATCTTTTTGTGTCTATTTTTGGAGGATAAACCTAAGAATATTAACAAGAAAGGAAGAAATTGTAAAGTATTCTACGAGAACCAATGAAACTTCCTAGAAACACAACACTGTGGAATATTCCTTGGATTGTTTTTCTGAATGGTGTTGAACACTGAGCTGTAGTCAATGAACAGCATTCTCATGTACAGTTGAAGTCAGAAGTTTACACACAGTTAGGTTGGAGTCATTAAAACTTGTTTTTCAACCACTCCACAAATTTCTTGTTAACAAACTATAGTTTTGGCAAGTCGTTTAGGACATCAACTTTGTGCATGACACAAGTCATTTTTCCAACAATAGTTTACAGACAGATTATTTCACTTATAATTCACTTTATCACAATTTCAGTGGGTCAGAAGTTTACGTACACTAAGTTTACTGTGCCTTTAAACAGCTTGGAAAATTCAGGAAAATGATGTCATGGCCTTAGAAGCTTCTGATAGGCTAATTGACATAATTTGAGTCAATTGGAGGTGTACCTGTGCATGTATTTCAAGGCCTACCTTCAAACTCAGTGCCTCTTTGCTTGACATCATGGGAAATTCGAAAGAAATCAGCCAAGACCTCATAAAAAAATGGTAGACCTCCACAAGTCTGGTTCATCCTTGGGAGCAATTTCCAAACGCCTGAAGGTACCACGTTCATCTGTACAAACAATAGTACGCAAGTATAAACACCATTGGACCACACAGCCATCATACCGCTCAGGAAGGAGACGCGTTCTGTCTCCTCGAGATGAATGTACTTTGGGATGAAAAGTGCAAAACAATCTCAGAACAACAGCAAAGGACCTTGTGAAGATGCTGGAGGAAACAGGTACAAAAGTATCTATATCCACAGTAAAACGAGTCCTATATCGACATAACCTGAAAGGCCACTCAGCAAGGAAGAAGCCACTGCTCAAAAACCGCAACAAAAAAGCCAGACTACGGTTTGCAACTGCACATGGGGACAAATATTACACTTTTTGGAGAAATGTCCTCTGGTCTGATTAAATAAAAATATAACTGTTTGGCCATAATGACCATCGTTATGTTTGGCGGAAAAAGGGGGAGGCTTGCAAGCCGAAGAACACCATCCCAACCATGAGGCACGGGGATGGCAGCATCATGTTGTGGGGGTGCTTTGCTGCAGGAGGGACTGGTGCACTTCACAAAATAGATGATGAAATAGGAAAATTAGGAAAATTATATGGATATATTGAAGCAACATCTCAAGACATCAGTCAGGAAGTTAAAGCTTGGTCGTAAATGGGTCTTCCAAATGGACAATGACCACAAGCATACTTCCAAAGTTGTGGCAAAATGGCTTAAGGACAACAAAATCAAGGTATTGGAGTGGCCATCACAAAGTCCTGACCTCAATCCTATAGAAAATGTGTGGGCAGAACTGAAAAAGTATGTGCGAGCAAGGAGGCCTACAAACCCGACTCAGTTACACCAGCTCTGTCAGGAGGAATGGGCCAAAATTCACCCAACTTATTCTGGGAAGCTTGTGGAAGGCTACCCGAAACGTTTGACCCAAGTTAAACAATTTAAAGGCAATGCTACCAAATACTAATTGAGTGTATGTAAACTTCTGACCCACTGGGAATGTGATGAAAGAAACAAAAGCTGAAATAAATACTATTATTCTGACATTTCACATTCTTAAAATAAAGTGGTGATCCTAACTTTTACAAAAGTCCCGTTGGTAGCAAATCGGCGATCGGAGGTCATCCATGTTATTATCAGGTGACTGTACATTGGCCAATAGAATGGAGGGAAGCAGAGGCTAGTTTTCCCTTCGTCTACATCTATAGCAAGTACTCCCCCTCTCTTGCCTCTATAACGCCGGCGTTTCCTCTTGGATAACCCAAAAATTGGGTCGGAATTACAAAAAAAGCCCAGTACAGATGAGTCGAAGCCAGAATTTAGGTAAATAACTGCCGATCTGATGTTCAAAAGTTCTTGTCAGTTATAAGAAACGATAGCGGATACATTTCGTGAAAATAATGTAACAATAAACGCCAAAAGAATCACAAGATAGCAAAGTTGGGTCAGAGCTCGCAAAACGGTGGCCATTCAGTATGACGCCATCTTATAAGAGCGTCAGGGGCTTGCGACTTGTCACTAGTGCTCTTGTCGCCTTGCGTGGCAAAAACTGTGTGTGTTGATAGGCCAGGGCTGTGTGTGTGTTTGCATGTGCGTGTCTGTGTTTGTAGGGGGATTTGGCATGTCCGATTGTGGCCACTTCAATCACGTTAGTGCGACGGGACAGTGATGGGGACGAGGGGTTGGGGGTACAGGGAAATGCGGACAGAAGGGGGAGGGAAGGGGGAGGCGGGGTGAGAGGTCAGATGTTAATGAAAGCAGCAATCTCTGCTGTCAGGTTAGATAGCAGGACCACCTCTCACTGGCCTGTGTGTGTGTCTGTGTGTGTGTGTGTGTGTGTGTGTGTGTGTGTGTGTGTGTGTGTGTGTGTGTGTGTGTGTGTGTGTGTGTGTGTGTGCCTGATCAGTGCTGTCAGGTTAGATAGCGTGGCTGGCGTTCACTGTCCAATCTGATGGCCTGTTTGCAGGCAGTGCGGTCTGGTCACTTTATATCAGTGTGAGGGACGTGTGTGTGTATGCTGGTTAAAAGAGCGTCTGGTTGTGCTTGTGTGTGGACTGGAAGAACGTCTATGTGTGTTTGTGTGTTAGTATGTATGTGTGTTTGCTGCCATCATTGTGCGCTGGGCTCATGACAGGAGGAGAGATCCATATAGACAGTTAAACCTTATCTAAATCCTGAAGCGACTGTAGCACTAACTTACATTTCCTGTGCAATTTTGTTATCTTATCTCATAACCTTTTTTGGTTAGGCTTCATGGTGAAAAACAGCCCCAGTCCTTCTCTACCCTCATCTTATCATTCATAACAGCATCCGGACTAGGGCATTTTCTGTCCTGGAAAAATACTTTCATATTGCCTCAGTATGTTCCCATGTTTATCACCACCCTCGTTAAGAATGACTCTGTCACACCGTAATATGAAAACGTATTTTCAATTAATACCAGAGTATATCTGAATTGAAAATGCATTAAAACTTTTACACATTTATATTGTATTTTTAAAAATAAATGTTTTATTTATTTAACTAGGCAAGTCAGTTAAGAACAAATTCTTATTTACAATGACGGCTTACCCTGGCCAAACCCTAACCTGGACGACGCTGGGCCAATTTTGTGCCGCCCTATGGGACTCCCAATCACGGCCGATACAGCCTGGAATCGAACCAGGGTCTGCAGTGACGCCTCTATCATTGTGTAGCAGTGCCTTAGACAGCTGTGTCATCTCAGATTAATGGACAGTGCTTGAAACAGTCCTGGATTATTGCAAAGTTTAAAAAAGATTTAGTCCAGAGTTTCATCTAACGTCATCTTTGTATTAAAGACATCACATTTACATTTGCTGCTCTTGATTGACAACTTAACCTCTACATCTACTTATTCTGTCTCTTAGTTCACTGACCATTACTGTTCTCATTATTCAAATAGTAAATTAGTCTGTTTGGGACATTTGGGGACAGGCTGACCAGGCAAGGACGTGCTGTTCCTGATCCTGATTAGCATATTATTATACAGACAAGTCTTTATGAAGGGTCTGTCTCTCTTTCTCTCACTCTCTCCCACTCCCATCTCTATCTTCCTCTCACTCTCTCTCTCCCCCTCTCTCCCTCCCTGCCTCGCTCTTCCCTCTTTTCCTCTTTTGCTCTTGCACTTGGCCGTCTCTGTCTTCTCTTTTTGTATCTCTACCCCCCCCCCCCATTCTCTCATATTCCATAATGAACATTGATCCTGTCTGGTGAACACTAATCCCTTCCGCTGGTTGCTGTAGAGACAGAACAGTAGGAGCACTCTGGTAAGTGAGTCCTAATAAGGTCATGTCAGCCCTCATCCATCCTGCTGGCTACACACACCAGACCACTCTCTCACTCACACACACACACACACACACACGCACACGCACCCGCACATTTTCTTTCAGAGTGGCTACTTAAGGTATCAGACGTGGAAAACTAGGCCAAAGAGGCAGCCAGGCTTAAAGAAGCACAGCTAATTTCCAACGCACACACACACACACGCTAATTTCTCAGGACAATACGCTCTCTGTCACTTCCTTGGTCATCATGGTTGGTCGGCCATGCGCTCACCTCACACACCGCATTATGATAATGTATTCTGATGACCACCACTCAGCTGGACCAGTGGGCCAGAACACATTCACTGTCAGGTGTCTGTCTTTGACAAATACCATAATCGTAAATGGCGAAATTCCATATGTTTGATCCAAATAACTACAGCTCCATCAGAGAGTATTCCCACCTCTTGACTTTTTCCACATGTTGTTGTGTTACAGCTTGAATTTCAAATGGATTCAATTGAGATTTTGTGTCACAATACCCCATGCAGTCAGGGTGGAATCATGATTTTTAGAACTTTGTACAAATGAATAGGAAATTAAAAGCTGAAATGTCTTGTGTCAAAAAGTATTCAACCCCTTTTTTATGGTGCGACTAAAAATGTGCTTATCAAGCCACATAATAAGTTGCATGGACTCACTCTGTGTGCAATAATAGTGTTTAACCTGATTTTTGAATGACTACCACATCTCTGTACCCTGACACATACAATTATCTGCAAGGTCCCTCAGTTGAGCAGTGAATTTAAAAACACAGATTCAACCACAAAAGGTAGGTTTTCCAAAGCTTCGCAAAGAAGGCCACCTATTGGTAGATGGGTTTCAAAAAAGAAGACAATGAATATCTCTTTGAGCATGGTGAAGTTATTCATTACACTTTGGGTGGTGTGTCACCCGGGTCACGACAAAAATACAGGCGTCCTTCCTAACTCAGTTCCCGGAGAGGAAGTTAACCGCTCAGGGATCTCACCACGAGGCCAATGGTGACTTTAAAACAGTTACAGAGTTTAATGGCTGTTATAGGAGTAAACAACATTGTAGTTACTCCACCATACTAACCTAAATGACAGAGTGAAATGAAGGTAGCCTGTACAGAATCTTGTTTGCAATAAGGCACTCAATTAAAACTGCAAAAAATGTGCCAAAGACATGAACTTTATGTCCTGAATACAAAGCGTTATGTTTGGGGCAAATCCAACACAACACATCACTGAGTACCACTCTTCATATTTTCAAGCATGGTGGTGGCTGCATCATGTTATGGGTCTGCTTGTCATCGGCAAGAACTGGGAGGTTTTTTTAGGATAAAAAGAAACATAATAGAGCTCAGCACAGGCAAAATCCTATAGGAAAACCTGGTTCAGTCTGCTTTACAACAGACACTGGGAGACAAATTCACCTTTCAGCAGGACAATAACTTAAAACACAAGGCCAAATATATCCTGGAGTTCCTTACCAAGCTGACAGTGAATGTTCCTTAGTGGCCTAGTTTTTAATTAAATTGGCTTGCAAATCAATGGCAAGACTTGAAAATGGCTGTCTAGCGATGATCAACAACCAACCTGACAGAGCTTGAAGAATTTTAAAAAGAATAATGTGCAAATATTGTACAATGTGGTTATGAAAAGCTCTTAGAAATGTACCCACGAAGACTCACAGCTGTAATCGCTGCCAAAGATGATTATTACATCTATTGACTCACAGGTGTGAAATCTAAATGAGATATTTCTGAATAATTGTTTTTAATGATAAATTGAATCAATTCTGAATTAAGGCTGCAACACGACAAAATGTGGAATAAGTCAAGGGGTATGAATACTTTCTGAAGTCACTGTATTTATTTGAATCCACGAGTTGGCTTAATCTGGTTCTTTAAAGTTTTTCCTAAGAGACTCGGTAGCAGAACTAATATTTTCAGCCCAGTTTGACAGCAAAAGATCCATTGTGCATAGCTCATGGCGCATTTCAAACGCATCTATAATGCATTATGAAGAGGGTATTCATAAGAAGTGTAACCCAACTTTGGTACGACCAGCTCTTACCTCCTGCACACACACTGGACGGTTCAGCAGCTAGAATCTCAATGCAGGACTTCTTAATGATCTGAGAGATGAAAACACAGAAGACATGTTGTCGTTGTGGGCAAGACATACTGTATATCTTGGGACTCTATCTACTGAGAAAATACATGGTAAAATAGTTATTCGACAACTATAACCTGATAGATACACATATTTCTATGGACCACTGAACCATTAATATGGTGTTGAATTCCTTGAAGTACCAAAAACTATCCTTTGATTCTGGTATAAATACCATACGTACCGAGTTGATGATGCCCCTGAGGGCTTGGAAACCCCCCCAGACAGGGAATACATGCTCCAGGGTGTCTGCTATGGTAGCCAGCTATAGGACACACACACACACACACACACACACACACACACACACACACACACACACACACACACACACACACACACACACACACACACACACACACACACACACACAGAGGAGATAAACTTGTTGCATTGCAGATGATCACAGAATGGACTATTGAGTGTGTATTTATGAGTGTCAGTTACCTGCGTCTCATTAAACTCTTTGACTCCCACACAGTAAACTATGGCTCCAAGCGACCGTGCCCTCTGCGCCTGCATGGAGAAAACACACACCGTTTTGACAATCTGTTAACGCCAACTTTGATTTTATAGTAGGACGCTACTGACCTCTCGTTATGAAGTGTCAAACTGTGTGTGCATGTTGCTCCAAACGTCAAGATATTTTGACGTGTTTGGAATGAAATATCAAATTTTTAAGTAAAAAAAAAAAAACACAACCCTCAGAGCTGGAGCTCATGGATAATGCACAGCCAGCACCCCCGTCCACAACGCCTTAGCAAAACCCAAGCCTATTTGATGGTAATTGTACTTACCGTTTCCCTTGTATTTAGTGGATATAGGTCCTGCATGAGCTCCATACGTTTTAGGCATATTAGGCACAAAGAAACAAGTTAAGACATTAATTCTGACTAGGTTAAGTTAGGGGTTTACGGTTTGGGATACTGAAACAACTCCAAGGTGAACCTCAGTCATTCATTTCGATTTGTTAACAATTCAGGCATTCATTCTGATTGATTAAGTTAAGGATTAAGGTTTGGGATCGGGTTAATTAACTTCAGGCATTAATTCAGATTGGTTAAGGATTAAGGTTTAAGGTTTGAGGTTGGGTTAATTAACTTCAGGCATTAATTCAGATTGGTTAAGGATTAAGGTTTGAGATCGGGTTAATTAACTTCAGGCATTAATTCAGATTGGTTAAGGATTAAGGTTTGGGATCGGGTTAATTAACTTCAGGCATTAATTCAGATTGGATAAGGATTAAGGTTTGAGATAAGGTTAAAACAGAAGAACAACCATACGGTTAATTTGAGCTATTAACTAAGACTCGCCTTGCTAACTCATTGTGGATGGATGGTGCAGTGGTCTAAGCAGTAAGCCCCCACTCCATATACTGTGTGTTCAAACCCAGTTCTGGGTACTTATTTAGATTTTTTTTGTTTGTTGCTCCTAGTGGACAATTTTTAAGATCTCTCCCGACATCCTGGGTACCTGCAAAAAAAAAAACATACAATTTTGACTTGAATTGCAAGTGCTGTCTCTGGTGTGTGTACTCACCTCTCGTTGTGCAGTAGCAAACTGCCACTCATTCAGTTCTCCATCAGTCAGTGCAATGATCACACTGGCTGTCCCTTTAAAAGCAGATAACATCATATTTCCTCAATACCAGCCTGTGCATACAAATACATACTAACAGAGCCATGTCTGCAGAAATCTGTATAACACATACCCATACAAAACACACCTGCTCAGCATAGCACACAGACACTTACCATGGTTCTCATAGTGTATCTGTTCGTTGGCCTACAAAAATGGAACGATAGAGTATCGATGTCAAGCATTAAAACAGTATGGATACTATGAGTTAGTTAGTGAGAGGTGACATATCGAAGGGCGATAGTACTACCTTCTCCAGGCCAAGGTTCATGAAGGTGTCTCCTCCTGGTGCCTCCCTCCTCAGAGTGGTTAGACCTCTGTTAATGGACTCCCTGTGAAGGGAAGGAGAGGAATGACAGCTGATCAAATACAGTGGGGGAAGACTAAGAACACTAAGGGACACACAGCGGTAAGATACAGTGAGAGAGAGAGAGATCCCCCCCCCCCCCCTGAAGGGATTTGACAGGTAAAGTATTGACAAGGCGAAATTGTGACTGTACGACGGTGTGTAACTCAATACCTGCTCTCTGTCAGTTTCATTATGGTGGTTCCTCGAGTGGAGAAGACGATGAAGGACATCCGTAACATGGGGCTGTAGACAGACGGGGTTAAACAGTCCTGTCAGAGGCTTCTTTACGCAAGTGCAGGAGAGGACAAGGAAAGGGAGCCATTTGAGACCACAGAGACGCAGCTAAAGAGGCAAGCTGTACTACAGCATGAAAGATCCTACCTGAGAAACTTCTCAGCCAGCTGCTCCACGAAGGAGTAGATCTCTATCCAGTGGTGTTTCACACTGCCAGATCTGAAGGAACAAAACAAACCTAACACTATAGCAATGTCCATTTGCCACATTTCTCTGTGCGCAACGCTTAAACCACTGCACCACCACGTACGGGTGTAAAGCCTATGGTATAAGTGAAGAAAGAAAGTTCGCTTGTAAGTGTAGCGTACGTAAGCTACACAACTTTGGAATTGCAGAGCGCTAACAACCAGAATTCAACAGCAGCCAGTTGGATGAGCTCATTTCCCAGGGGGCTAACGCTAATAATGCTAATGAGGGCTAATTGCTGGTAATAATGCTGATGCTAAATGCTAATAATGCCAGGAGGCTGGGGGCTAGATGTTCCAGCAGGGAAAGTGGGGTGTCCTCCCTCTCTCCTCCCCCTGTCTCCCCCGTCTCCTCCCCCACAATGGCTGTCTGTGTGAGGGGGAACAGATGGTCCTGGTGAGCAGGGCAAACCTAAGAACAGGTTGGGGGTCCGGGGAGTGAAAAGGCTGCTGTATGAACAACGGAGGGACACAGGGCTCACCTCTGCAGTGTGTGTGTGGGGGGGGGGGGGGGGGGGGGATAAATGGGTGGGAAAGTTATAAATAGAGAGACTTTGAGTGTGTGTGTGTGTGTGTGTGTGTGTGTGTGTGTGTGTGTGTGTGTGTGCGTGCGTGTGTGCGCGTTAACACATTGCTGCCTCCTGGCATATTGGCATAAACTTCATGTTGAAAGTCCATCTCGTTATGTCTCTAGCTGTATTCAGTGTGTCTGTATGTATTTAACCAACCACACTAATTATAACCTCTAAGAGCGGTACAAGCGCTTTCATAAGTATGTCTACATCAGACATTACATAAAGATATATAATCTCAGTCAATGATGGGAGTCATTTCATGTAAACGATTCGTGTGTGTGTGTGTGCGTAAGTGCGTGCGTGCGTGTGTGTGTGCGTGTGTGTGTGTAAACTCAAATATGCCGACTGTCTGGGACTCCTTTTAAGTCTGTTCCTCTGCTATGCTGTGTATATAACTGGAAAGTGACATTGTAATACACACATCACAGTATACTTAGGTGCTGGGCCCAGAAACATAAAGGATCCTAAACAGGACCCAATCAAGGCCTTTCTACACATCACAGACAGTTAAAATACTTTAATACTTGAGGATTATTCTGAGGTCACTGCTTGGCATTTAAAAACCCCAGACAGCCAGACAACGTGGAGACACTGTACCAGAGGCTTGGTGATGTGTGTGTGTGTGTGTGTGTGTGTGTGTGTGTGTGTGTGTGTGTGTGTGTGTGTGTGTGTGTGTGTGTGTGTGTGTGTGTGTGTGTGTGTGTGAGTGAGGCATGGCCATGCGTGGCAGCCCAGCCACCTCAGGCGTGTTTTAAACTTTCAGGATTAAAGGGTAACGTGTGAAGGCTGACTAACAGATGTTCGGAGTGGCACAACAATAGAAAAGGTTAAAAATGTTGATCAACACTGAAGCTAGCTGCAGTGTGAGGAACTGCAGCTAGCCTGATGTGATGCTGAGGACGTGACTAACTGGGGTTTGAACTTGGGTCAATTGTATGTCACAAGACTGTCAGGGAGCTAACACAAGTTTTACACAGACAAATGTCTGTTCTCACATTCATTCTTTGTGATGAATACCAGTGTTGTACACCCTGTGGGGTGGTAGGTAACCTAGCAGTTGAGAGCGTTGGGCCAGTAAACGAAAGGTCACTGGTTTGAATCCCCGAGCCGACAAAGGTGAAAAATCTGCCGATGTGCCATTGAGCAAGGTACATAAACTTAGTTGATCGTGTAAGTCTGACGTAAATGTAAAATGTACACCTGTTAAATTCCCTGGAAGTCTATACACTACCTATAATACAAGACCTCTCTCTGTTTCAGTGGGAGACAATTGCTCATGTACAACACATTGCCAGTTTAGCCTAACACCTTATGATGACTGCTGTAGTCAGAGTTCTCGGCGTGTTCAGACACGCCGGCCTATTCTGCGTCCTCCTCTATAACCTCTCCTCGCCTCTTTGATCTGTATCAGACGTACCAGAAATATTGCGAGGTTAGACGGCCCGAGCCTCTGCTCTGGGACTGGAGCGATCACATAGACAGAGTAGCCTACTGTTGTTATGATGACTATCGTTCATGGCATTCCAGTAGCGGGGATTGGCCTATTCTGAACGAGTAGCAGCCGTTGTAGGTAGGGCCAGGAGGTTTTCCTGAAAATGACCTGGCCGGGAGAAACTCTGGGCCCTATAGTCACAGGACATAACACTAGTCTGTAACACGTCATAATCATTTTTAAGCCATTAATAGATCATTCATAAACGCATGTTTTATTGACATGTTACACAATTTGTCAACCGTTACTGCTAGTTTATTAGACATCAGTAAGCTGTGTTAAACGCCACCTAATTCTACCTTGTTACTGCACAGTGCTCGCATCCAAAAACCCAACCGCAGCCAAGAAACAATAGCAGGATGAGAGAGAGGATACCGTACCGAAGACTTTAACACAGCCTCTAACAGTAGGTCTTTGTGCAGTCGGGAATACAGCTGCTGTACACCTCGGGGGTGATATATTCTTTAAAAATACCATTACTCTTCAAGGTTTTCACTGTCTGTCTGCCAGTGAACCATTCACTCTGCTGTTCTGTGCCTATGAGAAGGTTCTGCCCTCCCCATATCCTATCCTTAACCATTGGGGGAAAGCACCACGCTGACCTCAGATCAGTGTCTAGAGGGATAGCTTCCTATGGTCTGCCTGGCAGCTGCAGCAGTGTCTACTGGCGTCATCAGTCTGTAACTCAATCCCTGCATCCTGCCTGCCCTGCCTATCCCCTGGGGGAGAACAACTGTTTGCCCCAGAAGCTTTCAGTGGGCTGGAGGGGAGGACTATGCCTTTATCACAATGAACGAGTTAATGACAGACACTCCTATTCAATCAAATGAATCTGAGACAACACACAAGTAAAGATCTAAAAATGTAGCATACACTACTGTTTTTTGTTTATTGTTGAGGGAGGAAATATCAAAATAATCAAAATAATTTGAGTAAAAATATAATAGCAGAAAAAGTTACTGGTGGCATAGCTTGCTTGTCAGGGCGGTTTTGAAGATATGGGAGAAAGAATTGGGAGACCGGCGCGGTGCATCTCGCAGCAGTCAGTTTGACAAATAACTGGGCGGGTTGCAAGTAGATGTGCAGTGAGGAGAAAGTAACAAGTCATAAATGAAAACGGACACTTACTTGTCGAGGACAAAGTATAAATCGAAGGCACCTTGACAGGACCTCTCCTCCTGTTGTTCTTCTTTCATCTCTCCTTTTACGGAGGGAAGTTTGACAGTAAAAATCGCTAATCCCAAAAACACCACGGCTATAGACACGCTAATGGCAGCTCTCGCCATCTTTCCCGGACAGTTGTGTAGACTAACACCTCAGAACATCACCGAGTCCGAAATGTCTCTCACATTATAGTCTTGATGATAATGATTCACTCCAGGACAATGTAATGGTGCGCAAGTTTCGATATGGTGGTCATTAGATCGGTTGTCCACGGCGATGCGATAAACAGCCGTCAGTCCCAAGTCCCTCTTCACTCCGGATTTCTCGCCTCAAGCAGCTCCTGGTGGTGTTGTGGAGGACAGGACTCAGCTCAAAATGTCTTAGACAGGCACCGATCAGCCAGAATACTTCCCATTTCCGGGATAAAAAATCATCATAATGAATATCCCGATAGCCCTATAATAGGTTGGGAAGTTAAATAGGCAACAAAGATATAGGAAACGACTCACATTTCACTATGCACAAGAAAGTGCCTCTTTCTCCCCACCCTACGAAAACATGACGGATGATGAGAGATGTGGACTTTAAAAATACATTGCCGTGCATAAAAAGTTCAATTTGAGATCCAGACGTTTTAGTTGCTGTATAGGCTGTGCTTTGAGATTATGGCGCATTAGAAATGGATGGCAAAACATTCTGTTTAAGATTGAAACAGCAAAATATGTATTGTTATGCTTGTTAAAAGTTGCATTTACATAAAGTTATTTAAAAATGCAATTACATGTAAAAAAAAAAATATATATGTTTTGTAATTCTTTCTCCACCCCACGTCTGGATTTCGAGCGCATCAGATGAGGGCATACCAGTTAGCGGCGGTGGCGAGGCGCACACACCCCCCGGCACAGATTTAATTTATGCCAACTACCAATTAGTGTAAGGGTGAATCGAGTATCGGAGGAGAGGTGTCCTGACATCTTATTGTTTAGTCAGAGAGAACATCTTTCCGGTGAAACGCTGTTCTTCACAAGTCTACTCAATATGATTCAGCCAAAATGTCTTATAAAACAAGGATGCTGAATTGACTGGATTGTAGAGCTGTGGATGCAAAAAGTACAGAAACACATATTTCATACAATATTTCATACAATGTATAAATGTCCCTACGCATCATATTTCAACGAATGTATGACATCAACTAAAAAGTGATTGGTAGTAAATGTATTTGAGTTTCAGGAAATGCATTAGCTCTGTTGAAGTTACAGTGCATAAGAGAGAATGACAAATTGGCCTCTCGCTGAGGTGATAGTAACGATAGGATACTGGTTAATTTTCAGGGGCTGAATGTAAAATTGAGCATTAGCTTACTAAATGCCATCTGATCCAGGGGGTCCGGCCTAGCCACTGGGCAAATGCATTATTCATCAAATTAAACTGGAAACGATTTTTTTATTATTTATTTTTTTATCTAATGAGAATTTAGTAGATTATTCTGCATCACGGGTTTAGTTGGGGTAAATATAATCTCTTCCAGGCTGAGAAATGTGTAAAATACAGTAGAACTACCATGGGACAATTGGAAATGTTTCAGCTTCGGTTGGTGGCCTACTATTTAGGGATAATGTCAACATATGTATTTGGTATTTGAAGATTGAAAATGAAATGATTATACTTTGTCACTAAATATCACTGACACATAGGAAATACTTCTGCATACAGCTGGGTGTAAATTCATTTTGAATAGGACCACTTCGAAATATTGTGTCATTGTTCTGTGGATTTGAATAGCATTCTTATGCAATTGAACATACATTTCGATGGAGGCTACATTTATGCTGAGTTAACATAGCTACACAGCCTTCTTATTTCCATGCTCCTAACCAAGAACATTAGATAGTTCCATGTTCGATTTGTCAACACAGGCATGACTTGTATGGTTTTCCCAGAGAAGATGGATAACAAAACTTAATAACAATTCGTTTGGGTAAAAATGAAGCATAACGTTATCTCTTTGCAACTAACAATTCGACTCTACTAAACAATACTGACGATGAATTGTGCAACCTTGAGCAAAAATGGGCATCTCTCTCTCTCTTTACCAGTTCAGAGTTCCTCTTATGCTAATTATCCTGACTGTAAACCAGAAAAGAACCAATCAGAGTTTCCCTGGAGGGACTGATGTAAGGTAGAGCGTGTGTATGTGTGTGTGTGCGCGCGCGCGCGCAAGCACGCCTCACTACTCCTGTCACTGATGGAGATAATGGGCTTGTTCCGACATTGCAGCCGAGAGTGCAGGCGAATGCCGATCAACAAAGACCTTGCATCATAAATAACCACTCATTAATATTTGTAGATCAGTCAGTCAGTCACAATTTACCCATGATACAATACGGTTTTGATCCTCTCGAACACGGCCATTAAGAGTGTGTGAGCGGAGCAGAGAGGCAGTAACGAGGCAGACACTGTCGTGATCACTCTCGTTCTCAGACCGTAACAGCAACCGAAGGAAGGAGAATCGTTCTAGCGGCCAGTGTACCTGCTGATAACCAGCCTCCTCGCGGACATACCGAACCACACGCTACCTCCACGACCAGACGGTGAGTGGGCTGTGGGCATGCAACAGACACTTTTGGGTTCTCTTGGATTAGTTGTTTTTTTTGGAAAAGGGAAATTGTTATCTCTAGCAAAGCTTTACGCTACAACTGGTGTTTGGTTGTGAATGAAAACCTTCTCATCAGACATTGTTAGGCTATTACATTTATTGGAAAAATTACCTACATCTTTAAATAAATGTTTTATTTAATATGCATTGTATTTGATATATCCAGAATAAATATTCCTTATTAATCAAAAGCCCATAGCCTACACTAAAATAGACACAACGTCCAGCTGAAGTAAATATACCAAAACCTGTGAATGGACATTGTTTACAACAAATCTCAGTGTGGCTATAATGAATATATTAATATTACCAAACTGACTCGAAGCAGAGACGCATGTAGACCAACGAGGCAGTTGCAGCGCAGATGGGAAGACAATTGGACAAACCGGCTGAAAAACTGAGACAAAGGACGCTAGAAGTCAAACCCATTACATGCCTGCTACACATTGTCGGAGGAAATTTAGCTGAATGATATCATAAATCAGAATTTGCCACTAAAAAATATGGTTGAAAAATAAAAACTACAAAAAGTCAAATCATGTTTAAAAAACAACAACTTATAAATGACAACGGTGTCACGGGGATATGAACTCTCAAATCTGTGGTTTTAAACATTTAAAAGTATGTATATGTAATAACATTGAACGTGATTCATATTGTGGCATAATAAAGATACAGTATGATTAACTAAAAAAACATATTTTCCTATAGGTCTAATTGTATCTGGAGTCTGAACTATTTGCTATTAAAAAATGGATTTCTGGTGGAAAACAACGAATATGTCGATTAAATGAATAGGCCTATTTATTCAGAAATAGAAAACTAATCAAAACCTCTAGTCATAGATCTAGTCTACTATTTTCGAAACGAATAAATGATAGTTATATAAGGGCTACTTATTTGGGATTTAGCATGTTTAAGCCAAATTGATCAGGCCCACGTTTTAATATAAGAATGCAATACATTTTCACAATTATTTGACAAAAGCATCACATTCAAACGCTCCATTCCTCACCTTTAAAATGTCCTACACTTTGGATCAGACGGCGATAAAATAACATTCATTCTTTAAACAATGGATTGTTATTAACGCATTTTGTTTTTCCTACAGGCTAACCATGGACCAGAGTTTTTTATCTCGTTCCCTCTGGACCAGTGAGGGTAAATTCCTCCAGCACCACGCGACAGACCTCTATACCAGCGTGCACGTCACTCGCAACATCCCAGCTGGGGCACAGTTCGGCCCGTGCATCCTTCAGAATACTTTCTATGACACGGTCGCCTTCATAGCGCTCAAATCCCGCGACAAGAGAAGCAAATCATACGTGTTCAGAGTAAGTTCGTTTTTTTTGAAATATTTATTAATAACACAATTTAACTTGCAAGCTAGGATACCACCGAGACAATGAACACATTAGACGTCGTTCTAAAAACCTTCATAAAAACATAGGCTAAATCTAAATCTTATAAAAAAGAACCATCAACAACAAAATGACATGTTCTACAATGAGATATGTGTGTTGGTGTAGCCTAATACAATTTCATTGCCATCCATATAGGCTACCCGTGGAAAATGATTGACCATGCCATTCGGTCACATTTGCACCTTTACAAATTCGAATCAATTCAGTGTTTTCACTATAACTGAGGAGAGGTGAACCTCATTGAAACTTTGACAATGTTGTCTCTATGAATGAATATTAACAATGATTTCTCTCAACAGGTGGACCCCGAGGCTATGCGGAGCTCTGCTCTAGTGCTGTCCTGGCTGCGACTGGTGCAGGCGGCGTGTGGCAGGGAGGAACAGAACACCGAAGCGTTCCTGAAGGGAGGCCAGCTGTATTTCCGGACCACCAGGGACATACGTCAGGAAGAGGAACTGTTGGTGTGGTATGACCAGGAATTGTCACATCTACTGGGCTTCACTGACATCTCAGCCAGAGGACAACATGAAGGTGAGAGAGAAAGACACTTGGGAAAGCGCTATAGAAATACAACTCTTCGTCACCATCCTAATCATCATCCTCCTCATTTCAACATATAGGCTTACTAATGTTACCGATGTTGTTTGCTTGTTTTAGCATTTTGCCAGGAGTTTTGTTGTAGCCTGCGTAAATGCGTAATGCATATTGGAAAATACAGAAGGAAGAGGAAACGAGAGAAATTTTTCAGATAATATATATGGACTATTGTTATTTGATTAGTTTATATCTGAGTTAATTTTCCCCTAATGTGTTTTTTAATGTACATATTAACGAACAAATTGTATATCTCTTCACAGAGCTTAAATGCGCAACATGTAACCAGGTCTTCAAGAATGAGCATCCCTATTTGGCCCACTGCCGCTTCCTGTGCGCGCAGGTGAAGTATGACGCGCTGAGCAGAGAGGCCTACGAACACAAACACATGGAGATCAAGCGGCAACGACGCGTCACAGACTTCCACAACATCGCTAGGGATCTGGAACATAAAAGATACGGCGCTAGTGAAGACGCAGAGATTTCCCCGCGGAAATGGAAACACGAGGAGACGGGTTATCCCCGATGGAGGAAACCTGTGCTACTTGAGAAAACCAACATATCGAACAACAACAACAACATCACACAGATAACCAGAGACTACCACCCCACTGCGCCAGAGTCAACTGGCTCTGCATTGAAACTGAAGGCGGAGAAGTACCAGCTCAAAAAGGACCACGTGGAATGTAAAAATAGTGCGTTTACAGAGGTTGGAGCAGCGAAAATTAGTTTTACGCATGAGAAAGAAAAGCCAACGGAGGCTGATTCTGAGACAGTGCGGGAGATGAGCGCTGATTTAAACTCAAACAGCAACAGCAGTGCCTTTTCATTCGTTCTGCGCAGTGGAGCGGAGGAGCAGAAAAGCGCTTTCTGTAAACCCTATAAAAGGACTTCTAACGGCTCTACAGCGCACCCATCCAACACATTACCTGCTCAATTGAACCGCCTAGAGGATGTGAGAGACGTTTTTACTTCAAAGACGGTTCTGGGATACAACAATCTATTGGCTACTAATATGTTGAATGGTGATTTACCTCGCGCACAGACACTACCTACACAGGTTAATGGAAACGCTTTCCCGTACGCGCCAGAGCACTGGTCCAGGAGCATTGGAGACCAACTACAAACCACGTCGTCTTTAACAATTCTTCCACCAACGTTTACCTCCATTGGGGTGTCAGTGCAAAACTGGTGCGCCAAGTGTAACCTCTCCTTCCGCATGACGTCTGACCTAGTGTTACACATGCGCTCGCACCACAAGAAGGAGTTCGCGGCGGAGTCCCAGGTGAGGAGGAGGCGAGAGGAGAAACTTACCTGCCCTATCTGCCACGAGTTCTTCCGGGAACGGCACCACCTTTCACGTCACATGACATCGCACAATTAAAACCCATTTTGCATATAAGAAAAGCCATTAGAAAACGTATATTTAAAGAAAACGACATCGGACATACTGTATGTAATTACAAGAGTAGAACAGAGTAATTTAGAGTAATTAAGCATTTAATGACAATTTGAAGTCACCAACATCTTAATGTAGGACCATCCACTTGTGATTATCGATCATTACGCATTAGGGCGTATTTGGGCACGTAGGTTCTCATTCAGGATTTCACACAGTGTCCACTAGATGTCCACAGAATACGAAATTGAATACACAACATATTCATTTTGATTATCTGCACAGTGGGTGATAGGAATGTTGTGTAATAAGGATTATAAGGTTCTATCTGCATTTTTGTCAAAATTGAGTTATTGACATTCTTGTTTTACTCAGTGTTCTATATCAAATCAAATCAAATGTATTTATATAGCCCTTCGTACATCAGCTGATATCTCAAAGTGCTGTACAGAAACCCAGCCTAAAACCCCAAACAGCAAGCAATGCAGGTGTAGAAGCATAGTACTCTAAATACCCCAATTAATGTTGGTAAGTTAACAAAAACAGTACACAATCAAAATTACTGACACCATTCAAACGGCTCAAACGGCTCAGAAGACAATTATCTCAGAATCATATTTTTTGCAGATATAACCTTAAAGTCCCAAGCTCTCGGTATGTCTGATCCGTGCCTTATGAAACTCAGGGTGGGACTGAAGAGAGAGACTGAAGGTCTCTTGCAGCTCTTGCTTTTGACCTCTGATTGTTATAAACATGTTTTCAATGTCTATTACTCAATGTTTGACGAGACCTACAGTATTACCAGAGCTTGTACGGAGATAGATGTGTAGATTCATTTAGCTTTTTTTGATGTAAAAACAACAACAACAACATCAGATCCAAACTCCACTTGCCCTGTGTTTTCTTTAAACTTCCATAAAGACATTTTGTGTGAAACATATGGACATTGTATTACTTGACCCACTATATTTCCTGGCTTCACCCATATGTGACACAAGACATACAACCTGAACTATTTGTCCCATTTCATTTTGGCCCATTTAATGTATTGCTGAATAAAAATATACAGATGAAAATGACTGCAAATAACAGAGTGGATGATAATATGGAAACACATCATTTATCTTTTTGAAGACCATTTTAGCAAGTTGTCTCTCATATGTTTACGTCATTGCCGTAAATCGCTTCTATTCCAACAGGTGGCATCAGCCACCAATTTTCCTCCAATCCAACGGCCAGTGAGTCCAGTAGCCTCAATCTCATTCCAATATACTTGCTGTTTTTTTTACCTTGTTTAAAGGTGGGTAACGACTCATCTATGAGGCCAGGTGGGGCTAGTACCCAAACCAACAATACTGGTCAAGGTGTTATTAGGAAATTATTTATAGTGCTGAAAAACATCAACTAATTGCGTCATAAAAAAAATACATTTTTTTTTGTTAATCTCATTCACAATAGTCTGACTCATGTCTTCGTGTGTCAACCATCAAGCGAATAAGACATAATCTACAAGGTGACAGCGAGAACAGTATTAATCACTTGGTCCCCATTTAATCAGATCCACTTTACCCGAAATCCGCATAGCTGATGTTTTGACGAAGTGGAACTGCGCTGTAAAATCCACAAGCGTGGCTTCCCGAAAACACTGTTGCGGTGAGATAACTCGAGCTGTTGCACTATGATGATACGAGCAGTACTTATCTCAAAGAGCGCTCATAAACCAGCTCTATGAGCAGACCCCCCCCCCCCCCCCAGTTGAAACTTGTTCCCCAAACTTGTGCCCCCTCAGTTTTGCTTTAATGTCCCTGTATTAAAATAGCAAAAAGTTCACATTTTTGAGTGACAGGTTGGCGCAAAATCTGTGTCTCTGCTGCGCTGTGTCAGCACAGTGGACAGTGTGGAAAGCCACTGAGGGGGACATTAGACGCGATAGAGTCAAGAGGGGAGGGGGCAGTATACCTTTTCTGTCTGTGATGGAATATACTCTCCGAAAAGACAATCAACTTGCCAATGCACCATACCTCACTATGCCTCACGATATTCAAAATTAAATCATAGGGCTCATGAGTGGGGAGTCCACAGCTACATGCGAAAACTAATTTTCCACTTTGACCTAATGTGTTCAGTCAGCACAGAAGGAACATGCTACACCTGAGGAAAGCTCAACTAATCCAACTGGCGTTTGAAGGGGATCCTACAATAATATTTCGAGGAGAATGGAATGATCGATTACTCAGAAAAACAATCCAGCTTGTTGGTTTTGATCAACATCTTGGTGGTATAGCCAGTGGCGTCATTTCAGCAAAAATCGAGAGTATGGAATGGCAAAGTGGCTTCCATAGCAAGCAAGCTATTCAACAGCCTTGCTTTAGTGTGCAGGGCGCTGTCCATGGTGCTGATAGAGCGCAGTGGAGATTTCGCCGCAACCAGTCACTTCCTTTTCAAAAGCACTCAATGGTGTCGGCATTTGAACTTTTAGTTTTATTGTGGTATCGATGATATAAGCAGAATTCAATATAATTCCAATGTAAGAACCCAAATGACGCCCCTGGGTCTAGCTACATATCGGTATGTTTCATCCTAGAAATAGATACCTTCTATTATGGTTTTCTTTGTAGCCTATTGTTATTACGTGGTTGTAAATGGAACTATACGTAAAGCTGCCGTTTCTGTACTCATGAGCGGCATGGTTTCCCATGCTTGAAGCGGTCTTATAGGCCTATTTGTTTGGCAAGGCAACTGTGCATGGCTGCAACTCACTGATGTAGGTATCTCACTGCAACTCACTGATGTTTTGGATATTTGGATCTCTATTCGCCATTTGTTTATTGCGTTTGTTTATTGCTAATGTAACTAGCCTAAATATAGAATGATATTCAGATTTTTTTTTACTATGCCTACTTGGTACCACTGTTTTGATCCGTTTACATTCATTCGTTCACATTCGCAGTTGCGTCGGTATACTAAGCCAAACTGCTATTCAGTATTTTTGTTTGGATGCATGATTAACTAGGCAACTACTTTCAGCATTTAGTTTGCTGAGCTGTCTGTTATAGTGAGCTCGAAAATGGTTGGGACAATAACCACGTTTCCATCTACTGTTTTTCTGAGAGTAGTCATACCGTGTATAAAAAAAAAGAATCCCGACAGCTGTGATGGAAGGCGGAAGTTTGGTAAATGCCAACAGATAATTACTTCCTTCGACATGGTGGGATCTTTTTGTGTCGGTAAAATTTATTATGCGAGGAATGGGGACGGGAACGCATTTATGCGGGAATATTGATAGAATGACCATCATATTGAAGGTAACTTGGAATCACACGATGATATGTTGTGTGGTCCTCCCACTACGACTAGGGAAACCATGCAGTTTATTAGGCTACAGATAAAATACTTTATGATCAACTTCACAGGGCGGTGAAAGAGCACGGTGATCTTGATGCTCCTTTCCAATAAATATCCGATTCTGGTGTCATGATAACGGTCGATGCTTAACTGCCGTTTGACAAATACAAATATCCTTGATGTTATCCATAATAATTTCATCATGTAGACTACCTGTTGGCTATATGCCAGCTGTTGGCACACGTGCCAAGACCAGAGGTTTTGTTACAAAACTATCTGTAGAGTCGAAAATGTTATTCACACTATACAAATCACAATAAAGACTACCACAGTGACAGTCACTTCATCCTCATGTTGATGTATTTTTTCATATATTTTTTGGAGGCTAGACCCTGAAGATATTTACCTAACATTGTGTGATGTGTATAGTGGCCTTTCAACGAGGACCTTCCTGCTATGGTACATGGGTGAGAATGTCTGTCCAGTTGTAGACAAGAAGGATAGACCCTCAAGACATGTACCTAATCGACATACATATCGTTTACTGAGTGACTGGCAATTTAAACAACCAAAAAAAAAAACACAGGGTGCCAATAAGAAGAGCATTTTGCCATGTCAAACAAAATATGCATTAAGAAGACTGCTCTCAAAAGTGTGATGACGGGGCAAATAAGAGGGAAAAACACAAAGTAAACATCAGTAAATTACCCACCACCTCACCATGCGAATGGGAAAATAACACAGCACTGATCGATGGTCCTGTGAAAGTACATCGTCATGTCCCTGACAAACGGGAGACATCAATCAGGAGGAATAGACACACCATCCGTGGTACCATGAGGTTGGAGATGGCCTTTGCTGGACACTGCTGCCGTTTCTCTAGCTCCTGCTGCCATTTCTTTAATAAAAGAGAAGTCGTTTTATTTTGCAAACAAATCTCTATTTTTTATTTAAATGGCATTCTGTAGAAGGGTCCAGACACAATGGAATATGAAGTTGCGGATGAAGTTCAGAATGACACAATTTCATGTGTACAACATGTAAAGACCTGCATTACCACGCTCAGAGCTTTGCCGTTTCTAAAAGGACATACAATATTTGGGTGTTTTTGGAGCCCGACTAGCATTACTACTCTGGACGGTTCTCACTTAGAATATGTAGACAACTACAAATACCTAGGTGTCTGGCTAGACTGTAAACTCTCCTTCCAGAATCATATTAAACATCTCCAATCCAAAATTAAATCTAGAATCGGCTTCCTATTTCACAACAAAGCCTCCTTCACTCAAAGCCCCAAATACCACCCACCACTGCGACCTGTATGCTCTCGTCGGCTGGCCCTCGCTACCTATTCGTCGCCAGACCCACTGACTCCAGGTCATCTATCAGTCTTTGCTAGGTAAAGCTCTGCCTTATCTCAGCTCCCTGGTCACGATAACAACACCCACCCGTAGCACGCTCCAGCAGGTATATCTCACTGGTCATCCCCAAAGCCAACACTTCCTTTGGCCACCTTTCCTTCCAGTTCTCTGCTGCCAATGACTAGAACGAATTGCAAAAATCGCTGAAGTTGGAGACTTATATCTCCCTCACTAACTTTAAACATCAGCTATCTGAGCAGCTAACCGATCGCTGCAGCTGTACATAGTCCATCTGTAAATATCCCATCCAATCTACCTACCTCATCCCCATGTTGTTTTTATTTACTTTTTTGCACACCAGTATTTCTACTTGCACATCATCATCTGCACATCTATCACTCCAGTGTTAATTTGCTAAATTGTATTACTTCGCTACTATGGCCTACATATTGCCTTACCTCCTCATGCCATTTGCACACAATGTATATAGACTTTTTTCTATTGTGTTATTGACTGTACGTTTGTTTATTCCATGTGTAACTCTGTGTTGTTGTTTGTGTCGCACTGCTTTGCTTTACCTTGGCCAGGTCGCAGTTGTAAATGAGAACTTATTCTCAACTGGCCAACCGGGTTAAATAAAGGTAAAATAAATAAATAAATACATCTTTAAATAATCTCCATGGGCTCCTTTGAGATACAATACTTACTCAAAACAAATGATTTCATAAACATATCGATTTAATTAGCACACATGCACCACAGTGTCTGTTTTCAGATGTTTGAACTAGCATGGCTAATCATTATGATAGCACAGGCAACAAATATTTCCCACTCACAATGTCTCCCATCCAGAAAAGAGCTGATTTAAACACAAGATCAAAAACACACACACTGTACCAAAGGATTCGGCTGCATGACAAGAGTACATACCATGTCTGGCATATTGGTGTCTGTCTGAAGATGTTTCACATAAACACAAAGCCGATAAAGTTTTCGGAAAATTGGCAGGACACACACACCAGAGGCCCCATTTCAGTCTCCTTCACCGGTCCCAAATCTTTCCCTAATGTTTCTTTGAAACATTGACATTATTGTGCATTGTAAAACTCGAAATAAAAGCACACAACGGACCCTTGCAAGTAGAATAGCAAGTAGTAGCAGTGAAGTAGAAGTATGTCCATCTCTTCAGTGTTTATACCAAAAGGGACACCGGAAAATATGTGATGTAGACACAGGGGCGGGACTTAAGTTGCAAAACTCACTCAATATTGCCCCTCAAGTCTTTGCAAGGAATTATACAGCGATAATTACAATTCAGGTAAAGAGCATCACAGTCAGGCTGTAACGCTCGTCGTTGGAAGGAGTAGATCAAGGTGCAGCATGGTAGGTGTACATCTTTATTTTATTGATGACACCGAAAAAACAACAAATACAAAACGAAATGCACTGTTCTGTAGGGCTGGAAAGCAACAGTACAAAAACAAGATCCCACAAACTAAGGTGGAAAAAAAGGCTGCCTAAGTATGATCCCCAATCAGAGACAACGATAGACAGCTGCCTCTGATTGGGAACCACACCCGGCCAACAAAGAAATATACAACATAGATTGCCCACCCTAGTCACAGCCTGACCTAACCAAATAGAGCAACTAAAAGGATCTCTAAGGTCGTGACACAGGCAGAAAAATCAGAATGTTCTATCATAAAGTGAGAACAAATAGTTTCCCTGGCTGCTATTTGGCTGCTACTTACAAATACTATAACAGTAAACGAATAGATGACATTCACTGCTATAAACATGTCTCCAATATAATCGCATAGCTTACTGCAAACCTTTGACAAATACATCTCCTTGTGAAAAGGCGTCCCATGGTCTGTTTTGTCAATGAGCTCAATGTATTCCAAACACTGGTGGTAACCACATTATCCCAATCATTTAGGTAGTAATCGATGCCCCCCCCCCCCCCTGGTATGTTCTATTGCAAACTGTCTGAGACTCATTGTGAATGAACTACTAATATCTAGTTAGGTAGTAGCTACCACAGCCAGTTCAGCTAGCTAGCCTCTAACTAGCTATCTGTCAGGTAGCAGTATCAGTATCTGTATTTGTATCAGTATCTGTTGTGTGAATGGAAAAGTTTTGTAGCCTGTGTTTTGTTTCAACAGAAGTAAATACCATAATTTACATAATGTACATTGTATATTGGCTAGAACCAGCCAAAAGTTGGCTAACATTAGCTAGCTAGCTAGCTCACTAACTTTAGCTATTCTTTTTTTCTCAATCATACTAGACCTGAATCAAATGATGAAACCAGCGGCCAAACGATTGAATACCGATATTCTGAATATATTTTTTATTAGTCAGTATAGGTATTTAATGTTATTGATCTGTCAGTTTCCCCAGCTAATTCACTACTTTTCACACTGACACGTTATAAACAGCTCTGCAAAACACTATGCTCATCAAGTCTTAGTTGGATCAGATAGTGACAGGTGTTCCTGCAGGGTCAGACAGCCAGGGAAAACCAGTCTACGGAGCTCAGGTGAATTTTGCAGTAAATGATAACAATCAGTGAATGGATACAAAGTTCCATCTTGAGTTGATGGGTAGACTACAGTCTGGGATCTGGGAATAATGCTCATTTCAATTATTGAACCATTGATTCGATTCATGGATAATATAATGTATAAATGTACACCAATGTAATTGTTTGTCATACCTCATCTGAGCAGGATCAGATTATGACCAATTTGTAAGTCGCTCTGGATAAGAGCGTCTGCTAAATGACTTAAATGTAAATGTAAATGTAAATGACAGGAGGAAGACCAGTCTGCGACGGTGCAGAGGTGAAAGTCTGCAGATGTAACATTTTATTCTCTCTGTGCAGCAAACACTGGACAAGTAAGACGCTTCAAAGATTGAACCTATTTCAAGGCAGTCTGACAAACCTCTAAAGTTGATTTCCAAACTGTATCAAGGGTAGATAGAGGCTTTGACACAAAGCATGTAAAACAAACATGCGAGGAAGACCTGGGAGACGCTGTTACTGATAATGAATGGATGCAGATATGTTAGAATGTCCAGTCATGTTCATATAATCTGACATAATATTACCGCAGTCTAAGACCATCCACAGAACGTACTACATGCCACGGAAACTGAATTACATGCACTCAGAAATGTAATTATTCTGCTGGAGGTGTAAAACACTATAGGGGACATACTGTATTTGCATATGTTATGGTCTTGTGAAGGCTGCCTGAATTCTGGCAAAGAGTATGTTCTTTTATCTCAGCATGTCTACAGATTCTCCCTTCTCCCTGTTTTTGTTTGCTTGGAAATGTTGATACTGTAGACTGTTATCAGAAGAAACTGAGTAAACCCAGCATTTATAGCAGCTAAGAAATTCATTGCCATTAATTGGAAGGTTGGTTGTCCTCCCACAATGGCTGGGCAGTCTGGCTCAAATTTGATATAGAGGATGTCTTAATAAAGCCAATAACAAGTTGGCTTTATTAATAAGTAAAAGTCTTTATACTTTATTTGTAAGAGTTGTTAATTTTTTAGGCTATTGGTTAAAGGTGCAATACAATAACAGAATATTGATGATCATTGATCTGCTCAAACGCATTCATTCTTAGGGCTAGGCCCCTTTTTTCTCAATTTCTGCCTGAATGATGTGCCCAAAGTAAACTGCCTGTTGCTCAGGCCCTGAAGCCAGAATATGCATAGAATTGGTACCATTGGAAAGAAAACATTTTGAAGTTTGTAGAAATGTTAAAATAATGTAGGAGAATATAACACAGTAGGAGAAAATCCAAAGAAAAAACAACCAGAATTATTTTATTTGTTGAGAGACCATCCTCTTAGAATGGCAATTATAAGGTCATACTGAGAATTAGCTTCCTGGATGCAATTCCTATGGCTTCCACGAGGTGTCAGTAGTCTATGTTCAAGGTTTCAGGCTTGTAACTTCAAAAACAGGGACCCTGTACAAGGACACAGTCTTGGAAATTCGTGTTTGCGCGCGCCATGAAAACAGGACTCACCTGCTGTCATGACTTCTACCGAAGGTTACTCCTCTCCCTGTTTGGGCGGTGCTCGGCGTCGCCGGTTTACTATCCGCTACCATTCCCTTTTTCCTTTTCTGGTTGTTTTGTCTGTGTTCCTTTTCACACCTGGTTTCAATTGCTTTTATTTCTGTGTGTATATAGGGCACCTGTTGCCTGCCTTAATTCATGCAGGATTAAGCTTGTGGGTATTTGCGTTCGATTATCTATGCTGTTTATTGTTTTCGCTATTACGTACGTGTATGTAGTGTCGGAACTGTGGTTGTTCCTCCGTGTATTGACACGAGTTTCTGTTCCTTCCAGAGCGTAGTTTTGGATTTTCATCTGTGCCAATTTTGTATTGGTGGACTATGTGTGTATATATATATATATGTATACATATATCTATATTAAACACGCTTCTCAGAAATCCCTGCTCTCCTACACCTCTCACCGAGACGCACCTTATCACACCTGCTAAAATCGGTTTCCTATTGAGCATACTTCTTTCCGCAAGAAATATCATAGTTTGATTACATTTTAGGGTATCAGAGGAGCAAATAGAAATGTATTTTGACTTGTTGAAACAAAGTTTAGGGGTAGATTTTCAGATTACTTTCTCTGTATGTTGAACGAGTGGATTACTCAAATCGATGGTGCCAACTAAACTGACTTTTTGGGATATAAAGAAGGATTTTGTCTAACAAAACAACACTATAGCTGGGACCCTTTGGATGACAAATCAGAGAAAGATTTTCCAAAAGTAAGTGAATATTTAAATGCTATTTGTGAATTCATGAAACCTGTGCTGGTGGAAAAATATTTTTACGTGGGGCGCCGTCCTCAAACAATCGCATGGCATGTTTTCTCTGTAATAGCTACTGTAGATCGGACAGTGCAGTTAGATTAACAAGAATTTAAGCTCTCAACCGATATAAGACATGTACAGTGGGGCAAAAAAGTATTTAGTCAGCAACCAATTGTGCAAGTTCTCCCACTTAAAAAGACGAGAGGCCTGTAATTATCATCATAGGTACACTTCAACTATGACAGACAAAATTACAAAGAAAATCCAGAAAATCACATTGTAAGATTTTTTATGAATTTATTTGCAAATTATGGTGGAAAATAAGTATTTGGTCACCTACAAACAAGCAAGATTTCTGGCTCACAGATCTGTAACTTCTTCTTTAAGAGGCTCCTCTGTCCTCCACTCGTTACCTGTATTAATGGCACCTGTTTGAACTTGTTATCAGTATAAAAGACACCTGTCCACAACCTCAAACACTGCAAACTCCACTATGGCCCAAGACCAAAGAGCTGTCAAAGGACACCAGAAACAAAATTGTAGACCTGCACCAGGCTGGGAAGACTGAATCTGCAATAGGTAAGCAGCTTGGTTTGAAGAAATCGACTGTGGGAGCAATTATTAGGAAATGGAAGACATACAAGACCACTGATAATCTCCCTCGATCTGGGGCTCCACGCAAGATCTCACCCCGTGTGGTCAAAATGATCACAAGAACGGTAAGCAAAAATCTCAGAACCACACGGGGGGACCTAGTGAATGACCGGCAGAGAGCTGGGACCAAAGTAACAAAGCCTACCATCAGTAACACACTACGCCGCCAGGGACTCAAATCCTGCAGTGCCAGATGTGTCCCCCTGCTTAAGCCAGTACATGTCCAGGCCCGTCTGAAATTTGCTAGAGAGCATTTGGATGATCCAGAAGAAGATTGGGAAAATGTCATTTGGTCAAATGAAACCAAAATATAACTTTTTGGTAAAAACTCAACTCGTCGTGTTTGGAGGACAAAGAATGCTGAGTTGCATCCAAAGAACACCATACCTACTGTGAAGCATGGGGGTGGAAACATCATGCTTTGGGGCTGTTTTTCTGCAAAGGGACCAGGACGACTGATCCGTGTAAAGGAAAGATTGAATGGGGCCATGTATCGTGAGATTCTGAGTGAAAACCTCCTTCCATCAGCAAGGGCATTGAAGATGAAACGTGGCTGGGTCTTTCAGCATGACAATGATCCCAAACACACCGCCCGGGCAACGAAGGAGTGGCTTTGTATGAAGCATTTCAAGGTCCTGGAGTGGCCTAGTCAGTCTCCAGATCTCAACCCCATAGACATTTTTGGAGGGAGTTGAAAGTCTATGTTGCCCAGCAACAGCCCCAAAACATCACTGCTCTAGAGGAGATCTGCATGGAGGAATGGGCCAACAGTGTGTGAAAACCTTTTGAAGACTTACAGAAAACGTTTGACCTCTGTCATTGCCAACAAAGGGTATATAACAAAGTATTGAGGTAAACTTTTGTTATTGACGAAATACTTATTTTCCACCGTAATTTGCAAATAAATTCATAAAAAATCCCACAATGTGATTTTCAGGATTTTTCCCCCTCATTTTGTCTGTCATAGTTGAAGTGTACCTATGATGAAAATTACAGGCCTCTCTCATCTTTTTAAGTGGGAGAACTTGCACAATTGGTGGCTGACTAAATACTTTTTTGCCCCACTGTATGTATGTATATGTAACTAAATATTTAATATCCATAATTTGTATGATTATTTATTTGAATTGCGCGCCCTCCAGCGGGACGCCTAGGCCTAAAAGGTTTTTAAGAAGGAAAGAAATTCCACAAATGAACTTTTAACAAGGCCCACCTGTTAATTGAAATGCATTCCAGGTGACTACCTCATGAAACTGGTTGAGAGAATGCCAAGAGTATGCAAAGCTGTCATCAAGGCAAAAGGTGGCTACTTTGAAGAATCTAAAATATATTTTCATATAATAACACTTTTTTGGTTACTACGTGATTCCATATGTGTTATTTCATAGTTTTGATGTCTTTACTATTATTCTACAATGTAGAAAATAGTAAAAAATAAATAGAAAATCCTTGAATGAGTAGGTGTGTCCAAACCTTTGACCGGTACTGTACAACAGCCAAATCTTAAAAACAGAGACAGACCCTCCACACACTCTCCAAGCCAGCGGTGGACAACCCTGCTCCTGGAGAGCTATAGGGTGTGCGAGCTTACATATCAGCATTAACACACATGATACAGCTTATCAAAGACTTGATGAGAGGTTGATATGCCGTATCAGGTTTGTTAGTGCTGGGCTGTCCAATGCAATTCACCTCCCATTCAAAGACCAATCCCTCAGTATCAGGAGAATACGTACCAATTCTGACATAATATAAAACGACATATTATACGCTACACAGTACATATTGTGAATAAATACTAGTGACATCACAGGGTCAGAGGTGATGACACTGGTTTGGAATGCTGCTACAGACTCAACTCTAACCACAATCTCATCTCCTAGTGCGAGAGAAGGGAATGAGAGAAGGAGGATAAGAAGAGAGGAGGAGTAAACTTTCACCCAGGGGTTGATGTGGCAGAGGGTTGAAGAGGATGTGTACCTGATGGACTGTAGTTTGGTCCAGATTTTGTGTGTGTGTGTCTAGATGACAGACTTTAGTTTGACCCAGGGGTGTGGTCCGGCGTACCTCCATGGGCGGATTGTTGGCGAAGATGTGGTTGCAGAGCTCGTCCAATGACGGCTCTGGCTCAAACTGAGCCCCATTCTCGTTCACTTTCCTGATCTTTACATCTATTTCTTAAGGATTGAAGGAGGGAATAAAAAAATCATATTTGAGCACTTGGACCACCTGTGTGTGTGTGTGTTTGTGTGTGTGTGTGTGTGTGTCTGTGTGTCTCTGTGTGTGTGTGCATGTTGGTGAAAATGTGTGTACCTTGAGCTCCTTGACAGAAGCCATGTTGTTGGACAGCATGCATTCCTTCAGCATAGTGATGGGGTCACTCTTACTGCACACTTCCTGGATCTCCTCACGGGTATGGTTGCTACAGGAAGTTAAATCTCACACAGGAAGATGGGTTAGACCTGATTAGCAGGGTTCAGCTCTAGCCCTTGGTTGATGAGAGAGAGAAAGACAGAGCCCTGGAAAGGAAGCGGTGCTAGAGTAATAGGATGCATCCCAAACCAATACCGAACTAAAAGGGTGTCTAGACAGGTTCAAATAGGGAGTGAGGGAGAGTGGCAACACAAGAAGGTGGGTCAGGCTAAAACAGAACGGAGTACGGGATGAGAGAGAGAGTAGAGGAGGAGTGAGGAGGCGGAGAGAGACCCGGGGGTAGATAACGGTCACAGGGTCAGAGGTCAGAGATTACATCTCATCTAACCCCAGGGCCGCTCATGCTGTGTCCATGGTAACAGTAGGTCTCCAGCTCCATGACAATAGGACCCTGCCAGAGAGGTTTCCAATCCAAGAGAGTCAACAAGGTAGCCAACATCATGACAGTGCTGATCAGGGATTTCTATTGGAGCAGCAGTTTCTCAGCATCTTCCTATATCTATGCTTTTTGGCCCTGCAGTACACAAGGAGTGTCAGTAGTGGTTAAACAGGGACCAGTTGCAGCTCTGTACTGGAGTCTCTTCCACAGAGTCTCTCAGAGTTGGTCACATAGCCTTCCTCTGTCAGGGAAGAGACACTGGTGCGATACTAGAAGCTGATCATCACTCTGAGATTAGACTGTCTGAGACAAGGTGATTCTTAGCACTCTTCAAGCTCTTAAACCACTTATAACATTCTCATCTCTGCACCAATCAGAACTCATATTCTCAAGCTCTACAAGCAATCATATCTCACCTTCCTGGCTTTGCAGTGGTCTGCAGCGAACCTGTTGGCCTCCCTCACACACAAAACGTCCATGCCGTCCACCTATACCCAGAGTTAGGAAGGTCAATATAGCAGAGATACTGTACACTCACTGATTGTGTGTGTGTCCTACCATGAGGCCAATAATATTGTTTCTTGAAGTACCCAGTGCTAGCAGAGGACTTCTCCACATGCGTTCCCATGCCAAACTGGTTTTTCTCACAGATGAAGATACACTGCTTCCACAGAGACATCATGTTGAAAGACTCAAAGATCTGGCCCTGCTTGGACAAGAGGAGGAGAGTCGATGATGATGATGAAGATGACTACTGCAACCGTTAGATAGATAGAACAAGTCTCACCTGGTTGGCTGCTCCGTCTACAGTTTATTAGGCTACAGACAAAACGGTTATGATGAACTTCACAGGATAGTGAAAGTGCCTGTTGATGAGCTTGATGCTCCTTTAAATAAATATCGAGGGTCTAATTCTGGTGACATGATGGCTGCCATTTGACAAGTTTGTCCAAAATAATCTCATCATGTAGTAGGCTAAACCTGGTCTGTATCTGCAAGCTGTTAGGTTAGAGCGAACATGCCAATACCAGAGTGGACACATTCGCTATATCTACAGTGGCTTGCGAAAGTATGCGCCCCCCTTGGCATTTTTTCTATTTTGTTGCCTTACAACCAGGAATTAAAATATTTGTTTTATTGTTAAACAAACAAGAAATAAGACAAAAAAAACTTGAGCATGCATAACTTTTCAACCCACCCCCCCAAGAGCCACCTTTTGCAGCTGCAAGTTTCTTGGGGTATGTCTCTGCAAGCTTGGCACATCTAGCCACTGGGATTTTTGCCCATTCTTCAAGGCAAAACTGCTCCAGCTCATTCAAGTTGGATGGGTTCCACTGGTGTACAGCAATCTTTAAATCATACCATCATACCACATATTCTTAATTGGATTGAGGTCTGGGCTTTGACAAGGCCATTCCAAGACATTTAAATGTTTCTCCTTAAACCACTCGAGTGTTGCTTTAGCAGTCTGCTTAGGGTCATTGTCCTGCTGGGAGGTGAACCTCTGTCCCAGTCTCAAATCTCTGGAAGACTGAAACAGGTTTCCTTCAAGAATTTCCCTGTATTTAGCACCATCCATCATTCCTTCAATTCTGACCAGTTTCTCAGTCCCTGCCAATGAAAAACATCCTCACAGCATGATGCTGCCACCACCATGCTTCACTGTGGAGATGGTTTTCTCGGGGTGATGAGAGAGGTTTGCACCAGACAGTTTCCTTGAGGGCCAAAAAGCTAAATTTTAGTCTCATCTGACCAGAAAACCTTCTTCCATATGTTTGGGGAGTCTCCCACATGCCTTTTGGCAAACACCAAATGTGTTTGCTTATTTTTTCTTTAAGCATGGCTGTTTTCTGACCACTCTTCCATTAAGGCCAGCTCTGTGGAGTGTACGGCTTAAAGTGGTCCTGTGGACAGACACTCCAATCTCTGCTGTGGAGCTTTGCAGCTCCATTCAGGGTTATCTTTGGTCTCTTTGTTCCCTCTCCTATTAATGCCCTCCTTGCCTGGTCCGTGAGTTTTGGTGGGTGGCCCACTCTTAGCAGGTTTGTTGTGGTGCCATATTCTTTCCATTTTTTAATATTGGTTTTAATGGTGCTCCGTGGGATGTTCAAAGTTACGGATATTTTTTTTATAACTCAACCCTGATCTGTACTTCTCCAAAACGTTGTCCCTGTTTGGAGAGCTCTTTGGTCTTCATGGTGCCGCTTTGCTTGGTGGTTCCCTTTGCATAGTGGTGTTGCAGACTCTGGGGCCTTTCAGAACAGGTATCTATATACTGAGATCACTTAAATAAAGTCCACCTGTGTGCAATCTAACTAATTATGTGACTTCTGAAGGTAATTGGGGGCTTCATAGCAAAGTGAATACAATATGCACGCACCATTTTTCCACTTTTTATTTTTTGAAACAAGTTAAAAATTTCAGTTCACCAATTTGGACTATTTTGTGTATGTTCATTACATGAAATCCATATAAAAATCAAGTGAATTACAGGATGTAATGCAACAAAATAGGAAAAACACCAAGGGGAATGAATACTTTTGCAAGGCACTCTACCTAACATTTTTGTGACAAAACTCTCAGTAGGCCTAAAGCTGAAAATGCAAAGTAAACCCATTTAACTTGTATTTTTTATTCGATACCTGGAAATTCAATGGCGAAAGTTATTTTTTATGTGCACTACATATTTACACATACTTTTATCCTCAACAAGTCAATTTGATTGAAACACAATTCTGATAGAAAAATGCAGCGGCCATATTGTTTTTATGCATATTTTTGAATATTCACATGAAAATATGTTGCCAATTGGATGGAAACCTAGCTATAGACACCCTACAGACTCTGCCAAGTGCGCTAGTCCGGCGTCACTTTGATTATGGCTGCACATCATGGTTCACCAGCAGAACCAAACATCTAAAGAATAAGCTACAGACCAGCCAAACAAGCTTGTAATAATTGTACCCATAATCCCCCCTTCATACCCCCTTCATACTCATCAGGAGGTTGAGCATTTTTTCGTTTGTATCTCTGTAATGTGTCTGTATCTATGTCATTGTATATGTATTGATGTAAAAATAGGGACCACAACGGAAATAAGTCCCCAACTTTATTGAGCAATACCAGTCACTTTAACAAATCTTTGTACCCACTGGGCACACACTGGTTGAATCAACGTTGTTTCCACGTCATTTAAATTAAATTATGTTGAATCAATGTGGAATAGACAATGAATTGACGTCTGTGCCCAGTGCGCACTGTGTGTGCACATATATATATATATATATATATATATATGTATGTATTTTTATTTTACTGATAAATAAAATCAATCATTCTGAACTGTGCAGTGGCCACTTACAAAACATAATTTTAAAAAATGACAATCAGAGTTTGTCAAGCCAAGCCTTCGATACTTGGTAAGCCTACAAGGTAGGAGGATGTATTTTCTGTTTTTGACAAGATTGACATAGTTTATTTATTGTAGTGTTGAAAATGCAATCCATGATATTGAAGTGCCTGAAGTGTCAGTATGCTTTGTTTGTTAATTAATTCATACTTTTTAAAATATATTTTTTATTAAACAAAATACAAACAACACGATCATGACAACAACAAGACAAGACAACCACAAGAAGTGAGGACGATGTATATACATGACAATACTCAAACAGACAAACACACACGATACAACACATTTGGACAAAACAGTTATCGGCAATGCCATGGTGTAGCCTAATACCAAAATAAATAAATAAGGAAAACCATTGTTAGCTTACATTCCATGGCATATGGAGCATTTAGCCTTTATAGTAACATATATTTACATTAATTATTATTGTTCAAAAACACTAGTCGACTTTGTCTAAGAAATATGCCTAAAGAGCTTCCCAACACTCCGCCTTGCTTAGCTTCTCCCACTTTCTTTGATGCTGTTGAATTTTCTGATTTCTAGTAGCAATTGTACTTTAAAAAATGAATCGGTGTATTGAAAATTGCTCAAAAAGGTTTGGTGTTAGAGATGTCAAATTGTGTGTTTTGTATATAAATATTTTACCTAGAAGAAGTACCGTGTTGTTATTTGAAGGACTATGAACATTGAGGTCACCAAAGATGACAAGCTGAGGGTTATCCCTCTAGATTCTAAGCCGGGGGAGGGGGGGGGGGGTTAAGCTAACATATGGAATTGTTTTAAGATGATCAGTCCATGCAAACAACAGATATCTCTACCTTAAACAGACTGATTTTTCAATTATGTTAATTATTTGCGGAAATTGTAGGCTAAGGGTTAATATGTAGTTTGATGGAGTGATGGGAAAGCCGGCCTTGAACTTGTAGCCAAAATGAGCTCATTGTTGGACATTACCAATTCAGATGGATTATGTCCTCCTCCTCTTCATTACAGAATCTGCATTGAGAGTCTTGCTCAATACCCCAAATGCAAAGCATTATCTTTGTTGACAGAATATAAAAAATATCTTTAACTGAAAGGCTCTTGAGTATGTATCTGTTGTTGTTTTGTATGTGAGTTTGAAGACCTGCTTCCGTGATTATGGGTTGTCAAAGACATCTTCCCAGTATGTTTGAAACTTTTATGGAATTGCAGATAGGTCGTGGAAATTCAAAGCAAATTGATATATTTCAGAATATATTTTATGTTTTTCTAACCATAAAAAAAATATATAGTTCCCCATTCAAATGAATGACATCCGGAGCGTAACAGAGTGCTTATTTATGGTTAATGTGAATGAGGCATATCGCGGTTCCACCTCCAACAAAACACCAGCTATACGAATATCGGTTAAAGCGGATCTGCTTGAATCTGGCCCTAAATCTGCCAAGTTGAACATTGTCTGGTTAATTATGCTAAACATTGAAGAAAAAAAATCCTTAATTTAATCAACAACAAAGCGGTCATCTCACCTCTGCTTTTGAAAAAGCTGATGGATGGGCCTGGAGAAATGCAACCACTCTCAAATTCATAGACAGAGCTATGGATCCAAGGACTGACCATCCATGATGTCAAAAGTGTAGTTTTAACCATGTTTAACGGGCTATACAGTTTTTTGTTCACATTTGCATTGTTTACAAACATTGGAATAAAAAAAAACTATATTTTGGGTTCTGATTGGTAAGGCAGTTGAACTAAGCTCATGAGTTATAGTCTTCAAGAATCAATGGGTATATTGCATTAATTAACAAGTCCAAAATTGTATGTAGTAACTAAAGATTCTACCTTTAATCACTGGATATAATGGCTTGTCTACGGTGGCCTATAGGGGGCAAAGTCATTGTTAGTCTGTAACCTGAAGACAAAAAGAACCAGTATCAAATGGCACACAAGGTCAACTATTTGGCAATTTCTTACATTGATAAAGCTGGAGAGATGACATTTCTTCTCAGTTTTACTTGTTAAGATTGAACTCACCTCTAGAGTGAGCTCTTTCCACATGATTGACCAGGTCCAATTCCATTTCAGAAGTCAGGTGCTCAGCCCAAGTCTCTTTCCCCTGCCCTAAGTGTTCTCATAGATCTGACAGAAGAGTGATGCCTTTAGAGGGGCGCTTCAGCCATATTGCTGACTGTCTAGTCCTTTCAGATAGTCATAGTGAACTGAACACCACATGGTCAGCATAGCAGTTAGGGTTGTTGAAATGGAAGCATCTGAATCTATTTACAATATTGACTTTTTAGTGATTCATTTTAAGAAAGGCATCCTTTGTTTAACCAAAGTAACCAATATCTTCTTGCAGATACGGCATGTAACTTGTTTCGAGTCTGTATAACTGCGCTACCCTAAGTCCGTACAGAGTTTTCAGTTTCACTCTTGTATAGAAACTATTTAAAGATAATGACTTTTTTTTGGGTGAAAACACCCTAAACCCTAAATTGAGGCTGCAGGGTAAACCTGGCCTACAGACATTACCTCTCTGTTGCAGGCAAATGAGGCGGGAAGTAGGTACCAGGCCCTGAAGGTTCATGGGTAATTCAGGCCTCGACCTCTCTGAGTTCAATCACAACGTAACCAAACCCAATAGCATTTACCGTGGAAAGCACAGACTTTGGCTGTGACTATTCAGTTAAACAATCATAGTTCTGTTTAAGACATTACAGAATAAATGTGAACGTGATTATATAAATCCACACAATATTAGTCCTCCTAATTAACAGAATGACGGTTCGCCTCGGGTTCTAATCACTTGCGGAAAGACCCGTTTCAGACGAGCACAGAAAATCCTCTGTCGTCTCATAATAGCTGCCTTCATATCCTCCATTAATTGTTCAGTCTCCATTTGGAAACCCAAATATTGCCCTTAGCCCTCCCAGCTAAACTGCACTTTATTTATAAAACAGGAATACTGTGGTTCTTCCCTGAACGGAGGCTTTGAACCACATTTGCATATTAAGCTGACGGCTCGACAGGATTTTCACGCATGATGCTGATTGCAGCTGACGTCGGGGTTAAATTTCTGCCCTGTGCTGCTGGTCTGAAGGGAGTCGGACCGCCGGAAACAGAGCACAGCTGCTGGACCGCGAGGCTGTTCAGAGACACAGGACATTTTTTTAAATGAACTGACCTGAAATCTGTCTTCAACTCAGTAGACCACAACTCTAATATTTGGCATCATGGTATGCTATTAACATTATTGTACTTGCACAAATGGTCTAGTGTGAAAAGATGATTGCCCAAATAATTCTCATGATTTAAAAGTAGGGTACAGGGTATTTAGAGGACTCCTTCTTGTTGAACGATCTCACTACTACCCTCATTGAACTCATCAGTCTGTCAACATAGGGAAGGTCAAGGCTACAGTTTGTAATCTCAAGGTAATGAACCTCTCACACTTTCATACACTGAAGTTGAATGCAGAAAAATGTTAAACTCTTATATTAGGCCTACATGACCAGTAGGTGTGTGTGTAGCTCGCTCTCCATGTAGCTATCTCTGTACCAATTTAACAACTCTGATTAGAAAGTACAGTAAGTAGGCTAGCCTATCTTAGGCTAAATCAATCCAAATGGTTCATAGTCAAATAGTGACAACCTGTTTACTCTGTGAGGGTCTTAGGGACTGAATGACAGGCTGACAAGAGTCTCAGTTCAAGAGGAGTGAAATCACCCATAAGGGGAAAAAGGCCATTGAGGGGGGCATCCTGCGCTCAAACGTATTCTCCTCTTGAAGGGGGCACAGATGGGTAGCGAGGGGAAGTGCAATGCTCCTTCTTTTGAAATTTATTTTGAAATTCAACACCACGTGCGCACACACACACACACACACACACACACACACACACACACACACACACACACACACACACACACACACACACACACGTCGGCTGTGTTAAAGTGGGTTCACCTTGGAACGAGAAGTTTACCCTCTCATAGCTTTGGGTAAATGTAATATGCCGGATGTTCATAATTTTCAACCCACATGACAGGATTTATAAGTGGAACTTTTACCGTTGTCAATGAAGGATTAAACCATCTCTCCGCCTCCATTTAATCTTGGTATAAAATAGTACTTTGCTAAGACACAGTTTGAGCCGTTTTGGTAGCTGGAGTCATCTGGTTCAAAATGGCCTCCTCCTTGAAGCACGTTAAAGCAACCAGCCAGGTTTGTGGCCTTGAAGTTTTTGCATGTTTGCCATAGAGTTTGATACTTTAATGTTTTTTTTGTCTTGTGTTTATAACTGGCTTCAAAACATTATTGTCACCATCTTCACCACATAGTGACTTAAAAACAATGACATATTCCATTGACAAAGTTGGATTAAATTACTTTTTATTCTAGTTCTTATAATGGCAACTTTTTCATAATTTAAAACACATGTACAAAAACAAACATCTACTTCTAAAATATAATACTTTTTTTATTGCTTTGGCACTATTTTTATAAGTATGTGGTGAATTTTCAAAACTCTTCGTACAAAACTCCAAACTGGTAACACCTGTAACGCAGCCAGTTGTACATTCAAAACCTTTCATTTTTCATTCATTTTGTTTGTAGACGTCTTTCACCACATAACCATTGATCCCAAGTACATTTGTTTAATCTCCAAAACACAACACAATGATGTCTTCTCAATGTTGTTAGTTTAACAACCAGTTAATCCAATAGAAAAAAACGGTGTTGATACATGTTTCAGAATTGCCATTTGAATGTAGTATGCTACAGTATTGTACATTACACTGTTTTCACACTAGGCAATACACTTGCACTACCCATAAAATTGTCTAAACGTCCAATTTCCATCATTTATATCTCATGTGGATCAAAGGTGTGATCACTGAAGACATCTTTCACAACAAAAACAAATTAAAGAAATTAAAGCAACAATAATGTTTCAATGGCACTAGTTTGCATCAAGCCTATCTTAAGCATCTGGCCATAGGTTCTCATCAAAACATCCGTAAATATCCTCACTGTTCATGCACCTGGGGAAATACCTTTTGGGAAGGCGAATTTGGGGAGTCTGACATAGCTCTGGATTTAAATCATTTTAGATATACAGTACCAGTCAAAAGTTTGGACACACCTACTCATTCAAGGGTTTTTCTTAATTTGTTACTATTTTCTACATTGTAGAATAATAGTAAAGACATAAACACTATGAAATAACACATATGGAATCATGTAGCAACCAAAAAATTGTTAAACAAATTAAAATATAGTTTATATATCAGATTCCACCCATTGCCTTGATGACAGCTTTGCACACTCTTGGCATTCTCTCAACCAGCTTCAAGAGGAATGATTTTCCAACAGTCTTGAAGGAGTTCCCACATATCCTTTTCCTTCACTCTGGAATGAGCTCGACCTCAGAGTAAAGGAAAAGCAGTGCATTTTACTGAGTAGTGGCTTCTGTCTGGCCACTCTACCATAAATGCCTGATTGGTAGAGTGCTGCAGAGAGGGTTGTCCTTCTGGAAGGTTCCCCAATCTCTACAGAGGAACTCTGGAGCTCTGTCAGAGTGATCATCGGGTTTTTGGTCACCTCCCTGACCAAGGCCCTTCTCCCCCGATTGCTCAGTTTGGCCGGGCAGCCAGCTCTAAGAATCATGGAGGTCCACTCTGTTCTTTGGGGACCTTCAATGCTGCAGAATGTTTTTGGTACCCTTCCCCAGATCTGTTCCTCCAGACAATCCTGTTTCGGAGCTCTACGGATAATTCCTTTGACCTTGTGGATTGTTTTTTTTTGCTCTGACATGCACTGTCAACTGTGTGACCTTATTTAGACAGGTGTGTGCCTTTCCAAATCAATACATTTTTTTGACAAAAATTTGATTAACCTGTTTTCCCTTTGTAATTATTGGGTATTGTGTGTAGATAAGTATTTTTTAGAATAAGGCTGTAACATAACAAAATGTGGAAAACGTCAAGTGGTCTGAATATTTTCTGAATACCCTGTATATCATACTTTTTATATTTTTTACTTTACGGACACGTGGCTCTCAAAATCTGTACAAACCATTTTGCATGTAAAATCTATAGGTTTACCAAAGTGATCATCAATTAAGGGCAGTTGGATTTAGTAATACTAAAATCTGTTTTAACAAAAGAGAAGAGTGAAACACGCAAAAATATAAACGCAACATGTACAGTGTTGGTCCCATGTTTTATGAGCTGAAATAAAATATCCCAGAAATGTTCCATATGCACAAAAAGCTTATTTCTTTTGAATTTTGTGCACAAATTTGTTTACATCCCTGTTAATGTGCATTTCTCCTTTGCCAAGATAATCCATCCACCTGACATGTGTGGCATACTAAGATACTGATTAACTTCTTCAGGGATCGGTGTCCCTCCCATGGGACAGTTGAGCTAATGTAGGCTAATGCGATTAGCATGAGTTTGTAAGTAACAAGAACATTTCCCAGGACATAGACATATCTGATACCGGGATACCCATGAGGCGGCGCATAATTGGTCTAGCATCATCCGGGTTTGGGGATGGTTTGGTCGGCCGGGATGTCCTTGTCCCTTTACGCTCTAGCGACTCCTGTGGCAGGTCAGGCCGGGCGCGATGCACGTTGACTTCAGTCGACAGGTGTACGGTGTTTCCTCCGACACATGCGGCTGGCTTCCAGGTTAAGCGAGCATTGTGTCAAGAAGCAGTGCTTCTTGGCGGCTTCGTGTTTCGGAGGATGCATGGCTCTCGACCTTCGCCTCTCCCGAGTCCATACGGGAGTTGCAGCGATGAGACAAGACTGCCTATTGGATATCACGAAAAAGGGGTAAAAAAAATGGCCAGTTATCTCATGTTTTGAGTGAGTGTGTAATTGGCATGCTGACTGCAGGAATGTCCACCAGAGCAGTTGCCAGAGAACTGAATGGTAATTTCTCTACCATAAGCCGCCTCCAACGTCATATTAGAGAATTTTGCAGTACGTCCAACCGGCCTCACAACTGCAGACCAGGTGTATCTACACCAGCCCAGGTCCTCCACATCTAGCTTCTTCACCTGCGGGATCGTCTGAGACCAGCCACCCGAAGAGCTGATGAAATTGAGTATTTCTGTCTGTAATAAAGATATTTTGTAGGGAATAACTCATTCTGATTGGCTGGGCCTGGCTCCCAAGTGGGTGGAACTCTGCCCTCCCAGGCCCACCCATGGCTGCGCCCCTGCCCAGTCGTGAAATCCATAGATTAGGGCCTAATAAATTCATTTCAATTGACTGCTTTCCTTATACGCACTGTAACTCAGTAAAATTATTGAAATTGTTGCATGTTGCACTTATATTTTTGCTCAGTATATTTCTAGATGAAACACTTAGTCACTTTTTACCAAATTCAATATGAATTTGTGTTGTACTTGGTCAATAAAAATGTGCTTAGAGTTTTGAAACAAATGCCTTTGGCTGATCAGTTTTGAGGTTTTTCCTAAGAGTTGTGAAAATCTACCACATACTTCTGAAAATTGCACCAAAGCGATGTGTTACAGTATGGTCACCCAGACAAATTAATTTAAAAATACTCTCACATACAATGTAGGAAAATATTTCTGGCTTTCTTCCACTTATACATAACAGGCTTGAAAATATTATTAAGGAGGGAATAAAAAGACAAACTAAATTCCAGAAGCTATCTTTATGATTCACTTGAGGGTAGTTTTAGTAGTAGAAAAAAACTTTATAATAACATTTTTTTACAACATAACACAAACGTCCCTCAAACAAATATACTTATGATACGTACACAGTATGCTTAACCTTATAGTGCCACTTCAATGCATCTGTTTTAAAGCGTTCTGTGTATATAATACATGTACTTTGTAAGCTGCCCATATAGGACACTGAGGTCTTTCACCGTAATTCTAGCTTGAGCGACCAATGAATCTGCCCCCCCCCCCCCCCCCCAAAAAGACATGAACACAAAACAACATGAGCTCCATCCCTTTGTGCACTGTTCAGATAGGGGAAAGTATTGGGATGTACAGTACAGTATGTACAGTATTAGTGAATGAGGATCCAGGTTCCTGGGGGGGGGGGTGGCATAGACTGACCAGGTGAAATATAGGATCCCCTATTGATGTCACTTGAATTAAATTCACTTCAATCAGTGCAGATGAGGGGGAGGAGAGAGGTTGAAGAAGGATTTTTAAGCCTTGAGACAATTGAGACATGGGATTGTGTGTGTGCCACTCAGAGGGAAAATGGGCAAGACTAGAGGGCTGTGGTGGTCATGACATTTGTCTGCCAGTGATTCTTGAGCAAATAACTGCCGGTCTCATGGTAATTGACTGTTAATTAACAGTAAGACATTTAGCACCTCCTGGCTTCCATGCATAGCCCAGAAGTCACTGATGCAGACCTTTGGAACATTACATTTTAAAGTCCAATAAATCCATGTAATGGAGCCGACACCGGGGTTCCCCAACTGGTGGCCCGCGGGTGGTTTTATTTGGTCCCACAAGTTTTCTGAGCAAATTTATTTGTTGCTGAATTTTCATTTTTGTGCCAGAACTCTAACCACACTTCAGCATTCAGGTAGAGAGGTGAGGAGTGATATATATTTTTTACCTTTATTTAACTTGGCAAGTCAGTTAAGAAAAAAATCTTATTTTCAATGACAGCCTAGGAACAGTGGGTTAACTGCCTTGTTCAGGGGCAGAATGATAGATATTTACCTTGTCAGCTCGGGGATATGAATTTTGCAACCTTTCCGCTGCGAGTCGAATGCTCTAACCACTAGGTTACCCTGCCGCTAATTAGTAATGAGGGGGATGTTAGGTGGCCATGATGGAATGTGGACAGTTTGGAAATTTCGCCATGACACCGGGGAAAACACCCCTACTCTTACAATAAGCACCATGGGATTTCTAATTGCCACAGAGAGTCAGGACACCCATTTTCACGTCCTATCCAAAGACGGCACCCAATGCAGGAAAATGTTCCCAGGTGTAATCAAGGTGTGAAATTATTATGTTTTAGTCTAATATTATGTCGGTTTAGGCTTCTAGCGACCAATTTGCAGTATATACACACTACCGGTCAAAAGTTTTAGAACACCTACTCATTCAAGGGTTTTTCTTAATTTGTACTATTTTCTACATTGTAGCCACCCTTTGCCTTGATGACAACTTTGCACACGTGGAATTCTCTGAACCAGCTTCACCTGGAATGCTTTTCCAACAGTCTTGAAGGAGTTCCCACATATGCTGAGCACTTGTTGGATGCTTTTCATTCACTCTGCGGTCCGACTCATCCCTAACCATCTCAATTGGGTTGAGGTCGGGGGATTGTGGAGGCCAGGTCATCTGATGCAGCACTCCATCACTCTCCTTCTTGGTCAAATAACCCTTACACAGCCTGGAGGTGTGTTGGGTCATTGTCCTGTTGAAAAACAAATAATAGTCCCACCAAACCAGATGGGATGGCGTATCGCTGCAGAATAATGTCATGGCCATTCTGGTTAAGTGTGCCTTGAATTCTAAATAAATCACAGACAGTCTCACCAGCAAAGCACCGCCACACCGTCACACCTCCTCCTCCATGATTTACGGTGTAAAACACAAATGCAGAGATCTTCCGTTCACCCACATCGCGTCTCACAAAGATACGGCGGTTTGGACCCAAAAATCTCCAATTTGGACACCAGACCAAAGGACAAATTGCCACCGGTCTAATGTCCATTGCTTGTGTTTCTTGGCCCAAGCAAGTCTCTTCTTCTTATTGGTGTCCTTTAGTAGTGGTTTCTTTGCAGCAATTCAACCATGAAGGCCTGATTCACACAGTCTCCTCTGAACAGTTGATGTTGAGATGTGTCTGTTACATGAACTCTGTGAAGCATTTATTTTGGCTGCAAGTTCTGAGACTGGTAACTCTAATGAACTTGTCCTCTGCAGCAGAGGTAACTCTGGGTCTTCCATTCCTGTGGCGGTCCTCATGAGAGCCAGTTTCATCATAGCGCTTGATGGTTTTTGCAACTGCACTTGAAGTAACTTTCAAAGTTCCTTGAAATGTTCCGTATTGATTGACCTTCATGTCTTAAAGTAATGATGGACTGTCATTTCTCTTTGCTTATTTGAGCTGTTCTTGCCATAATATGGACTTGGTCTTTTAGGGCTATCTTCTGTATACCCCCTACCTTGTCACAACACAAATGATTGGCTCAAACGCATTAAGATGGGAAGACTTTCCACAAATGTACTTTTAAGAAGGCACACCTGTTAATTGAAAAGCATTCCAGGCATTCCAGACTATCTCCTGAAGCTGGTTGAGAGAATGCCAAGTGTGCAAATCTGTCATCAAGGCAAAGGGTGGCTTTTGGAAGAATCTGAAATATAAAATACATTTTGATTTGTTTAACACTTTTTTGGTTACTACATGATTCCATATGTGTTATTTCATAGTTGTGATGTCTTCACTATTATTCTACAATGTAGAAAATAGTACAAATGAAAAACCCTTGAATGAGTAGCTGTTCTAAAACTTTTGACCAGTAGTGTGTGTGTATATACACTGCTCAAAAAAATAAAGGGAACACTAAAATAACACATCCTAGATCTGAATGAATGAAATATTCTTATTAAATACTTTTTTCTTTACATAGTTGAATGTGCTGACAACAAAATCACATAAAAATGATCAATGGAAATCAAATTTATCAACCCATGGAGGTCTGGATTTGGACTCAAAATTAAAGTGGAAAACCACACTACAGGCTGATCCAACTTTGATGTAATGTCCTTAAAACAAGTCAAAATGAGGCTCAGTAGTGTGTGTGGCCTCCATGTGCCTGTATGACCTCCCTACAACGCCTGGGCTTGCTCCTGATGAGGTGGCCGATGGTCTCCTGAGGGATCTCCTTCCAGACCTGGACTAAAGCATCCGCCAACTCCTGGACAGTCTGTGGTGCAACGTGGCGTTGGTGGATGGAGCGAGACATGATGTCCCAGATGTGCTCAATTGGATTCAGGTCTGGGGAACGGGCGGGCCAGTCCATAGCATCAATGCCTTCCTCTTGCAGGAACTGCTGACACACTCCAGCCACATGAGGTCTAGCTTTGTCTTGCATTTGGAGGAACCCAGGGCCAACCGCACCAGCATATGGTCTCACAAGGGGTCTGAGGATCTCATCTCGGTACCTAATAGCAGTCAGGCTACCTCTGGCGAGCACATGTAGGGCTGTGCGGCCCCCCAAAGAAATGCCACCCCACACCATGACTGACTCACCGCCAAACTGGTCATGCTGGAGGATGTTGCAGGCAGCAGAACGTTCTCCACGGCATCTCCAGACTGTCACGTCTGTCACATGTGCTCAGTGTGAACCTGCTTTCATCTGTAAAGAGCACAGGGCGCCAGTGGCGAATTTGCCAATCTTGGTGTTCTCTGGCAAATGAAAAACGTCCTGCACGGTGTTGGGCTGTAAGCACAACCCCCACCTGTGGACGTCGGGCCCTCATACCACCCTCATGGAGTCTGTTTCTGACCGTTTGAGCAGACACATGCACATTTGAGGCCTGCTGGAGGTCATTTTGCAGGGCTCTGGCAGTGCTCCTCCTGCTCCTCCTTGCACAAAGGCGGAGGTAGCGGTCCTGCTGCTGGGTTGTTGCCCTCCTACGGCCTCCGTCTCCTGATGTACTCGCCTGTCTCCTGGTAGCGCCTCCATGCTCTGGACACTACGCTGACAGACACAGCAAACCTTCTTGCCACAGCTCGCATTGATGTTCCATCCTGGATGAGCTGCACTACCTGAGCCACTTGTGTGGGTTGTAGACTCCGTCTCATGCTACCACTAGAGTGAAAGCACCACCAGCATTCAAAAGTGACCAAAACATCAGCCAGGAAGCATAGGAACTGAGAAGTGGTCTGTGGTCCCCACCTGCAGAACCACTCCTTTACTGGGGGTGTCTTGCTAATTGCCTATAATTTCCACCTGTTGTCTATTCCATTTGCACAACAGCATGTGAAATGTATTGTCAATCAGTGTTGCTTCCTAAGAGGACAGTTTGATTTCACAGAAGTGTGATTGACTTGGAGTTACATTGTGTTGTTTAAGTGTTCCCTTTATTTTTTTTGAGCAGTGTATATATAAAAGAATATTGAAAAAATTGGCCCACGGCTGAATCTAGTTGATGATCCCTGCACTATTCTATGTTAATCTGCTATCCCACATAGTACAAACGTTGACTTATGCTATTCTTTGCGAGAAAAAAATATTCCAAACATAGCCTGGGGCAGTTGTGGGATGCGGTAGATCCCAAATCAATACAGCCACTAGCATAAAAAAAACTTTGAATAGCAATGAGGATGTAATGCGAATAAGTATGTAATACTTTTATTATAAAGTTGCATTTATTTAATGGTGAAAATGATCTTCCCCAAACTTGAAACTCACGTGTTGTGTTTGTATGCCAGTTAGGCTCTACACCCGGTGTGAAACGGATTAATGTGCTTAATTTTAAGAAGTTACTTTAGTTGTGATACAAACCTTATCAAAACATACATGAGGTGTGAGACTATGATTTAAAAAAATCGCAAAACAACCCCGCTGTTTCTTGCCTCACTGCACACAGGCTGGGCATCATTCACAAGGCTAATATTGTCACCCATCAGACTATTCTTGATTTGATCTTGTCTTTACATATACTAAATAATATATGTGTGAAATTTGTTTTGATTTAGAATAGACCATTATCATGCACCTGTCTGGAAACAGGGGCAGGGGAAAAAATTACATGTCATCTATGCACTTAAATAGAGAATTTAGGATGCTTTTCCTGTGTTTCATTTTCATACCAGCCAGGTAGGTTATACTCCTGATTTTCAATAACAATTGCATTGACGTCAGAGTGATACGAATGACAAGTTTGGTAGGATACTAGTTTGGTAGGATACTAGTTTGGTAGGATACTAGTTTGGTAGGCCTAATTACCGTGACTAAACATAGAATTTGACTGGGGTCGTGACGTGCCGCCACGGTTGCGGTAATATGGTCACCGTAACTTGCCCTAGGCAAGACTAAAGATTTAAGTGCTGTTGAACGGGTTATGGTAGTAGGTGCCAGGCACACCGCTTTGTGTCAAGAACTGAAACGCTGCTGGGTTTTTCCACGCTCGACAGTTTCCTGTCTGTATCAAGAATGATCCACCAGCCAACTTGACACAACTGTGGGAACCATTGGAGTCAACATGGGCCAGCATCCCTGTGGAACGCTTTTGACTCCTAGAGTCTATGCCACGGGGAATTGAGGCTGTTCTGATGGAAAAGAGGAGGGGGTGAGCTACTCAGTATTAGGAAGGTGTTTTGTACACTCAGGGTATTTTTTTTACAGGTAACATGCCCCATCTTCTGTCTGAAATGGGTATATGAGAGTAAGCATGATCAGTGCCTAAAAAACTAAAAATAAACACAGCGCCAGTCAAGCAGCCCTGGTTTTTGAACGTAACGATTTTAATTCAAGTTGTTTGGAGGGAGAGAGCTCTCTCAAGTACCTGTAGTCCTTGAAGTGGTGATGCTGCTTTGTCGAGGGTATGGTAGATGTGGAGAATATTGTGGTGGCGTGTGTCTACTGCTACTGGAGGACATGACTGGTGCTGCAACGACAGATAACGTGCTTCTTCAACGCTTCTTTGCGTTCACCTATCTCAGCGTCAAACGCCTGAGGGACTCAAGGGACGAAGAGATGGACAGACACCTCAACTCATCCGTCCGTTTATGAATATATCTCTTGTCTTTTTTTCCTTCCCTTTTTTTTTCTTCCTTTTTCCTTTTAAATTCCTGCCATTCCATCCTGTCTTGTCCAACATTGTTCCCCTCTGTCCTTTGGGTCTATCTGCAGGCACAGCTCTCCACAGACATGCTGGGGTAGACCTTAAGCACCAGGTTACCTCCCTCGTCCTGGTAGAGAACCACCAGAGGGCTCATCTTCTCTGGGACACAGCAGGGCTCTGGGACCCCTGGAACTATCCCAACCGCACGGACTATACTCTGGATGGTTGCATGGTTAGAGGGATGCAGCACCTGGGAGAGAGGGAAGCAACGGGGAGAGAATGGGAAGGGCCGGTGAGGTAGAGAAAGAGACGGAGAGAGAGAGAGAGAGAGAGAGAGAGGTTACAGCATTGTAACTTCGAATCAAATCCAATTGTATTGGTCACATGCGCCGAATACCAGAGCCTTAGACCTTACAGTGACATGCTTACTTACAAGCCCTTAAACAACAATGCAGTAAATAAGTCTTAAGAAAGTATTTACTCAAATAAACTGAAGTAAAAAATAAATAAGAACATTTAAAAATAACAAATATTTAAAGAGCAACAATAAAATGATAGTATCGAGGCTATATACTGTACAGTCAATGTGCGGGGGGCACAGGTTAGTTGAGGCAATTGAGTTCATATGAACATGTAGGTAGAGGCAATGCCTGTAATAAAACTGGCAATGCCTGTAATAATTCAACAGGAAAAATTACATTACATTTTTTTTTTTAAAAGAAGGAAGTCTAGCCTTGATAAAAGCTATCTATGATTTAGGAGCACAACGGTTATTCATTTAATAAAGTGCAAGTAGGGAAAACATAACATACATGTAAGTGTGTCCGCACTGGTCAGTAATGTATCTACTGATTTATACTATTTGATAAATGTTGTAGACATATCATCAGACTGGGAGCAATGGAGCAATTCCAAATTGAGAACCAGAAAAACATTATCCGCAGTCATGTGTCCTCTCTGCCTTACATAAGCTCTGCTCTGTGCTCGAACATTGGCCATATGTATTGAGTCTGTATCTCGTCTTTAGCTCAGAAGGCTACCAAAGACTGGATTTCACATGGGTTCAAATCCGGCTAGTCATAGTCTTTACCTTGGGCATGGGGAATCCACAGGTTCCAGCGCAGTAAAAGGCATTGAAGGCTTCAGGCGCCAGGACCCACTCACTCCAGCCGATGTCGGCAAAGTCGACCCTGAGGGTCCTCCTAGAGCAGCTCCTAATCTGGGGCTCCGATCCCCACTGTCTCTTCTTCGCCTTGCGCATTGTCCACTCATCAAAACTCAGCATTGGAGACTTACTTCCTCCTGCCTTCCCTCTATTGTTTCTTCCATCACTCCTTCCCTCAATGTTGTCTTGCAACCTACTCCCTCCATCGCTGCTCTTCTTTGGGGTCCTCTCGTCCAAGCTCAGAACTGGCGATTGACTCCCTCCATCCCTCTCCCCATCTTTCACTTCTTCCTCTCCGTCCTGGCCGTTCCTCATCCTCTCCTTCCTCCCAGGCTTGGGATTGATAGGTTTCAGGGTGTGGTAGGCGGTTTCAAACAGGTCATCTTTCCTGGATCCGCTAGGCCTGTATTCCACCTCTGGTAGCTCGTTGTTCTGGATGGAGTCTGGGTGGGATGGTACCCCCCTTCTCACACGACCCTTTGACCCCTGTTTAGGGGGAAGACGAGAAGGGTGAGAAGAATTTTCCTTCACCTCAGCCTCAGGGCCATACCTCTGTAAAGTCTGTGCCACACTGTTGGGCTCATCTAGCGCATGGTCATCAGCATACATCAACAAATAAGGTAGACTGGCCCCCGACAGTGCGTCCTCTGGCTGTCTGTGGTACTGCAGCCCAAAGTCCAGCTCCACCGACACAAAATGACTGCCCTTTTCCCTGGCCTCTTTTATCGCCACAGTCAAGTCCTGCATCTGCCACAACCCTTTCTGGTTAGGGTGAAATGTCACGTTGCCTAGCAATGACACCTGCGACCCTGGATTGAACCCTGACCCTGAGGGGTTGGAGTGACTGAAGAGGTGGATGTAGGGAGCAGGGTGGAGGTGTAGAGAGCGACAGGCCGGGATTTTGTAGCGTTTGCCCAACCAGGCCCTTGGCCGTGGGCACCGGTCGAACAAGAAGTGAAACGTGGCAGAGAGGATGAGCTCTGAGTCCTGGAGAGACGTCAGGTTCAGATGGTAAAACGTCCTCTGGTCAGACGTGTCTACAGGGGGAGAAATGTGTTACTTCAGATAGTCTTTCACAGTGACCCAGGCCTTAACAACTAAAGAGCAGACAGAGGCACATTGATTCCCTAGGTGGGAAGAAACCTTGAGTGGAACCAGACTCTGGAGAGTGAAGCCATCGTTCTCTGGCTGTTATAGGAGAGGATAGGAGAGGGGAAGAGTTAGGGAGATGGGGAAGGAAAGAGAGAGGGGGAGGGGGATGGGGAGAGAGGAGAGGAGAGGGGGAGTGAGTGAGTGAGTGAGGGAGGGAGGGAGGGAGGGAGATGGGTGCAGAGGAGTGGGGGAGGGAGGCATGAATAACATATTCATGATGTACACTAGGCAAACAGCAGACTTATTGTCCATTGTATATGCGTCTGCGGATGTATGGAGTGACTTAAGAGATATACATTACTCTGTATCCAGCCTCAGGCATATGGAAACGCTTATTTCAGTTTCCTCCAAAGCTTCCCCTAAGCCACTAATACAGCCTACACTGTCTGCCACGCACCAAGACACTAACCTAATGTTTTTACAGATCTCCTGTTGTTGTCAAAACTCCCTTACATATCTCCTTAGATTACATGGCTTCTGCAGTTTAAAAAAACCAAACATGTGTTATGATATCTGATAACCACTTAAAGAAGAGCTCCTCCTTAAATTAAATTTTTTATATTATATGTGAACAGTTGAGTTATTTTAGTGCATTGCTGTGTTCTGCTCATCGAGGGGAACATTCGTTTGTGCAAATGGTTTGGAGAGATTTTGAGTGATCGATCGACTTGGTTCTTGCAAGACTCAACTGCTGAATCATCAGGCAACCCAAGGAAGGGATGGGATAGGACGGATTTCTAAAGGATTTCTGGAGGATCGTTCAGGCCTGATAGGGAAACAAGCATTCAGATGAACAAAAAAACAAGCAGAAGAGCACTTGGAAAGGAGGCTGAAGCGGTGAAACATTCTGAACCTTGAGAAAGTATCTTAATCTATGTGTAATATGCTGTTTCATTGTGCAGAGAGAATTTATCTATAGGTGCATTACTTAAACAAGTGCGCTCATCAATGGGAACATGCACATCATTCTAGAGAAGCGTGCATCGTTTAAAGAGGTCCACATGGAGATGAAGATGGATGCATTCTCTATGCATTATTTCAGAGACCTTGCCAATGCGTATCCTGAAAAAAAGTCTAAAAGAAATTGCAAAGGGAATCTCCAGAGACTCTGAGGGCAGACATCCAAAAAGCGAACAAGGAAATAAGAAATAAAAGGAGACCTTCTGACGATCCTAATGCTTGGCACACAGTTCTCCACAAGACCAATAATGATCTTAAAATGTCAGAAAACAGAACACTGAGGCAACTGTATATTGATTCCACCCCCAAATGTAACATTGATATATATATAATAACGGTACTGTGATGGTTCAAGGTTCGGAGGCCAGTCTGGATCAATTTGACCACTAGCTCGACCAAATAAAACCTTTTGTTGCTGAACTTAAAACCTCTCCACTGTCACTACCTACAACATCCTTCACTCCCTCTGTGCCTCGGTATGTAGTCCCCAGTGTCCCTCTCCCTCCCTCGCCTGGAGCAGACACAGCCCTGAGCACGCCTCTCTCACACGCGACACCTGCAGTACCACAGCATCTTATAGAGGAGGAGATCAGCCTGGTGCGTCAGCATAGGGATGGGATCCGAGAGCTGCCGTGTGCAATGAACAATGTTGAGGACGACAGTTAGGCTGTCAGGATGTTTCGGCTCTCAGGGTGGCAGTGTGCAGACGGAGAGAGGCACTATCCGGCACAGTCAACGCCAGCCACATGCACAACCTGCAGAAAGAGCTATATGAACTAAGGCAGGAATTTCTTAGCCGCCACCATCCACTCTACAAAGGGTCCCACAAAAACCCTGGACCAGGCCAACAGCTGAATCAGAACCCACCAACGAACCCAACCAACCCAACCAACCAATGCACCAACCCAGCTGACCACCTCCATCCCCATCTCATGGCCTGTAATTACTCCCATCACTCCTGCCATCCTCCATAGACCTGACGAGAAACCAGACATAATATTAATGATGGACTCAAATGGAACGATTAAATTAGAGAATACAACTTTTCCAAATAAAAAGGTGTAAAGTGCCCAACAACAGAGAGAGCTTATGGAGCACTTGACTGTGGCCCAGCCTAGCTCTCCAAGCCAAAAAATCATACACACAGGGACCAATGACCTGTGTGCCAAACAGCAGAGGGTGCCCACATCACTAAGGGGAGTGATAGAGAGGGCCTCCACCATCTTCCCGCTTGCAAAGACAGTAATATCTACCTTGCTCCAAAGGAGAGATTTATGACTGTCTTTATGACAATGTACACCTGTACAGAGGCAGTCCCCACCTTCGCCAGGCCGTTAAACGATGTTGCTCTGGGTAGCCAGTCCACCTCACCCCACAGGAGTAGCAGACCAGCCACCAACTCCCCGAGACAAATCAGATGCTCCTTAAGACCTGCACCCGGTGCCTAACAGAGATCGGAGAAAAGCCAGCAACCCCCCACCACCCTCCACCACTTCTCTCCCGGGAACTGTGTGCCGGGACCAGGCCCACCTCAGCACCGCTCTACTTGACCAGGTCCGTCACTACACAGCTCAACCAGACCAGGTCCGTCGCAGCACAGCTCAACCAGACCAGGTCCGTCGCAGCACAGCTCAACCAGACCAGGTCCGACTCAGCACAGCTCAACCAGACCAGGTCCGTCGCAACAGAGCTCAACCAGACCAGGTCCGTCGCAGCACAGCTCAACCAGACCAGGTCCGTCGCAGCACAGCTCAACCAGACCAGGTCCGTCGCAGCACAGCTCAACCAGACCAGGTCCGTCGCAGCACAGCTCTACCTGACCAGGTCCGTCGCAGCACAGCTCAACCAGACCAGGTCCGTCGCAGCACAGCTCAACCAGACCAGGTCCGTCGCAGCACAGCTCAACCAGACCAGGTCCGTCGCAGCACAGCTCAACCAGACCAGGTCCGTCGCAGCACAGCACAACCAGACCAGGTCCGTCGCAGCACAGCTCAACCAGACCAGGTCCATAGCAGCACAGCTCAACCAGACCAGGCCCGTAGCAGCACAGCTTAACCAGACCAGGTCCGTCGCATCACAGCTGAACCAGAACCGGCCCATCACAACTCTACTAGACCTGAATCGCAGCACATCTCTACCAGACCTGGCTTACCAAAGCACAGCTCAACCAGACCTGGCCCACCTCAGCACAGCTCTACCAGACCTGGCTTATCAAAGCACAGCTCAACCAGACCTGGTTCGCCTCAGCACAGCTCTACCAGACCCGGCCCATCACAGCACAGCACAGCTCTACATGACCTGACCAATCACAGAACAGCTCTACCCGACCAGGCCCACCTCAACTCAGCCCAGCTCTACCCAGCACCGACCACTACCCTAGGGTCTGGAAAAACACTGTTGAGGGTAGTGCACCACATGATGCAGTCCACACCATGTATCATTCACATCATCAGCCCTCATATGCTGAGAGTTTGGAGCTTTGCCACCCACACTGCCCTCCACACCACCCTCCTCAATTACCCCCACAACCTCCCTCCCAGACTAGTTTTGGTTACCCTCCCTACTCCCATGCCCAGGACAGGCCTGGGACACTCCTGCCCCCAATGGCAGCCCAACCCTGCAACAGGAGGCACACCAAGGCCTCCTGTGCACACACAGAATTGAGCACCAACAGCCACTCTTTTGGCGGGAGCTTCATCCAGGTAGACTGAGCTCTGCCAACACTGCTCTCCCAGTTCCCGCCCCAGCGACTGCATCCAGCGAATTAAGGGAGGTTTGTCAAATGCTCAGACTACTTTGCTCTCACGTGGTTGGCCCAGGACCTTGGCAAAGTCTCAACTTATTCAACAAACAGCTGCAGATGACCCTACGACTGTTAGCTCTTATGGGAATGAGCTGAATATACCCCTCTGACTTTAAATCTCGCAATGGGATTGGTCTAATGGACCTAAACGTGCTAAGAAACATGGTTCAATGGTTCTGTATCTGATGAAGACTTCGAAGTAAATTATTCTAATATATTTAGATGTGACAGATTCTAGATAGGGAGAGGAGTGGCCATATATACTACAGGTCAAATGTTTTAGAACAGCTACTCATTCAAGGGTTTTTCTATATTTTTACTATTTTCTACATTGTAGAATAATAGTGAAGACACCACAACTATGAAATAACACATATGGAATCATGTAGTATCCAAAAAAAGTGTTTTGGAATTCTTCAAAAAGCCACCATTTGCCTTGATGTCAACTTTGCAATCTCTTGGCATTCTCTCAGCCAGCTTCATGAGGTGGTCACCTGGAATGCATTTCAATTAACATGTGTGCCTTCTTAAAAGTTGATTTGTGGAATTTCTATATTTCTTAATGCATTTGAGACAATCAGGTGTGTTGTGACAAGGTAGGGGGAGGGGAATCAGAAGATAGCCCTATTTGGTAAAAGACTAAGTTCATATTATGGCAAGAACAGCTCAAATATGCAAAGAGAAACGACAGTCCATCATTACTTTAAGACATTAATGTCACGATCGTCTGAATTAAGAGTTAGAGTTCCACATGTTTAATAAATATGCAACTCACCAAAAACAAACAGAAGAAAACTAAACATGACGTTCTGGGCTGCTCACATGCAGCTACACAAAAACAAGATCCCACAAACAACAGGTGGGAAAAGGGTGCCTAAATATGATCCCCAATCAGAGACAACGATAGACAGCTGCCTCTGATTGGGAACCATACCAGGCCAACAAAGAAATAGAAAACATAGATTGCCCACCCTAGTCACACCCTGACCTATCCAAAATAGAGAATTAAAAGGATGCCTACGGTCAGGGCGTGACAGTAACCCCCCAAAAAGATGCGGACTCCGTCCGCAAACCTGAACCTGTAGGGGAGGGTCTGGGTGGGCATCTACCCTCGGTGGCGGCTCCGTTGAGGGACGCAGACCCTGCTCCGCTCGTAGCGCCGCCAACTTCGGTGGCGCCACTGGTGCGGGGATCATCGCCGGAAGCTCCGGACTGTGAATCATCGCCGGAGGAATCGAACCGTGGATCATCGCTGGGGACTCCGGACAGTAGATCGTCGCAGACGGCTCCGGACAGTAGACCGTCGCAGACGGCTCCGGACAGTAGATCGTCGCAGACGGCTCTGGACAGTAGATCGTCGCAGACGGCTCCGGACCGTGGATCGTCGCCGGAAGAAACGGGCCGGGGACTCCGGATCGTGGATTGTCGCCAGAGGCTCTGGACCGTGGATCGTCGACGGTGGCTCCAGGCCGTGGATCGTCGCCGGAGGCTCCGGACCGGGAACTGTTGATGGAGGCTCCAGGGCTCCGGAACGGGAACGGGAACCGTCGCCGGAGGCCCCGGCCCGGGAACCGTCGCCAGAGGCTCCGGACTGCCGACCGTCGCAGGAGGCTCTGGACTGCAGACCGTCGCAGGAGGCTCTGGTCTGCAGACCGTCGCAGGAGATCTGGTGCGTGGAGCTGGCACAGGACGTACCGGGCTGGGGAGACGCACAGGAGGCCTGGAGCGTGGGGCCGGCACAGGACATACCGTGCTGTGGAGACACACAGGAGGCCTGGTGCGTGGAGCTGGCACAGGACATACCGGGCTGAGGAGATCTGGAGCTTAGAGCTGGCACAACGTGTCCTGGTGACAGATGACAACCTTCGCACGGCAAGTGCAGTGAGCTGGCACAGGACGTACCGAGCTGTGGAGGCGCACTGGAGACACGGTGCATAGAACCGGCGCACATTGTACCGGAACGATAACATGCTCCTCAAAGCGAGTGCGGAGAGCTGGCACAGGACATGCAGGGCTGGGGAGGCGTACTGGAGACCTAGTGCGTTGGGCCGGCACAGTCTTCACTAGATGGCTAGCGGCATTAAACTGAGGACACGCTCCTTAGGGCGAATGTCATGCCTCATGCACCAACACAACAGCTCTCTCATAACACTCTCCTCCAATTTCCCCATCAACTCACTGACTGTCTCTGATTCACTCCCTTCACTCCCCTCCAAGTTCACCTTCCTCTCCCAGACTGGCTCTGGTTCAACCCTCGGCTCCGCCGACAACCCCGTGTGGACTGGCTCTGGTTCACACCTCCGCTCCGCCGACCAACCCGTGTGCCCCCCAAAAAATAGAAAACATAGATTGCCCACCCTAGTCACACCCTGACCTAACCAAAATAGAGAATTAAAATGATCTCTAAGGTCAGGGCGTGACAATTAAGGTCAGTCAATACGGAAAATTTGCAGTCGCGAAAACCATCAAGCGCTATGATGAAACTGGCTCTCATGAGGACCGCCACAGGAAAGGACGACCCAGAGTTACCTCTGCTGCAGAGGACAAGTTCATTAGACTTACCAGCCTCAGAAAATGCAGCAGAAATAGATGCTTCACAGAATTCAAGTAACAGACACATCTCAACATCAACTATTCAGAGGAGACTGTGTGAATCAGGCCTTCATGGTCGAATTGCTGCAAAGAAACTACTACTAAAAAGAAGAGACTTGCTTGGGCCAAGAAACACAAGCAATGGACATCAAACCGGTGCAATTTGTCCTTTGGTCTGGAGTCCAAATTTGAGATTTTTGGCTCCAACTAGCGTGTCTTTGTGAGACGCGGTGCGGGTGAACGGATGATCTACGCATGTGTTTTCCCACTGTAAACTATGGAAACTCCTCCATAATAGCATACTCCTCCATACTTTACGGTGGATCATCCGAAATTCAAATGCTTAGATAATCTGAGGTTTTATGGTGTGGGGCTGCTTTGCTGCTGACACTGTCTGTGATTTATTTAGAATTCAAGGCACACTTAACCAGCATGGCTACCACAGCACTCTGCAGCGATACGCCATCCCATCTGGTTTGTGCTTAGTGGGACTATTATTTGTTTTTCAACAGGACAATGACCCAACACACCTCCAGGCTGTGTAAGGGCTATTTGACCAAGAAGGAGAGTGCATCAGTTGACCTGGCCTCCACAACCCCCCGACCTTACAAAACAGCAAGATACTAATCCTTGTTTAATTAAATAAGAAGAGACATTGTAAAAAGTTTTTGGCTCTAGAACATTTATCCTCTATATTTATTCCTCTGGCAGATAAACACGCCCCTTTTAAACAATTCAGAGTCAAAGATAGATCTAACCCTTGGTTTTCTTTCAGAGCTATCATAGCACATTCAGATGAGATATCAGACCTGGGCCAAAGCAAGGAAAACTGTGTAGTGCACTGGTAAACTTTCAGACAATGGAGAAACAGATGTAGTATCTCGATTAAAAAAGCTAAACCAAGCCACTTTTTGAGCTCTATCTATGACTCTGCTGGTGATCTTTCAACATTTTGGAAAACAGTAAATGCACTGAAGCGTATAAATTCCTCTTCTTCCCTGCCTAAGCAAGTTCTGCCTGACTCTGGCATCATAACTGAGAAGAGTGGAATAAGTGATGCTTTTAATCACAATTGTCACGCCTTGGTCTTAGTATTTTGTGTTTTCTTTAGTTATTTGGTCAGGCCAGGGTGTGACATGGGTTTATTGTATTGTCGTATTGGGGTTTTAGTAGGCATTGGGATTGTGGCTGAGTAGGGGTGTATAGCATAGGCTTGGTTGCCTGAGGCGGTTCTCAATCAGAGTCAGGTGATTGTCGTTGTCTCTGATTGGGAACCATATTTAGGTAGCCTGGGTTTCACTGTGTGTTTGTGGGTGATTGTTCCTGTCTTTGTGTTAGTGTTCACTAGATAGGCTGTATAGGTTTTCGCGTTTCGTTTGTTGTTTTGTATATAGTTGTTATTTCATGTATCGTTCATTTTTCATTAAAGAACATGAGTAACCACCACGCCGCATTTTGGTCCGCTCCTCTTTCAACAGACGAACGCCGTTACAACAATTTTATCTCGGCAGGCTTTTTATTTGAGATAAACAGTGGTTTAATTGACCCTTTTCATTCAATAGACTGCTCCCCCCTTTTTTTTCAATTCAACAATTGACTATCTGTGATGTGCTAGATGCCTTGCTTAAGATTGATGTAAAAAAAACTCCACTGGGGAGGACATGCCTGATCCATTTTTACTGCTGCTCTCTGCCCCCCTGATTGCTGAATCCCCAAGGTTCGGAAGGTGGCCCATGTACTCCCCCTTCACAAAGGTGGTGACCCTTGCGACCTAAATAATTTCCCCCTCTATTTATATATAACTTTTTTGCCTAGCTAAAATATTAGAAACCTTGATTAATTCTCAGCTAAGATATTTCTTATCTTTGAAATGTATTTTAAATGTACTGTACATCAGTCAGGTTTTAGACCAGGTCATAGCACTCTCTCGGCCACATTCCTAGTTACGAATGATGTGGTTACCTGTATGGATAAAAGACAACATTGATCTTCCTTGACCTGTCAAAGGCTTTCGATACAGTTTTATCACTCACTGCTAATTCAGAGGCTTTCCTCAGTTGGCCTAGACCAGGCTGCATGTAGCTGGTTTAACAATCACTTGACAGATAGAACTCAATGTGTATCTACTGATGGTGTTAAATCAGGTTTCCTGGATATTACGAAAGGTGTCGCACAAGGGTTGATTCTGGGTCCTGTACTTTTGACTGTTTACATTAACAACAAAAAAAATGTAACCTGCATGCTGTATGCTGATGATACTGCTGTATATCCTATTACCCCCACGGTTGACCAGTGTTGTCTTCATTTTACTATAGAAAAACTTTATTGACCTAAAATTTGTATTGAATGCAGGTAAAACCAAGTATATGTTGTTCTCCAGGGAGCATAAAAATAACTGATTTAAGCATACATCCATAATGCTTACAAATATCTGGGCATCTGGACAGATGAAAAGCTGTCTTTTAAAAAGCATATTGATGCATGTTTTCTGTAATTTATTTAATTCAGGGATCCTCTGTAAAAGAGACATTGGTCTCAGTATGACTCCCTGATAAAATACAGGTTAAATAAATTAAACAAAATGTTAAGTCAATGTGGGCCTCTTTTGTTCATAAAAAAACACCACAGGAAAATGGCATCAATGCATGCTAAGCCTTCATACTCCAGCCCAGGATACAGTGGCCTCTTTATAGGAAAATAGATATGGTGCATTATTGGTGTCCGCCTGTCTCCTAGTTACCGCATTGTTGTCGTGGCCAGCGGGGCAGCTGGGCTCCACTTGGGGGCGAATTCTACACACATTCTTGCGCGTCTGCGGCTGGAACTGTGGCAGGATCACACTACAGCTGAAGCGACTCATACAGATCTGCCCAAGTGCGTCATAAAAAGCACTGTGGCATTCTCAGAAGGTTCCAAAACAATCCTACCTATTTGGGGTGTCTGACCACATGCGTCAGCTTTTTTCAGCCCGCTGTTGGCTATTTCAATTAGGTTGCCTACTAGAAGGGAGTTGGGGGGGGGGGCAGTACATCATTGATATTATTGAAAAACATAAAGACATTTCGGTTGTTATATAATAATAACCATAAATTCACCATAACTTTGTGAGTGAAGGCACCGCCTATGCACGTTGCATTTCTCTCCATGCCTATCTCATCAGCGCCTTTCCCTCTGAGGACAGACATACTCTGAGAATTTAGGTCACATATCAGAGTTGAGGATATTACTAATTGATCTACATTAATTTTCCTGTCCAGCATCATAGACAGCCACACCACAGTCACACTCACCTTGGCTGGCTCTGAAACTCCTGACAGTGTTTCCCTCTCTGAGTCGTTTCAGATCTCTGTTGTATTTCTCATACAGCCTGTACATGTGCTGTGAGACCACATCCTGATTAGCTCTGTCTCGGTCAAACGGAGAATCGGTTCCATCGCTGCCCTGTCCCTGCAAGCCCCATGGGGTTCGGCTCGAGGTCCGACCCTCCAAAGTTCCAAGATAACAACCTAGCATTAGAAAAAGCATGTGCGCGGTAAACTCGAACCAGACTGCCATTTCAGAACCAAACATAAAATCCTTTTACTTCAAGGGAGAAAACGTGCATCCGAGGAATGACTTGTAATGATGGTGTCTGTTTATAAAGGCGTCCGCTTTTACTCCTCTTTTATGCCGTATGGATGCTGGAGGTTAGTTTACTCTCCTCAGAGCTACTTTAACACTTGTTTCTCCTTTACAGCCAGAGGTGAGAGGGGTAACACTGGAGTAGTGAAAGGTGCTGACGTCCACTTCTGCAGCCAATGAGAGAACTCACACACTACAGTTCCAGTTCGTTATTCCCGTCTCGCTCTCTCTCACACGCGCACACGCACACACGCACACACACACACACACACGCACACACGCACGCACACACGCACACACGCACACACGCACACACACACACACACACACACACACACACACACACACACACACACACACACACACACACACACACACACACACACACACTGCTCCATCTTGAAGCAAATATTTCAAACCCACAAAAATGTAACAATCCAAATATGTTATTAATAAAATTGGACGATGATGACGATTGATATGCTGCTGGTGTTTTATTGATATTTGTTAAATGTGTCATAACAAGTATTGTTGAGTTATGTTGTCAACATTTCTGTTTCAAATAGCATCACAACATTGTCTGCAATAACTGCTTTTGATAGCAACTCAGTCACAAATGATTAGTGAACTACACCTACAATAACAGTCGGGGTATTAACCAACCAGGGCTTATTATGAATGGTGTTATTGTGTCTTTGTGTGTGTGTGTGTTTGTGTGTGTCTGAGAGAAAGAGAGCATAATGAGTGTGTTATTGAGAAGTGGAGTGTTACAGAGAGGCTGTGAGAAGAGAGGAGGGAACTCGCATTTTATAAATGGGATTCAGAACATGACTCTACCAATGGTCTTGCCACCTCGGGTGTTATTGTGTGTGTATGTGTGTGTGTGTCTGTCTCTGTGTGTGTCTGTCTGCAGCTCCATGCCAACAATGCTAGTTCTGTGAGACCGGCGGTCTCCAGCAGAGAGGCTGTAACTAGCCCGGCCTCTCAGGTCACCCTCTGTCACCACACACACAAGCAAACCCACACCCACATTTTTTTACTATCTTTGTGTGGACCAAACAATTGATTCCCATTCAAAGTCCCATTTTCCCTAACCTCTAATTCTAAACCTAACCCTTAATCTTAACCTTAACCAGTAAACCCAAAACCCTAACCCTAACCTTAATTCCTAACCCTAAACCTAACCCATAACCCTAATTGTAACCCTAACACACAACATACATTCTCCCCCACTCCAGGACTTCAGACCTATATCATATCTATATAAGTCTTTCCCAAATTTCCACACAGGCCCACACACACACACACACACACACACACACACACACACACACACACACACACACACACACACACACACACACACACACACACTTGCCTAGTGGCATACAGTTCAGCAGAAAGGTTGTTATGATTTACACACATGCAATTTTACATCATTTAGGCCTACGTGACAGGAGACGTAATCATAATATTTTTTATTACTATACAAATGTGTGGCTACTCTGACACTGTCAACCAGATAAATAAAAACGACTTGGGCCCGGTTTCATAAAAGCATCATAGGCTAAGATCATTGTTAAAAAAATAGGATCCTATGGTTCTAAGATGAACTTAGCCATAAGATGCTTTTGGAAAGGGCTTTGGAGAGACATACAGATTGTACAATATTAGGAGGGAATATATAAATATTATAAGCTACAGTAGGCTACTAAATCAACTTTTCAGTGGCACTGACTAACCCAATGATGAAAGATAGATAGCATGACTGTGTAGCCTGGGCTCACCATACATGGTCTCGAGATAAGTCTGAGCTACTTTGAAAAACAGTGCTGTTTGTCCGAGTTCTGGAGAAAATAAATGGTAGCTTCTACTGCAGTGGAGGATAGTGAAGGGAGGACGGCTCAAAATAATGGCTGGAACGGAGCAAATGGAATGGCATCAAACACCATGGAAACCATGTGTTTGATGTTGTTAATCCCTTTCCACCTATTCTGCTCCGTCCATTGCCATGTGTCTGGCCTCCCCAATCAAGAAGCCAACCTCCACTGACAAATTAGTCTTCTCTTTTCAGCAGTAGGCATTTGCAGAAGGCACAGCCATTTTGAGCATACCCATGAGTTTATCAGTCAAATGACCAGGGTGAAGTTCCAAAACCCTTCCCAGCTAGCACATTTGGTACCTTGGAAGTTGTAGGAATGTAAGCTTTTGGTTTCCCATGCGTTTTCTGTCCGTTAAAATGCAAAGTTTTTTTTAATGTTCTGCGAATGGAAGTAAAAATTTCACCTGTTTTGGGAATGTACATTTGTCGGTTGCAGTGAGGTTCTGAGAACGTTTTTCGATAGTTCTGTGAAGGTTTTCCTGGGTGGTTTTATTAACATTCTAATAACAGAAATGATAGGTTATTTCAAATCAAATCAAACTTTATTTGCCACATGCGCCAAATACAACAAGCGTAGACATTACTGTGAAATGCCTACTTACAAGCTCTTAACCAACAGTGCAGTTCAAGAAGAAGAAAATATTTACCAATAGGGTAAAAAAAAGTAATAATAGAAAGTAACACAATAAGAATGACAATAACGAGGCTATATACAGGGGGCACCGTTACCGAGTCAGTGTGCAGGGGTACAGGCTAGTTGAGGCAATTTTATGGGCTTTCTTCTGACTCCGCCTATTATATAGGACCTGGATGGCAGCAAGCTTGGCCCCAGTGATGTACTGGGCCGTTCGCACTACCCTCTGTAGAGCCTTATGGTCAGATGCGGAGCAGTTGCCACACCAGGCAGTGATGCAACCGGTCAGGATTCTCTCGATGGTGCAGCTGTAGAACTTTTTGAGGATCTGGGGACCCATGCCAAATGTTCAGTCTCCTGAGGGGGAAAAGGTTTTGTTGTGCCGACTGTCTTGGTATGTTTGGGCCATGATAGTTCGTTGGTGATGTGGACACCAAGGAACTTGAAACTCTCGACCCGCTCCACTACAGCCCCGTCGATGTTAATCAAGCCAAAGCAAATTCCTTCCCAAGTGTCCTATCTGTGCTTGGAGTTTAAAACAGTTAACCTAAGCTAGCAGTGTTATTAAAGGTCTTATTAAAACACGTTCTCAGAACATTATTTCATTACCTTCAAATAGGTCCTTCTACACCGGCTCTGACGCTTGTCGGATGTGGCAGGGCTTGAAAACTATTACAGACTACAAAGGGAAACACAGACGCCACCTGAGTGACGAGAGCCCACCAGACGAGCTAAATGCCTTTTATGCTCACTTCGAGGCAAGCAACACTGAGGCATGCTAGAGCACCAGCTGGTCTGGATGACTGTGTGATAACATTTACATTTTACATTTACATTTAAGTCATTTAGCAGACGCTCTTATCCAGAGCGACTTACAAATTGGTGCTTTCACCTTATGACATCCAGTGGAACAGCCACTTTACAATAGTGCATCTAGGTCTTTTAAGGGGGTGAGAAGGATTACTTTATCCTATCCTAGGTATTCCTTAAAGAGGTGGGGTTTCAGGTGTCTCCGGAAGGTGGTGATTGACTCCGCTGTCCTGGCGTCGTGAGGGAGTTTGTTCCACCATTGGGGGCCAGAGCAGCGAACAGTTTTGACTGGGCTGAGCGGGAACTGTACTTCCTCAGTGGTAGGGAGGCGAGCAGGCCAGAGGTGGATGAACGCAGTGCCCTTGTTTGGGTGTAGGGCCTGATCAGAGCCTGGAGGTACTGAGGTGCCGTTCCCCTCACAGCTCCGTAGGCAAGCACCATGGTCTTGTAGCGGATGCGAGCTTCAACTGGAAGCCAGTGGAGAGAGCGGAGGAGCGGGGTGACGTGAGAGAACTTGGGAAGGTTGAACACCAGACGGGCTGCGGCGTTCTGGATGAGTTGTAGGGGTTTAATGGCACAGGCAGGGAGCCCAGCCAACAGCGAGTTGCAGTAATCCAGACGGGAGATGACAAGTGCCTGGATTAGGACCTGCGCCGCTTCCTGTGTGAGGCAGGGTCGTACTCTGCGGATGTGGTAGAGCATGAACCTACAGGAACGGGCCACCGCCTTGATGTTATTTGAGAACGACAGGGTGTTGTCCAGGATCACGCCAAGGTTCTTAGCGCTCTGGGACGAGGACACAATGGAGTTGTCAACCGTGATGGCGAGATCATGGAACGGGCAGTCCTTCCCGGGAGGAAGAGCAGCTCCGTCTTGCCGAGGTTCAGCTTGAGGTGATGATCCGTCATCCACACTGATATGTCTGCCAGACATGCAGAGATGCGATTCGCCACCTGGTCGTCAGAAGGGGGAAAGGAGAAGATTAATTGTGTGTCGTCTGCATAGCAATGATAGGAGAGACCATGTGAGGTTATGACAGAGCCAAGTGACTTGGTGTATAGCGAGAATAGGAGAGGGCCTAGAACAGAGCCCTGGGGGACACCAGTGGTGAGAGCACGTGGTGAGGAGACGGATTCTCGCCACGCCACCTGGTAGGAGCGACCTGTCAGGTAGGACGCAATCCAAGCGTGGGCCGCGCCGGAGATGCCCAACTCGGAGAGGGTGGAGAGGAGGATCTGATGGTTCACAGTATCGAAGGCAGCCGATAGGTCTAGAAGGATGAGAGCAGAGGAGAGAGAGTTAGCTTTAGCAGTGCGGAGCGCCTCCGTGATACAGAGAAGAGCAGTCTCAGTTGAATGACTAGTCTTGAAACCTGACTGATTTGGATCAAGAAGGTCATTCTGAGAGAGATAGCGGGAGAGCTGGCCAAGGACGGCACGTTCAAGAGTTTTGGAGAGAAAAGAAAGAAGGGATACTGGTCTGTAGTTGTTGACATCGGAGGGATCGAGTGTAGGTTTTTTCAGAAGGGGTGCAACTCTCGCTCTCTTGAAGACGGGAGGGACGTAGCCAGCGGTCAGGGATGAGTTGATGAGCGAGGTGAGGTAAGGGAGAAGGTCACCGGAGATGGTCTGGAGAAGAGAGGAGGGGATAGGGTCAAGCGGGCAGGTTATTGGGCGGCCGGCCGTCACAAGACACGAGATGTCATCTGGAGAGAGAGGGGAGAAAGAGGTCAGAGCACAGGGTAGGGCAGTGTGAGCAGAACCAGCGGTGTCGTTTGACTTAGCAAACGAGGATCGGATGTCGTCGACCTTCTTTTCAAAATGGTTGACGAAGTCATCTGCAGAGAGGGAGGAGGGGGAGGGGGAGGAGGATTCAAGAGGGAGGAGAAGGTGGCAAAGAGCTTCCTAGGGTTAGAGGCAGATGCTTGGAATTTAGAGTGGTAGAAAGTGGCTTTAGCAGCAGAGACAGAGGAGGAAAATGTAGAGAGGAGGGAGTGAAAGGATGCCAGGTCCGCAGGGAGGCGAGTTTTCCTCCATTTCCGCTCGGCTGCCCGGAGCCCTGTTCTGTGAGCTCGCAATGAGTCGTCGAGCCACGGAGCGGGAGGGGAGGACCGAGCCGGCCTGGAGGATAGGGGACATAGAGAGTCAAAGGATGCAGAAAGGGAGGAGAGGAGGGTTGAGGAGGCAGAATCAGGAGATAGGTTGGAGAAGGTTTGAGCAGAGGGAAGAGATGATAGGATGGAAGAGGAGAGAGTAGCGGGGGAGAGAGAGCGAAGGTTGGGACGGCGCGATACCATCCGAGTAGGGGCAGTGTGGGAAGTGTTGGATGAGAGCGAGAGGGAAAAGGATACAAGGTAGTGGTCGGAGACTTGGAGGGGAGTTGCAATGAGGTTAGTGGAGGAACAGCATCTAGTAAAGATGAGGTCGAGCGTATTGCCTGCCTTGTGAGTAGGGGGAAGGTGAGAGGGTGAGGTCAAAAGAGGAGAGGAGTGGAAAAGAAGGAGGCAGAGAGGAATGAGTCAAAGGTAGACGTGGGGAGGTTAAAGTCGCCCAGAACTGTGAGAGGTGAGCCGTCCTCAGGAAAGGAGCTTATCAAGGCATCAAGCTCATTGATGAACTCTCCGAGGGAACCTGGAGGGCGATAAATGATAAGGATGTTAAGCTTGAAAGGGCTGGTAACTGTGACAGCATGGAATTCAAAGGAGGCGATAGACAGATGGGTAAGGGGAGAAAGAGAGAATGACCACTTGGGAGAGATGAGGATCCCGGTGCCACCACCCCGCTGACCAGAAGCTCTCGGGGTGTGCGAGAGCACGTGGGCGGACGAAGAGAGAGCAGTAGGAGTAGCGGTGTTGTCTGTGGTGATCCATGTTTCCGTCAGAGCCAAGAAGTCGAGGGACTGGAGGGAGGCATAGGCTGAGATGAACTCTGCCTTGTTGGCCGCAGATCGGCAGTTCCAGAGGCTACCGGAGACCTGGAACTCCACGTGGGTCGTGCGCGCTGGGACCACCAGATTAGGGTGGCCGCGGCCATGCGGTGTGGAGCGTTTGTATGGTCTGTGCAGAGAGGAGAGAACAGGGATAGACAGACACATAGTTGACAGGCTAGAGAAGAGGCTACGCTAATGCAGAGGAGATTGGAATGACAAGTGGACTACACGTCTCGAATGTTCAGAAAGTTAAGCTTACGTAGCAAGAATCTAATTGACTAAAATGATTAAAATGATACAGTACTGCTGAGGTAGGCTAGCTGCGTTGTTGACACTACCCTAATCAAGTCGTTCCGTTGAGTGTGAAGTTTCTACAATGCTGCTTTTCGGGGCAAGCTGGCTAGCTAGCAGTGTTGGTTACGTTACGTTGCGTTAGGAGAACGACAATAGCTGGCTAGCTAACCTAGAAAATCGCTCTAGACTACACAATTATCTTTGAAACAAGGACGGCTATGTAGCTAGCTATGTAGCTAGCTACGATCAAACAAATCACACCGTTGGGACTGTAATGAAATGAAATGAAAATATGATACTACCTGTGGAGCGAAGCGGAATGCGACCGGAATGCGAAAGTTCTATTCAGTAGACGTTGGCTGGCTATTGGCTAGCTAGGAGTGTCTCCTACGTTAAGGACGACAAAATAGCTGGCTAGCTAACCTCGGTAAATTAAGATAATCACTCTAAGACTACACACTCTAACTACACAATTATCTTGGATACGAAGACAGCAAAGACAACTATGTAGCTAGCTAACACTACACTAATCAAGTCGTTCAGTTGAGTGTGATAGTTACTACAGTGCTACGGTAGACGGTGAACGTGTTGGGCAGATAGGAGACGACGAAATACGATAATTACGCAATTATCTTTGATACAACGACGACTATGTAGCTAGCTAAGAAGAAATTGCTAAGATTAGACAAATCAGACCGTTGTACTATAATGAAATGTAATGAAAAAGTTATACAACCTGCAGACCGAAGCGCGGATGCGACCGGCTCGCTCCAACCCGGAAGCTCTTGGTGGCCGATGTGAACAAAACCTTTAAACATGTCAATATTCACAAAGCCACTGGGCCAGACAGATTACCAGGACGTGTACTCAAAGCATGCGCGGACCAACTGTCAAGTGTCTTCACTGACATTTTCAAACTCTCCCTGACCGAGTCTGTAATACCTACATGTTTCAAGCAGACCCCCATAGTCCCTGTGCCCAAGGGAGCGAAGGTAACCTGCCTAAATGATTACCGCCCCGTGGCACTCAAGTGCTTTGAAAGGCTGGTCATGGCTCACATCAACAGCATCCTCCCGGACACCCTAGACCCACTCCAATTCGCATACCACCCCAACAGATCCACAGATGACGTGATCTCAATCGCACTCCACACTGTCCTTTCTCACCTGGACAAAGGGAACACCTATAGGAGAATGCTAACGTAGGCTAATGTGATTAGCATGCGGTTGTAAATAACAAAACACTTTCCCAGGACATTGTCATATCTGATATGGGCAGAAAGCTTAAATTCATGTTAATCTAACTGCACTGTCCAATTTACAGTAGCTATTACAGTGAATTAATACCATGGTATTGTTTGAGGAGAGTGTACAATTTTGAACTTAAAAATGTATTAATAAACCAATTAGGCACATTTTGGCTGTCTTAATACAACATTTTGAACAGATACACAATGGTTCATTGGATCAGTCTAAAACTTTGCACATACACTGCTTCCATCTAGTGGCCAAAATCTAAATTGTGTCTGGGCTGGAATAATACATAATGGTCTTGCTCTTGCATTTCAAAGATGAAGGTACAAAAAAACGTTTTTTTCTTTGTATTTTTAAAAATCTTTTACCAGATCTAATGTGTTATATTCTCCTATATTAATTTCACATTTCCACAAACTTCAAAGTGTTTCCTTTCAAATGGTATCCTTGAATCAGGTCCTGAGCTATAGGCAGTTAGATTTGGGCATGCCATTTTAGGAGAAAAAGGGTCCGATTGTGACATGAGTGAGATTCAAACCTATGATCTTCTGCTTCCTATCCATGGAATTAGTCCACTGTGCCACCTAGATGGCGCTAGCGTGCTATGTTTTAAAAAAAACTCATACAAAGCTTTTTGTTAGTTTATTCATAGTTAACTCATACAAAGCTTTTTGTTAGTACATTTTGTTAGTTTATTCAGACATTTCAAAGGAAACTAGCACTCATTAAGATCAGGTGTGACCAATTAGTGGGCGTGGCCAACACACCTGAAAAGATGTAACAAGATAGAGAATGGAGAGTTTTGTTGATGCTGAGAATGGAATGTACTGTATATGCTTTTAAATATTCTTAGAACGCTCTTTTAACATTACTAATGTTTTCTTGTGGTTTTTATGGAACGTTCTCTGAAAGTTCTAAAAACATGACTTTAAAAAGAACCATGAGGAAACCTGTAGAAAACGTTATGCTGAAGTACAGAAATTCCAACAGAAGAATGTTGTTTCCTAATGTTCTCTAAATGTTCTGAGAACATGACTTTAAATAGAACCATGAGTAAACCAGTAGAAAACATAATATTGAAGTACTGCAATTCCCGCAGAAAATAAGTGTTTTTCTTAACGTTCTCAGAACAATTTCAGAACATTACTTTAAATAGAACCATGAGGAAACCCGTAGGAAGTGTTATGGGAAGGCTGTCTGCGAAATAACCATAGGACAACCACGCTCTCACCAAGCTCTAAGAAACATATGGTTCTCAGAACGTTATGTGCTAGCTGGGTTCTATAGACTATATTTCTATGGCCTCAATGAAACATGCTGTTTGATATTTGGCGCGTGTGCTGCCCAAATTCAGTCAGTGTTCAGACAGGCGTAATTATATTATTTTGGAAACATTATTTCAATTTATCAGGGAATGCTGCAGCCCCTTCAGCACCCCTACTTCCCTTGGCTATGCTCCTGGACCATAGCCTAGAGAACAGCTGCTGAATCCAGGTGGATAACCAACTCAAGACCGCTTGATTTGTCTTGAATGGTAAAAGAAAAACCTATTCTGGAATTTGTTTGAGAATCATAACTTTCAACTACATTTTAAAACAGTAAAAAATGACAACTTTATTATGATGCCATATAAAGTTGTTATAATGGCATTTTGAAACATTATACTGTGAAAATCCCAGCTCTCCTCACATGCTCCTCTCCTCCTCTTCCTCTTCATGATTTACTAAACTCTCTCTAGTGTTTTCTATTAGGATGTAGATCATCTTCTCTCAAAGGCTTAGGCCACTGCTCTAACCCCAAACACCATTACACTAAGCTTAGAGTGTACATCAATCTAGAGATAGATAGAGATGTAGAGAGAGACAGAGAGCAGAGGGAGAGTGTGGAAGACAGAGCATGAGGGAGAGAGAGGATTATTAGGTGTGAGAAGCCAGGTTATAGGGGTGAGAGAGAGAGTGTGGAGGACAGAGAGAGTGTGGGAGAGAAAGAGAGGTTTAGAGGTATGAGAAGCCAGTTTATTGGGGTCGGGGTGAATACTCTCAGGGAGTTAAAGTCCTGATGGAGGACTGAGTGTGAGCAGTCCTCCAGTAAGTAGGACGCAGAAAGATTCATGTGGGCCATTATCTACCATAATACTCCTTGACTCTGTCACCAGGACATAACAGGAGTATCAGTATAACGGGTCCTCTCTGATGATCCTGGAACAAACTAACCAGAGCCCTGTTCAAATGCATCCTTCTCTACTGCCTTCCTTTAAGTAATCATTGATCCAAAATGACTGGGTTGTCGTAAACAGGCTCTCCATTGCAATGTTTTCACCAGTTATGTCATGTCAGATCAGTGACCACTTCAAATATGGGAGGAAAGCAGGATGAATTCCAAGAATATTCAAACAGGGCTTAAATAATCGGCCAACTGACTGACCGATATATCGTGTGGGTGCAACTTTGCTGGGCGTGTACTGTATATACCCAGCAAACCAACATTGGTTCTGTAAAAGTTCCTAGAACCTTCTTTACGTTGAGGCAAATGTTCTCATACGGTTGCGGGAACAGTCTGGTGGGGACATTGTGGGGACATCACAAAAGATAAACTGTCTAGTTGTGCAGATGATTATCCAATGTTACTTTTAGGGTGCAAAAAACATTCACCTGATGTCACAAGAATGTTCCCAGAACACATTTTCTTTAAAAGTTTAAACATTTGTTTTGGTTGTGGGAACATTGTAGGGACATTACAAGAGATGGATTCAGTTATGGGTTGTCTGGGATGTTGCAAGAATCTTCTTGTGATTCACATATTGTAAGAAGTTGCACAGAACATTCCCACAATGTTGTACGATGCTCCACAAGTTTCATTTGAACGTGCATCTGTTGTCCTGATCTTGTCCACATTCTGATTGTGCCCACATTTGTCAACAGGTGTAGACAATCAAAACACACGGTGTTCCTGCCCTCCAAAAAAAATCACCCCCGGCCAGTTGAGGTAGTAATTGCGGACAACAGAATTACGATCATGGTCTTCATTAGAAACCAATGCCAGCGCAACATTAAATATTTGAAAAACAAATGTGCATAAAAGCCAAGGACTGTAATAGCAGGAGTGGAAACGGGAGGTATTGGGGTGACCATCCCACCACTCGCACACCGTTCGTTCTTGACAGTGCTGTGGCAATACTGAGGGAATGCTGCTGAGCACTTGAACAACTTTTTGGGGGAATATGAATAGTCTAATTCAGTTGCTATATCAGATATGAAACGAATAGAGCGGTATGATACAGTGACTTGCACACGGAAATGTTATAGAGGTCCACTCTGGCTAGATCTAAAGGTACAGTTGGAACATTTGGCCTTCACATTATACCTGGCCATACACTGGTCATGCATTGTGGTCTTCTGCTGCAACTCTATCATAGTCCCTCCCATGCAACTCCAATACATTTGTAGTTCAGTTTAGATTCTGTAATGCTAGTGTATCAGTCTATCAACCCTCGATGAGTGAAAGAGTTATCCCTAATCAATGACCTGGAGGAAACTAAACCACGGTCGTTCTCCCAGCATGCCACATTTTTTCCCCTTTGGTTCAGTTCCGGCTAAACTAAATAAGAATTGGACTATTTAACCCTTGTGTAGTCTTAACATTCTGTGTACTCCCCTTGTCCTAAGGGTCAAAAATGACCCGCCTTCAATAAACCCCGAAAATAAAGCAGCTTATAATTGAATTTTAAACCCCAAATCTATTTTGCATGAAGAAACAACATGTCATTCATCACAAACGTTGTGCATATCTGGGTTTTCCCTCCTCACAATGCAGAAAGACATTTAATGCACTTAATCAGTGGACACCATTCGTTTTTATTAGAACACACCTGTCAGAATTGTTTTCTTTACTAAAGTGCTCATCCACTGTTACCTCTACAACCCGGGGCCTGAAGTATGCTAGACGCTCCACCCACTTCACCCAGACCTCTCTTATGGCCGCCAGTTTGTCTCTCGCATGTCTTGCAGGTCTTGACTCACGGTTATCAAATCGTAGCGTTCTTGAGAAAGTGTGAAAGACTTTCAGTGGCATCGTGGCACGGAACATCGCCTCTGCATCCAAAAGACTACATGTAGCCTCGCCTCGGGACCTATACACACCCGCTAAGATTAGCAGCCCTACCTGTATGTAGGCACGCAGGTCAATCTCATCCATCCTTTTCCAGTTGTCTCCATATTTAAGGAAACCCTCCAAATTTGACATCTCCTGGTGGATTTTTTTCGATGGCTAGTGTGATGAACATGTTGAATGTTGAGGCGATGTCCTGGGCATGGGCAACTGCATGTCTTGTGGGCCCTGGGGTCATCCTTATGACATTTTGTGCTGCCATCCTGCCCTGGTTGTCATATGGTGATAAGGACCATCTTATTTATGTTATTTGAAAAAAAATGTCTTTCTTTCAGCATGGGGGATTTCTTCTTCATCTGAAGATGATCCACGGGGCTTTGGGTTGTATTCTTCCAAAATCTTCTTCAGATACCTCCTAAATTGTTCTCTTGTTCCTCCTGGACATCCTCCTGGACATCTGAAAAATCGGATCTGCGACCTGTTGGGCACTGAAACGTGCACTCATGGCTTCAGCAAAGAGAACTGGGGGGACTGTCATCTGCACCACCTTTATAGCCTCTGACTACATTCTCCATTAGTAAGCAATGCTTTCAAGAAATGTTTATTTTGTCTGAAATGTTGTTTATTTTGTCTGATGGACAAGACAGTTTGAGTTTTGTCTTGAGTTTAATCAGTAGCACACAATCTCAATTTCTCATTGTGTGTGTTTTGTGGTGTGTATATGATTTTAGAACTTCAGAGTCAAAAATGGCCCTAAGACAATCTTTGGGCCCTCGTCGTGTACAGCTTTCACGGAAATATGAACAAAGGCGATGCATAAAGGCGCACAGTTTTCTGTAAGCATGAGCCAGGTCACTGTCCAATATGATGTACAATACGAGGGACTCTTCGGGCTACTTTCATCCATTGCCACTTTGATCCATTTTCATAATTTGACCACACATCTTGCTATAGGTCATCATGTTAGATGTTCTTCAAAATGCAAACTTTTGGTATCCTTAAGACCTGCCTAAACACAACCAATGCACCTAATCCTACAAAAGCGTTTTTTTTTAAAACAGAAGGATCTATGAAGTAATATTTATTTGTACGGCTGTGGACAGGTCGAGGATATCGGGACAGTAGCCTATTACGCCCAGTCTTAAATCGTTGGATAACCAATATAGGCTGCAACGATGAGTGTAAAACTATTGGCAATAAAAGCGTGCTTTTTTTCTGTCAATTTATACAGCTTGTGTCATAAGGGAGATCCAAGGCAGATTTGATTCATTTACATACAGGGAGGAACCCAGGAATCTGGTCACAGTACGGACGCGTTGGGCAGATAAGACACACATTCTATTGCCATGTGTAGACGCAACAAATCTCGATCAGATAGTGACCGGGTCATCTTGATCGGATGACGACAACCACGGTGTCACGAATCCCGCTTCCTGAGTCTGTGTTTGCCTGTGTTTCTGTCCTGGAGTGTGTTTCCGGTGTCCTGGAACGCACCCTGTCTGGTTGCCGGGCGAATTAGCTTGTTGGGAGATCGATGTTCACCCGCACCTGTATCCCATCAGTAATCTGCACACCTGTCCTGATCATCACCTCTCCCCTTCAAAAGCTCTGACCTGACATCCATTCCCTGCCGGATCGTTAGCCATGAACAGTATGTTGTGCCATAGTATCAGCCTCAAGTTGGATAGAATTTGTTTTGTTGTTTTTTACGTATTGCTTGCCTTAAACTTACCTCCGTTTGTTCTGTCTTCAGTTACTCACCCGGATCATTTACCCCATTCCCGCCTGGTCGTCGGAGGATTCCGCTACCCCATTGGATCCACCTATTTACTCCCATCAACTCACCACCGCTGCCCGCTACGCCACCTGGATATATCTACCCATTCACATTCACTTGTAAATAAATACTCACCTTCTTCCTACTCTCCTTGTCCTGGTCTGCTTCTGGGTTCGATTTTGAAAGAACGTGACACACGGCTTAAGTTTCCAAGTCTTTCACCTTCACATTCCTGTGATTACGACTGCATGTGTCAGGAATTGAAGAGTGATGGGTGTGGAGTTAGGCACAGAGAGCAGAGGATTTGAAAAACCATTTATTCCGGAACAATCACAGCAAACAAAAGAGGGTAACGTGAACACAGGCTTAAAACACTCCAAAATGTACTACACTCGTACATACGCTGTACAGGGCACTCCTGAACCCAAAAACAGCAAACAAGCCCGCATGGACACAGGCGGGCTAACTGAACTTAAATAACCCCAACCCAAAACCCCAAACAAGGAACAGGTGAAACCAATTAGACCAAACAAAACGAAAAGAGGAAAAGGGATCGGTAGCAGCTAGTAGACCGGTGAGGACGACCACCTAGCGCCACCCGAATGGGAATGGAGCCACCTTCGGTGATAGTCGTGACAGTACCCCCCCCCCCTCGATGTCCAGAGGGGGCGGAGGGACCTCCCGCACCTCACCTTCCTGCAAGGGACCAGCTGCCATCGGCCTGAGGAGAGACACATGACTTCTGGCGCTGACAGAGATGGCCGCCTCGTTTCGCGTTCCTAGGAAACTATGCAGTATTTAGTTTTTTTTACGTGTTATTTCTTCCATTGGTACTCCAGGTAATCTTAGATTTCATTAAATACAGTCGGGAAGAACTACTGAATATAAGAGCAACGTCAACTCACCATCAGTACGACCAGGAATATGACTTTACCGAAGCGGATCCTGTGTTCTGCCTTCCACCCAGGACAACGGAATGGATCCCAGCCTGCGACCCAAAACAATGACGTCGCAAAAGAGGGAAACGAAGCGGTCTTCTGGTCAGGCTCCGGAGACGGGCACATCACGCACCACTCCCTAGCATACTACTTGCCAATGTCCAGTCTCTTGACAACAAGGTTGATGAAATCCGAGCAAGGGTAGCATTCCAGAGGGACATCTGAGACTGTAACGTTCTTTGCTTCAAGGAAACATGGCTCACTGGAGAGACGCTATCGGAATCGGTGCAGCCAGCGTGTTTCTCCACGCATCGCGCCGACAGAAACAAACATCTTTCTGGTAAGAAGAGAGGTAGGGGCGTATGCCTTATGATTAACGAGACGTGGTGTGATCACAACAACATACAGGAACTCAAGTCCTTCTGTTCACCTGATTTAGAATATCTCACAATCAAATGTTGACCGCATTATCTACCAAGGCAATTCTCTTCTACGAACTTTATTTGACACTTTGCAAACTGGAAACCACATATCCTGAGGCTGCATTCATTGTAGCTGGGGATTTTAACAAGGCTAATCTGAAAACAAGACTCCCTAAATTGTATCAGCATATCGATTGCGCATCCAGGGCTGGTAAAACCTTGGATCACTGCTATTCTAACTTCTGCGACGCATATAAGGCCCTCCCCGCCCTCCTTTCGGAAAAGCTGACCACGACTCCATTTTGTTGCTCCCTGCCTACAAACAGAAACTAAAACAAGAAGCTCCCGTGCTCAGGTCTGTTCAACGCTGGTCCGACCAATCTGATTCCACGCTTCGAGACTGCTTCGGTCACGTGGACTGGGATATGTTCCGCATTGCGTCAAACAACAACATTGACGAATATGCTGATTCGGTGAGCGAGTTCATTAGAATGTGCATTGATTATGTTGTTCCCATAGCAACGATTAAAACATTCCCAAACCAGAAACCGTGGATTGATGGCAGCATTCGGGTGAAACTGAAAGCGCGAACCACTGCTTTTAACCAGGGAAAGGTGACCGGAAACATGACCGAATACAAACAGTGTAGCTATTCCCTCCGCAAGGCAATCAAACAAGCTAAGCGTCAGTATAGAGACAAAGTAGAGTCCCAATTCAACGGCTCAGACACAAGAGGTATTTGCAGGGTCTACAGTCAATCACGGATTACAAAAAGAAAACCAGCCCCGTCTCGAACCAGGATGTCGTGCTCCCAGGCAGACTAAATAACTATTTTTGCCCGCTTTGAGGACAATACAGTGCCACTGACACGGCCCGCAACCAAAACCTGCAGACTCTCCTTCACTGCAGCCGACATGAGTAAAACATTTAAACATGTTAACCCTCGCAAGGCTGCAGGCCCAGACGGCATCCCCAGCCGCGTCCTCAGAGCATGCACAGACCAGCTGGCTGGTGTGTTTACGGACATATTCAATCAATCCTTATCCCAGTCTGCTGTTCCCACATGCTTCAAGAGGGCCACCATTGTCCCTGTTCCCAAGAAAGCTAAGGTAACTGAGCTAAACGACTACCGCCTCGTAGCACTCACTTTCGTCATCATGAAGTGCTTTGAGAGACTAGTCAAGGACCATATCACCTCCACCCTACCTGACACCCTAGACCCACTCCAATTTGCTTACTGCACAAATAGGTCCACAGACGATGCAATCTCAACCACACTGCACACTGCCCTAACCCATCTGGACAAGAGGAATACCTATGTGAGAATGCTGTTCATCGACTACAGCTCAGCATTTAACACCATAGTACCCTCCAAACTCGTCATCAAGCTCGAGACCCTGGATTTCATCCCCGCCCTGTGCAACTGGGTACTGGACTTCCTGACGGGCCGCCCCCAGGTGGTGAGGGTAGGTAACAACATCTCCACCCCGCTGATCCTCAACACTGGGGCCCCACAAGGGTGCGTTCTGAGCCCTCTCCTGTACTCCCTGTTCACCCACGACTGCGTGGCCATGCATGCCTCCAACTCAATCATCAAGTTTGCGGACGACACTACTGTGGTTGGCTTGATTACCAACAACGACGAGACGGCCTACAGGGAGGAGGTGAGGGCCCTCGGAGTGTGGTGTCAGGAAAATAACCTCACACTCAACGTCAACAAAACTAAGGAGATGATTGTGGACTTCAGGAAACAGCAGAGGGAACACCCCCCTATCCACATCGATGGAACAGTAGTGGAGAGGGTAGCAAGTTTTAAGTTCCTCGGCATACACATCACAGACAAACTATATTGGTCCACCCACAAAGACAGCATCGTGAAGAAGGCGCAGCAGCGCCTCTTCAACCTCAGGAGGCTGAAGAAATTTGGCTTGTCACCAAAAGCACTCACAAACTTCTACAGATGCACAATCAAGAGCATCCTGGCGGGCTGTATCACCGCCTGGTACGGCAACTGCTCCGCCCACAACCGTAAGGCTCTCCAGAGGGTAGTGAGGTCTGCACAACGCATCACCGGGGGCAAACTACCTGCCCTCCAGGACACCTACACCACCCGATGTTACAGGAAGGCCATAAAGATCATCAAGGACAACAACCACCCAAGCCACTGCCTGTTCACCCCGCTATCATCCAGAAGGCGAGGTCAGTACAGGTGCATCAAAGCTGGGACCGAGAGACTGAAAAACAGCTCCTATCTCAAGGCCATCAGACTGTTAAACAGCCACCACTAACATTGAGTGGCTGCTGCCAACACACTGACTTAACTCCAGCCACTTTAATAATGGGAATTGATGGGAAATTATGTCAAATATATCACTAGCCACTTTAAACAATGCTACCTAATATAATGTTTACATACCCTACATTATTCATCTCATATGTATATGTATATACTGTACTCTATATCATCTACTGCATCTTTATGTAATACATGTATCACTAGCCACTTTAACTATCCCACTTTGTTTACATACTCATCTCATATGTATATACTGTACTCGATACCATCTACTGCATCTTGCCTATGCCGCTCTGTACCATCACTCATTCATATATCTTTATGTACATATTCTTTATCCCCTTACACTTGTGTGTATAAGACAGTAGTTTTGGAATTGTTAGTTAGATTACTTGTTGGTTATTACTGCATTGTCGGAACTAGAAGCACAAGCATTTCGCTACACTCGCATTAACATCTGCTAACCATGTGTATGTGACAAATAACATTTGATTTGATTTGATTCGATTTGATAATTCAAACGGTTTTAGAAACTTCAGAGTGTTTTCTATCCAATATTAATTATAATATGCATATATTAGCAATTTAGGACAGATTTTGATGCAGTTCACAATGGGCACGCAATTCATCCAAAGGGGAAATACTGCCCCCTATCTCTAACAGGATTTATTATTAAACTCAGTTTTTCACAATTTCTGACATTGAATCCTAGTAAAAATTCCCTGTCTAACGTCAGTTAGGATCACCACTTTATTTTAAGAATGTGAAATGTCAGAATAACGGTAGAGAGAATTATTTATTTAAGCCTTTTATTTCTTTCATCACATCATTTTATTTCTTTCATCTTTCATCAGAAGTTTACATACACTCGCTTAGTATTTGGTAGCATTGCCTTTAAATTGTTTAACTTGGGTCAAGCATTTTGTTAGCCTTCCACAAGCTTCCCACAATAAGCTGGGTGAATTTTGTCCCAATCCTCCTGACAGAGCTGGTGTAACTGAGTCAGGTTTGTTGGCCTCCTTGCCCGCACACGCTATTTCAGTTCTGCCCACACATTTTCTATGGGATTGAGGTCTGGGCTTTGTGATGGCCACTCCAATACCTAGACTTTGTTGTCCTTTGGTCATCGTCCATTTGGAAGACCCATTTGCGACCAAGGTTTAACTTCCTGACTGATGTCTTGAGATATTGCTTCAATATATCCACATAATTTTCCTACCTCATGATGCCATCTATTTTGTGAAGTGCACGAGTCCCTCCTGCAGCAAAGCAGCCCCACAACATGATGCTGCCACCCTCGTTCTTCACGGTTGGGATGGTGCTCTTCGGCTTGCAAGTCTTTGTTTGTATTATTCTGTTTAATTTGTTCCCAGGGGGGGAAGGGGAAGGCACCTAGGGAGTGCTTAGGCAAGAGGCCTGCGGGCATACATAACCCGTAGTATTTACTGTCTTTTCACACTAGGTAAGACCTGGGAGGACCACCCCCTGTATTTTGGCTAGCACACCAGGTGGTGCTAAGATAGGTAAGAAGTGGGTAGGTAGTTAAGGTAGGAGAGGGGGCTTTGACATTTACTTTCTTTGCTTAGGTTCCGTTCAGCCCCTTTTCCCCAAATGTACCGTGTGAATGAATAAATTCCTAGTAAACGGTAAATTCTCTGCCTTTTGTCATCCTAACTCGCACCTACAGTCCCATACCTCTTCCACTCCACGGGGAGTTGAGTTGTAGCAAGGTGTTGCGTTCCCTCTTCCTAGAGGCGTACGTAACACTTGCATACTATTGTTTGTGCAGATGAACGTGGTACCTTCAGGCGTTTGGAAATTGCTTCCAAGGATGAACCAGGAGGTCTACAATTGTTTTTCTGACGTCTTGGCTGATTTCTTTTGATTTTCCCATGATGTCAAGCAAAGAGGCACTGAGTTTGAATTTAGGCCTTGAAATACATCCACAGGTACACCTCCAGTTGACTCAAATGATGTCAACTAGCCTATCAGAAGCTTCTAAAGACATATTTTTCTTGAATTTTCCAAGCTGTTTAAATTAAAGGCAATCAATACATACATACATAGTGTATGTAAACTTCTGACCCACTGGAATTGTGATACAGTGAATTATAAGTGAAATAATCTGTCTGTAAACAATTGTTGGAAAAATGACTTGTGTCATGCACAAAGTAGATGTCATAACCGACTTGCCAAAACAATAGTTTATTAACAAGACATTTGTGGAGTGGTTGAAAAATGAGTTTCAATGACACCAACCTAAGTGTATGTAAACTTCCGACTTCAACTGTATATATTTTTTTCTCCCCAATTTCGATTTTGTCTCATTGCTGCAACTCCCAAATGGGCTTGAGTAATGCGTTCTCCGAAACATGCGTCCTCCCGCCACACTGTGCATCTTAACACCCGCCTGCTTAACCCGGATACCAGCTGCACCAATGTCTCGGAGGAAACACATTTCAACTGACGACCAGAGGTCAGCCTGCAGGTGCCCGGCTTGCCACAAGGAGTTGCTATAGCCAGATGAGCCCAGTAACGCAGCCCAGAACGCAAAACGTTCTGAATTTACGAACGGACAATCTGACAGCACATTTGCAGCCACCAATGCTCTGGATAACATAACAGCCTAACCAGATCTGCTAGGGTGAGTTCTCTCTCTCACTTAGATGTCCGGAAGTAGCTAGCAAGTTAGCTCGGGTACTTGACTGCTGTTGTTAGTACATTCGGATGAACCCTTAAAGAGATGTGTGGGGCTGAAGCTTAAGAGGGTGTGAACGATGTTGAATGGGTGTTGACAAAGAAGGGCTCTCCAATAGCAGCACCATAATATTCAAAGGTCATTTTCTCAAAAGTGAGTTTACAAGTTATCAACTTTCAATGCAAAATTACTTTCCCAGTGTTCCTCAAATGTAGTTATGATATACCATTTTGTAGTTCTGAGTCTCTACTTTTATCCAATGTAAAAAAACACCATTTCAAATTTTGCTACATGTTTACTGACACCGGCCATATTCAATGGGTGTTGAGTGTTCGCAAATGTGTCAGTTATTCTGCGCTCCGGCACACTCAGACGAGAGTGCTCTGAAATCAGACTAGATAGCCAGAGCGAATGTACCTCTACGTCTATCGACAGTTGACGCAGTGACATTATAAACATTCTTTTGAAGTAGGTACTTGCATTGTCTTTTGTTTAGACATATAGCTAGCTAGCCTAAACAATGAACCATAATCCCAACTCATGACATTACTACCCTGCATGAATCTACAGGTAGGTAACCAACCAGGTTCAATGTTAGCTAGATAACATTAGGCTATAACTAGCAATGCAAATGGTTCTGAAATACAAATAATATTATTACACAGATCATACACATAATGTTAGCTAGTGAGCCAATCAGCTAATGTTAGCTAGCTAGCTAACAGTACACTTTAACTTGAAATGAAAACTACTTTCTGACAAAATTAGAAACGTGTAACATCTGAAAATGTAACTAGCTAGACTATCTTATCAGTCCTCACTCTCTGTCATGGATGCCATGGTTTCCCTTAGTTTGAAGATGTAATCCGGAGACAGGTGTTTTATACAATAGCCTTCTGTGTGTTCTCTTTTTGACTCTGTCTGCATATTTGCAATCAAATGCCAATATTTTCTTCATCTCCTTAGCTATCATACTCGAATTCCACTGATTTCAAAACTCAGTCCTCCAGAAAGTGAGGAGCAACACTTTGGCAGTTCTACTACGTGATATCTTTCAAAAAAGCAGTGTTAAAAAGGATTACTTACACATACTGACCAGCTCATGTTGTAGACAGAAGTGTACTACATGGCAGACCAATCCAAACTCATCTCTCAGCATGTACAGCCCACTCATTATCTCAGCCAATCATGGCTAGCGGGAAGGATGTTGTATTTTTCTGTGGCTAAACCAACTAGGCTCGTAATTTAACAAATGTTTTCGTATTTACAGACGGCATACAAGTTTGTTATTAAGGCACATGAAAGTTCACATGTTCCAGAAGGCATTTCTGCCCAAAAATGCATTTTGATTAAAAAAAAAGGTTTTAGTTCAAATGGCTCGCGCGACATATGCCTAGTCTCCTGAAAAGAGTCACATATGATTAGTGTATGTGTAGGTGTGAGCCAATGAAATGTGAGTATGTGTGAGTGAGTGTGCCCCTGCTGAAGAGTAGTGGAGTGTGTAGCTCTATGACCTGTTCACATGGCTAATAAAACACTCATAGCAGGCAATGAATGTCCGGATCTAGTTTTCCTCTGTGTTTGTGCGTGTGAGAGTGAGCATGAGAGCTTCTATGTGTGGTTTTCTGTTCCTCTGTGTATGTCTCAGAGACTGTAAGCACGAGAGAGAGTGTCTGTGTTGCTCTGTCTGTGATGTTCGGCCTCCTGCAGTGACCACACGGAGTGTTCCATTCTGTCGACTAACAAAGGGATGGCTGTTTTCCTTCACATCAACCGTGGTTCGCCCCAACACCGCTGACCGTTCGCCGCTGAGTTAACCAAATATTTCTCTTCCTGCTCTGAATTTGTCTCAATAAATAGTGCAGCGCTTGAGTTGTTCTTTCTCCTCTGGTTTACTGTGTGTTTGACAGAGCACCCATGAACCCCCTTGAGCTATCACACACAAAAACATAAGTTTGTTTTACTATCCTTGTGTGGACCAAACAAATGATTCCCATTCAAAATCCTATTTTCCCAAACGCCTAAACCTTAACCCTAACCCTAACTCCAAACCCCTAACCCAAGCCCTAACCACTAACCCTAATTCTAGCCCTAACCCTATTTGTAAGTCTAAAATATACTTTTTCCTTATGGGGACTAGCGAAATGTCCCCACTTGTCCGAATTTTCCTTGTTTTACTATCCTTCTGGTCCCCACAAGGATAGTAAAACCAAACACTCACATTCAATCTTTGAACAAAAGCACTTCAATCTATTGCCCTGTATCACTCAATTCTGTCACCATGAAGTGTTTTGAGAGGCTAGTTAAGGATCATATCACCTCCACCTTACCCGATACCCTAGACCCACCACAATCTGTATACCACCCCAACAGATCCAAGGATGACGCAATCGCTATTGCACACTGCCCAATCCCACCTGGACAAGATTAATACTTACTGTATGTAAGAATATTGGTCATCGCTTTCAACAACATAGTGCTCTCCAAGCTCATCACCAAGCTCAGGGCCCTGGATCTGAACCCCTCCCTTTGCAACTGGTTCCTGGACTTCCTGACGGTCGACCCCAGGTGGTGAAGGTAGGCAACAAATCAAGCCCTTCCTGTACTCCCTGTTCACCCATGACTGTGTGGCCAAGCATGTCCCCAACTCAATCATTAAGTTTGCACAACACAACAGTGGTAGGCCTGATTACCAACAACAACGAGATGGCCTACAGGGAGGTGAGGGCCTTGCCGGAGTGTTGCCAGGAAAATAACCTCTCCCTCAACATCAACAAAACGAAGGAGCTGAATATGGACTACACCCTTAGAAAAAAGGGTTCCAAATGGGTTCCGCGGCTCTCCCCATATAGAACCCTTTTTGGTTCGAGGTAGAACCCTTTTTGGTTCCAGGTAGAAGTCTTTTGGGTTCTATATGTAGAACCTTCTATGAAAAGGGTTCTACCTGGAACCAAAAGGGTTCTACTTTGAACCAAAAGGGGATCTTCAAAAGGTGATCCTATGGGGACAGCCGAAAAACCCTTTTTGGTGCTAGATAACGCCTTTTTTCTAAGAGCGTACAGAGAGAAAGTCTCCAAGTTTCAAATTTTATAGCCCCTTGCACAAGTACAGTAAGATGCCTTTCTTCCAAGCTCTTTACCAACAATGCAGTAATCAATATATGTAGTACTCTAAAATAAAGTAAAGTAGAACAAAAACACATAATAAGATGAACCTGAGTAAGTAAGTAAGCTATGTGCAGGGTCAGTGCCAATACCATATTTACAATGTGCATTAATACTGGAGTGGTAGGGGTAAGGTGGTAAGGTGATTAGGCATCAGGATACATAATAAACAGAGTAGCAGCAGTGTATATGCTGATTGTATGTGAGTGTGTGTGCATGTGTGTAGAGTCGGTATGAATTTGGGTAACTGAAAAATACAAAAATAAAAATAAACTGCTTAACAAAATGTGACTGGTCAATTGTGTTTGTCAGGGCCTGGGCCCAAGCCTATAGAGGGTCTAAGAGTCAGACAAATATATATCTCAATGTTAAAAATACACCAAAGAGCATCATTTAGCCACACAGGATCAATAGATGAAAAAAAAACTGTTAAAAAAAATAACTGTGGATTTCATCACATCTTCCAAAATTAAGGAGACACCAACATGTCTTAAAAGAGTGTTTGGCCACCACGAGCTGCAAGAACAGCTTCAATGAGCACTGGCATAGATCCTACAAGTGGACCTAAACCATGCCAGAAAATGCACCCCACACCATAACAAATACTTTGTATCCCTTGTTTGCTCAACCATTTTCTTTATGTTTGCATCTACCGGCATGCCTACAGTCCGGATGGCTGCATTTTGGGCAGCATGTGAGCCAAATATAGGAGACAGCTTGTTGCATTGTGGCCATAGACATATAATCCATAGAAGGGTTTTGTAACATATAACCCTGGCAATTTGACTGTTAAACTCATGGGTACACGAGCAATGGATGCCAGTCCTGACTTGAATGGGCAATGCCATCTAGGTATTACATTTCTATGGTTGGTTGCGGCTATCAGTTTGTCTTTTGCAGATTTCAAAATACAATCAAGGGAAAAAACGTAGTTTGGAAAGCAAATGCCTACTGCTGAAAAGAGAAAACTAGAGAACTTGACACAACTGCGGGAAGCATCGGAGTCAACACGGGCCAGCATCCCTGTGGAATGCTTTCGACACCTTTCGACACCTTATAGAGTCCATACCTCGGCCAACAGCTCCGGCCCCCCCGCAGCTCCTCGCCCAAGCCTCTCCAGGTTCTCCTTTACCCAAATCCAGATAGCAGATGTTCTGAAAGAGCTGCAAAACCTGGACCCGTATAAATCAGCTGGGCTTGACAATCTGGACCCTCTATTTCTGAAACTATCCGCCGCCATTGTCGCAACCCCTATTACCAGCCTGTTCAACCTCTCTTTCATATCGTCTGAGATCCCCAAGGATTGGAAAGCTGCCGCAGTCATCCCCCTCTTCAAAGGGGGAGACACCCTGGACCCAAACTGTTACAGACCTATATCCATTCTGCCCTGCCTATCTAAGGTCTTCGAAAGCCAAGTCAACAAACAGGTCACTGACCATCTCGAATCCCACCGTACCTTCTCCGCTATGCAATCTGGTTTCCGAGCCGGTCACGGGTGCACCTCAGCCACACTCAAGGTACTAAACGACATCATAACCGCCATCGATAAAAGACAGTACTGTGCAGCCGTCTTCATCGACCTTGCCAAGGCTTTCGACTCTGTCAATCACCATATTCTTATCGGCAGACTCAGTAGCCTCGGTTTTTCGGATGACTGCCTTGCCTGGTTCACCAATTACTTTGCAGACAGAGTTCAGTGTGTCAAATCGGAGGGCATGTTGTCCGGTCCTCTGGCAGTCTCTATGGGGGTGCCACGGGGTTCAATTCTCGGGCCGACTCTTTTCTCTGTGTATATCAATGATGTTGCTCTTGCTGCGGGCGATTCCCTGATCCACCTCTACGCAGACGACACCATTCTATACACTTTCGGCCCGTCATTGGACACTGTGCTATCTAACCTCCAATCGAGCTTCAATGCCATACAACACTCCTTCCGTGGCCTCCAACTGCTCTTAAACACTAGTTAAACACTTGCTTTTCAACCGATCGCTGCCTGCACCCGCTTGCCCGACTAGCATCACCACACTGGATGGTTCCGACCTTGAATATGTGGACACCTATAAGTACCTAGGTGTCTGGCTAGACTGCAAACTCTCCTTCCAGACCCATATCAAACATCTCCAATCGAAAATCAAATCAAGAGTCGGCTTTCTATTCCGCAACAAAGCCTCCTTCACTCACGCTGCCAAGCTTACCCTAGTAAAACTGACTATCCTACCGATCCTCGACTTCGGCGATGTCATCTACAAAATTGCTTCCAACACTCTTCTCAGCAAACTGGATGCAGTTTATCACAGTGCCATCCGTTTTGTCACTAAAGCACCTTATACTACCCACCACTGCGACTTGTATGCTCTAGTCGGCTGGCCCTCGCTACATATTAGTCGCCAGATCCACTGGCTCCAGGTCATCTACAAGGCCATGCTAGGCAAAGCTCCGCCTTATCTCAGCTCACTGGTCACAATGGCAACACCCATCCGTAGCACGCGCTCCAGCAGGTGTATCTCATTGATCATCCCTAAAGCCAACACCTCATTCGGCCGCCTTTCGTTCCAGTACTCTGCTGCCTGTGACTGGAACGAATTGCAAAAATCGCTGAAGTTGGAGACTTTTATCTCCCTCACCAACTTCAAACATCAGCTATCTGAGCAGCTAACCGATCGCTGCAGCTGTACATAATCTATTGGTAAATAGCCCACCCATTTTCACCTACCTCATCCCCACAGTTTTTATTTATTTACTTTTCTGCTCTTTTGCACACCAATATCTCTACCTGTACATGATCATCTGATCATTTATCACTCCAGTGTTAATCTGCAATATTGTAATTATTCGCCTACCTCCTCATGCCTTTTGCACACATTGTATATAGACTCCCCTTTTTTCTCTACTGTGTTATTGACTTGTTAATTGTTTACTCCAATGTGTAACTCTGTGTTGTCTGTTCACACTGCTATGCTTTATCTTGGCCAGGTCGCAGTTGCAAATGAGAACCTGTTCTCAACTAGCCTACCTGGTTAAATAAAGGTGAAATAAAAAAATAAATAAAAAAATACCCCGATGAATATGGGGAGGGGGGGGACTCAATATTAGAAAGGTGTTTCATAATGTTTGGTATACTCAGTGTGTATATTGTATATATATTGCCTTCTAATATTGTACAACCTGTGTGTCGCTTCATTGTTCTGGGCTATTGTTTGTTTGAATTCAAGACCAGATTGATCAGTGTGGTATTATGTGGTATATAAAAAAACAAAGGCCTATGATTTCTTAATCCGGCACTGAGCCCAACACATCATCGGGGGTACACTCCCTGCCCTCCAGGACATCTACAGCACCTGGTATCACAGAAAGGCCAAGAAGATCATTAAGGACCACAGCCACCCGAGCCATGGCCTGTTCAGCTCGCTAACATCTAGAAGGCAAAGAGAGTACAGGTGCATCAAAGCTGGGACCGAGAGACTGATAAACAGCTTATATCTCCAGGCAAATCAGACCGTTAAATAGTCATCACTATCCAGGCTCCACCCAGTACCCTGTCCTGAACCTTAGACATTGTCACTAGCCGGCTGCCACCCGGTACTATACCCCAGGGTTTCCCAAACTTTCTGCACATTGCATTTTAGTTACACTTAGTTACACACACTTAGTTACACACACTTAGTTACATACTCCATTTTTATTTATATACTGGATTCTTGACATAGCCCATTAATATATCTACTGTACATATCATTCTTAGTATATTTTGTGCAAATTCATCCGGTGTTTATACGTATAGATTGCATTTGGATTACTGTTACAGTGCTATTTGGTTGTAAAATGTATTTGTTTCCGACAATATTATTATTGTGTACTGTTCGACATTTTACTGCATTGTTAGGAGCTAGTAACTAGTAGCATTTTGCTGCACCCGCTACAACATCTGCCAAACTGTGTATACAACCAATAAACTTGATGTGATTTGACACACGCACACACACACACACACACACACACACACACACACACACAGGTGGTAGTAGTGGGAGAATATTGTACCCAGAAAGAAAAAGGCCTCTTGTGTTCAAGTGTGGTGGGAAAATGCTGAGATTGACTTCAATTACAAGGGCTCTCCACGTATGATAGCCTGGCTTGTGTGTGTGTGTGTGTGTGTGTGTGTGTGTGTGTGTGTGTGTGTGTGTGCGCGCATGTGTGATGTCCTGTCATCCTTGGAAAAACAATCTCGGTTTTACTAATTTTACTGTGACGTTTTTCCACGTTTTTCCAAATGTCAAAGTTAAGGGTTACGGTTTGGGATAGGGTTCAAAACGAGTGTCTTCCACTGGAATTAAACACGCGACCTTAGGATCCGGAATCATGGGTTAAGGTTTTGGATAGGGTAAAAACAAGTGTCTACCATTGGCTATGGACTTCGGAATCGTAGTCATGGGATTACTCTGGGGCCCATCTATATCTCAGTGTTAAAGGTGACGGCACTTCCTGATTTGGCCTCGGTTTGAAGATTGTTCATAAAGAAATGCTAGCGGCCATAACTGAAGCCAAACAAGAGTTGTCTTGGGGGTGGTTTGTCCCTCCTGAGTCACCGTAACAACATTATAGCCCCTTCCTAAAAGTAGTTACTCCCTTAAAATAGTCAGAATTAATCTAGGATAAATCAAGAAATCTGTACTTAATTGAAGTTTTTGCTGAAGAGGTCTTAGTCACATAATTTTACATCTAGCTAAGGTGTTTGGTGCAGTATTTCTCAAGTAAAAAAAATGTGAATGAAACGTTTTCACTGAACTGCATACTATTGACTACCAACCCGTAGACTCATGCCTGTAGCCATGAAGTGCTTTGTAAGGCTGGTCATGGCTCAAATTAACAACATTATCCCAGAAACCTTAGACCCGCTCCAATTTGCATACCGCCCCAACAGATCCACAGATGATGCAATCTCTATTGCACTTCACACTGCCCTTTCTCTCCTGGACAAAAGGAACACCTATGTGGGAATGCTATTCACTGACTACAGCTTAGCGTTCAACACCATAGTGTCCTTAAAGCTCATCAATAAGCTAAGGACCCTGGGACGAAACACCTCCCTCTGCAACTGGATCCTGGACTTCCTGACGGACCGCCCCCAGGTGGTAAGGGTAGGTAACAACACATCCGCCACGCTGATCCTCAACACAGGGGCCCCTGGGGGTGCGTGCTCAGTCCCCTCCTGTACTCCCTGTTCACTCATGACTGCACGGCCAGGCACTACTCCAACACCATCATTAAATTTACCGATGACACAACAGTGGTAGGCCTGATCACCGACAGCGACGAGACAGCTTATAGGGAGGAGGTCAAAGACCTGGTGCCAGGACAACAACCTCTCCCTCAACGTGACCAAGACAAAGGAGATGATTGTGGACTACAGGAAATAGAGGACGGAGCACAACCCCATTCTCATCGACGGGGCTGCAGTGAAGAAGGTTGAGAGCTTCAAGTTCCATGGTGTCCACATCACCAACAAACTAACATGGTCCAAGCACACCAAGATAGTTGCGAAGAGGGCACGACAAAACCTATTCCCCCTCAGGAGAAAAGATTTGGCATGGGTCCTCAGATCCTCAAAAGGTTCTACAGCTGCACCATCGAGAACATCCCGACTAGTTGCATCACTGCCTGGTATGGCAACTGCTCTGCCTCTGACCGCAAGGCACTACAGAGGGTAGTGCATACGGCCCAGTACATCACTGAGGCCAAGCTTTCTGCCATCCAGGACCCCTATACCTGGCGGTGTCAGAGGAAGGCCCTAAAAACTGTCAAAGACTCCAGCCACCCTAGTCATAGACTCTTCTCTCGGCTACTGCACGGCAAGCGTCAACTCTCGGTCCAAGAGTCATCTAAACAACTTCTACCCCAAAGCCATAAGACTCCTGAACATCTAATCAAATGGCTACCCAGACTATTCACATTGCACCCCCTCTTTACACCACTGCTGCTCTCTGTGTTGTTGTCATCTATACATAGTCACTTCAATAACTCTACCTACATGTACATACTACCTCAACTAACCGGTGCCCCCACGCATTGACTCTGTACCAGTACCCCCCTGTATATAGTCTCGCTATTGTTGTTTTACTGCTGCTATTTAATTACTTGTTACTTTTATCTCTTATTCTTGTCAGTATTTTTAAAAATTGATTTCATTGTTGGTTGGGGGCTCGTAAGTACTCAGGACTGATTTCTGAGAACAATTACATATCTACAACTTAATCTGCAAGATGTCAAACTATCTTAAAGAAAGCACATGCTACACTCTTTATCAGTGCCAAAAATCACTTGCTAGCTAGCCAAGTTTCAACTCTGTGTTTTTCAATGAAGCTAGCAAGTAGTAGCTGGCAGACACTTTGAGCAGCAAGGCCACAATCAGCTGGAGAGTGGTGAGGTGTGTGCTTTGGTGTCGTTTAGTTTTTTATAACTTTCCCACTCTCTATTACCAGAGTACTCTTCTGTCTGGCAGTGTTACATAGAGAATCATGTTACAAATCAGGTCGTGGGCAGACACAAGATGCTCATGAATGGGTTTTGGAATATTGACAAGTTGCAGTTGGGATACAAGTGCGCTCTGATCTGCTCAATTTTCATTTTACCCAAAAAAGTGGCAGATTTGGGAGATTGACACTATCAAACACATCATCAAGTGGTCACTCCAAAAAGGCCTTAGGGCCAAGGATGATTTCAACGTAACATTGGCGACGTGTTGTTAAACAAGTCTGAGGCACTGCGTAATGGGCAGGTTTTTCCTCACTGTCTGGAGGTTCTGCCGCTATGATTGGTTAGAGTGTGCAAAGCTGATAGAGCGCAATCAGCACACCTGCTTTTCTCGTGGTAGTGGGCACTGGGCAAGTGGGCATGATTGTAATCCATACCCAACCCTTCAGTAAGTCGGGATGAGACTGACTTTAAAAATGTATGTATTTACACTTTGTAATCAATATTGATACGACAATGAATGTTTCTAACTCATATTGATTCCACATAGGTTGGCCTTTAACATTATCTTGCTTAATTGGTGTGTCTGTAATTGTTCTGTTTAATCATGGTTTAATTCTGTCTATATTGGCCAGAGACAGGGCCTGACTACTGCATTTGGAGCCCTGGGCCTCTGACATTCGGGGGCCCCTACCCCTAGAGCTGGAAATCAGCTTACTGCATTTCAACACATTTTCCCATGGTGCAGAGAGAAGAATTTGCCGTTTTATAATGGTATTCTACACATTTTGTCAAGAGGCAGATCATTTTTGTTTCAGTTTTAAAGCCAATTTCCTGCAATCCTACATATTGTACCATGGATGCCCATTCGGTATTCCGGCCCTGGCCAGAAAACGGTTAAAGAATAAAGACTCTTATTGTGCTTTATGTTACACGCGCACACACAGATGCACGCATGAATGCACGTACGTATGCACGCACACACACACTTCATGTCTCCGACTGACCGAGTTGGTCTCTCATACAAATACCTTTAGTCGTAGAGGTATTTTGAGTGAGCTAGACTTTAGGGATTAACTTAAAACCTCTGGTGTACGAACCGATACACACAGCCTAGTGTCGCAAATTATTTTGCTATGCAGCACAACTTTATTTTAACATATTTTTTCTCATGTTAAATGACACCACAGACTCCCAAACTAAATCATTTCCATGACTGGTGGTATTGTGTTGACACTGATGACTGTGATATTCATTACAGGCTGAGACACTTCCTGAACCCGTCCCATAGGCTCGTGACATTCACCCTCAAACCCCATTGGGCTACAGCCGAGAAGGAGGAATTTACACAGGAGATTGAGAGATTAATTATTTGGATTTCACAACAGGGCCAGAGTGACTGTCTCAGCCAAACTAAGAATACAGAAATGTTTGAGAACACCCCCCAAAAACATCTCCACCGACTTCACTATAGGACCTCATGTCTTCTAGATTAAACAAAAAATGAGTATTTCATAATATTGACAGAAAACAGAAATTAAACACGTGGTATTGAGTTTTAATGTTTTACTGTAAAAGGCTTCAAAGACCAGACATTTGTCACTTCCTCTGTTCTTTCCACTTCTCTCTTGGTTTCTGTGGAGTGAGGAGGACGCAGAGAGAAAAGTGTGTTTTACTAGAATATGATATGTGAATTGTGTGTTTGTGTGTGTGTACGTCTGCATATGTGTGTGTGTTTGTGTACCAACATGTGATATGTCACACACATTCAACACAATATCCTGGAGAGATTTACCCAGGTATTGTTTCTGTCGGGCTGTTCTAACTCCAACCTGACTGCCTCCAGGTTCCCTAAATGCCAAAATCCCACGGCTTTGGCTCCCTAAGAACAGCAAATATAGAATATGTGTTAGGGATAACCTGTCAAGTTCTACTCATAACTGGATAGATCTGTCTGTCTGAATGACCTTCGGTCTACATGGCTCGAGTCTCCAATTTCTTTGCTGGCCAGTGTGTGTGTGTGTGTGTGTGTGTGTGTGTGTGTGTGTGTGTGTGTGTGTGTGTGTGTGTGTGTGTGTGTGTGTGTGTGTGTGTGTGTGTGTTATTTTGCCCAGTGGCGTATCCCAGTATAGCAGCTGCCCCCACCCCCACCCCGCAAGGTTCGAGCAAGGCCCATCCCCCAACAAAAAGTATTATTATTATATTGCCATGGGTCAGAGACAAAGAATTGCTGTTTAAGGGCTCAGGGTCATAATGTTAACACAATTTGAAATAAATATTTTGATAGACCAAGGTATCAGCTATCTCCCCTCTTTCATAGAATGCAACTAACTTGATTTATGTCAACTCTGTCAGACACCATAAAAGGCATTTCATTTTTATAATTATTGTCCAACAAGTGTTTAATGGCTTTGATTGTTTAATAATAACATTGGATTATTCAAATATGTAATAGAAATCTCCAAACATATTAAAGTTTTGCTTTATCGCACTTTTAGATGCTCCAGGGCAAATTTCGTTAGCATTTTGGCATGTTTTTCCAGGTTCTAGAACATTAAAAAAACATTTAAAAAGCAAACATTTTCCCATAGGTCTAGCACAGAAAATGTTTAAATTGCACATGCTGCAGAACAGTGATTACAATATGTTTTTCAGATACTCAAAACAGACATGTTTTTGCCTCTAAAAATAAAAGTTCAATACAAACATGGAAAATTATTCATTTGAAACCCCCCCAAAAAAACATAACCATTCTATCAGATCTTTCAGTACTCTGATAGAGTTTATATTAAACAAAATTCTCAGGGGGAAGATCAGCTTTAATAATGCAGATAGATTGTAGGTTCCATCAATGTAATTGTCTGCATCATTTCCAGTCCCCCATATACTTTTTTTGTAAATATGTGTAGTACCAGTCAAAAGTTTGGACACACCTACTCAAGGGTTTTACGTTATTTTTTACTATTTTCTACACTGTAGAATAACAGTGAAGACATCAAACTATGAAATAACACATATAGAATCATGTAGTGACCAAGCAAGTGTTAAACAGATTCTTCAAAGTAGCCACCCTTTGCCTTGATGATAGCTTTGCACACTCTTTGCATGCTCTGAACCACTCTCACCTGGAATGCTTTTCCAACAGTCTTGAAGGAGTTCCCACATATGCTGAGCACTTGTTGGCTGCTTTTTCTTCACTCTGCGGTCCAACTCATCCCAAACCATCTCAATTTGGTTGAGGTCGGGTGATTGTGGAGGCCAGGTCATCTGATGCAGCACTCCATCACTCTCATTTGGTCAAATAGCCCTTACATAGCCTGGAGGTGTGTTGGGTCATTGTCCTGTTGAAAACAAATTCATTGTTTTATTTTATTTCGCCTTTATTTAACCAGGTAGGCTAGTTGAGAACAAGTTCTCATTTACAACTGAGACCTGGCCAAGATAAAGTAAAGCAGTGCGGCACAATCAACAACACAGAGTTACACATGGAATAAACAAACATACAGTCAATAATACAGTAGAAAAAAAGTCAATATACAGTGTGTGCAAATGAGGTAGGATTCCAGAGGTAAGGAAGTAAATAGGCCGTAGTGGCGAAATAATGATAATATACCAATTAAACACTGGAGTGATAGATGCGCAGAAGATCAGTGTACAAGTAGAGATACTGGGGTGCAAAGGAGCAAAAATAAATAAAATAGATAACAGTATGGGGATGAGGTAGTTGGATGGGCTATTTACAGATAGACTATGCACAGGAGCGGTGATCTGTGAGCTGCTCTGACAGCTGGTGCTTAAAGCTAGTGAGGGAGATCTCCAGCTTCAGTGAGTTTTGCAGTTCGTTCCAGTCATTGGCAGCAGAGAACTGTAAGGAAAAGCGGCCGAAGGAGGAATTGGCTTTGAGGGTGACCAGTGAAATATACCTGCTGGAGCGTGTGCTACAGGCGGGTGCTGATATGGTGACCAGTGAACTGAGATAAGGTGGGGCTTTACCTAGCAAAGACTTAGAGATGACCTGAAGCCAGTAGGTTTGGCGACGACAATTAAGAGAGGGCCAGCCAATGAGAGCATACAGGTCAAAGTGGTGGGTAGTATATGGGGCTTTGGTGACAAAACAGATGGCACTGTGATAGACTGCATCCAGTTTGCTGAGTAGAGCATTGGAGGCTATTTTGTAAATGACATCGCCGAAGCCAAGGATCGACAGGATAGTCAGTTTTACGAGGGTATGCTTGGCATCATGAGTGAAGGAGGCTTTGTTTTGCGAAATAAGAAGCCGATTCTAGATTTAATTTTGGATTGGAGATGCTTAATGTGAGTCTGGAAGGAGAGTTTACAGTCTAACCAAACACCTAGGTATTTGTAGTTGTCCACATATTTTAAGTCAGAACCGTCCAGAGTAGTAATGCTAGTCGGGCGGGCGGGTGCGGGCAACAATCGATTGACGCATGCATTTAGTTTTACTAGCATTTAGAATCAGTTGGAGGCCACGGAAAGAGTGTTGTATGGCATCGAAGCTCATTTGGAGGTTTGTTAACACAGTGTCCAAAGAAGAACCAGATGTGTACAGAATGGTGTCGTCTGTGTAAAGGTGGATCAGAGAATCACCAGCAGCAAGAGCGACATCATTGATGTAAACAGAGGAAATTGTCGGCCCAAGAATTGAACTCTGTTCGATTTGACACACTGAAATCTGAGAAGTAGTTGGTGAACCAGAAACGGCAGTCATTTAGCTTTCCTAACTGACTGTGTATGTTGGTTCCTGACTTTCCTGAAAAGTTGCATATTACGGGGGCTATTCGATGCTAATGCCACAGGATGTTTTTTTGCTGGTCAAGGGCAGTCAAGTCTGGGGTGAACCAAGGGCTATATCCTTTCTTAGTTCTACATTTTTTGAATGGGGCATGCGTATTTAAGATGGTGAGGAAAGCACTTTTAAAGAGCAACCAGGCATCATCTACTCTCCTCTACTCAATATCTTTCCAGGATACCCGGGCCAGGTCGATTAGAAAGGCCTGCTCGCTGAAATGTTTTAGGGAGCGTTTGACAGTGATGACAGTGATGAGGGATGGTCGTTTGACCGCGGACCCATCACGCACGCAGGTAATGAGGCAGTGATTGCTGAGATCCTGGTTGAAGACAGCAGAGGTGTATTTAGAGGGAAAGTTGGTCAAGATGATATCTAAGAGGGTGCCCATGGTTACAGATTTAGGGTTGTATCTGGTAGGTTCCTTAAGAATTTGTGTGAGATTGAGGGCATCTAGTTTAGATTGTAGGACGCCCGAGGTGTTAAGCGTATCCCAGTTTAGGTAACCTAACAGTACGAACTCTGAAGATAGATGGGGGGGAAATCAATTCACATATGGTGTCCAGGGCAAGTGGCAACAGTGAGAGACTTGTTTCTGGTGGTGGATTTTTTTAAAGTAGAAGCTTGAATTGTTTGGGCACAGACCTGGATAGCCTGCAGAGTTCTGTCATACTATCTATGCAGTATATTTCAACTCCGCATTTGGCAGTTCTTTCTTGTCAGAGGATGTTATAGTTAGGGATGGAAATTTCAGGATTTTTGGTGGCTTTCCTAAACCATGATTCAGACACGGCTAGGACATCATGTTTGGCAGAGTGTGCTAAAGCAGTGAATAAAACAAACTTAGGGGGGAGGCTTCTCATGTTAACATGCATGAAACCAAGACTTTTACGGCTACAGAAGACAACAAATGAAAGAGCCTGGGGAATGGGAGTGGTGCTGGAGGCTGCAGAGCAAGGGATAACCTCTACATCACCAGAGGAACAGAGGAGGAGTAGGATAAGGGTATGGCCAAAGGCTATAAGAACGGGTCATCTGGTGCGTTGGGGACAGATAGTAAAAGGAGCAGATTTCTGGGCGCGGCAGAATAGATTCAAGGCATAATGTACAGACAAGGTAGGATGTGAGTACAGTAGAGGTAAACCTAGGCATTGAGTGATGAGAGAGGTTTTGTCTCTAGAGGCACCAGTTAAGCCAGGTGAGGACACCGCATGTGTGGGGGGTGGAACAAAAAGGATATCCAAGGCTTATTGGGTAGAGCTAGGGGTTCTACAGTGAAATAAGACAATAATCACTAACCAAAACAGCAATAGACAAGGCATATTAACATTAGGGAGAGGCATGGGGAGCCGAGTGATCATAGGGTCCAATGAGTAGCACTAGATGATTCAGGGAGCCAATTCCGTAGTCGCTGCTACGCTAGGCGAGCTGGAGACACAGCGATTCAGACAGCTAGCGGGCCGGAGATAGCAGATGGGCATCCGGTGACGTCGCAACAAAAGAGCCTTTTGAGACCACCTCAGGCGGTTATGTCGGCAGACCAGTCGCGATGGATCGGCGGGGCTCTTTGTCGGAAAATAAAGGGTCCAGGCCAATTGGAAAAAGAGGTATTGTAGCCCAAGAACTGGCTGGTGGACCTCTTTGGCTAGCCGGGAGATGTGCCTAGCTTGAGGCTAGCTCCAGGCTAACTGGTGCTTGCTTCAGGACAGAGACATTAGCCAGGAGTAGCCACTCGGATAGCAGCTAGCTGCGATGATCCAGTGTAAAGGTTTAGAGCTTGCGGTAGGAATCCGGAGATGCGGTAGAGAAAAAACAGTCCGATATGCTCTGGGTTGATATAGCATAGTGCAGACTAGCAGGAATTGACCGGGTTGAGGCTGGCTGATGTCCGAGTTAATGGTGAGGTCTGCTAGCGGTGGCTAACTGACTACTAGCTAGTAGATAGTAGATAGTGAGCTGGCTAGTTCGCTTCAAAAGTATAAAAATAGCAGACCCGTACCACATTGGGCGAGGCAGGTTGCAGGAGAATATATTCAGTCCGTAGATGGGAAGTGAGATTAAAATATATACTAAATATATACGAAGAAAATTACATGTACATGGGACAGGACGGGACCAGACACACATCCGACTGCTACACCATCTTGGAGAAGAAACAGTTTAACATTCACAAGGCTGCAGGGCCAGACGGAGTTTTAGGTGTACTCAGTGCAAGCGCTGATCAGCTGGCAAGTGCCTTCACTGACATTTTCAACCTATCCCTGACCCAGTCTGTAACACCGATTTGTTTCAAGCAGAAAAGCATAGTCCCCGTGCCCAAGAACTCCAAGGTAACCTGCCTTAATGACTATTGCCCCCTAGCACCAACATCTACAGTATAGCCATTAAATGTTTTGAAAGGCTGGTCATGGCTTCATCAACACCATCATCCCACTTTAGTTCACATACAGCACCAACAGATCCGCAGATGATCTCTATTGCACTACACCCTCCTGGACAAAAGGAATACCTATGCAAGAATGCTGTTCATTGTCTACTAAGTTCAGTGTTGGGACTGAACACAACTGGATCCTAGACATCCTGATGGGCTGCCCCCAGGCGGTGACGGTAAGCAACAACACATCTGCCCTACTGACCATCAACACAGGGGTCCCTCAGGGGTGTGTGCTTAGTCCCCTCCTGTACTCCCTGATCATGCACGACTGCATCACCACGTACGACTCCAACACCATCATCAAGTTTGCTGATGACAAGGCGTTAATAGGATTGATCACAGCTGATGATGAGGCAGCATATATGGAGGTGGTCAGAGACTTGGCAGTGTTGTGACAGGAAAACAGCCTTCAACTCAATGTCAGCAAGACAAAGGAGATTATCGTGGACTACAGGAAACAGAGGGGTGAGCACGCCCCCATCCACATCGATGGGGCTGTAGTGGAGCGGGCCGAGAGCTTTAAGTTTCTTGTGTCCACATCACTGAGGAATTAACATTGTCCACACACACCCACACAGGTGTGACGAGGTTACGACAGAACCTGTTCCCCCTCAGAATCCTGAAAGTATTTGGCATGGGCCCTCAGATCCTCAAAAAGTTCTACAGCTGCATCATTGAGAGAATGGCTGCATCACCACTTGGTACGGAACCTGCAGGGCGCTACAGAAGGTGGTGAGTACGGCCCAGTACATCACTGGGGTCGAGCTCCCTGCCATCCAGGACCTCTATAACAAACGGTGTCAGGGAAAGGCCCCACCATGTTTCAAAGACTCCAACCACCCAAGACATAGACTGTTCTCTCTGCTACAGCACGACAAGCGGTACCATTGCACCAAGTCTGGAACCAACGGGACCCTGAATAGCTTCCATCCCCAAGCCATAAGACTGCTAAACAACACTGCTAAATTGCTCATCAAATGGCTACCCGGACTAACTGCATTGACCCTTGCACTAACTCTCTTGAACTGACACACACACTGGACTCTAACTATACACTCACACATATTCACACTGACACGCCAACACACACTACATATGCTCACACACACAAAACAAACGCACACATGCATACTGATTTCACACACACATCTATCTATTATCTATCCTGTTGCCTAGTCACTTTATCCCTAGTGCCTTCAGAAACTATTCATACATCTTGTTATAATCTGCATTCAAAATATATAACATATTGAAAAAATAATAATAATCTACACAAAATACCCAATAATGACAAAGTGATCTCAGGTGCATCCAATTTCCTTTGATTATCCTTAAGATGTCACTACAACTTGAATGGAGTCCACCTGTGACCAATTCAATATATTGGACATGATTTAGGAAGAAACACACCTGTTTTTATAAGGTCCCACAGTTGACAGTGCATGTCAGAGCCAAAATAATACCGCGAAGTCCAAGGAACTGTCCGTAGAACTCCGAGACAGAATTGTGATGAGGCATATACACATCATGACCAAAGGTATGTGGATACCTGCTTGTCGAACATCTCATTCCATAATTATGGGCATTAATATGGAGTTGGTCCCACTTTTGCTGCTATAACAGCCTCCACTCTTCTGTGAAGGCTGTCGACCAGATGTTGGAATATTGTGGGAGCATTAGTGAGTTCGGGCACTGATGTTGGGCAATTAGGCCTGGCTTGCTGTCAGCGTTCTAATTCATCCCAAAGGTGTTCGATGGAGTTGAGGTCTGAACTCTGTGCATATCGGCCAAGTTATTCCAATCTCGACAAACATATTCTGGACCTCACTTTTTGCACAGAGGCATTGTCATGCTGAAACAGGAAAGGGCCTTCCCCAAACTGTTGCCACAAAGTTGGAAGCACAGAATAGTCTAGAATGTCATTGTATGCTGTAGCGTAAACATTTCCCTTCATTGGAACTTAAGGGCCTAGCCCGAACCATGAAAAACAGCCCCAGACCATTATTCCTCCTCCACCAAATTTTACACATGGCACTATGCATTGGGGCAGGTACAGTGCCTTGTGAAAGTATTCGGCCCCCTTGAACTTTGCGACCTTTTGCCATATTTCAGGCTTCAAACATAAAGATATAAAACTGTATTTTGTTGTGAAGAATCAACAACAAGTGGGACACAATCATGAAGTGGAACGACATTTATTGGATATTTCAAACTTTTTTAACAAATCAAAAACTGAAAAATTGGGCGTGCAAAATTATTCAGCCCCAAAGTTAATACTTTGTAGCGCCACCTTTTGCTGCGATTACAGCTGTACGTCACTTGGGGTATGTCTCTATCAGTTTTGCACATCGAGAGACACAACCACTTCATGATTGTGTCCCACTTGTTGTTGATTCTTCACAAAATAATACAGTTTTATATCTTTATGTTTGAAGCCTGAAATGTGGCAAAAGGTCGCAAAGTTCAAGGGGGCCGAATACTTTCGCAAGGCACTGTAGTATTGTCCTGGCATCCGCCAAACCCAGATTTGTCTGTCGGACTGCCAGATGGTGAAGCGTGATTCATCACTCCAGAGATCGAGTTCCCACTGCTCCAGTCCAATGGCGGCAAGCTTTACACCACTCCAGTCGAGGCTTGGCATTGCGCATTGGTGATCTTAGGCTTGTGTGCGGCTGTTTGGCCATGGAAATCCATTTTATGGAGCTCCTGACGAACAGTTCTTGTGCTGGCTTTGCCTCCAGAAGCAGTTTGGGACTCGGTAGTGAGTGATGCAAGCGAGGACAGATGATTTTTACACGTTATGCTCTTCAGAACTCGGCGGTCACGTTCTGTGAGCTTGTGCGACCTACCACTTCGTGGCTGAGCCGTTGTTGCTCCTAGATGTTTACACTTAGCAATAACAGCACTTACAGTTGACCGGGGCAGCTCTAGAAGGGCAGAAATTTGATGAAATGACTTGTTGGAAAGGTGGCATCCTATGACGGTGCCACTTTGAAATTCACTGAGCTCTTCAGTAATGCCGTTTTACTGCAAATGTTTGTCTATGGAGATTGCATGGGTGTTTGCTCAATTTTATACACCTGTCAGCAACGGGCAAGGCTGAAATAACCAAATCCACTATTTTCAAGGTGTGTCCACATACTTTGTGTATATATATAGTGTATCTAGGGAAGGGTATAAAACAGTTTCTAGAGCGTTGAATGTTTCCAAGAGCACAGTAGTCTTCATCAATGAGTAATGGAAAAAATATGTCTAAAGCTGTCCGTCCGACCAAACTTAGCAACCAGGCAAGAAGGACCTTAGTCAGATAGGTGACCAAGAATCCATTGACCACTGACAGAAATACAAAGTTCCTTGGCTGAGACCTGCCAGAAGGACATCAGTCTCTACAGCACTTCACTAATTTGGGCTTTATGGGAGTAGCCAGATGGAAGCCATAAATAAGCTAAAAATAAACATGAAAGTACACCTGGTGTTTGCAAAAAGGCACAGACTTTGAGAGCACAAGGCACATGATTATGTGGTCTGAATGCAAAGCACTATGTCTGGAGAAAACCAGACACAGCTCATCTAACACCATCCCTATCGTGAAGCATGGTGGTGGCAGCATCATGCTATGGGGATGCTTTTCAGTGGCAGGGACTGTGAAACTGATAAAGATAGAGGGAAAAATGAATGGTGCTAAATATAGGCAAATCCTTTATGGAAGCCTGCTTCAGAGTGCAAGTGACCTTAGACTAGGGCGGAGCCTTAGGTTCCAAAAGGACAATGACCCCAAACATACAGCCAAAGCATTGCTGGAATGGCTTCAGAACAAGAATGTTAAAGTCCTGAGTGGCCCAACCAATGCCCAGACTTGAATCTCATTTAAAATCTGTGGAAAGACTTGAACATTGCTGTTCACCGCCGCTCCCCATCTAACTTAACAGAGCTTCAGAAAATCTGCAAGGAAGAATGGAAGAAAATCCCCAAATCCAAGCTGAGCTGATACAGACATAGCCTAGATGACTCAAAGGTGTAATCGCCGCCAGAGGTGTTTCTACAAAGTACTGACCCAGGGGTGTGAATACTTTCTCTATTTCATTTTCAATAAATTTGCAAACATTTCTAAAAACACTTTTATTGAGGGATATTTTGTGTAGATTGGTGAAAATATTATCAATTGAATCCATTTTAATTTCAGGCAGTAACACAAAAAAATGTCTAGGTGCATGAATACTTTCTGAAGGCACTGTACATGTATATGTACATAGCTACCTCAATTACCTTGTAACCCTACACATCAACTCGGTACTGCTACTCCCTATATTTATCCATGTTATTTTTGACTTGTTATTGTTATTTGTTATTCACTGTGTATTTATTCCTTGTGTCACTATTTAAAACATTTTTTTTAAAGGGGCAATCTGCAGTTGCTACTTCCATTTTCTGACTTAAAATTAATCATATGTACCCATTGGTTCTTGAAGAATATAACTTATAAATGCCTCATGCGCTTAGTTCAACTGTCGTACCCCACCAGAACCCTATATATAAGCTTGTTTTACTCCAATGTTTGTAAACAAAGCAAATGTAAACAAACACTATTATAGCCTCAAAACATGGTTAATACTATCATTTTGATATCAAGGATGGTCAGTCCTTGCATCCATAGCTCTGTCTATGAATTTGCAAGTGGTTACATTTCTCCTGCCACATCCCTCTCACGGTTTTTACCGAAACGGGGAAAACACTTTGTTATTGTTTCAACTTCTGACTGACGCTTTAACTCTGCATGGTTGGAAAATGACCCATAAGTAAGCATATCACTGTTAGTCTACACCTGTTGTTTACGAAGCATGTGACAAATCAAACGTGATATGATTTGAATCAGCAGCTATCTTCAGTGATAGCTTGTCTCTAGGGAGAGTTTCAAGTTGGGTAATGGTGAATTTTGGTTCACCATTGGTGAATGGTGACTCCAGCCATAATACCTATTTGATAGATGGACCTTAGCTCTCTGAGTCTGTATATGAAATATAAACATTACTTACGCCAGGTAATACATTGCATGTAGCAGACACAGGCTGTTAACCCTTCCTGTTGGCTTACAAACTGAACACCAATCGAAATGTAGTGTCCAGGAGTGTTTCTGAAATGATTGGACGTTCCACCTGACACACTGGGAAGAGAGGGCTAGCCGTATCAGATGACAGTGTGTCTGTGTGTGTGTGTGTGTGTGTGTGTGTGTGCGTTTGTCTGTCTCTCTCCTCTTTAACAGCACCTAAGAAAAGGTATGAGCATTTAACACACACCAACTTTACACAGACTCCCCACCACACTGCTCACACATTAGCGAGAGGTCTATCAGACCTAAGAGAGACAGACAGAGTTTTGAATTTGAGACTGGTGATATCATGTTTGGCAGTGAGGAAAGGACTGGAGCAAGAACAATATTCTCTCCAACCAGTCGTTTGAAGGAAATGGGAAATTAGCTGATTTTGTTGGAACTCACAGTTAAGTCTACACGCTATATACTGTAATACTATAGTATAGCAAACATGTCTGAGATATTTAAAAAGACAAAATCCAGTTTATTCAAGGCTAAAATCCTCACTTTAGTTTTAAAGGGCCAATGGTAAAAAGCTTTATCTGTGCATATGCCATGTGTCTCCTCTTAGATTTAGACATAGGGTAGACAGATAGAGCTGTGAAGTGAAGACTGATTGGCTTGTTGACAGTGACAGGATCACAGTGAGACATATGGAACCCGAGAGATTAGCAGGCCAAGAGAGAGAGAGAGAGTCTATAGACACAGACATCAATTTCTAGTATCACACATAGAGGCCTGCTTGTTCCAGGGTTGGACCCCTCAAGACTGGCTCCTGTGCCCAAGGATGGCTTCCTCTCCTGGGGGTGACTAACGCTGAGTGACTGCCAGTCCCAGATCAAAGCTGGTCCTGGCCATTCCTGAACCCAGCATGGAGGGGAGGGAGCCAGGGGGAGAGGGGTGAGGTAGACAGAGTGTAGCGCTGGGTCTTGACTCTGGGTCTGGCTCTGGTTTGATCTGATCCTTTTTTTTTACACTATCATGGTGACCCAAACCGTACTGTGTTGGCTCTGACATTTTATTTTTTAACATAGTATTTTCCAGCACAGCTCCAGTGTAAATATGGTGGCTGCTTAACCAGGACAGCACAGCATAGCTTGGCTTGGTTCGGGTTGGTTTGGCTCAGTAGTGTGAAAAGATTATGAATCTGGTAGATAGGGCTGGGTCTAGGCCAGGGAGCAGACAGCATGGGTGAACTTTATTGGCTTTATCAGCTGTCTCTGAGAGGGACAATAGACTCTCTGCTGCAGTCCACCATCACTACTGCCAGATTATCACTGCTGCAGCCCTCCACCAGGGCTAAATCATCCCATCATTCAATTATCTCCTCATTGGGCCAGAAGTGTAGCCTAGTGGTTAGAGTGTTGGACTAGTAATCGCAAGGTTGAAAGTTCAAACCCCCGAGTTGACAAGGTACAAATCTGTCGTTCTGCCCCTGAACAGGCAGTTAACCCACTGTTCCTAGGCCGTCATTGAAAATAAGAATTTGTTCTTAATTGACTTCATTATCTATAGGCCTCAGTGAGTTTTAAGTTGATCATTTAGCAATTTCATTTTGAATGTTAGGACCCAATTAGGTCTCAAGAATATATATATAAAAAATATTTAATAAAATATAGAATAATGCCTTAACTACTATAGCCCATAGAAAACAATTATATCATAAGGAATAACATTTTGAAGTGTATGTCCTATATCTAGGAGATACAAGAATGCTCAGGAAATATTTTTGTTTTTTTGAACACCCATTTAACCCTTTATTCTTGTTGGCACAACACTACCTCCATACTTCCATTTGTTTGTATGGGGTACTTTCGGGTTCGAGAGAGTCTCACCTCACCATAGAGTGGTCATAATAGTTTGTAGGCCACACCGTTTGGATGCTACAGATGTTTTCGTGACGTCTTATGGTCTGACAAACACCACTGTAGCCCGGCCACCTTCCACCGCAGATGGTTTATGGGTGCACCTCAGCCACGCTCAAGTTCCTAAACGATATCATAACTGCAATCGATAAAAGACAGTACTGTGCCGCCGTCTTCATCGACCTGGCCAAGGCTTTCGACTCTGTCAATCACCGCACTCTTATCAGCAGATTCAATAGCCTTGGCTTCTCAAATGACTGCCTCGCCGGGTTCACCAACTACTTCTCTGATAGAGTTCAGTGTGTCAAATGCCTGTTGTCTGGACCTCTGGCAGTCTCTATGGGGGTGCCACAGAGTTCAATTCTCAGGCCGACTCTTTTCTCTGTATATATCAATGATGTCGCTCTTGCTGCTGGTGATTCTCTGATCCACCTTTACACAGACGACACCATTCTGTACACATCTGTTCCTTCTTTGGGCACTGTGTTAACAAACCTCCAAATGAGCTTCGATGCCATACAACACTCCTTCCGAGGCCTCCAACTGCTTTTAAATGCAAGTAAAACTAAATGCATGCTCTTCAACCGATTGCTGCCTGCACCCTCCCGCCCAACTAGCATCACTACTCTGGACGTTTCTGACTTAGAATATGTGGACAACTACAAATACCTAGGTGTTTGGTTAGACTGTAAACTCTCCTTCCAGACCCGCAGTAAGCGGCTTCCTATTTCGCAACAAAGCCTCCTTCACTCATGCTGCCAAACATACCCTCGTAAAACTGACTGACCTGTTGATCCTTGACTTCGGTGCTGTCATTTACAAAATAGCCTCCAACACTCTACTCATCTAATTGGATGCAGTCTATCACGGTGCCATGTGTTTTGTTACCAAAGTCCCATACACTACCCACCACTGCGACCTGTATGCTCTCGTTGGCTGGCCCTCACTACATATTTGTTGCCAAACCCACTGGCACCAGGTCATCTATAAGTCTATGCTAGGTAATGGCCCGCCTTATCTCAGCTCACTGGTCACCATAGCAACACCCACCCGTAGCACGCACTCCAGCAGGTATATTTCACTGGTCACCGCCAAAGACAAAACTTCCTTTGGCCACCTTTCCTTCCAGTTCTCTGCTGCCTATGACTGGAACAAATTGCAAAAATCACTGAAGCTGGAGTCATATCTCCCTCTCTAACTTTAAGCATCAGCTGTCAGAGCAGCTTACCGATCACTGTAACTGTACATAGCCAATCTGTAAATAGCCCACCTGACTACATCCCCATATTGTTATTTATCCTCTTCCTCTTTTGCACCCCAGTATCTCTACTTGCACATCATCATCTGCACATCCATCACTCCAGTATTAATGCTAAATTGTAATTTTTTCGCCTCTATGGCCTATTTATTGCCTTACCTCCCTACTCTTCTACATTTGCACACACTGTACATAGATTTTTTCTATTGTGTCATTGACTTTACGTTTGTTTATGTGTAACTCTGTTGTTTGATTTTGTAGCACTGCTTTGCTTTATCTCGGCCAGGTCCCAGTTGTAAATGAGAACTTGTTTTCAACTGGCCTACCTGGTTCAATAAAGGAGAAAAACATTTTTTTTAAATAAAAAAGATGTGAAAGGCTCATATAGGCGGATGTGGTGGATTGAGACACAGCCCATGCAAAACATATCTGTGGCTGAAACTAACAGATTATTATGGGGATTTTTAAAATTATGTTACTTAGATTGACACACGGGTGTGTAAGAATATTTTGAAGATTAATGCACAACGCAGAGGACTAACCATCTAGAGGGAATTAACGATCAATGGAAATAGTGTTTTTTCTGTCATAGGGAGTTAATGATCAACGGGCTAGTGACATGGGAGGAATTTGTCTAGCCATTGAAACTGAAACAGGATACTTGTTATTTGGCCATTGGCCCAGTTTTATTGCAAGGAATTCTAATTGGTCAATCACAGGCTAGGGTTGGGTTATTAAACTACATCCTGTCTCTTTGTTCTGTGGAGAAAATCACTGATGACAGGGGAGAATGAACATCTACCTCTCTATGATTTGTCCTCTTTATTTAAACCTATTTTTCTCCCCCTGATTTATTTTGGGGTCTGTGTTATTGAAGAGTAACATCAACTGTTAACAGGTGCATCAGTAGACTCTACTGAGAAAGGCTCTAAGGAGCAAAGCCCAGGTAAAAAGTTAGAGGAAAACCTACCCCAGTCTCCTGACAAAATGTAATATTTTTTTTCTGTGGGACAACTACACACATTATGTAAAAGACACACCAGCATGGCTTTCCGAGGTGTTGAGTGTTCCTGAGTGGTATAGTCTCAGTCCTAACATACAGTTGAAGTCGGAAGTTTACATACACTTAGGTTGGAGTCATTAAAACTCATTTCAACCATTCCTCAAATTTCTTGTTAACAAACTATAGTTTTGGCAAGTCGGTTAGGACATCTACTTTGTGCATGACACAAGTAATTTTCCAACAATTATTCACAGACAGATTATTTCACTTATAATTCACTCTATCACAATTCCAGCGGGTCAGAAGTTTACATACACTAAGTTGAATGTGCCTTTAAATAGCTTGGAAAATTCCAGAAAACTTTGCCATGGCTATAGAAACTTCTGATAGGCAAATTAACATAATTTAAGTCAATTGGAGGTGCACCTGTGGATGTATTTCAAGGCCTACCTTCAAACTCAGTGCCTCCTTGCTTGACATCATAGGAAAATCAAAAGAAATCAGCCCAAAAGTCTGGTTCATCCTTGAGAGCAATTTCCAAACGCCTGAAGGTACCACATTCATCTGTACAAACAATAGCACGCAAGTATTAACACCATGGGACCACGCAACCGTCATACAGCTCAGGAAGGAGACGTGTTCTGTCTCCTAGAGATGAACGTAAATCAATCCCAGAACAACAGCAAAGGACCACGTGAAGATGCTGGAGGAAACAGGTACAAAAGTATCTATATCCACAGTAAAACAAGTCCTATATCGACATAACCTGAAAAGCCGCTCAGCAAGGAAGAAGCCACTGCTCCAAAACCGCAACATAAAAGCCAGACTACGGTTTGCAACTGCACATGGGTACAAAGATCACACTTTTTGGAGAAATGTCCTCTGGTCTGATGAAACAAAAATAGAACTGTTCGGCCATAATGACCATCGTTATGTTTGGAGGGAAAATGGGGAGGCTTGCAAGCCAAAGAACATCATCCCAACCGTGAAGCACGGGGGAGGCAGCATCATGTTGTGGGGGTGCTTTGCTGCAGGAGGGACTGGTGCACTTCACAAAATACATGGCATTATGAGGCAGGAAAATTACGTGGATATATTTAAGAAACAACTCAAGAAATCAGTCAGGAAGTTAAAGCTTGGTCGCAAATGGGTCTTCCAAATGGAAAATGATCCCAAGCATACTTCCAAAGTTGTGGCAAAATGGCATAAGGACAACAAAGTCAAGGTATTGGTGTGGCCATCACAAAGCCCTGACCTCAATCCCATAGAGAATTTGTGGGCAGAACTGTAAAAGCATGTACGAGCAAGGAGTCCTGAAAACCTGACTCAGTTACACCAGCTCTGTCAGGAGGAATGGGACAAAATTCACCCAACTCATTGTGGGAAGCTTGTGGAAGGATACCCGAAATGTTTGACCCCAGTTAAACAATTTTAAAGGCAATGCTACCAAATACTAATTGAGTGTATGTAAACTTCTGGCCCGCTGGGAATGTGATGAAATAAATATAAGCTGAAATGTATTATTCTCTCTACTATTGTTCTGACATTTGACATTCTTAAAATAAAGTAGTGATCCTAGCTGACATAAATCGGGGAATTTTTACGAGGATTAAATGTCAGGAATTGTGATAAACTGAGTTTAAATGTATTTGGCTAAAGTGTATGTAAACTTCCGACTTCAACTGTAAATCTGCATAAAATAAAGACACGTAAATATCGCTGTCCATCAATGATCCCCAACCAAATTTACTGAGCCTGAGCAATTCTGACAAAAACTATGGATATATGTTGCCCTAAGAGTTGAACAAAGTTGGCAGAATCTTAATAAAAATGAATCACAGCTGTAACGGCTGCCAAAGTTGTTTCCACCAAGTTTTAATTCAGGGGGGTAGAGGCTTATCCAATTATGATATTTCCATTTTATGTAACTTTCTTTCACTTTGGAAATGTGGAGCAGGTTGTGTAGATCTGTAAGAAAATATGTCATTTTAAGGCGGCCAAAATATGAAAACATTTCAAAGGGGTTTAGACTTTCTATAGTTACTGTATATCCTGAAATCATAGTTTCCTCCCCAGCTACCCATACTGAGCAGGATGACTTACACAACCATGGAAAACCCTATGCTTGGCCTGAACGCTTGCACTGAGACTCTACCTTTACCTCTCTCATTCTACTTTAAAGAGAGGACTAAGGGGGAAAGAAGAGAGGCACTAACACTAACTTTTCCCAAGAAACAGTTGTGCAACATGTTTGAAGACTGTTGTAGAACCTGATGTTGGTAGACCTGAGTAAGAATGCTGTATTTGAGGAGATAAATTGAGCTTGATATAAACACCAACTGAAGTTCGCCAATGTTTTACCTCTCTAGTGAGGAATCAGACAGCACATACAGATCTGGGGCCAGGCCAGATGATCAGTGTTCTAGGTGTATAAAACGACAACGGAATAAGGGATTTTGAGTGAAATCACTTGAAAGTGAAGGCAAATTGAAGGGGAACATTCATTTCCGATGTTTTAGGCAAACAGACATTCCAATGTTGAGCCATAGTAACAAAACGTCAGCGAAAAGTTTACTAAATTTAGTAAAAGTAATCATAGGAAAAGTCCAATCCTAGGTAATCAGCAAGGTCTAGCTGGCACAGAGGTCTGTCCATTGAAGGCTTTGCGGCCCTTGGAGCCATAAACCTAACCCTCACGCCAAGAGGTATGCATAAGGACAAGCCCTTGATGTGATGGATGGACAGAGGGGAAAGAGAGTGAAAGAGAGATGTATGGAGAGGGGGATGGAGAGATAGAGAGAGAGAGTGGGGTACAGAGATATAGATCAAGAGAGAAGGAGAAAGGGAGAGGGAGAAAGAGAGAGAGAAAGAGAGAGAGAGAAGGGAAAAGGGGGAGAGATGGATGGAGTTATAGGGATATTGGGGAGGGGGAGGTATGAGGAGAGAGAGATGGATGGAGTTATAGGTATATTGGGGAGGGGGGAGGTATGAGGAGAGAGAGATGGATGGAGTTATATGGATATTGGGGAGAGGGGAGGTATGAGGAGAGAGAGATGGATGGAGTTATAGGGATATTGGGGAGGGGGAGGTATGAGGAGAGAGATGGATGGAGTTATAGGGATATTGGGGAGGTATGAGGAGAGAGAGATGGATGGAGTTATAGGGATATTGGGGAGGGGGAGGTATGAGGACAGAGAGATGGATGGAGTTATAGGGATATTGGGGAGGGGGAGGTATGAGGAGAGAGAGATGGATGGAGTTATAGGGATATTGGGGAGGGGGAGGTATGAGGAGAGAGAGATGGATGGAGTTATAGGGATATTGGGGAGGGGGAGGTATGAGGAGAGAGAGATGGATGGAGTTATAGGGATATTGGGGAGGGGGAGGTATGCGGAGAGAGAGATGGATGGAGTTATAGGGATATTGGGGAGGGGGAGGTATGAGGAGAGAGAGATGGATGGAGTTATAGGGATATTGGGGAGGGGGAGGTATGAGGAGAGAGAGATGGATGGAGTTATAGGGATATTGGGGAGGGGGAGGAATGAGGAGAGAGAGCTGGACGGAGAGGGAGAGAACAGCACTGCAGGCTGATTGTGTTTCTCTCCATTCGCAACCTTGCCAACAAAAAACCTGGACAGGCTAGGACAAACACCAGGGAGGCCAGTAACTCACTCACTCTTTAGCCCTATTCGGATGGGATTCGTTTTACTGGGGGAGGTCAGGTAATGTAATTATGTGTATGAGCACAACTCAACATTTGTAATTTCATTCCCGTCCGAATCTGCCATGTCAGTAATTTTTACATGGCAGGAGAGTAACAATTCCAGACAGAATAACCTGCTGTTTTTTTGGCAAACTCCAAAGATAAATTGAATGAAGTGCTGGGTATAGCCTATATATAAAGGGCCCACATCCTCCATACTCAACTGGCAGAAAACGAACCGGATCCGGACCCATAACGGGGAGGTTATTATTCCAGCCCCAAAAACCTACAGTTTTTCGGCAAACGCCCAGGATGTACTTATCGTGTGTGTATCGACATCCCTGTGTTTTAGGGGATATTACAGAGCTGAACAGACACACAGTTTGGGTAAGAACATGGGAACAAATTGATGCTTAAAATAAAGTGCTGTGGACGTAGCCTACAGTTGAATGATCTGTTTTGTCATATATAAACTTTCCCAGTGCCTGTTTCTCTTTTAAAAGATTAAGTTGATGATATTTTGCCAATTAATTGATAAATTGCCAAAAACGTCACTTCATTCAATGTCTGCATGCGGTTTGTGTTTCTTATTGATATTATTTTGTCTTTCTTCGAACTGAAAGACAATTTTAGCCTATCCCTAGAGAAGTTGAAACATCTTCATACCTAGAACAGCCTCCCGGCTTCCATCATAACGGTACATTTTGAATGAGATTTTTTTCTAAATGTGGGCAGTTTGGTAAAACTAATCCCGTCCGAATCGCCCATGGGATAAACAGAATAAACAGACATGCTGGGGGTAATAACTACGTAACCGACATTCTATAGTAGTACTAGTCCCGTGAAAGTAGTGCTTTTACTCTTTCTCTCTCTCTCACACACACACACACACACACACACACACACACACACACACACACAGCTTGTTAATATGCATCGGTATCAATGCCAAACTGTACTGAAATAAAACCTAGAACATGAGAGGCTATAAGCCAAATCTAGAATAACTTTTCTCTTATGAGACAAAAACTTCATAACAGTTAACTTCCAGCTCAATCACCATTAGTTATGTTGACGGTGAGTGTAAGCAGGACCATTTAACAGTTTTCCAAACAATCACTGTCGACCAGTCAAGTTCAGGTGCATACGTGGATCCATTTAGAATGTAACCAGGAAATATAGTCATCCATCAAATCAAATCAAGTTTATTTGTTCACATACACATGGTTACCAGATGTTAATGCCAGTGTAGTAAAATGCTTGTGCTTCTCGTTCCGACAAGGCAGCAATATCTAGCAAGTAATCTAACAATTCCACAACAACTACCTGATAAACAAATATAAAGGGATGGAATAAGAATATGTACATATAAATAAACGGATGAGCGATGGCCGAGTGGCATAGGCAAGATGCAATAGATGGTATAAGATACAATATATACATATGAGATGAGTAATGTAAGATATGTAAACATCATTAAAGTGGCATTATTTAAAGTGACTAGTGATCCATTTATTAAAGTGGCCAGAGATTTGAGTCTGTATGTAAGCAGCAGCCTCTCTGTGTTAGTGATGGCTGTTTAACATTCTAATGGCCTTGAGATAGAAGCTGTTTTTTTAGTCTCTCGATCCCAGCTTTGACGCACCTGTACTGACCTTGCCTTCTGGGTGGAAGCGGGATGAACAGGCAGTGACTTGGGTTGTTGTTAACTTTGATGATCTTTTTGGCCTTCCTGTGACATCGGGTGCTGTAAGTGTCATGGAGGCCAGGTAGTTTGATGTTTTGTGCAGACAGCACCACCCTCTGGAGAGCCTTGCGGTTGAGGGCGGTGCAGTTGCCGTACCAGGCTGTGATACAGCCCAACAGGATGCTCTCAATTGCGCATCTGTAAAAGTTTGTCAGGGTTTTAGGTGACAAACCAAATTTCTTCAGCCTCCTGAGGTTGAAGAGGTGCTGTTGAACCTTCTTCACCACACTGTCTGTGTGGGTGGACCATTTCAGTTTGTCTGTGATGTGTACACCAAGGAACTTAAAACTTTCCACCTTCTCCACTACTGTCCTGTCATGGACGTGCTTGTGTAATCCTATATTTAGAAGTGCCCTTTTGACCTTATAACGCCGTTACTACTGTACATAAGCTAGCCTTTGTCCAAAGTGTTTAAAACATATGCGCACACGCATGCATGTCACACAAGCACATACAGCACACGCATGTCGCACGCAGGCACGTGTCAAATGTTTGTGGAAAATGTCCCTTTTATGAAGGTGTTCACTATGAAATGTTTCTTGTTTTCATTATTGCATTTGATCTGGTGTTCATCAAAAATTATTTCAGCTTTTCAGGTGAACTTATTTTTCACTGACCTTTGCATGATCTCACCAATGATTCACCGTAATTGATATGATGAGGAATTTTATTGAATAGTTTGGGGTAGGCCTCGTCTCTGACAAATCCTCCTCAGAGCCAGATGTTGATGACAGGTTAGAGTATACTGGGCAGCTGGCATCGAAACCCCCAAAGTAAATAAGTTACTCGCCAGGGAGAAGGGACACTGTGGAGCAATGGTTGGATCTAAAGATTAAAGACAAGATAAATATATGTAAAAGAGATGCTTGAGAAGAATAGAACAAAAGCGCCGTTATGCTGTAATGGAAAGTATCATATGGAATGTTTTTGGTTGAAATGAGACATCTGTGTGTATGTCTACCCAGCCACGCATGCCATAAGAGATATGCATGATAAACATGAAACGCTAACTGAGCATTTGACACAACAGCGCACATTGAAATGCGGGAAACATGGGCACCTGCCCAAGTCCCGGCCAAATGCTGACCTGTCACGTGCCTCGCATTGTTACGCTGATTTATTTAGAAGAAATGTTACATAGCACCCAAACGCACATGCTGTAATGGGATTTGTCAAATTTGAGATGTTTGCTGCTTCGAACCCAGTCTTGCATGCAGTAAACAAGCCAAAAGCCGGGTGTAAAATGAATGACCGCCACATTCATGAATATCATTGGAAACCAAATAAATCTGCTAATGATAGCTATGGTAAGGAGAAATTGCTGAGAAGAGGTCAAATAGATTGGGCCAAACAAGTGAGGTGTAGCAGAGCAAAGCCTAGTTGCTGGAGAGTGATGGTGGAATTATACAGTTGAAGTTGGAAGTTTTACATACACTTTTAGCCAAATACATTTAAACTCAGTTTTTCACAATTCCTGACATTTGATCCTAGTAAAAATGACTCGTCTTAGGTCAGCTAGGATCACAACTTTATTTTGAGAAGGTGAAATGACAGAATAATACTAGAGAGAATTATTTATTTCAGATTTTATTTCTGTCATCACATTCCCAGTGGGTCAGCTGTTTACATACACTCAATTAGTATTTGGTAGCATTGCTTTTAAATTGTTCAACTTGGGTTAAACGTTTTGGGTAGCTTTCCACAAGCTTCCCACAATAAGTTGGGTGAATTTTGGCCCATTCCTCCTGTCAGAGCTAGTGTAACTGAGTCAGGTTGGTAGGCCTCCTTGCTCGCACACGCTTTTTCAGTTCTACCCACACATTTTCTATAGGATTGAGGTCAGGGCTTTGTGATGGCCACTCCAATACCTTGACTTTGTTGTCCTTAAGCCATTTTGCCACAACTTTGGAAGTATGCTTGGGGTAATTGTCCGTTTGGAAGACCCATTTGCAAACAAGCTTTAACTTCCTGACTGATGTCTTGAGATGTTGCTTCAATATACAGTGCCTTGCGAAAGTATTTGGCCCCCTTGAACTTTGCGACCTTTTGCCACATTTCAGGCTTCAAACATAAAGATATAAAACTGTATTTTTTTGTGAAGAATCAACAACGAGTGGGACACAATCATGAAGTGGAACGACATTTATTGGATATTTTAAACTTTTTTAACAAATCAAAAACTGAAAAATTGGGCGTGCAAAATTATTCAGCCCCCTTAAGTTAATACTTTGTAGCGCCACCTTTTGCTGCGATTACAGCTGTAAGTCGCTTGGGGTATGTCTCTATCAGTTTTGCACATCGAGAGACTGAAACAACACTTGTTGTTGATTCTTCACAAAAAAATACAGTTTTATATCTTTATGTTTGAAGCCTGAAACGTGGCAAAAGGTCGCAAAGTTCAAGGGGGCCGAATACTTTCGCAAGGCACTGTATCCACATAACTTTTCATCCTCATAATGTTCATTGTGAACATTTACATTTACATTTAAGTCATTTAGCAGACGCTCTTATCCAGAGCGACTTACAAATTGGTGATGCTGTGAAGTGCACCAGTCCCTCCTGCAGCAAAGCACCCCCACAACATGATGCTGCCACTCCCGTGCCTCATGGTTGGGATGGTGTTCTTCGGCTTGCAAGCCTCCCCCTTTTTCCTCCAAACATAACAATGGTCATTATGGCCAAACAGTTCTATTTGTGTTTCATCAGACCAGAGGACATTTCTCCAAAAAGTGTGATCTTTGTCCCCATGTGCAGTTGCAAACCGTAGTGTTTTGGAGCAGTGGCTTATTCCTTGCTGAGCGGCCTTTCAGGTTTTTTCGATATAGGACTCGTTTTTACTGTGGATATAGATACTTTTGTACCTGTTTCCTCCAGCATCTTCACAGGGTCCTTGCTGTTGTTCTGGGATTGATTTGCTCTTTTCGCACCAAAGTACGTTCATCTCTAGGAGACAGAACACATCTCCTTCTTGAGCGGTATGATGGCTGCTTGTTTATATGTTGTTTATACTTGCATACTATTGTTTGTACAGATGAATGTGGTACCTTCAGGTATTTGGAAAATGCTCCCAAGGATGAACCAGACTTGTGGAGGTCTACAATTATTTTTCTGGGATCTTGGCTGATTTCTTTTAATTTCTCCATGATGTCATGCAAAGAGGTACTGAGTTTGAATGTAGGCCTTGAAATAAATCCACAGGTACAACTCCAATTGACTCAAATGATGTCAATTAGCCTATCAGAAGCTTCTAAAGCCATGGCATCATTTTCTGGAATTTTCCAAGCTGTTTAAAGGCACAGTCAACTTAGTGTATGTAAACCTCTGACACACTGGAATTGTGATACAGTGAATTATAAGTGAAATAATCTCTCTGTAAACAGTTGTTGGAAAAATGACTTGTGTCATGCACAAAGTAGATGTCCTATCCGACATGCCAAAACTATAGTTTGTTAACAAGAAATGTGTGTATAGTGGTTGAAAAACAAGTTTTAATGACTGCAACCTAAGTGTATGTAAACTTCTGACTTCAACTGTTCTAAATGTAGCTGTGGTGGTTACTGCTTCAGTTCTGAAATGTAAGACCAGTGTAGCATAGAGAGGAAAGATAGACCCTTTGTATAACTTAAGAAAAGAGAGGAGTGAAACAGAGATTTGAGTCGGATGGATGAAAAGAGAATGAATGATGAGGAGCAGAGCAGAGCGGGGTCAAGCGTGAATAAATATAAGCATAAAGCAAGAGAAAGGATAAGTGAAAGTGCCAGCTATTATGATAGTTACCGCAGGAACCCAATTTAGAATGCTTAGGAGTGAGGCTAGTGTCGCGACGTACCCTTTTTGGGTGAGGATCATAGCCCTCACTCTCTCTCTCTCTTTCTCTCCCACCACAGGTTTATGACGGTCATAAATACCTAAAACTCTTTACCCCACTCAGCCAAAATAAAGGTTGAGACTCCCTTTGTTACCACAGAGAAAGACTTTGCGGCACGGTAACATCAAAAGGGTGAGTAATTTAAAAGTATTTCTGTATTCCAAGCTGTTGGAGTGGTCCGTGGACACTTAAGGAACAGTCATGTCGAGTTTGTTTCATTTGATGAAATGTGATGTTAGCCTTCTGAATGAGAATATGGGTTTTCATATAAAGTTTTAACTAGTCAGGGACCACACTCCTTGACCACAGACATTTACATCGGCGTCATGGAACGCCCACCTTTTTACTAAAAGTATAAAATCCACTTCAGACAAAATTTACATTAGACCAAAACATGTCTGGTGAGGATGGTGTGTGAAGTGGTTTAAACTACATCTCTACAAAAAGACAAGACCAGAGAATGACTTATCCACTATTACAACCTACAACTACGACAGACTTTGATCTCTGGTGGACAAACCAGAGGCTGTCTGTCGACTGACTATCCAGCAGACGGCGATCGCAGAGAGAGACAACAAAGGCTTACACTCAAAATATGCAAATTGTAATTTCTTTTCGAATGAGCGGTTGTTCATGTTCAAAGAATAAGCATTTCTATGAGTGTATTGAATGTACAGGGTTACACTTTGAGTTTCCCGCTCTTGAGCAGTCCCCACCCCTTTCCTTTGTCTACCAAGCCTTCATATCGGCTTAGCAAACTTAGTACCCAATGTATAACAATTGTGTGTGTGTGTGATTATGTAATTCTGTGATTGATTAGTTAGTTAGTAAATAAATAATAAAGCCAATTGTTTTTATAGCTGATTCAAGATTTATGTTAGGGTTCGAACAGATATCCAGGGATTTGCGACTTTCAGGTATGAGACTGATGAGGTAACAATACATTAATAGAAGACTGTAATTGAAACTCTATAAACAACATTTTCCCGTGGTGCCCTGACTTCCTAGGTAATTACAATACTGTTATTTGTTTAATTACGGAATAATTACACATAGAGAATTGATTTGATAATATAATAGTCTTCACATTTAATGATAGTGAACGCGACGACACTAGTGATTAAGGTAAAACGACCAGATCAGAAACTCTAAATCACATGAAGGAAATGAATGATAGGAGTTGTGAACGCCATGGGAGGAACCAGTAAGAAGAATACCTCGCAAAGATATCAAGCGGAGGGAACTGCCTTGTCTGAGGCTGCGAGCACATACTGAAAAATGGGAAGTATCAAGTAGGTTAGGGTAGAGATTAAAATTGTTGTGTTGCGATGAACAGTCGTTCTGATTGGATATGAATGGGAAAAGATGGCACGAGACGAGATGACACAACTAGACATAGTAGTGCCTGACTATTGTGATTCAGTTACATGCTGAACCTAGACCTATGAGTGAGGCCCACTACAGATTGACCAATTATCTGTAACATTAAACTGATGAACTGTGGACTACTAGCCTAAAAATTCCCCCAAAAGTACACAGATGGGAAGCGTACGCAGCAGACCTGTAATCAGAGCCAACTATCTAACCTATAATGATATCTGAAATCAGGCGCCATTGCAACATGACCATAGAAACTGTGGGACCAGACGTAAAAAAAAGAAGCACTTGAGTAAATTAGTTATGAAAAACTGTTTTAGTCAAACCGGTTCAGATGAACCTAGCATTCTAGCAGTAAAGGAAAGAGCATGGTAAACCCATTGCTAGGTGACCTTAATTTGCAACCAGAAGGTGGTGGCTATGCGACCAAACCGTTGTTAGTAGGGTAGGACGTTTGAAGCTTGGATAAAGAAGCATTTCCCGGATCGGTTTGGCAAGGTGTCACCCATTCTTAAGAGACTGAAGCTCCACCTGTAACAAGTACAAATTGTTAGAATGATGACAAAACCATGAAAATGCATTAATAAGCTATGGGCAACCTAATTGAAGCTGAAAGTCACAGTTCTTGATTGATATATGTTACCTGTTTCAGGAAGCCTGGCATATGTCGCACGTCACTACTTCACAGGAGAGGCATTTGAACATACATATTTTTTTAAATTAAAATGGAATATGTGAACTTTCATGTGCCTTATTAATAACAAACTTGTATGCCGTCTGTAAATACAAATAAAATAGTTAAATTACGAGCCTAGTTGGAAAGATAGGAACCTTCTCGCTAGCCATGATTGGCTGAGATAATGGATGGGCTGGACATGCCAAGAGTTGAGTATTGGTCTGCCATGTAGCTTGCTTCTGTCTGTAATGTGAGCTGCTCAGTATGTGTAGATAATCCTTACTACCGCGGCTTTTTTGAAAGATATAACATTCGCCATGGAGAACTGCAAAAGAGTTGCTACTGCTCACAACAACATTGCTGCACTGAATTTAGCAGGCGCGCTCGACAAAGATCAGTGAGAAAAAGTTGTGATGGACTACTTTCTGCACACGGTCAGTGTGAACCGGAGTGACTTCACACAACGCGATACATTTTTAAAAAATTTAAATTTGACCTTTATTTAACCAGGCAAGTCAGTTAAGAACAAATTCTTATTTTCAATGACGGCCTAGGAACAGTGGGTAAACTGCCAGTTCAGGGGCAGAACGACAGATTTGTACCTTGTCAGCTCGGGGGTTTGAACTTGCAACCTTCCGATTACTAGTCCAATGTTCTAACCACATAGTTAAAGGGGTTACAGTCTGCCATGTATCCATGTACACTGCCGTTCAAAAGTTTGGGGTCACTTAGAAATGTCCTTGTTTTTGAAAGAAAAGCACATTTTTTGCCCATTAAAATAATCAATAAATAAATAATTTGATCAGAAATATAGTGTAGACATTGTTAATTCTGATTTATATACATTTCCATAGAAATGTTTAATTGTAATTAATCACATTGCTTCTAATTACTGCTTTTGTGTCTTTTTAAAATTATAACCGGTTTAAAATGTATTCATTTTGTGAGAGCTGCGAGATATTCAGACTCCTTGACTTTTTCCACATTTCGTTACGTTAGTCTTATTCTAAAATGGATTAAATACAAAAGTAATCCCCATCAAGCTACACAGAATACCCCATAATGACAAAGCAAAAACGTTTTTTTATGTTAAAAATAAAACACAGAAATACCCAATCGTGGGAGAAAGGCCTTGGTCAGGGAAGTGACTAAGATCCCGATGGTCACTCTGACCGAGCTCCAGAGTTCCTCTGTGGAGATGGGAGAACCTTCCAGAAGGACAACCATGTCTGCAGCTCTACACCAATCAGGCCTTTATGGTAGAGTGGCCAGACGGAAGACTCTCCTCAGTAAAAGGCACATAACAGCCCACTTGGAGTTTGCCAAAAGGCACCTAAAAATTCTCAGACCATGAGAAACAAGATGCTCTGGTCTGATGAAACCAAGATTGAACTCTTTGGCCTGAATGCCAAGCGTCACGTCTGGTGGAATCCTGGCGACATCCCTACGGTGAAGCATGGTGGTGGCAGCATCATGCTGTGGGGATGTTTTTCAGCGGCGAGGACTTGGGAGACTATTCAGGTGTGAGGAAAAGATGAATGGAGGAAAGTACAGAGAGATCCTTGATGAAAACCTGCTCCAAAGTGCTCAGGATCTCAGACTAAGATGAAGGTTCATCTTCCAACAGCACAACAACCCTAAGCACACAGCCAAGACAACGCAGGAGTGGCTTCGGGACAAGTCTCTGAATGTCCTTGAGTGGGCCAGCCAGAGCCCAGAATTGAACACGACCGAACATCTCTGGAGAGACCTGAAAATAGCTGTGCAGAGACACTCCCCATCCAACCTGACAGAGCTTGAGAGGATCTGCAGAGAAGAATGGGAGAAACTTGCCAAATACAGATGTGCCAAGCTTGTTACATCATACCCAAGAATAATCGAGGCTGTAATTGTTGCCAGGGGTTCTTCAACAAAGTACTGAGTTTTTTTATTTTTATTTTTATTTATTTCACCTTTATTTAACCAGGTAGGCTAGTTGAGAACAAGTTCTCATTTGCAACTGCGACCTGGCCAAGATAAAGCATAGCAGTGTGAACAGACAACACAGAGTTACACATGGAGTAAACAAGTCATGGAGTAAAGGGTCATGTAATATTTTTGCGTTGTCATTATGGGTTTTTGTGTGTATATTGATGAGAAAAAAACGAATCCATTTTGGAATAAGGCTGTAACGTAACAAAATGTGTAAAAAATCTAGGGGTCTGAATACTTTCCCAAATGCACTGTAAGTACTATCCTTAATTTGAGTTTAACCTATAGTTGTTGACACTCTTCAGTAAGTAAAATATTGTTCAGAAATTGTATTCCCTCTTTACCTTATGTTTATGGGCTTTTTCTAAGATGATAATTGATTTAATTCTGATTTCTAAATCAGATTGAACTTTTGCAGAGTATTAGATTATCATTCCCTTACTGTATGCCTTTCCTCTGTCCTCTGTCTACATTTGTCATGGTAAAGATTTAAAAAATGTGTTTACATACAGTATATAATAACATAACGCTCTTGTTCATTCTTCAAATTCTGTCGCTAAATGTATTTTCTATTGGTGTAATTAAGCATGATACCAGAGAATGGTTCGATATCACTATATCATGTATTTTTGAATCCAGGAAACTATTTAGAACACTTTTGGAAATAAAAATGTATTAAATTCTTGAATAGCTTTTCTTACTTTGAGAACAAAAATTAAAATAATAGTATTTTGTATTTGGGAATATTAATCTCCAGGTGTCCTGTAAATTATTTACAGAGATTAAATTTTTCAGCCTTCAGAGGCTCCCCCCCAAGCCAAGCTTGTCCTACCCTCCCATCCTTACCCACCCTTGCCACCCCCAAGCCAAGCTTTTCACCACCTCTACTCCTTGCCCTTCTTTACTCACTCTTGCCAGTTTATCCCAAACTGTCTTTTCCCCCTCCCTTCTTCTCATACATCTGCACCCCTCCATACAACCCCCTCCCTCACTCTCCCATTCATACTCACATCCATATAACCATTATTGACAATTATTGACTTACATGCTCTAAATCCTCTTTTATATTCTCCTTTCAGTCTATGTATCTCATTGGCATCGGCTAATTATTTGGTTACTTCCTAGAGAAAAAAGGATACTTGGGGACAATAGAGTCGAAATTGTAATGGGCGGAGGAATATTGTTTCAATTTACGATAAGCTGGTCTTGGGTATCACTGTATGTAGCCTAGTGTGCTTGTTTATTTTCTTTGCTTCTGTCAATCCTCAGGGAGGACTGGGCTCTCTTTTAACTGGAAAATATTCCTGAACCCTGTTCATGGCTTCATCTGCGCTTGTGAACTTCATTCTCTGTGTTCCCTTCCATACCCATAGTACTGCTGGGAATCGGAGTTGAGCCTTGATCCTGTTTTCCTCAAGTGACTGTCTGATTGGAATTGATTGCTGGCATTTTTTCTGCCGTCTAGCAGATCGGTCCTCGATTAATCGAATGCCCTGGCCCTGGCCCCGAATGGACAAAAAAAGTGATTTTCTTTCAAAAACAAGCACATTTCTAAGTGACCCCAAACTTTTGAATGGTAGTGTATACGGTTAGTAGCCTAGCTACATTTTCAGATATTATACATTTCTAATTTTGTCAGAAAGTTGTTTTTATTGCAAATTAAAGTGTTTTGTTAGCTAGCTAGCGAATTTTAGCTTACTGGTTCGATAGTTAACATTACGTGTATGATCTGTGTGGTTATATTATTCGTATCTCAGAATTCCATTTGCATTGCTAGTTATAGCCTAATATTAGCTAGCTAGCTAACTAACATTGAACCTAGTTGGTTAGCTTTAGCTACCTGCAGATTCCTACTACAGTATTTCATGCATGGTGGCTAGCTATGACAATCAGTTTGTATTGCTTTATGCATGGGTTGCTATTATGGTTCATTGTTTAGCTAGCTAGCGCAATGTATAAACAAAAGATTTGACTTCTCCAGATGATTACATGACCCATCAAGTTAGCCAGGTGTGTCTGGGGGTGATTACGGCGATCTATTGTATATCATGAACACGTGTAAGTGTCTAGACTATAGTGACCCATCCACTTAGCTAGATGTGGCTGGGGGGGTGGTTATAGCATTTCTTTCACATGACCCATACATGTTGACATGTGTGTCTGGTAGGGGTGTGCCGACATGGCCATATTCGTATTCGTAATCATATTCGTAAATTGACAGTTGTTAGTTGGATTGGATGATACTTAGTTGTGCACCGGGGCCTCCAACTCCTCTTTCTATTCTGGTTAGGGCCAGTTTGCGCTGTTCTGTGAAGGGAGTAGTACACAGCGTTGTACGAGATCTTCAGTTTCTTGGCAATTTATCGCATGGAATAGCCTTCATTTCTCAGAACAAGAATAGACTGATGAGTATCAGAAGAAAGTTTTTTGTTTCTGGCCATTTTGAGCCTGTAATCGAACCCACAAATGCTGATGCGCTAGATACTCAACTAGTCTCAAGGCCCGTTTTCTTGCTTCTTTAATCAGCATAACAGTTTTCAGCTGTGCTAACATAATGGCAAAGGGTTTTCTAATGATCAATTAGCCTTTTAAAATAATAAACTTGGATTAGCTAACGCAATGTGCTATTGGAACACAGGAGTGATTGTTGCTGATAATGGGCCTCTGTACACCTATGTAGATATTCCATAAAAACATCTGACGTTTCCAGCTACGATAGTCATTTACAACATAAAAAAAACTCTTAAGGATCCACCCCTTTATATCAATTTTCACCTAAAATGACATACCCAAATCTAATTGCCTGTAGCCCAGGCCCTGAAGCAAGGATATGCATATTCTTGGTACCATTTGAAAGAAAACCCTTTGAAAGGCCATTATGTATTATTCCAGCCCAGGTGAATTTTGTTTTTGGCCACTAGATGGCAGTAGGGTACGTGCAAAGTTTTAGACTGATCTAATGAACCATTGCATTTCTGTTCAAATTGTTGTATCAAGACTGCCCAAATGGGCCTCATTTTTTTATTAATAACTTTTCATGTTCAAAATTGTGAACTCTCCTCAAACAATAGCATGGTATTAGTTCACTGTAATAGCTACTCTAAATTGGAAAGTGCAGTTAGATTAACACGAATTTAAGCTTTCTGCAAACATCAGATATGTCTATGTCCTGGGAAATTTCCTTGTTACTTACAACCTCATGCTAATCGCATTAGCCTACGTTAGCTCAACCGTCAAGTGGAAGGGACACTGATCCTGAAGTCGGACGGCCTTCATAGACTCACTATTAACCAGTCTTCATAGACTCAACACTCAAGCAACTGCAGTTTCAGCAGAAATAATCATTTAAAAACAGAGATCCGCCAATAAGAAATATTAGATACTGTTGAAACAGTCGCACGGAGAAAAGCACGAGGAATGCATGGCTTTACCATATAATTATATTTCAACATTTTGGGACAAAGTAGCCCCCTTATTTACACTCATGCCAATTAATTCAGTACTTCCTAGTTCCATGTATCATCGTTCCGCTAGTTTTTTGTTGTTGAGGTCATTGGATTTTCCAATGCTTTTCTATGGGGAAGCCAAATTATTAGTGTCACTCAGGTGGACTCTAGTCTTTTGGTGCGTGTGAATGAGAGCGCGCTCCGTGTTGTTTTTCTCCGGTATTGGAAACAGTTTATTCCGTCTTAAATTTGATTGATTTATTTACATTTTAGGGTACCTGCGGTTGGATTAGAAACATTGTTTGAAATGTTTGGACCAAGTTTACAGGTAACTTATTAGATCCTTTGTAGGCATGATGGGCGAGTTGGAACCAGTGTATTTCTGAATCAGACACGCCAAATAAACAGACATTTTTGGGATATAAAGAAGGACTTTATCGAACAAAACGACCATTCATTGTTTAACTGAGGCCTTTGGAATTGCAAAACGATGAAGATCTTCAAAGGTAAGCGATCTGACGTTCGTGATGCATCTGTTTGGTTGGAAAATGTTTTTCATGCTTTTGTATGCGGGACGCTGTCCTCAGATAATCGCATGGTATGCTTTCGCCGTAAAGACTTTTTGAAATCTGACAAAGCGGCTGGATTAACAAGAAATTTGTCTTTAAGCCGATGTATAACACTTGTATTTTTTATGAATTTTTATTTGGACTATTTCTGTATTTTTGAATTTGGCGCTCTGCAATTTCACCGGATGTTGTCGACGTGTGTCGCTAGCACAACTCCTACACCAGAAAGGTTAACTGAACTACTCAAGATTCTATCCACGGAAATACCCAAATTAGGCCTACCAAAAGATTCACGGACTTTGTTGAAAACAAAACCAGTGATGGAAACTAAAGAAGTCTCTGGGGGAACTTATTTGCACGCTGGCATTAACATGGTGTGCTGTCCCATCTTACAACATCTGTTCATACAAGGTTGTCTGAGTCAGTGTCACTCCAAATCAATATTGATGGCCTTCCTCTATACAAGAGCTCAAATGCTCAATTCTGGCCTATTTTAGGGCTAGTAGAAAACTACAAAGGCGTGGTCCAGACAAACAAGTCACCATTTGTCATTGGGATGTTCTTTGGGGAGAAGAAACCAACCAGTCTTGATTTCTTGCATGACTTTGTTGAGGAAATGCAGCAGCTGGAAACTGAAGGTGTTTTGTTTTAGACAGAAGTCCAAATGTTTAAACACCAGCAAGGGGCCTTTTTCAGAAATGCAGAAGGTTACAATGGCTGTGACAAATGCCGTCAAAAAGCGAGTCTACTACCTGAATCATATGACATTCCCAGAAACAACAGCCTCTCTGAGATCCAACCATGACACTTTTGATGATTTGATTGATGACTCAATACAGTGGGACAACACCTTTAGGATCATTGTAAATTGGTTTGTTGACACCGTTTCCTCTTGACTACATGCACCTGGGATGTTTGGGAGTTACCCGGAAACTGATAGCTATGGCAGAAAGGCCCACTGAAAACATGTTTAGGTCCAGCTGGATCTTCACAGCTGACTGTCCTCACACTCCATCAGAAATCAACAGAAAACCCAGATCACTGAATGAGGCTGACTGTTGGAAGGCAATTGAGTTCCATAAATTCCTCTTGTAAACTGGGCCTGTCTGTTTTAAAAGGGAATAATCTAAAGGCGATGTATGAAACCTTCATGTTTCTTGCCGTGGCCATCTTCCTAAGTGTATCCTTGTGTGCATACCACACAGACGATGCCGTAAACCTCCTGGTTTTGTTTGTAGACCAATGCAGCTGCCTGTATGGGAAGGAAAACATAACATATAACATGTATTGCCTCACCCATCTCAGCCATGAAGCACGAGCATTTGGTGTTCTTGACAATATCTCTTCTTTCCCCTTCGAGAATGTCCTTGGCCAGTTAAAAAAGAATGCTTAGAAAACCAAACAAGCCTTTTAGAGCAGGTTATACGGAGGCTGTCAGAATGAGAGGCCATGAGAGCAACGCAGTCAGATGCAGAGAAAACAATACAAAGGCAGCATGCCAATGGACTCATCCCAAATGGTCAAACAGTGAAGGAGCAGTATTTAAAAAATGCAGTTTACCCCCTTCTCCGTGCATATGTCCACTGGGAATAACTGTGTCCAGTTGAGGAACAAGGTTGTCTGAGTGCAAAACCTGCTGGTGGAGGAACATGGATACACTTTGATTGTGTACAAAACATTTAGGAACAAGACAGACTTTTTTTGCATATCCCCTGCCATAATCACTGCTTGATATTTTTCATCTCTCTGGATTGAAGGATGAACTTCTTTTCACTCAAGCCACAGATGTGCTACAGAAGTTTGTTCTACTCCCGTGCAAAGAGGGCTTTGCTGGGATACCATCAGGGTACCATCTGTTTTCCCGTTATCTCTTTTCAAGTTAATTAAATTGTCAGTAAAAGACATTACAGAAAATGTATTATTTACTTGAAGGGACTTTCTGTGTGTTAACCCTCGCAAGGCTGCAGGCCCAGACGGCATCCCCAGCTGTGTCCTCAGAGCATGCGCAGACCAGCTGGCTGGTGTGTTTACGGACAATATTCAATCCATCCTTATCCCAGTCTGCTGTTCCCACATGCTTCAAGAGGGCCACCATTGTCCCTGTTCCCAAGAAAGCTATGGTAACTGAGCTAAACGACTACCGCCCCGTAGCACTCACTTCCGTCATCATGAAGTGCTTTGAGAGACTAGTCAAGGACCATATCACCCTACCTGACACCCTAGACCCACTCCAATTTTCTTACCGCCCAAATAGGTCCACAGACGACGCAATCGCAACCACACTGCACACTGCCATAACCCCCTAACCCATCTGGACAAGAGGAATACCTATGTGAGAATGCTGTTCATCGAATTCAGCTCAGCATTTAACACCATAGTACCCTCCAAACTCATCACCAAGCTCGAGACCCTGGGTCTCGACCCCACCCTGTGCAACTGGGTACTGGACTTCCTGACGGGCTGCCCCAGGTGGTGAGGGTAGGTAACAACATCTCCACCCCGCTGATCCTCAACACTGGGGCCCCTCAAAGGTGCGTTCTGAGCCCTCTGCTGTACTCCCTGTTCACCCACGACTGCGTGGCCATGCACACCACCAACTCAATCATCAAGTTTGCGGACGACACTACAGTGGTAGGCTTGATGACCAACAACGACGAGACGGCCTACAGGGAGGACATGAGGGCCCTCAGAGTGTGTTCTCAGGAAAATAACCTCACACTCAACGTCAACAAAACAAAGGAGATGATTGTGGACTTCAGGAAACAGCAGAGGGAGCACCCCCCTACCCACATCGACGGGACAGTAGTGGAGAGGGTAGTACGCTTTAAGTTCCTCGGCGTACACATCACAGACAAACTGAATTGGTCCACCCACACAGACAGTGTTGTGAAGAAGGCACAGCAGCACCTCTTCAACCTCAGGAGGCTGAAGAAATTCGGCTTGTCACCAAAAGCACTCACAAACTTCTACAGATGCACAATCGAGAGCATCCTGTCAGGCTGTATCACCACCTGGTACGGCAACTGCTCCACCCACAAACGTAAGGCTCTCCAGAGGGTAGTGAGGTCTGCACAACGCATCACCGGGTGCAAACTACCTGCCCTCCAGGACACCTACACCACCCGATGTCACAGGAAGGCCATAAAGATCATCAAGGACAACAACCACCCGAGCCACTGCATGTTCACCCCGCTATCATCCAGAAGGCGAGCTCAGTACAGGTGCATCAAAGCAGGGACCGAGAGACTGAAAAACAGCTTCTATCTCAAGGACATCCGACTGTTAAACAGCCACCACTATCATTGAGTGGCTGCTGCCAACACACTGACTCAACTCCAGCCACTTTAATAATGGAAATTGATGGAAATTGATGGAAAAATATATCACTAGCCACTTTAAAGAATGCTACTTAATATAATGTTTACATACCCTACATTACTCATCTCATATGTATATACTGTACTCGATACCATCTACTGCATCTTGCCTATGTCGTTCTGTACCATCACTCATTCATATATCTTTATGTACATATACTTTATCCCTTTACACTTGTGTGTATAAGGTAGTAGTTTTGGAATTGTTAGGTTAGATTACTCGTTGGTTATTACTGCATTGTCAGAACTAGAAGCACAAGCATTTCGCTACACTCTCATTAACATCTGCTAACCATGTGTATGTGACAAATACATTTGATTTCATTTCATTTAAACTCCTACAATTAGATGTTACTATTGTGAAATGTTTGAGTAAACTAATCTAATTGAGTACCCATATTTGCTTGTGTTCACAATACCATGTTTGCTGTGGTTCATTTCCCCAACGAAGATGACCGTTTAGCTGTCATCTCAAAAAACCTGGTGCACCAAGGACATATGTTATTGGCCTCCATACAAGAGCCAAGAGAGGTTAAGGAAGGTAGTGATGTTGCACGAACAGCCGGACATTGACACATGGGAGGTATATTCAACTGAATTACTGAAGACAAAGAGTGAGTACTTTAACTATTAAGATACTAAATGACTCATTTGCAGACATTTACAGATGAACTGATAAGCTCCTGTTTCATGATGTTTTCAGATTCATATGAAAAAGCCCAGGAGTGCCTGGTTCGGGCAGAAAAAGGATAAAGCCTGGAAACAGAGCCAGAATCTCCCCAAGGAAAGAGAACGTAAGATTTAGTGTTTGAAATAAAAGGAATCTAAACACTACACTCCTACTCTGAAAACTTCATGCTTGCTGTCATTCCCAGGCAAAATCCTAAATTTGATCAAACCGACAGAGGAGTCTGACGCTGATCATAACCAGCACCCACCAGCGCCAAAGACCACCAAGTTCACCCCAAAAAGGGTTGATTCCAAACACACACAAAAAAGTACATGCAAGATTTAATTTCTTGGCAATAAATTATTCAATCAAAGTATAAGTCTAATTTTCACTACCTGCATTTCATTTGCACAGTTTGCAACAGTATCTTCTAGACCCTCTGTTGCTCTCTGCTGGGGGTAAGTGCCTCTTATGTACTGAATGTGATGAAGTATATCACAAAACATTATGCTTAAGAACTAATAGTGTTTTTGAAGGAATGCTGACATAGTTTGGCTGTGAACTCAGCTGTATAGGACACATAACTATGTTTAACTTTGATCTGAACAGGTCCTCAGTCCTCTTCGTCACAGGGGCCAGCTGCTCACCAGTCTGAAGGTACCCGATCTTGCCCATCATATTATTTGAGGTGTAAAAGGAGTTCATCTTTAAAAAAAAACACACACATCTTCTGTCAGCAAGTTACCACGGGTGTGTTTCACTATAATTTTTGCTTTCATTCAGCGATTATGAACACAGACCATTTGTTAGATTTAATTCAAAACATTTTTTTACAAGTAGGATATAGAAAAAATGGAGAAATGTGACAGAAAATGGAACGTTAATGGAACGTTTTCATTACTTTTGCTAGCAGGTAGTCGAAAGCAAATCTTCGCAATCAAAATGTTGTCCAACTGCGAACGTTTACAGCTAGCTAGCCATGAACAAACTTGTCTTGTTCACTTGTGAAACAGATCGGTTGACTGATTGCATGTGCTTCATTCCTCCAGCAGTAGCTAACTTCCAAGTCGCTATTTTAACGCTAGTATTGCTACTACATACGGACAGTTACAGTTTGTGGGAAGCATTGTTGCAAAGGGGTCTTCCCTTTGCCCTTGCGAAAGTGGTTTCCCTTTGGGAATATCTAGCCAAGTCACTGAATCTGGATACTTTTCTGGACACTTTTCCCTAGTTGAGATGTGAGATGTGGGCGCTACTTACTTGAACTGAAATTCTACATTTGTGTACTTTGCTCAATGTGTAACGGAATCATCAAGACCCTGTTCCCGTGCCTCTTCGTCAGAAGATTTTCTGGCAGCAGTCCACGGTAATTTAAAATATTCCAGTGTACACTTGTTAATGCATACAGTCTATTAGAAAAGTCTGGCTACTACAAGCAGCAATTCTGTATACGTTTAAATAAAAATAATAATTCTTATTAGCTGCATTCTTAGGTAGTTACAGTGGGGCAAAAAAGTATTTAGTCAGACACCAATTGTGCAAGTTCTCCCACTTAAAAAGATGAGAGAGGCCTGTAATTTTTATCATAGGTAGAGAAGAGACGAAGCGCCGGTGAAGAGCCGCACTGGAGGTCAGGAGCGCTGAGCCGGCACCATCCGTCCTGGCTGGATGCCCACTCTAGCCCGTCCAATGCGGGGAGCTGGAATGTAGCGCACCGGGCTATGAACGCACACTGGAGACACCGTGCGCTTCACCGCATAACATGGTGCCTGACCAGTATCACGCTCCCCACAGTAAGCAGGGGGAGTTGGCTCAGGTCTAAACCCTGACTCTGCCAATCTCCCTGTGTGCGCCCCCCCAAATTTGTTTTGGAGCTGGCTCCCGGTCTTCCTTGCCAGCTGTGACCCCTTGTAATCCTTGCCGTTCTGCTCTAGCTGCTTCTATCTCCTCCCTTGGACGGTGATACTCTCCGGCCTGCACCCAGGGACCCTTGCCTTCCAGTATCTCCTCCCATGTCCACTCCTCCAGAAAACGCTGCTTGGTCTTTTTGTGGTGGGATCTTCTGTAACGTGCGTTGTTTGAAGGACACCAAGGCGCAGTGTAATTTGTGGTCATCATATTTATTAAATGAGAACCAGCAACAAAATAACAAAGTGAAACCAAAACGAATGTACTGTTCCGTAGGCTACAAGAGCTGTACAAAAACAAGATCCCACAACATAGGTGAGAAAAAAGGCTACCTAAGTATGATTCCCAATCAGAGACAACGATAGACAGCTGCCTCTGATTGAGAACCACCCTCGGCCAAACACAAATAAATACAAAACATAGAATGCCCACGCCGGGGTAAACACCCTGACCTCACCAAATAGTGAAATAAAACGTCTCTCTAAGGTCAGGGCATGACACAGACTGCTGACCTAATGTGTGTAATCCGTCTCCAGGAGACCAGGACAGTAAACTCAGTGACTAATCATAATCTCTATTCCATCCCTCTCTCTTTACCCCACTCTGTCACTCGCCTTCCCCACCAGGGAACTCTTATATTCTCTTTGTAAAATCAAATCACATTTTATTTGTCACATGCGCCGAATACAACAAGTAGACCTTACCGTGAAATGCTTACTTACAAGCCCTTGACCAACTATGCAGTTCAATAAATAGAAAATATTTACTAAATAAATTAAAGTAAAAAAATATATATATAATCGAAAAATAACACAAGAAAATTACAAAACAATAACGAGGCTATATATAGGAGGTACCGGTACCGAGTCAATGTGCAGGGGTACAAGTTAGCCAAGAAAATTTGTAAAGTGACTATCCATAGATAATGAACCGCAAGTAGCAAGCAGTGGTAAGCAGTGTGGGGGGTGGTCAATGTAAGTAAGTGCCCCCTCAGTTCATAGTCAAATTAAATTTTACTCAGGTCTGTGAGCAGGCATTCTTTCATGAACGTTATGCATGCAACTGGGATATGATTGCACTTATTCTAGTCACCAAAGAGGCATTCTCCTATTTTTATTGCATGTTTTCCACTATCTGTGATAAACACGCCCCTCTCAAAAAGTACCAGGTAAGAAGTAGACAATCCCTGGTTTACAGGGCAATTATTTGATTTGATTCATAAACTAAATGCGCAATGGGTCAAAGCCAGAAAGGGTAATTCCCAGGCTAAATGGCAGCTATTCAGGGCACTGAGAGCACTGAGAAATAAGTGCACCTTGTTAAATACAGAAATGCAAATCCAGCTACTATTACGAATCTACCAAGGCAAACCTCAATAACCCCACGAAATTACGGCAACCATTAAATCCATCAATGCTAACACAAGCTCCTCTGGTCTTCCACTAAAATTGACCTCATATTCATTGGATGTAACTGACAAGAATAAACTGCTTGACATGTTTAATGGGCATTTTGATAAAGCTGGGCATTTATTTTATCATGAACTCCTTCTTAACATCTCGGTTGAGACTGTGAATGAAACTGCCACATGCCGGCCTATGGTTAATCTATTTCATTTTACAGAGATTGAGCGTTCAGAAGTTGTAAAGGCGCTCAAATCTATTGATATTAAGAAAGCGGCTGGCCCAGATGAATTAAACCCTTTTTTTTAAATGGTGCAGAGATTATTGCTGCCCCTCTCACTCATATGTTCAATCTTTCATTGGCAAGTAATTAAATTCCAAATGTCTGGAAAGCAGCCTGTCACACCTTTACATAAGGGTGGAGATCTGTACCAGTTGGATAACTATCGCCCCATATCTAAACTGTCTGCACTGGCAAAAGTTTAGGAAAACCTGGTGAACTCAGTTGAAATACTTTCTTTATAATAACTCAGTTTTATATCAATTCCAGTCAGGTTTCAGAGTCAAGCATAGTACAATTGCTGCAGTAACTAAGGTTGTAGGTGATATTCTAGATGCTCAGGACAAAACAAATCACTGTGTTTCACTTTTATTGACTTATCGAAGGCCTTCATCGCTGTTGACCATGCCCTGCTGTTGTATAGACTAAAAAAGGTTGGTTTAAGTGTTGATGCATTTGATTGATTCCAAAACTACCTTTCTGACAGAACACAGTGTGTAGCACAGGAAGGTATGAAATATGAGTTTCGAAGGCTTACAAAAGGAGTTCCCCAGGGCTCAATTTTAGGTCCGATCCATTTTACACTGAATATAAATGACATAGGGAAGACTGTTGACTCTGCAAATCTCCATCTGTATGCTGATTACACAATGATTTATTCTAGCGCATCTAATATAGAGGACATACAGGACCTACAGTTGGCTTTTGATGTTATTCAAAGGCAGCTCTTTGAATTGAAACTCGTGCTTAATGCAAGGAAAACATTGATGTTTTTATCTTCCTGAAAGTAAACAGATGCAATCCCTTGCAGATTTGAACTATAAAAGGCCGGCAAATTGATAGGGTCACCTCCTATAAGTATCTTGGGATTTGGTTAGATGAAAAGCTAAATTTTAAACAGCCCATTGACAACTTGACCAAGACTCTGAAGTAGAAATTGGGTTTCTATTTTAGGAACAAATCTTGCTTTCAATGTTTGTCAGAAAGGATCTTGTTCAAATCACCATTTTTTTAAAAATCAGTGCTGGATTGTGGTGATATTGTCTATATGCAGGCCTCAGAAAGTACCTTAAAAACTCCGGACACAGTGTATCATGGTGTATGTTACGGTTTTCTTCTGTTGAAAGAGACTAGGACCAAAATGCAGCGTGATTATTTTGATACATCTTTAATCAAGATGATAAATGAACAATATACAAAAACAAGAAACGTGAAAAACCGAAACAGCCCTATCTGGTGCAACAAACACAGAGACAGGAACAATCACCCACGAAACACTCAAAGAATATGGCTGCCTAAATATGGTTCCCAATCAGAGACAACGATAAACACCTGCCTCTGATTGAGAACCACTCTAGGCAACCATAGACTTACCTAGACTACTTCACTAAACCACAATCCCATACCCATGTCACACCCTGGCCTGACCAAAATAATAAAGAAAACACAAAATACTAAGGCCAGGGCATGACAGTGTATCAAGATTTATTACAAATGCTCGATCACTCACCCATCACTGTGATTTGTATGCTATCGTGCAATAGACCTCTCTCTCCACCAGGAGGTTAAAGCACTGGTACACTTTTGTGTACAAAGCTTTGACAGGACAATTCCCTTTGTATCTCTGTTCCTTACTGACCAGATCAGTCACTCAATACAGTCTTCGTTCGCAGTCACTGCTGTCCTTGTCTTTGCCTAACACTAGAACTGAGATAGGGAAACAACATTTTTCCCATAATGCCCCTTCATCCTGGAACATGCTTCAAAAGATATTAAGTAAGGGGAGTTGGTGTCCTTGTCTGTTTTTAATAAGACAACACTGTTTGTGATAGCTGCAGTTGTTTCTAATCTTCAATTGTATCTGTAACTTGTGACACCTTGTCTTTTGTGTGTATTTAGTCTTTTTTTGTAATATTTTATGTACATGCTGCTATTTCCCTGTTTGCCTTCTTGTCAGGTGGCTGTCGCAAAAGAGGATTTTATCCTCTTGGGTCGTAATGGGTCGTACCTGGCTAAATAAAAGTTAAATAAAATAGTCTGGGTGGCCATTTGATTAATAATTGTTCAGCAGTCTCATGGCTTGGGGGTAGAAGCTGTTAAGAAGCCTTTTGGTCCTAGACTTGGCGGTACGGTACTGCTTGCCGTGCGGTAGCAGAGAGAACAGTCCATGACGTTGGTGACTGGAGTCTTTTTGGTGCCTTCCTCTCCCCAATTGTTGGTGCCTTCCTCTGACAGACGGCTACGAATAATATAGATGAGAACTATCTTTGGTAGATACTGTAGTCTACAGCTTATCATGAGGTACTCTACCTCAGGCGAGCAATACCTTGAGACTTAATATTAGACATTGCGCACCAGCAGTTATTGACAAATAGACACACCACCCCCACCGCTCATCTTACCAGACGTAGCTGCTCTGTCCTGCCGATGCATGGAGAAGCCAGCTAGCTTCTCCGTGCAGTTTTTAATGTCCCGTTGGTAGGATAGTCATAATCGTAGATCGTCCAGTCTGCTTTCCAATTATTGCACGTTGGCCAATAATACGGAGGGTAGTGGTGGTTTAGCTACTCGTCAGAAAATTATTTCCTTCATGCTTCAAGTCTTTCCTTCATGCGGATGACAGGGATTTGGGCCTTGTCTCGACAATGCAGTATATCCTTCGCGTCGTACTCATTAAAGAAAAAATCTTTGTCCAGTTCGAGGTGAGTAATCGCTGTTCTGATGTCCAGAAGCTCTTTTCGGTCATAAGAGACAGTAGCGGCAACATATGTACAAAAAAAGAGTTAAACAATGCAAAAATACAAACAAAATAGCAAAGTTGGTTAGGAGCCCGTAAGACGGCAGTCATCACCCTCTGTCGCCGTTATCACAATTAACATCTTCTCTTGCGGAGAGTTTTTGTAGTGAGGGGCTGGGATACTACGATCTTATTCCCATGGGAACTGTTGAGCGGCCAACCTCTCATACGGTGGTTTAGTTTAGTTCAGCTTGATACTCCCTATTCTTACTTTTGATTAGCTACTTTATTTGCTAGTCTCTTTTCGTACTTTCATTTAGTTACTCTATTTACTACTCTCTATTCTTACCACAGTCCCCCCTGCGACACTTTCATTACAGTTCCATTGGGAGAGGGAGAGACTACAGTAATACAAATACCTTTGTCATGCCACTGAAGCATTTCTGAATGGAATTGACTAGGGAAGAGAGAAACTCTTCCGTTCTCTCTCTTTCTCTTTCTCTCTCTCTCGCTCTCTTGCTCTCCCTCCTTCTCCCCCTGCCTTGTGAAGAAGCAGGCTTTGTGGATGAGAGGATCATGCTGGGCATGATTTAAACACACCCACTGGGCGTTGGGGTGAGCTGGGAATTGAACAGCAGAGAAAAGGCCAAACCTGGAGGACTACAGCCAGCACTACACTCCAACCTTACAAGAACCTTATCCAAGAGACACCCCCTCAGAACAGTGGGCTATAGTTAGTTATAGAGAGGTTTAGGGGTTTGACAGACGTATATAAGGGTTCTCCTCCACATCCCAGAACAAAGCCAAATAAACTGAGTCCGCCTTGCCAAATGTGAGACTGTTTTAAGAAAGGCCTGCATACGTTATCCACAGATAAAAGAACACATATCATGTCAGAGCAGAAAGCAAAATAAACTCTGGGAAGAACACAGCATGAACGCCAGCATTCACGCACGCACACACACGCACACACACACACACACACACACACACACACACACACACACACACACACACACACATGGTGCATGTGTGTGTGTTTTCTCACCAGTTCCCTCTTCTCCCACTGTGTCAGAGCATCAACAGACAGGAGACAGCAGAAGATTGATGAGTCCTGGTCGACTTTGGTGGGATTACTGTTGTGGTTGCGGTAGTGATGGTAATGGTAGGGAGCTTTGAACTGGGGAATAATTGTTGTCAGATGTGGAGGTTTTACAGCAGGTGTGACAATTTGACTCAGACCCAGTGTGTCTCCAATGGTACCCTATTCCCCATGTAGTGCACTTTTGACCAGGGCCCATAGGGCTCTGGTCAAAAGTAGTCCTATCCCCCTTATGCAAACCCCTGTAGTTCAAGTGTGACAAACAAGCGAGTTCACATCCCACTGGGCACAAACAGGTTGAATAAACGTTGTTCCAACGTAATTTGTCAATGAATTGTGACGTGGAATCTACATGGAAAATACATTGGATTTGAAAAAAGTAATCAAAGGTAAACTGTTGTTTTGAGGGTGATATTTCAACCACGAGATTATTTCATAATTGTAACTCATTTTCAACATAGTCAAACCTTGCATAAAATAGTATGTTGAATTTGTACCTTTGAACAACGTCAGATCTTCAACGTTACATCCACTGTACGCCTCCCATAGTCTGTTCTGACTTGTCTAGTTAAATAAACATTAAATTAAAACAATATATACAGTGGGGCAAAAAAGTATTTAGTTAGCCACCAATTGTGCAAGTTCTCCCACTTAAAAATATGAGAGAGGCCTGTAATTTTCATCATAGGTACACTTCAACTATGACAGACAAAATGAGAAAAAAAATCCAGAAAATCACATTGTAGGATTTTTATTGAATTTATTTGCAAAATATGATGGAAAATAAGGATTTTTGCTTTATTATGGACAGACCTCTGACCATCTTAGCTACTGTCGTATCAATATGTCTTGACTGGCAGTTTACTATCCAGGGTTACTCCAAGCAGTTTAGTCACCTTCATTTGCTCAATTTCCACATTATTCATGATAAGATTTAGTGGATGTTTAGGGTTTAGTGAATGATTTTGGTTAAAAAATATTTAGGACTAACTCATTCCTTGCCACCCATTCTTTGTTAAGTGTTGCAGTCATTCCAGTCGCTGTAGTAGCTGACGTGTAATAGTGTTGAGTCATCTGACGTGTATAGTGTTGAGTCCTTCAATTAAAGAACACCATCTGTGTTCTGTTAGAGAGGTAACTCTGTATCCACAATATAGCAGGGGGTGAAAAGCCACGACACATAACTGTTCTCAGCAGCAGGCCATGATCGATAATGTCAGAAGCCTCACCGTAGTCTAACAAAACACCCCCCACAATCTTTTTATCATCAATTTCTCTCAGCCAATCATCAGTTATTTGCGTCAGTGCTGTGTTTGTTGAATGTCCTTCCCTATAAGCGTACTGAAACTCCGTTGTCAATTTGTTTACTGTAAAATAGCATTGTATCTGGTGAAACACATTTTTTACAATAGTTTACTAAGGGTTGGTAACAGGCTAATTGGTTGAATTGTTTATTTGAGCCAGTAAAGGGGGCCTTACTATTCTAGGTAGCGGGAATTACTTTTGCTTCCTTCCAGGCCTGAGGGCACACACTTTCTAGTAGGCTTAAATTGAAGATATGGCAAAAAGGAGTGGCAATGTTGTCCTCTATCATTCTCAGTAATTTACCATCCAAGTTGTCAGACCCCAGTGGCTTGTCATTGTTGATAGACAGTCATTTTTTCACCTCTTCCACACGGACTTTACGGAATTTAAAATTACATTGCTTGTCTCTCATAATTTGGTCATTTATTGCTGGCTTGTCATGCCTATGTTTGCTAGTCTTGCCAATGAAAAAATCATGCAAGTAGTTGGTAATATCAGTGGGTTTTGTGATGAATGAGACATCAGCTTTTTTCCATCTACGTAACATTGCAAAAATCAGAAACTTTCTGTCCAAAAATGATGCAGAAAAATTAATCCATGCGTTTGTCACTTCTAGGTTAGACTACTGCAATGCTCTATTTTCCGGCTACCCGGATAAAGCACTAAATAAACTTCAGTTAGTGCTGAATACGGCTGCTAGAATCCTGACTAGAACCAAAAAATTTGATCATATTACTCCAGTGCTAACCTCTCTACACTGGCTTCCTGTCAAAGCAAGGGCTGATTTCAAGGTTTTACTGCTAACCTACAAAGCATTACATGGGCTTGCTCCTACCTATCTCTCTGATTTGGTCCTGCCGTACATACCTACACGTACGCTACGGTCACAAGACGCAGGCCTCCTAATTATCCCTAGAATTTCTAAGCAAACAGCTGGAGGCAGGGCTTTCTCCTATAGAGCTCCATTTTTATGGAACGGTCTGCCTACCCATGTCAGAGACGCAAACTCGGTCTCAACCTTTAAGTCTTTACTGAAGACTCATCTCTTCAGTGGGTCATATGATTGAGTGTAGTCTGGCCCAGGAGTGGGAAGGTGAACGGAAAGGCTCTGGAGCAACGAACCGCCCTTGCTGTCTCTGCCTGGCCGATTCCCCTCTTTCCACTGGGATTCTCTGCCTCTACCCTGTTACGGGGCTGAGTCACTGGCTTACTGGGGCTCTCTCATGCCGTCCCTGGGGGGGTGCGTCACCTGGGTGGGTTGATTCACTGTTGTGGTCGGCCTGTCTGGGTTGGCGCCCCCCTTGGGTTGTGCCGTGGCGGAGATCTTTGTGGGCTATACTCGGCCTTGTCTCAGGATGGTAAGTTGGTGGTTGAAGATATCCCTCTAGTGGTGTGGGGGCTGTGCTTTGGCAAAGTGGGTGGGGTTATATCCTTCCTGTTTGGCCCTGTCCGGGGTGTCCTCGGATGGGGCCACAGTGTCTCCTGACCCCTCCTGTCTCAGCCTCCAGTATTTATGCTGCATTAGTTTATGTGTCGGGGCTAGGGTCAGTTTGTTATATCTGGAGTACTTCTCCTGTCCTATTCGGTGTCCTGTGTGAATCTAAGTGTGCGTTCTCTAATTCTCTCCTTCTCTCTTTCTTTCTCTCTCTCGGAGGACCTGAGCCCTAGGACCATGCCCCAGGACTACCTGACATGATGACTCCTTGCTGTCCCCAGTCCACCTGGCCATGCTGCTGCTCCAGTTTCAACTGGCCTGGGCCCTAGGACCATGTCCCAGGACTACCTGACATGATGACTCCTTGCTGTCCCCAGTCCACCTGGTCATGCTGCTGCTCCAGTTTCAACTGTTCTGCCTTACTATTATTCAACCATGCTGGTCATTTATGAACATTTGAACATCTTGGCCACGTTCTGTTATAATCTCCACCCGGCACAGCCAGAAGAGGACTGGCCACCCCACATATGCTCTCTCTAATTCTCTCTTTCTTTCTCTCTCTCGGAGGACCTGAGCCCTAGGACCGTGCCCCAGGACTACCTGACATGATGACTCCTTGCTGTCCCCAGTCCACCTGACTGTGCTGCTGCTCCAGTTTCAACTGTTCTGCCTTATTATTATTCGACCATGCTGGTCATTTATGAACATTTGAACATCTTGGTCATGTTCTGTTATAATCTCTACCCGGCACAGCCAGAAGAGGACTGGCCACCCCACATAGCCTGGTTCCTCTCTAGGTTTCTTCCTAGGTTTTGGCCTTTCTAGGGAGTTTTTCCTAGCCACCGTGCTTTTACACCTGCATTGTTTGCTGTTTGGGGTTTTAGGCTGGGTTTCTGTACAGCACTTTGAGATATCAGCTGATGTACGAAGGGCTATATAAATAAATTTGATTTGATTTGATTTGATTCAATGAATGATGGAGCTGAGTTTGCCTTTTTGCCCAAAATTTCATTTAAGGTGCTCCAAAGCTTTTTACTATCATTCTTTATGACATTTATCTTTGACATTGATCAATCGGTTGTGCTACCAGACTTATTTGCCATACCCTTTGCCTCATCTCTCACAACCATACAATTTTTAAATTCCTCATCAATCCAAGGGGATTTAACAGTTTTTACAGTAATTTTCTTAAGTGGTGCAAGCTTCTTAGAAACTAGAATAAGCTATTTCATAAATGTGTCAAGTGCAGCGTCTGGTTGCTCCTCATTACACACCACACACCACAGACCATAAAATATTATTTACATCATCAACATAAGAATCACTACAAAACGTATTGTATGATCTCTTATACACTATATTATTCCCAGCCTTTTGAACTTTGGTTTTCCTAGATATGACTACTATATTGTGATGACTACATCCAATGGATTTGGATACTGCTTTAAAGGAAATCTCTGAAGCATTAGTAAAGATGTGATCAATACATGTTGATGATATCATTCCTGTGTTGTTTGTAACTACCCTGGTAGGTTGACTGATCTCCTGAATCAGGTTGCAGGCACTAGTTAGAGTTAGAAGCTTTTTCTTGAGTGGGCAGCTTGATGTGAGGCAGTCAATATTGAAATCACCCAGAAAGTATACCTTTCAAGCATTTCCCACATATTATCCAGATACTGACTGTTAGCACTTGGTTGTATATAGCAGCTTCCCACCAGAATGGGCTTTAGGTTAAGCAGATGAACCTGTAGCCATATTACTTCAATAGTATTTAACATGAGATCCTCTCTACGCTTTACAGGAATGTCATCCTTAATATAGACTGCAGCACCGCCCAAGTGCCATTTCTGTATTTTCTGTAGATCTTATAACCATGTCTTGCTAGCAACGTATCAAAGGTATTATCTACAGTAAGTGAGTATCAGAGACTGTCAGAATATGAATGTCATCGGTTACCAGCAAGTTATTGACTTCATGAACCTTGGTCCTTGGCTACATATGTTAATGTGGTCACTTTCTTTTTCTGGGATACTTGATTGTTTTCATTGTTTTACTGGGAAGCTTAGAATTTTAAGCCCTCAGGCCTGAAGGGAAGCTAAATTAATTCCGCTACCTAAGAATAGTAAAGGCCCCTTAATGGCTCAAATAGCCGACCAATCAGCCTGTTACCTACCCTTAGTAAACTTTTGGAAAAAATGGTGTTTGACCAGATACAATGCTATTTTACAGAAAACAAAGTGACAAAAGACGCGCTTATAGGTAAGGACATTCAACAAGGACAGCACTTATACAAATCACCGACAACGATGAGACAGCCTATAGGGAGGATGTCAGAGAACTGGCAGTGTGGTTCCAGGACAACAACCTCTTCCTCAATGTGAGCAAGACAAAGGAGCTGATCATGGTGTACAGGAAAAGGCAGGCCGAGCAGGCCCCCATTTAACACTGACGGGGCTGCAGTGGAGCAGGTCGAGAGTTTTAAGTTCCTTGGTGTCCACATCACCAACTAACGGATTCCAAGATGGTGTAGCAGTGCAGACGTGTTTTGTTCGTTCTCTCATGTACTTTTGTATTTTTTCGTCTTTTTTGAATTTATTTAAATTTTATTTTCAATCTTTTCTCCATTTTAGTTCAATTATAACTTCCGGTAACCTGCCTCACCCAATGTGATACAGAACCGCTATTATTTTGAATTTCTAGACCTTATAGCAAGAACCACCTAGCCACCAGAAGCTAACCAGCTAATTAGCTACAAGCTATTTAGTCATTGTTAGCCACTGCTAGCGGCCTTTACCTTCTGCACCAGCCCTTTTTTTTGCTTGGATAAAACTCGCCAGCCTACCAGTAACGGACTGTCTCTCCACTACAACGCCGGATTCCTGCCTTAAACCCTGGACCATTCTCCTGATCTTCACAGCTAGCTAGCACCCACCGAGTTACCCAGTACCGAAGCAATCCTTGAGGCCCACCTCCCGGCCTACTCAGTTGTTCACCCGGACTCCACCCAAACACGGCTAGAACACACTACTCCACCGGATCCTTGCCGTAAGCTCTGGACCTTGGCACCGGATCACCGCTGCTACTAAGTGGCTATAGTGGCTATAAAACGGATTATTTTATTTTTTAACCCTTTTTTTGTGATTTATGATCTTGTCTCATAGCTGCAACTTGGGAGAGGCGAAGGTTGAGTCATGCGTCCTCTGAAACATGACCCGCCAAGCCGCGCTTCTTAACATCCGCTCGCTTAACCCGGAAGCCAGCTGCACCAATGTGTCGGAGGAAACACTGTTCATCTGACGACGAGTGAGCCTGCAGTGGCCCAGCGTGCCACAAGGAGTTGCTAGAGCGTGATGAGCCAAGTAAAGCCCCACCAGACAAACCCTCCCTTAACCCAGATAATTCTGGGCCAATTGTGCGCCGCCCTATGGGACTCCCGGGATCGAACCCCAGGTTGTAATGACGTCGCAACACTGCACCACTCGGGAGGCCTGCTCTATGGATTCTAATTACTGCGTGTGTGTGTGTGTGAGAGAGAGAGAGAGAGAGAAAGAGAGAGAGAGAGAGAGCGAGCGGGAGAGAGAGAGCGTGTTTGGTACTGTGGGATTCTTTAATCAGTTTGTCTCATTGGACAGGTCAGAGTCTGTTTAAAGTTGTTGAGTGGTTTTTGTAGATGTACATTATGTGTGCCACAGCAGAGAGTGTTCCAGAGTAGAGAGTACCCACAGTAGCAATTGTAGTTGAATACTGGCAGTGTCTGCTGTGGCAGGTTGGATGGTGCAATTTACCTGAAAAAGATCTCTCAATGTTCTAATCTCTTAATGTTAATCTCAAAATGTACCAAATTCATGCATTTAGCTGTTGAAATTCTATTTTTTGGGCCGTTGGAGAATGCCCCAGACTCCCCCACTGGCTTTGGGCTAAACCCCCAATGTCAAGTGAGCAGGTTGTTGGGCGGCTGGACATCACTAGTCGCAGGATTTCATCTAGAGAGAGAAAGGGAAAAGAGGTCAAGGCGTAGGGTAGTTCTGTGTGACTGGGATCAGTGGGCTCAGTAGCCTGAGTGAATAAGGAGCAGATGTCGTGTGTGTGCGTGCGTGTGCGTGTGTGTGTGTGTGTGTGTGTGTGTGTGTGTGTGTGTGTGTGGGGGGCGTGCGTGCGTGCGTGCGTGCGTGCGTTTTTATGGGTTTTTGTGTCTGTATGTTTGTGTGTACGTTTGTGTGTAAGGTATGGATGTGTATGTAGTTATAATCCCTAAGTTGTAGATGGTCTCTGAAGTGCAAATAGTCTCTAAGGTGCAGGTCTGTGCAGGGAGACAGCTGGGTCATTCCTATTGTCATTCCACTACTAACGGACACCAATAATAAAAAGAGACTTCTTGGGCCTAAAAACATAAGCAATGGACATTAGACCAGACATCTGTCCTTTGGTCTGATGAGTCCAAATTTATGATATTTGGTTCCAACCGCCGTGTCTTTGTGAGACGCAGAGTACGTGAACGGATGATCTCCGCATGTGTAGTTTCAACCGTGAAGCATGGAAGAGGAGGTGTGATGGTGTGGGGGTGCTTTGCTGGTGACACTGTTGGTGATTTATTTAGAATTCAAGGCATACTTAACCAGCATGGCTACCACAGCATTCTGCAGCGATACGCAATCCCATCTGGTTTGCGCTTAGTTGGACTATCATTTGTTTTTCAACAGGGCAATGACCCAACACACCTCCAGACTGTATAAGGGCTATTTAACCAAGAAGGAGAGTGATGGAGTGTTGCATCTGAGTACATGGCCTCCAAAATCATCCGACCTCAACCCAATTGAAATGTTTTGGGATGAGTCGAACCAAAGAGTGACAGAAAAGCAGCCAACAAGTGCTCAGCATATGTGGGTAATCCTTTAAGACTGTTGGAAAAGTATTCCAGGTGAAGCTGGTTGAGAGAATTCCAAGATTGTGCAAAGCTGTCATCAAGGCAAAAGGTGGCTACAATGATGAATATAAAACATCAAATTACTACATGATTCCATACGTGTTATTTAATAGTTTTGTTGTATTCACTGTTATTCTACAAAGTAGAAAATAGTCCAAATAAATTAAAACCCTTGTATGAGTATATGTGTCCAAACATTTGACTTGTACTAGATATACACATATATATATATTTAAAAAAAGAACGAAAAAGAAAAATAACATGTTTGACATGTAAGCACATTCACTTAAATCCACATTTCCAACCTGTTAGGTGCATAGTCTATAGGGTGGAACCCAAAGAGGTAGACATTAGTCTTCACTCTGTAGGTGATTGAGATTGAGCTAGCAAAACTGTAAATACTTGGAGAGGATTTTAACTTCTATATTTTTTATTTAAATATAACATAATATATAATGAAGCTTAACAGTGTGGAAATGTATGAGTGAGACAGGCAGACTAACATCATAATACATATTTATTTAGCTTTGCACCGTTGTTTTCCCACTCAAAACATTGTGGGAAGGGGTGGCTTTCTTAAAAGATAATTACTAAAAACTAACACAGTGGAAAGTGATTTCAGGGACACAGAAAATTTTAAATACAACAATAATAAATACATCCTCCCCGTTTCCCCCCCTGTTACCTGTAGGCCTAGTCCACGATCAGCTCCTTGGTTTTGATGATGTTGAGGGAGAGGCTGTTTTCCTGGCACCATTCTGCCCTGGATCTAACCTCCTCTCTAACTGTCTCGTCGCCTCTGGTGATCAGACCCACCACCGTCATGTCGTCTGCAAACGTAGTAATCGCGTTGGAGTCATGCGTGGCCACGCAGTTCTGGGTGTACAGGGAGTACAGGAGGGGGTTGAGCACACACACCTGGGGGGCCCCCTTGTTGAGGGTCAGCGTGGCAGAGGTGTTGTTGCCCAACCTCACCATCTGGGGTCTGCTTGTCAGGAAGTCCTGGATCTAGTTGCAGAGGGAGGTGTTCTTTCCCAGGGCCTTAAGCTTAGTGTCGAACTTAGAGGGGACTATGGTGTAGTTGATGAACAGCATTCTCACATAGGTGTTTCTCTTGTATAGGTGGGATAGGGCAGTGTGTAGAGCAATAGCGATTGCATCAACCGTGGAGCTGTTGGGGCGGTATTGAAATTGGTGTAGATCCAGGGTGTCAGGTAAGGTGGAGCTGATGTGGTCACTTGAGTGTGTGCTTATTTGTGCGTGCCTCAGATACAGGGCTCCTTCAGAAAGCTTCAGATCAAACACATGTGGAGAACTTAGCAAAAGCACGGTTGTTTTTCTTTACTCTCCTTGTATTTAATGTCATAACATAATTCATGTATAACTACCCACTGTTTGTCTTTGTCCAAGACAAGCACAAACTAGCTATTAACTGTGTGTGTGTGTGTGTGTGTGTGTGTGCGTGCGTGCGTGCGTGCGTGCGTGCGTGCGTGCGTAGGTGTAGGAATAAACTAGATGTCGAGGAAAGCCCTATGAGGTGTCTGCACACATGGAATCCCCCTACAACTGCTGCCAGCTTGTTAGATTTTCCAGCGCTGTAAAATAAACACTGTTTTTTTGCTCGAGTCTGTTCAAAACTGTCAGAAGGATTTAAAATGGATGGCAGCCTGTGTCTAAGGGTCTACAGTAGAGATACTAAAATCAGCGGAAAAAAATTGCAACTTACAATCATAAATGAGAGAGAACGGGAGAGGGAGAGCGGGAGAGCGGGAGAACGGGAGAGCGGGAGAGCAAGAGCGAGACAAACAGAAGTGCACATAGACAATAGGTCAGAGGTGAATCCCACCATGAGGAATGAAGAGAATTCAGAGACTCTGAATGCTCCAGTGTGACTGAGAGTAAATGAAAGCCCCCTGCGTGTTTTTTTACTGCCCCTGTATAAGGTAACAGGGCCTGTGTGTTTTATAAGGCGCTATGGTCAAGGCTGAGTTATGATCGTGTGTCACGGTTGAGTTCTCCCCCCTCCTCACAAAGAGCAAGACAAGTTTGTGAGGCCCCGAGGCTGAGGTCTATGTCCTCCAAGATTGAATAACCTTGGGTTGAATGAGTAATATCAAACAATATAGGTGATAGGAATGCTTTAGGTCAGTGGTTCTGAACCTTGTTCATAAGCACATACAGTAAATGTCACATTTCCGCATTGTCGTGCTGTTTGTTGCAACTTGACTACCTGCCAAACTTGAAATTTTTTACTTTTAATAACAGTTTAATCAAAACTCTGCATTTTACACATTTACCAACGTCTTAGTTTTTTCCTCACTTAACTTTTTTAATTCAACGTTTTCACCCCGGACGCTTCAGTACCTGGATACCAACAACCGAGCAAGGCCACCAAGAGCTCAACTCATACAACACTCTCTATAGAACTAGTAAAGGCACTGGGGACACACCCAACACAGCTCTGAGAGCCTACACCAAACACAGCTGGGCCGGTGAGTAGCAAGGAACAGCCGGCAACCTGCCACTGACAACCGACACAGCCATCACCCATCTCCCTGTGCTTCTCTCTCGCTCTTCACATTCAACTAGAGACAGACAACAACACAGTTGTGCAGGGCTTCAGCGGCCATGGAGGAAGCATCTAAGGGAAATGTTTGTTCCCTTGGACTGTCAGCGTTCAACAGTGAAAACTGCTTAAAATCTGCTGGGGACTCGCCTGCTATTAAGTGTATAATATGCGATATGTTCGTAGTTGTCACGGAGAAAGGTCCGATGGATACCTTCATTTGGGAAAAATGTATTGAGCTTGATGCAGCTAAAGAAAGGAATATTACTCTTCATGAAGAAATACAAAATTTGACCAGGTGCCTTGAACTGAATAAGGATTAAACGCTTCCTATCAAAAGATCCAAGAGGATTGTAATGGGATCTTCCTGGACTATGATCAATTTCCACCACTGCACCCCTCTATTAGTTGAACCAGAAAATGGCTGCTCATTGTTCGACTCCAGGTGAGCGTAAATTAATGCGTGTAGGAACCAGAAAGAATGAGAATCGTTCTTGGCGTGCCTGCTTTCTCCCGCCGAGTCCGGACTTAAGACTTTCAAATTGCTTGGAGACCCTGTACCAGCTGTCTTCTGCGGGGGACTTGGGTGTTCCCTCCATTGCTGTGGATTCCCCTCCAGCTACCTCTCCCTGTCCTAGTCAATCAACTGCCTGGGCACAGCCTGGACCACCGTGGCCCCAGTCCGCTGGGCTCATTGCGGCGATTGTGATAGGGAGTTTGATGGTGAGGCATATATCTGTACCTGGGGCAAAAACTTTGTGTTTTCCTGAGGCAAATGTTCAGGATATCAACAGGTTGCTTCCCGAGGCTGTGCGTCAGTCACCGGAGGCTGATACCGTCGTGGTTCATTTGGGCTGGAATGACATTATAAAGGGCAGCTCAGAAAAGCTGAAGATGGATTTAAAAAAAACTGATTGGGTCACTACTTGACACCAACAAACACTCCATAATATCTGACCCTCTGCCCTCCCTAAATCATGGTAGACTTGTAGCCCTCCATAACTGGCTTCGAGACTATTGCAGCTCTGTGGGTGTAACATTTATTGACAATTTTGATATCTTCTGGGGGCAAAAAGCTTAAATTATAAGGAGGATGTGATCCACCCAAATCATTTATGTTCCTGGATCCTTTCACAGTATTATATGGCTGTGTTGAGACAATGACTTATCAATGTCCCAAGTCCAGCTCATTTAATCCCTACCATTGTGCCACTGAGTTGTCATAATGCTTCAGCAAATGTAAATTGGAAGACACAATGCAAGTCATCTAATGTATGTCCCTCTTACTGCCCTGATTGCCTCTGCTGATCCTACAACTATTCTATGCAGTAATCATATGAACTAGAGTTATACTCTTAGCACTGAGGTAGTGTGCCCTAGAAGGAAGTCCACTGTGTGAAGGTCACCCAGTACTAACATAAATAACCCGAGCATGTCTACATCTGCTAAGCTTCCCAGTAAAGCAAAAAAAACAATCAAGCATCCCAGAAAAGGCTTAAAAATAGCCCACATTAACATTTGTAGTTTGAGAAACAAGGTTCATAAAATCAATAATTTGCTAGTAACAGATGACATTCAAATTCTGGCAATCTCTGAAACTCACTTAGATAATACCTTTGGTGATACAGTGGAAGCAATACATTGGCTACAGAAAATACAGAAACGCCAAAGATGGAGGTGTGGCTGTTTATATTCAGAACCACACTCCTCTTAGCCTTAGAGAGGAGTTCCTGTTAAATACTGTTGAAGTAATATGGTTAGTTTAATCTGCCTCACCTGAAGCCCATTATGGTGGGAAACTGCTACAGACCACCAAGTGCTAACAGTCAGTATCTGGCTAATGTGTGAAATGCTTGATCATGTATGCGATATCAACAGAGGTGTATTTTTTGGGTGATTTAAGTACTGCCTGGCTTTCATCAGGCTGCCCACTCAAGAAAAAGCTTCAAACTGTAACTAGTGCCTGCAACCTGGTTTAGGTTATCAGTCAACCTACCAGAGTAGTTATAAATAGCATGGGAATGAAATCATCAACATGTGTAGATAAAATCTTTACTAATGCTGCAGAATTTTTTGGAAAGCAGTATCCAAATCCATCAGATGTAGTGATCACATACAGTACCAGTCAAAAGTTTGGACACACCTACTCAATCCAGGGTTTTTCTTTATTACAAAAAAACTATTTTGAACATTGTATAATAATAATGAAGACATCCAAACTATGAAATAACACATATGGAATCATGTAGTAACCAAAAAAGAGTTAAACAAATTAATATTTTATATTTGAGATTCTTCAAAGTAGCCACCCTTTGCCTTGATGACACCTTTGCACACTCTTGGCATTCTCTCAACCAGCTTCATGAGATAGTCACCTGAAATGCATTTCAATTAACAGGTATGCCTTGTTTGTGGAATTTCTTTCCTTCTTAATGCATTTGAGCCAATCAGTTGTGTTGTGACAAGGTAGGGGGGGTTATAGAGAAGATAGCCCTATTTGGTAAAAGAACAAGTCCATATGTCACACCCTGACCTTAGAGAGCCCTTTTATTCTCTATCTTGGTTAGGTCAGGGTGTGACTAGTGTGGGCAATCTATGTTTTCTATTTCTTTGTTGGCCGGGTATGGTTCCCAATCAGAGGAGTTCCACGGTCCAGAGTCCCCGGTGACGATCTATGGTCTGGTTCCTCCGGCAACGATCCACAGTCCGGAGACCCCGGCGACGATCTACGGTCCGGTTCCATGGAAGCGGAGGGATCTGCGAGCGGAGTGGGGTCTACATCCCGAACCGGAGCCGCCAACGAGGCTAGAAGCCCACCCGGACCCTCCCTCAGGTTTTGCGGCCGGAGTCCGCACCTTTGGCGGGGGGGGGGGGGGGGGGGAGTACTGTCACGCCCTGACCTTAGAGAGCCCTTTTATTCTCTATTTTGGTTAGGTCAGGGTGTGACTAGGGTGGGAAATCTATGTTTTCTATTTCTTTGTTGGCTGGGTATGGTTCCAATCAGAGGCAGCTGTCTATCGCTGTCTCTGATTGGGGATCATACTTAGGCAGCTTTTTCCCAACTGTAGTTTGTGGGATCTTGTTTTTGGTACTGTGCTGTTTAGCCCTACTAGGAGTTACATTTATTTTGTATTTGTTGTTTTTTCAGTGTTCATTTAATTAAATTAAAATGTACGCCTACCACGCTGCACCTTGGTCCGATCCTTCCATCAACGCATGTAACACCATATTATGGCAAGAACAGCTAAAATAAGCAAAGAGAAATGACAGTCCATCATTACTTTTTGACATGAAGCTTAGTCAATCTGGAACATTACCAAGAACTTTTAAAGTTTTGCAAAAACCAACAAGCGCTATAATACAACTGTCTCTCATGAGGACCACCACAGGAAAGGAAGACCCAGAGTTACCTCTGCTGCAAAGGATACGTTCATTAGATTTAACTGCACCTCAGATTGTAGCCCAAATAAATGCTAAATAATCTCAACATCAACTGTTCAGAGGAGACTGCGTGAATCAGGCCTTCATGGTTGAATTGCTGCAAAGAAACCACTACTAAAGGACACCAATAATAAGAAGAGACCTGCTTTGGCCAAGAAACTTTTACCATCCCAGTGTCTGAATTTTTTCTGTGTGTTTTCCCAAACCCAAGCTATACTCACTTAACACTCCACTGTTAGGCTGTCAGGGAATTGACAAGGACTTTGGTGGACCTCGCATATTGGGATTTGAGTTGGTTAGTCTTGTTTGTTCTCACCTCTGTGTTCAGAGGATACATCTGATCGAATGTACTATGCCTGGTGTCATAATGGTGCTTAACATTGGCAGTTTTCATGAGAGGTACAGACTCGCTGCATATCAGGCCCCTTAGTTATGTGCTAGTTGCGGGGAGAATGAATAAACTGTTCGGTCCACTTGTCTTTGAATAGATTCGGCTTTTAGAGTCAATTTCAACAAGCCATATTAACATAGATACTGGCAACTAAAGTCTTTCTATGCGTGATATTAATAGTTGATCCGCGGACAAATATTTGTTTCTTCTGCCTGTTGTCCCAAGGTTCTGCAGAAGATTGGGTAAGACGTGGCCCCTTTCATTTGCATATAACCACACGATTAGATGGGGCACTAGCAGAGATGGTCGTTTGTAACGGTCGTCGGTGGAAGAAGGTGAGGACCAAAGCGCAGCGTGGTACTTGTTCATGTTATTTATTTAAACTGAAAAGCATCATACAAAGAAACAAAAAGGCACAACCGAAACAGCTCCGTCAGGTGCAAAACACACTAAACAGAAAGTATAATCACCCACCACTCAAGGGTGAAAACAGGCTGCCTAAGTATGGTTCTCAATCAGGGACAATGATTGACAGCTGCCTCTGATTGAGAACCATACCAAACACAGAAATACCAAATCATAGAAAAAATAAAAAATAGACTGCCCACCCAACTCACGCCCTGACCATACTAAAACAAAGACATCACAAAGGAACTAAGGTCAGGACGTGACAGTACACGCAAAACCTAAATCCATAGGGGAGGGTCTGGGTGGGCATCTGTCCGCGGTGGCGGCTCTAGCTCTAGTCTTGGCCCACTTAAGTGGCGCCTTTGGAGTGGCGACCCTCGTCGCCGATCTCAGACTGGGGACCCCTGCAGCGGGCCCCCGAATAGATGGGAGACTCCAGCAGCGCTGGAAAGGCGGGAGGCTCCGGAGTGAAGGGCGGCTCCGGCAGTGCCGGAGTGACGGGCGGCTCCGGCAGCTCCTGACTGACGGGCGGCTCCGGCAGCTCCTGACTGACGGGCGGCTCCGGCAGCTCCTGGAAGCAGTGTTTTTTGAAAAATGTTTAAGGTATGCAGGGCTTGTGATGTCATCACACAACTATAAAGCTCCACTACAAATTTTATTCTAAATTTCTACCGCAGGACAAGGATTGTCTTGATTTTCAAGAAATTTAAGAATTGCTTCTCCTTGCTTTTCTGGTCGGCTGGATGCGAGTTTCACCATCCAATTATTTCAGATTTACAGGAGTGCAAGTCTCACCATGGCACTGACCGTGGCGATAGGGTTGCAAAATATTTGTCAATTCTTGCATTCTATCCATGCTGGCTTTTGCAGGGTGGGGACATGAAACAGATAGGTGGGAGGGCATACAGGCTGTTGACAATTTGTTAATGCGCAATTTCCCTAAATGGATCATGGAAACACTTCAACCACTTCATTTTTATTGGACACTGGGTTTCTGCGGGAAAAAATACATGTTTTGTAGGTATTACGTCCAGCTGTTTTTATCGACACAAGACGTGAAATGGAAACACACCATAGCAGTCGCATCTATTTTCCATGCAAACTTTCTAAACGTTGACGAAAAAATCACATGACAAGTTAATGGAAACATAGCTTATGATAGGGATGATGGGGGCCACAACAATGGCTGTCCCTCTCCCTGCTGTGTCCTCCAGAAGCCTAAACTACTAAAGGACTCCTGATGTATACACTGCATTAGTCGCATGCACACACACAGCCAGGTCTATAGGGAGGGCATTCGTCACGGTGTCAGCCCTGGCTGTCGACTGGTAGGCAGTGGAGGAGTAAGGGCAGAGACTCAGGGTCTAAATTCCCTTTCAGTAACAATACATGTCAGAGAGCTCTACTCGGGGCCATTCTCCAGGGGGTTGGACACATTGTTGAAAGAACAAAGTGGTCGAATAGAGAGATGGTGCTTGAGACGGGTAAGGATAGAGACATGAATGTGTTTGGTGTAACATTGAGGTCTGTGTGTGTTTGTTATGCGTGTGGGGTGTAACATTGGGGTTAGAAGTCCTTTAAAGCTCATTATATTGGGGTGGGTGGTGCTAGAGTATGGTGGCTAAAGAAAGACGATATAATAGCATTATCGGTCATGTTTGTATTGTCAAACCGAAAATGAAATATATAGAAATTCAACCGGGAAGTTGTTGTTTGCGTAGAGCTAAAAGCAGAGGGGGCCTCTTCACACTTCCACTGACAGCTAGCTAAACATCTTCATTCTCGTACTAGGGATGATGTGGCTGTGTACGGTAATGAATTACCATCTTGTTATCTGCTTTTAAATAATTGCAGTAAACGATTGTTATTGCCTATTTAAAGCGTCATTAATCAGATTCACGTGATGTCTAAACAGTTTACATTGAGGGAGGGAGTGAGGGAGGGAGGGAGGGAGGGAGGGAGGGAGCAAAGCGAGGGAGTGAAGGAGAACAATATAAGAGGAGAGAAAGGTTGTTATGAAAGGTCTGTATCTACAGTAAGTGGTTGAGTTAGGGCTAAGCAATTAATGCTTTTTGAGGCCTGTTCAATTATATTTAAAGAAGAAATGTATTTGACATTAAATGCACTATACATTATGTGGGTTGAGGGCTGTAACAACTTATTAACCATCATTTATTCACATTACTTTAATAAAATGTTTCAGTTGTTGTGTAGCTACATTACATTTGTTTTAGGCCCATTTGACAACTTTATTATTTAATTGCAAGTCATCATCTCATCTCTATAGAGCTGATGCCTACGCTGTCTGACAAAATCGCTATTTTAGTAGTTCTTCAAAGTAAATCAGGCATATTTTTATGACTGCTGGATACCAACTCTCAATCACTTAGATCAGGTAGAGATACCTCACTAAGCGACTGCTCTCTATCCCTCTCAATCGAGCATTCTTCTGTCTCTTCTCTCCATCTCAGTGTCTGCTCTACACAGACTGAACAAGTAGGCGCACAATAGATTATGGTAATTGTAGTTAATTACCACATTTTTTGGCGCTAAATTCCGCTTTCCAAACCTGTTCCTTCCTACTGTCCAGTAGGTTTTTGCTCCAACCCTAATTTAGTGCACACAATTCTATTAATTAGCTGATTGATAAAGCTGAATCAGGGTATAACTGGAGTTGAAGTGGGTAGAGTAGCTCTCCAGGAGCAGGGTTGAAGTGCCCTGATGTAGAATATTGGCCTGGTGAAAATTACAACTCCCTACTACACCCAACAGTTTGGGCTTGATCTGATTTACAGTATATATACAAAAGTATGTGGACACACTAAATTAGTGGATTTGGCTATTTCAGCCACAGCCGTTGCTGACAGGTGTATAAAATTGAGCACACAGCCATGTATTCTCCACAGAGATACATTGGCAGTAGAATGGCCTTACTGAAGAGCTCAGTGTCTTCCATGTGGCACCGTCATAGGATGCCACCTTTCCAACGAAGTCATTTGGTCAAATTTCTGACCTTCTAGAGCTGCCCCGGTCAACTGTAAGTGCTGCTATTGTAAGTGCTGCTAAGTGGAAACATCTAGGAGCAAAAACGGCTCAGCCACAAAGTTGTAGGCCACACAAGCTCACAGAACGGGACTGCCGAGGGCTGAAATGCATAAAGCATAAAAATTGCCTGTCCTCGGTTGCAACACTTACTACCAAGTTCCAAACTGCCTCTGGAAGCAAAGTCAACACAATACCTCTTCGTTGGGAGCTTCATGAAATGGGTTTCCATGGCCGAGTAGCCGCACACAAGCCTAAGAGCACCATGCGCAATGCCAAGCGTCGGCTGGAGTGGTGTAAAGCTCCCAGCCATTGGACACCGGAGCAGTGGAAACACTTTCTCCAGAGTGATGAATCATGCTTCACCATCTGGACGAGTCTGAGTTTGGCGGATGCCAGGAGAACACTACAACCCCAATGCATAGTGCCAACCGTAAAGTTTGGCGGCGGAGGAATAATGGTTTGGGGCTGTGTTTCATGGTTCGGGCTAGGCCCCTTAGTTCCAGTGAAGGGAAATCTTAATGCTACAGCATACAATGACATTCTGGTTTGTCGAGATTGGTGTGGAAGAACGTAAAGGACATGTGCGGAGCCCTTAGCTCAACCCCATCAAACACCTTTGAGATGAATTGGAACACCGACTGTGAGCCAGGCCTAATCGCCCAACATTAGTTCCCTGTCTCATTAATGCTCTTGTGGCTGAATGGAAACAGGTCCCTGCAGCAATGTTCCAACATCTAGTGGAAAGCCTTCCCAGAAGAGTGGAGGCTGTTATAGCAGCAAGGGAGGACCAACTCCATATTAATTCCCATGATTTTTGTTCGGTGAGCAGGTGTCCACATACTTTTGGGTCATGTATTGTATCTAGAGAACAGAAAACTGACAGAAAACAAAAACTGAAAGAAATGGAATTCAAATAGTTTAACCAGCGTTTAAAAAACAAAAAAATAACAGACATTTTGGTTAATTGCTCATCACTAGGTTGTGTGTGTGATTACGTGAGAAGTTGTTACGAAAGGTGTAAAAATACCTTGCTGCTCCAAGATAAACCCTGGAACGGACATTTACACTGGCCTGGAGAAATGTATGGGCGAGAGGGTTGTCCTGTGTGTGTGTGTGTACACAGGGAGTTGCCCTCTACCGAAGAGAAAGTCCCATTGAGGTTGGCCGCTGGTCTCCTGTTTGAAGAAGCTAGCAGCAGGTCAGAAGGAAATGATGGGATTTTCCACAGTTGACCGAACATAGGCCTGCGAGTGTGTGTGTGCCCACGCACGTGTTTGTATGTTCATGTGTGTGTATGGTTACGCGCATCTGTGTGTGCCCGTGTGTGTGTGTGTGTGTGTATATGTGTGTGTGTGTGTGTGTGTGTGTGTGTGTGTGTGTGTGTGTGTGTGTGTGTGTGTGTGTGTGTGTGAGAGGGGCTACACATGTTTGCTCAGGGATGTGTGAAGTTTAAAGTGGGCGATTCATACGTAATTGAGAGGGGAACTCTGTTTTTACATGCGGAGGTGGAGGGTGGAGGTGGAGTGTTGACCGAGGAAATGCACACAGAGCCTGTGTAACCTAGAGGTAATAGAGCATGTGTTAGCATAATTGCTGTAGCCAGTTATTGCAGAGGCCTTTTTAAAAAGCGATTAACCAAAAGATTCAAGCAGAACGATAGAAACAAAAATGTTAAAGAGGTTACAATTTGTTTTTCTTTCTCCAAAGTGCATTGTTGTAGGCTATTATAGCGTACAGTAAAACAAAGGAGTCTCATGTATTTGGAAGATCACACCAAGACAATATGAAAAGCTTGAGTTCAGTCACAATTCAAATACATCTACAAGCCACTGGGGTAAAGCTCTGTATCTGAACCATAGAGAATAATAGAGGCCTCTAGTGGCCAAAAGGCTCGTCACCTTTTGAGGGCTTTCACCATTTTGGGGTGGGACCTGGTTCCTGGTGACCCTGTTGGAGTTACGTCATCAGGAGGAATCAGCCAAATCGTGAAGAAGAAAATGGACTACTTCAAGATGGAGATTGCCTCAATGGTGTTGCCAATGCTGTCACAGATGCTCTAATGGCACAGATACAAAGATGAGTCCTCTATCTGTTTGATCTGAACCAACAGTCTTGCTATTCTGCCAAAGGTAGTTGATAGTAGATGTTGACCCAGCAGATACATGTGCTTTAGAGAAGTTTACTCTGGGAAAAAGCTGTTACTTGACATTAGAGGTGGTGATATCAGTCAGGCCTTTCAGGACTATCTATTGGTTGGCTCCACTGACTGGCTCATGGGACCAGTAATATATCACACTGCGCCTGTGTCACTCAGTATCCCTCCACGTCCCCAATCTACACACAGTCTCCCCTCACAACCCTGTACATCACCCCCCCCCCCCCCCTCATCTTTGACTCTCCCTGCACAACAACCACTGACTCCCCACCACAGGCCTTCTCCTTCTTCCTTGCCTATTCCCACCCTCTCTCTCCCCCTCTACTCCCACCTACCTCCTCATCCCTCTACTTGGGCCCTATAAAATCTGCAATATGGAGAACGCAGACATTAAAGTGGAACTCAACCATATAAAAACATTTATTGAACTTACATGCTGCACATCGCTTGCGCAAGCGTTGCAAAATAAATGTACACATACATGATATTCAATCATTGCACCCCCATCATTGCTCATGGGCGTCAGCGAGCGTCTGCGTGGCCAGGCGCTAAAATAGAAATTGGTTCTATTTGTGATGCTCAACACGCTGCAAGTCCGGCCTCTCCCATCTCCTCATTGGTTTTTAGGAGCATATACTTGAAAGATGGTGATTGAAAGATGAATTTAAGACCACACCGGTTGGTTGTAGTAATGCTGTAAAGTTGGTTGCCAACTGCCATATAAAGTCCGAAGAAGAAAAAGAAGCCTTAAGGAAGGAGGAGAGATGACGAGAAACGAATTCGGTTTACCATTTTATCTGTGGATTAATTGTTGGACCTTGTGCATTTCAGGTAAAATAACAACCCAAAGTTTAAATATCAGGACAAATTAGCTAGCAACAGGAAGCTAGCTAGTTAAATTGCCATAAATGTTTATTGCTTTTTGACCTGTCCCCAAATTAATATAATTGGTTCAGAGTTTTTTTTTGTATTTCAACCTGCGTGTCCTAATCGCTTTTGGTGTGGGTGAATGTCACGCCCTGACCTTAGATATCTCTGTTTTTCAATATATTTTGGTTAGGTCAGGGTGTGACTAAGGTGGGTACTCTAGGTTTTGTATGTCTAGGGGTTTTTGTAAGTCTATGTTGGCCAGATATGGTTCCCAATCAGAGACAACTGTTTATCGTTGGACGCAGGCGGAGGCAGCGAAAGAGGAACGGCGACGATACGAGGGGACACGGCTAGCACGGAAGCCCGAGAGGCAGCTCCCAAAAACTTTTTTGTGGGGGGGCACACGGGGAGATTGGCGGAGGTAGGGTTTAGACCTGAGCCAACTCCCCGTGCTTACCGTGGGGAGCGCGTGACTGGTCAGGCACCGTGTTATGCAGTGATGCGTGTGCATTCATATCCCGGTGCGCTCTATTCCAGCTCCCCGCATTTGCCGTGCTAGAGTGGGCATCCAGCCAGGACGGGTTATGCCGGGTCAGCGCTCCTGGTCTCCAGTACACCTCTTCGGACCAGGATATTCTGCGTCGGCTTTACGCCCTGTATCCCCAGTGCATCTTCACAGCCCAGTGCGTCCTATGCCAGTGCCCCGCACTTATCAAGCTAAAGTGAGCATCCAGCCAGGACCCATTGTGCCAGCTCTACGCTCCAGACCTCCAGTGCGCCTCCACAGTCTATTACGTCCTGTGCCTCCTCTCCGCACTCACCCTGAGGTGCATGTCATCAGCCCGGTGCCACCTGTACCGGTCCCATGCATCAGGTCTCCAGTGCGCCTCCACAGTCCAGTACATCCTGTGCCTCCTCTCCACACTTGCCCTGAGGTGTGTGTCATCAGCCCGATGCCACCTATACCGGTCCCACGCATCAGGTCTCCAGTGCGCCTCCACAGTCCTGTGCCTCCTCTCCGCACTCGACCTGAGGTGTGTGCCATCAGCCCGGTGCCACCCGTACCAGTCCCACGTATCAGGTCTCCAGTGCGCATCTGAATCGATCCCACTCCAGAGTACAGGCCTCGGTGTAACACTCATTCCTTTGACGATAAACGCGAATCCGACCATCACTCCTGGTGAGACAAAACCGCATCTCGTCAGTGAAGAGCACTTTTTGCCAGTCCTGTCTGGGCCAGTGACGGTGGATTTGTACCCATAGGCGACGTTGTTGCCGGTGATGTCTGGTGAGGACCTGCCTTACAACAGCCCTCAGTCCAGCCTCTCTCAGCCTATTGCTGACAGTCTGAGCACTGATTGAGGGATTGTGCGTTCCTGGTGTAACTCAGGCAGTTGTTGTTGCCATCCTGTGCCTGTCTCACAGGTGTGATGTTCGGATGTACTGATCCTGTGCAGGTGTTGTTACATGTGGTCTGCCACTGCGAGGTGGATCAGCTGTCCGTCCTGTCTCCTTGTAGCGCTGTCTTAGATGTCTCACAGTACAGACATTGCAATTTATTGCCCTGGCCACATGTGCAGTCCTCATGCCTCCTTGCATCATGCCTAAGGCACGTTCACACAGATGAGCAGGGACCCTGGGAATCTTTCTCTTGGTGGTTTTCAGAGTCAGTAGAAAGGCCTCTTTAGTGTCCTAAGTTTTCATAACTGTGACCTTAATTGACTACCGTCTGTAAGCTGTTTGTGTCTTAACGACCGTTCCACAGGTGCATGTTCATTAATTGTTTATGGTTCATTGAACAAGCATGGGAAACAGTGTTTAAACCCTTTACAATGAGGATTTGTCAAGTTATATGGATTTTTACAAATTATATTTGAAAGACAGGGTCCTGAAAAAGGGACATTTCCTTTTTTGCTGAGTTTAGATAGTCTAGCTCCTCCATCTAGCCACAACAGTAGAAACGTAAACAAAACTTCTGTGGTGACAAAACGTAAACATCTGTCAGACCAAAGATGTTATAGCAAAACAAGGTGAAGGGATGGTTCACTCGTCTTTCAAGTAAACCTCCGAATGCCTTCAACATGCATACTGCAAACAGACCCAACTCAACTTGACGGCGAAACAAACCTGGCGGTGAGCACAAACGGATTTCTTTCGACTTTCAGAAATTATTTACTCAATTATTTCTATCACTGGTGAGCGCACCCGTGATGTGATAAATTGGAAATAGTAGTTGCTATTACCTAATTCATATTATGTTTTCTATCAGTCGAGAGTTAGCTAAATATTGTGTTAGCTCACTATTTACTGTCAGCACTAGGACTACTGTAGCCTTCATTTTCCGATTTGGATGAAAATATTGTTATGCTGTTGCTACTTTTGTGACTGTCTGAACATTGCATCCAAATATAAACTACTCACATTGAGGACATAATGTTGTAAAGGCTGTGTTTGTGCAAAATGTTTATGTGATAAAACGTTGCGGCCAGCTCAAATGCTAACTGTTGCGTCAATCGTAACTAGACGTACTAATGAAGTGTTCTAATCACACCGGTTTGAGTGTATGCTGCAGGGACCATTGTAGAATGAGCACACTTGTGTGTTCGTACACATCAAAATGTTAAGCATTGTTGTGAACTAAGATAAACAACTCAATTGGATGTTCTATGAATGAAAAATGTTCGATTTTGAGAGCAAAAACCTGGGAAAAATGGAAACTAGGAGAAAAAAGGAATAAAAAAACCCAGAATCAGGCAAAAAAATAACAGATTCTATAGGTCCCTACTCTGCCCTCCCCTATTCTCCATAACCTTCTACCCGCCCCTTCCCCCCTCTCCCTCCCGCCTCACATCGTAGTCCACACAGACAGGGACCTGTCTGTCACATATCAGGCCGGTGACAGATGACCTTTGGCATGGCACGTTTAATCATGTTTCTCTCCCACCCACCGTGACAGGGTGCTGCGTTATTCCGTAGAGACAGCATGCATTAGCAGTAATTTATGGCACTCCGCCACTCCCTCACGGAGCACTCAATAAGCTGTCCTGCCTGTCCATTTAGTGACCGGCTGCCAAGTGGAGGAACATGCGCCATGTCTGATGTGTATCACTGTGACCTACTTATTGTCCCCTACACTGGGATGTCAAACACGTCACAGTATCAGCACGTCTGGGGATGGACGGTGCTTGGTCATCGTTATCTGTGCACGCTTATTTAAAGGGGCACTGTATGAGCTGATTTGGCCTCGTTCTTTTGGGGGCTTGCTCCTCAAGAAATGTTGGCGGCCATGACGGAAGCTTGGGGGTGTGGTTTGTAGTGGGTGTATCTTGGGTGTGTCCTTGTCGACAGCAAGACACACCTATCTGTCAGAACCTTGCCCATAGCCGTTTCCCCTCACTCAATCACAAAAACACACCTCCTGCAGGTTGACTTCAGTAACTACAGGGAGGTGTATGGTGAGATGTCAGAGGAAGCAGTAGGTCACTAGCATACAGAGTAATATGAGAAGAATGCAATTGCTGAAATTTGATAACTTTCAAATGTAATAACAGGTCCATGTAGTGTAAACAACCATTTACATAACACCATAGAAGCAGTGTTCTGTTAATATAACAATGTGCACCTTTCAGTAGATAGCCGTAGCTGTTAAATTCGCTCTGGCTATCGACAGTTGTCGCAGTGACATCATGAACATTCAATTGAAATGGTTACTTGCATAGTAGTGGAGTCTTTTGTTTGGACATGTAGCTAGCTAGCTAAACAATTAACCATAATCCCAACTCACATATTTACTACCCTGCATGAATCTGCAGGTAGCTAACCATCCAGTTTCAATGTTAGCTAGCTAACATTAGGCTATAACTAGCCATGCAAATGACTCTGAGATACGAATAATATAACTACACACAGATCATACACGTAGCTAGCGAGCCAGCCAGCTAACAGTGCACTAACTTGAAATGAAAACGACTTTTTGACTTTTTCCATCCAGTCAAAGAGTGGGCATGTCCGGTTACAACTCTCATGCCTGTCTGTTGCATACGGTGTCCCGTATACAACAGGAGTGTCCTGATCCTGGTGCAGAATATACAGGGTTTCTCCCTCCCATTTGGACTCAATTCAATAATAAAAATAGACATTACAAGTTAAAGTTGTATCTAATACAAATGTTATGCTGAGTTCCAGGTCTCTCTCCATTCCGAAACATCCATATCAAGGCTGTCTGTCAGTCATCTTGCAAGTCTCCATCTGCTGGCTCCATACATGTTTTTGTGAACACATAGTCACTGTTCTATTATCAATGGCAGTTAGGGATGGATCGAAAGGTACATAATGAGTAAATGGAGGAAAATGTGGGACAGTCATGCTTTTTCAATTTCAGTGAATGGGAGGGTTTAGTGTTTCAAAAATCTAGTCAAGGTGAGGGTCATGTAATTTGTAACAGTGAGACATATTGAAATGATGACATTTGAATATGTCTCACTGTTTCAAAATAAGTTGCTTATTAGGCTGGCTATATGTCAATGTGTGCCTGATGCTGCCCGTCATCTCCCGATTCTGCGCTGTGCGCACAATATCAAGGGCGCCTATAGGCTATTTAGTGTGGTCTCAATCAAATGAGCCATAGCATATTGGCTGTAGGCTACTAAGTGCATGCTTGGAGAAGCACAGAGCAAAGTTATATCTAAGATACGTACATTAGCTGCTGGGATGGTTTAAATAAAACTAGGCTACATTACACACTGCAATGGACATTCCAACCCTGAGCCCTCTCCTGCTCTGATCTTGCTCACTTTTTGTGTGTGCTGCCTAACCACCGGCTATGCAGTGTAGGCCTGAGGTGGCAGTTCAGGAGGAGAGTTAAAGTCTTCTCCCAAATGTTTTAATTTATTAGGCCTAGTCCAAAAAATACATGATCCTGCTTGCCGACTAGCCTATATCCTAGATTCGGATCAGTTTGAGAAGGAAAGCGTGAAGATGAGAAGGAGGACCGAAGATCAACTTTGACACTGTAGCTCGCTACTACTATAACTGATTTAATTAAAAGCAATATGTTTCCTGCCATGATGTAGGCCTATTTGTTTTTAGTTATGGACTAAAAACAGAATAAGAATAATACAGATTCTAGTAACTGACATTGTGGTGCTGAAACGTAAAGCAGATGCCGCAACACAGTCAATCAGAAATGGAGAGCTCATGGTGCCGAAAGTAGGCCAATTCGAGTAGGCATAACTCATTTAAACGTCTTCATTTAAATTTTAACAACAAGCAGGCTTTGTGTTGGAGCTTATTTCTTCCTATTAAAGAAATATGAGGTAGACATACCTGTTTGACAGATGAAATTAACCTATAGGCTGCTATTTTCATAGATTTGTCTATCAATTCCTCTACCCACCATGCACTCTTTAAATAGCCTACATCCATGTCAGTGAAGGGCTGGTAAGTTCAATACAAGACTTGAATTGAGAAGGTATGCCATAAGCCTACTTTTTATTAAAGGCACAGGCCTACATACCCCTTGTTAGCTTTGGAGGAAATAAAAAAAATGGATCTGATTAAATTAAGTGATCTGTAACAGCGCTTTGGCCCACGATGCTTCTAGCTGGAAATAAGCTGTGAAATTCCCGGGAAAGACGTAACTGATGCATATGGGGATATTGTTGCTTGGTTTCTTTGACATTCAGAGGCTGAGATAAAACTTTCTATAGCCAAGGAGACAAAAAAATGACTTTGCTTGGGAAGTAATCTAATTCTGTAAGTATCAATTGATTAACCTATTCCCTTTCTGTACAATAGAAGATGTTTCAACCCAGACAGCTTTTAGGAATACACTTGTCACCTATTGTTGGGTTAAGCCATGGAAGGAGAGTAGCCAGCTGTTAAAGCTGACATTTTTCTGCGTCGGTAGGCTTACTCTGTCTGGGGTGGAAAGATAGGCCTAACTTTTGAAAGTACCATGCTCAGATTCCTAATGACTTCTCAGATTTATTGTAATTATTTGCAAACTGAGACAGTTTCATTGCAAACAAAACACACTGATTTGGAGAAATATGATAAGATGAACACATAGGCATATCTCTTTGACCACCCGGCCTGTAATTTTGGTAATTTGTGTGGTAATAAAAAATATTGCGCTAATATGTAAAATGGGCCCCATTTCTATGCTTACAATTCTTAAGTTTTGTTTTTGCGTCTTTTACTTCAGGTTTTGTACACTGGTTTCAAACAGGTGAAAATACAATATTTTTGGTTTAATTCAAATATCGTACCAGTCAAAAGCTTGGACACACCTACGCATTCAAGGGTTTTTCATTATTTACTTTCATTATTTACTATTTTTCTACAGTGTAGAGTATTAATGAAGACATCAAAACCAACTGGAATGCATTTCAATTAACAGGTGTGCCTTGTTAAAAGTTCAATTGTGGAATTTCTTTCCTTCTTAATGTATTTGAGCCAATCAGTTGTGTTGAGACAAGGTAGGGGTGGTATACAGAAGATGTGGTAAAAAACCAAGTCCATATTATGGCAAGAAAAGCTCAAATAAGCAAAGAGAAACAACAGTCCATCATTACTTTAAGACATGAAGGTCAGTCAATGTGGAACATTTCCACGACTTTGAAAGTTTCTTCAATTGCAGTCGCAAAAACCATCAAGCGCTATGATGAAACTGGCTGTCATGAGGACCGCCACAGGAAAGGAAGTCCCAGAGTTCATTAGAGTTACCAGAGTTCAAGTAACAGACACATCTCAACATCAACTGCTTAGAGGAGACTGTGTGAATTAGGCCTTCATGGTCGAATTGATGCAAATAAATCACTACTAAAGGACACCAATAAGAAGAGGCTTGCTTGGGCCAAGAAACACAAGCAATGGACATTAGAACTGTGGAAATCTGTCCTTTGGTCTGATGAGTCCATATTTGAGATTTATGGTTTCAACCGCAGTGTCTTTGTGAGATGCAGAGTAGGTGAACGGATTATCTCTGCATGTGTGGTTCCCACCGAGAAGCATGGAGGAGGTGTGATGGTCTGGGGGTGCTCTGCTGGTGACACTGTCTGTGATTTATTTAGAATTCAAGGCACACTTAACCAGCATGGCTACCACAGTGTTCTGCAGCGATAGTGTGATTATACATTTTTCAACAGGACAATGACCCAACACACCTCCAGTCTGTGTAAGGGCTATTTGACCAAATGAGAGTGATGGAGTGCTGCATCAGATGACCTGGCCTCCACAGTCACCCGACCTCAACCCAATTGAGATGGTTTGGGATGAGTTGGACCGCAGAGTGAATAAAAAGCATCCAACAAGTCCTCAGTGTATGTGTGAGTCCTTCAAGACTGTTGGAAAAGCATTCCAGGTGAAGCTGGTTGAGATAATGCCAAGAGTGTGCAAAGCTGTCATCAAGGCAAAGAGTGGCTACTATGAAGAATCTCAAATATAAAATATTGATTTGTTTAACACTCTTTTTGGTTAGTACATGATTCCATGTGTTATGTGTCACTATTAATTCTACAATGTAGAAAATAGGAAAAACCCTTGAATGAGTAGGTGTGTCCAAACTTGACTGGTACTGTATATTTCAGTGGTTTATATGGTACAATGATTCTCTACACTATCCATTACTTGTTTTGTCACATAAACTGAACTATTAGAATTTTAGCAACCAGGAAATGGCGCAGCGATTTCTACATATTGTACGTTGAAGATAGAGATATCTGTTTTTTTGCATGGGTGGCATCTCAATCCACTGCCGAGCTACAACGGTGTTTGTCAGACCACGAAAATCGAAAATCGGGCTTCTCACAAAGACTTCTGTAGCGTCTGAACGGTTTGGCCTACATTAAACTAATATGACCACTGTATGTAGTAGTTTGGTGAAAAAAAGGGGTTAAATATGTGTACAAATAAATGATAGTTTCCTGATCTTTCCTATATCTCTCAGATATAGGACAGACACCTGAAAACAAACTTCTTGTAGATTTTTTGAGGACCATCTGTTTTTCCATATATGAATCTGTTATTCATTACATGTCTATGGGCTAATAGCAGTAAGGCCAACATTATTTATATATTTTTGGGATACCTAAAGGGGTCCCAAAATGCCAAATCAAACAGCTAAATGATCCTTGGTATGACCATCTTAAAATGAGTAGGCAACACTCGCCAATAAGCCACCCATCTTCAACAGCGCCCTCCTGTAGGCGTATAGGCCAACATTGCTGTTCTACAAAATGGACAAGTCGCACGTTCCACCGGAACACCTTGCCACCAGATTCAGCAGCTTGTTTTGTGCAATTATATAACCTGCACCTTAAGAGTGGAAGCCTTTTCCGTTCACATAGTTGAAATCATTTTGGGATGGTGCTTTTATGGTGATGTGGGTGCCGTCTATTGCTCCGTTCGTACTTTGGAACCCATTGATGGGATCGTGGCAAAGAAACCCCTGTTGACTTCATCCAGTTGTGCGATGGTGTATGGAAATTGTATGTGTTACTGTTCATTTAGCTGATGATTGTATCCAAAACATTGGCTCATCTAGGGCTGTGAGATGTCGATCGGCAAGCTCCCGCTGAAAAGTGCCTGTTGCCAAAAACCCGGGGGTGGATAGCAGTTGGATGTGCACCGGAATGGCAAGGGTTTGCCTTAATTAAACCTCGCAAGGCATTCTGTACTTTCTGCAGAAAAAGTCCCAACGGTCTCTAAAAAACGAGCTTTCTGCTAAATGTAGCACTGGCCAAATCTTCAAACAGAGCAAGATTAGCCATTAGCCAATATCCCATTATCTCAGTCATGCATAGTATTTCAGAAATGCTATCACTCTCACACGTATCTCTCATTTAACAAATGACTGTTCTTTATATTGATTATTATTGTAACAAATGCATTGATGTGGTCAAATTACATAGCATGAAATAAAACTAATTGTAAAACAAATGTACCTTTGTCCTCTGAAGAGGGGCGGTGGTGGATGGACCAATAAAAATAATAAAAGATATGTTGCATTAAATTCACAGTGGAAATACAATGAAATTATGTTATTATTTCATTATTAATTATATTTCAAACATTTTCAACCTATATGTTCCCCATTCTACACTTGACAACAAGTTCCCTTATTCCACCACTTGGCACTGTGCTTACGCATGGTCACGGCTGTGCGTAAATTTAACCACACTCAAGCAAACGTTCATATTGATCAATCTCACACTGCGCGTGGAAATGATCCCCCTGTATGGTTTACACACAGATTTGTGATATACACGGTTGAGAATAGGCCTCAGGTCTCTCTGCATCTGTGGACACATACACACAGTCACTCAGAGTATGCGCAGACCAGCTGGCTGGTGTGTTTACGGCCATATTCAATCTTTCCCTAACCCAGTCTGCTGTCCCCACATGCTTCAAGATGGCCGCCATTGTTCTTGTACTTAAGAAGGCAAAGGTAACTGAACTAAATTACTATTGCCCCGTAGCACTCACTTCTGTCATCATGAAGTACTTTGAGAGACTAGTCAAGGATCATATCACGTCTACCTTACCTGTCACTCTAGACCCACTTCAATTTGCTTATCGCCCCAATAGGTCCCCAGACGATGCAATCGCCATCACACTGCACACTGCTCTATCCCATCTGGACAAGAGGAATACCTAGGTAAGAATGCTGTTCATTGACTATAGCTCAGCATTTAACACCATAGTACACTCCAAGCTCATCATTAAGCTTGAGGCCCTGCATCTCAACCCAGCCCTGTGCAATTGGGACCTGGACTTCCTGATGGGCCGCCCCCAGGTGGTGAAGGTAGTAAACAACATCTCCACTTCACTGATCCTTAACAATGGGGCCCTACAAGGGTGTGTGCTCAGCCCCCTCCGGTACTCCCTGTTCACCCATGACTGCGTGGCCATGCACACCTCCAACTTAATCATCAAGTTTTCAGACGACACAACAGTAGTAGGCTTGATTACCAACAACGAAGAGACAGCCTACAGGGAGGAAGTGAGGGTTCTGGGAGTGTGGTGTCAGGAAAACAACCTCTCACTCAACGTCAACAAAACAAAGGGGATGATCGTGGACTTCAGGAAACAGCAGATGGAGCACCCCCCAATCCACATCGACAAGACAGCAGTGGAGAGGGTGAAAAGTTTTAAGTTCCTCGGTGTACACATCACGGACAAACGGAAATAGTCCACCCACACAGAGAGTGCGGTGAAGAAGGTGCAACAGAGCCTCTTCAACCTCAGGAGGCTGAAATAATTTGGCTTGTCACCTAAAACCCTCACAAACATTTACAGATGCACAATTGAGAGCATCCTGCCGGGCTGTATCACCTCCTGGTACGGCAACTGCACAGCCCACAACTGTAAAGGCTCTCCAGAGGGTGGTGCGGTCTGCACAATGCATCACCGGGGGTACACTACCTGCCCTCCAGGACACCTACAGCACCCGATGTCGCAGGAAGGTCAAAAAGATCCTCAAGGACAACATCCACCCTAGCCACTGCATGTTCACCCCACTATCATCCAGAAGGCGAGGTCAGTACAGGTGCATCAAAGCTGGGACCGAGAAACTGAAAAACAGCTTCTATCTCAAGGCCAACAGACTGTTATACAGCCATCACTAACACTGAGAGGCTGCTGCCTACATACAGACTTGAAATCATTGGCCACTTTAATTAATGGATCACTTTTCACTTTAAGCCATATCTTTTTCTTTGCAACTCTCCCGAGAACTGAGAACTGAGAATTTATTTCAGTTGACTGATTTCCATATATGAACGGTAACTGAGTAAAATTGTTGAAATTGTTGCAATTATATTTTTGTCCAGTATATATGCTGCATGTTTGGCTGCAAACTGGACATCTCTTAAACAACTGCAGCAGGCAATCTTATGTGGTGGTGTTGACTGGGAGGGCATGTGACATGGTGATATAATAGACAGCCAGGTGGAGCTTGGCAAAAGGGGTCATGATTTGATGACATAATTATAATTCAAACCCAACCTTAATTTCCTTGTTGTGACGCACTGAGGTTCCAAACTCTGTTTTAGACCAGATTGACTTCATGATTAAAATGAACCTATTTACATTTTGTGGTAAATTTGTCACTAGAATACATGTTTGACTCATATTGATGCCACATGGTTTTTAGGTGCAGTCGCTCTTTAATTAATGGATTAATAAGACAACTCTTCAATGGATAATTATCAAGAAAGAGAGGTAATATTATTATAGGGCGAAGTGAAGATGATCTCTAACTAGTCTTTAAGAATGTTGCACGTGTATGCATGCATGTGGTTATTTAATTGCTTTCCCGGAGCACTCTCCCCATCTCTCCTTTACGCAAATGCAGTGTCCATCAGAGCGGATGTCTCAACTGGAAGTAGACACAGATTGATGGCGCTAGACGGCAGTGAGGACGGTCGTCCTCCTCATCCATGGCACTACCGGTTAAGGGCAAATCTCTGAGCCAGTGACCCGAACCAGAGGTCTCATCAGCGGCTGTCTCCGCACTCGGCACCCCGCTGCCTGTTACAGTCACATTTTAATCACAAACCCTAATTAGAATTTACACTAATGAATACAAACGACTCCCAGGACTCCACAAGCTGAGAGTCATCAATTATCATCGCCCCTAAATAACATGGATTCGAAGCTCCGAAGCTGTTTTTCAATTACTTGCCCCTGCCGGAGCCGCTCAAGGATGGTCTGCCATAGATGAAGATAAACGACATTCCTAACCATGGAGTGTGTGTGTGTGTAATATCGTTTTTCTCATTTGGGGAGCATCTTCGATGTGGCGAGCCACAGTTATTTATTTCAAACAACAGCTTGACGAAGAGGGTTGGCTAATTGGCAGCAGGTGTTAATCACGATATTCTGATGCGGCTGTTGAGGTGTGGGGGAGTTCTGAAGTGCGCGTGTGTGTGTGTGACAGAGAGAAGACTGTCCTTGACACTCACGTGACATGTTGTAGTTGTGAGAACAGAAAGTCCTTGAAGTCTCTGTAAGAGAGTAAAGAAAGTGGATGAATGCGGTCTGAAAAGGCTGCTAAGTCTCAGAAGATCATGACCCACATGATTTTGGATAAATGTCTTTCGGATACGATCTATGAAACAGCTTTTCATTTGTGACCTATAGGAGTTTAAAGGGACATTACACCGCAAAATCTAAGTTTGACAGATGTTTTCATACCTTAAAAATTGGTCTTCTGTTGATATGCGTTCACATAACAGGCCATTGAATGGAAAAGATAAGTACCATGTAACATCCAGATTTGCAGTGCTGATGTTTTCCATTCATTTGGGTCGAGACGTGTAGCTGGATCTACACCACCGATGGCATGGAATGTTGACTCATCTTGATATAAGACTACTTTAAGGTCTGAAAACAGCTGACAAAACTTGATTTTTGAAGTGTAATGTCCCTTTACTCAGTAAAGTTGTTTCCATTCCCAGGGTTGTGGTGGTGAAACCCTCAGTACTGTTGGTGACCGATGCCCATTCACATGTAGTCTGCTTCTCTCCCTGCAGGGAGAGATAATCACAGAAATGGAGTGGAAACAGTGCGTGTGTGTGTGCTTGCGTGTGTGTCAGTGTTTCCAGAGCTCTGAAGATGGGCCCTGTCCAGGCTCTGTCCCCAAACACCTTTTGATTTACTCTCTCCAGACCAAACCTCTACAATGCTTCCCACATTTCTGGGAGTGAAGGAAGAGCTGTGTGTGTGTATGTGTGTGTGTGTGTGAGTGTGTAATTATAATGGCCTTGTGTATGTAATAGGAGGATCATAGGATGTGATGTGACTGAGAAGGACTGGAAGTGGAGGTGTGTGTCTTTATGATTGATGTGTGTTGTGTTTTGTGGTTTGGGAGAGGCATGTTGTGTTGGAGGGGGGTGCATCTCTCCCTCTCTCTCTTGATCGGATGTTGGCAATCGGATCGAATTCATTCTTAGAATTTTGTATTTCAAAATTTATAATGAGATTCTCATCATTCAGATTGGGATTCAGATTTGGTACTCCAATCCAACTTTTATCAGGATTATGTTCTTGAATGACTGATTTAATTATGGGATTGGGATTGTGTTGGTGCTGAAAATCTGAATAATCTGGATTCAGAGAGTTGAAAAACACCACAACCAATACATTTCAATGTAACTAAAATGGGAAGGTTTAAAACCTGTTTAATCTTACATCTGAAAACCAAAGTTTCATTACTTTAAATTGACTGCAGTAAAAGGTATGTGGTCAGTTGTTATAAGAAATGTGTGTACTCATTTAAAAGTGGAATGCAGGCTATATTATTTTTAATCATAGTTACCTTTATTCATGTATGTACATAGTTTACCCATCTCTGTTTCACTATGACAGTGTAGACGTTGTAACATAAACTGTCCAGTAGATGGCAAGGTGTAGGCCTAGTCAAAGCACTGGAAATCTGTATTGTGTGATGTCGGGATCAGAACGATTCTGTCCAATTATTTTCAGAAAGACTGGCTAAGAATCAGCCAGATTGATTTGATCCTGGATTGCAGAAAAGATTTGAAAAACTGGGCCCAGACCTGGCATCAGTGGGCTAATCTGAATTCATTGAGCTCAAGACAAGAGAAAGAGCGAGTTTCCTGTAGAAGACAGACAAAGTCATATCAATTTAAATCAAATGTTACTCATCACATACACGTGATTAGCAGATGTTATTGCGGATGTAGCGAAATGCTTGTGCTTCTAGCTCTGACAGTGCAGTAATATCTAACATATGGACGAGCGATGGCAGAGCGGAACAAACTAAGATACAGTAGAATAGTATAGAATACAGTATATACATGAGATGAGAAATGCCAGACATGTAAACATTATTAAAGGGACTAGTGTTCCATTCCTTAAAGTGGCCAGTGATTTCTAGTCTATGCCTATAAGAAACAACATCTAATGTGCTGATGGCTGTTTAACATTCTGATGGCATTGAGATAGAAGATGTTTTTCAGTCTCTCAGTCCCAGATTTGATGCACCTGTGCTGACCTCGCTTCTGGATGATAGCGGGGTGAACAGGTAGTGGATCAGGTGGTTGATGGCCTTCCTGTGACATCAGGTGCTGTAGGTGTCCTGGAGGGCGGGTAGTTTGCTCCCGGTAATGCGTTGGGTAGACCGCATGACCCGCTGGAGAGCCTTGCGGTTGCGGGCGGTGCAGTGGCCGTACCAGGCGCTGATATAGTCCGGTAGGATGCTCTCAATTGTGCATCTGTAACAGTTTGTGAGGGTTTTAGGTGACAAGTCAAATTTCTTCAGCCTCCTGAGTTTGAAGAGGCTCTGTTGCGCCTTCTTCACCACACTGTCTGTGTGGGTGGTCCATTTCAGTTGGGCAAAGATGTGCATGCCAAGGAACTTAAAGCTTTCCACCTTCTTCACTGCAGTCCTGTCAATGTAGATAGGTAGGTGACCCTCTGCTGTTTCCTGAAGTCCATGATCATCTCCTTTGTTTGTTGATGTTGAGTGAGAGGGTGTTTTCCAGGCACCACACTCCCAGAGCCCTCACCTCATCCCTGTAGGCTGTCTCATCATCATTGGTAATCAAGCCTACTACTGTTGTGTCGTCTGCAAACTTGAGTGCGCTCGGCCACACAGTCATGAGTGGGGGCTGAACACGCACCCTTGTGGGGCCCCAGTGTTGAAGATCAGCAGACTGGAGGTGATGTTTCCTACCTTCGCCACCTTGGGGCAGCCCATCAGGAAGTCCAGGACCCAGTTGCACAGGGCGGTTTTCAGACCTAGGGCCTTGAGCTTAATGATGAGCTTGGAGGGTACTATGGTGTTGAATGCTGAGCTATAGTCAATAAACAGCATTCTTACATCGGTATTCCTCTTGTCCAGATGGGATAGGGCAGTGGGCAGAGTGATGGCGATTGCATCGTCTGTGGATCTATTGGGGCGGTAAGCAAATTGAAGTGGGTCTAGGGTGGCAGGTAAGGTAGAGGTGATATGATCCTTGACTAGTCTCACCAAGCACTTCATGATGACAGAGGTGATGACAGGATAGTCATTAAGTTCAGTTACCTTTGCCTTCTTGGGTAGAGGAACAATGGTGTCATCTAGAAGCATGTGAGGACAGCAGACTGGGATAGGGAGAGATTGAATATGCCCATAAACACAACAGCCAGCTGGTCTGCGCATGCTCTGAGGACACGGCTAGGGATGCCATCTGGGCCTTGCGAGGGTTAACAGGTTAAAATGTTTTACTCATGTCGGCTAAGGAGAAGGAGAGCCCACAGTCCTTAGTAGCGGGCTATGTCAGTGGCACTGTGTTATCCTCAAAGTGCAAAGAATGTGTTTAGCCTGTCTTGAAGCAAAACGTCGGTCTCTGAGACGTGGCTGGTTTTTCTGTTGAAGTCTGTGATTGTCTATAGTCCCTGCCACATATGTCTTGTGTCCGAGCCGTTGAATTGCGACTCCACTTTATCTCTATACTGACGTTTAGCTTGTTTGATTGCCTTGCGGAGTGAATAACTACACTGTTTAAATTCTGCCATATTACCAATCGCCTTGCCATGGTTAAATGCGGTGGTTCTCGCTTTCATTTTCGCGCGATTGCTACTATCTATCCACGGTTTCTGGTTAGGGTAGGTTTTCATAGTCACAGTGGGTACTACATCTGCTATACACTCCCTTATAAACTCAGTCACCGTATCCGTGTATTCGTCTAGATTATTTTTGCAAGATACCCGGAACATATCCCAGTCCATGTGATCATAACAATCCTGAAGCGTGGATTCGGATTGGTCAGACCAGCGTTGAATAGTATGAAGCACTGGCACGTCCTGTTTGAGATTTTGCCTATAGGACGGGAGGAGCAAGATGGAGTCGTGGTCAGATTTGCTGAAAGGAGGGCAGGGGAGGGCCTTGTAAGCATTCCAGAAGTTTGAATAGCGTTGGTCGAGAATATTAGTAGCACGAGTAGTACAGTCGATATGTTGATAGAACTTCGTCAGCCTAGTCCCCAGATTTGCTTTGTTGAAATCCCCAGCTACAATAAATACAGCCTCAGGATGTGTGGTTTCCAGTTTGCATAAAGTTCAGTGAAGTTCTTTGAGGGCCGTCGAGGGTTCGGCTTGAGGTGGGATGTAAACGGCCGTGGAAATGACGGAGGATAATTATTTTGGGATATAATGTTTGGCATTAAACTGTGAGGTATTCTAGGTCGGTTGAACAAATTGACTTGAGTTCCTGTATGTTCCTAGAATTACACCATGAGTCATTATTCATGAAACACACCCCTCCGTCCCTTCTGCTTCCTGGAGAGATATTTATTCCTGTCTGCGCGATGTACTCAGAATCCTGCTGCCTTTGCCAACTCTGACAGAATATCCCAATAGAGCCATGTTTCTGTGAAATAAACTATGTTACAGGCCCCAATGTCTAACTGGAAAGAAGTCCTTGCTCTAAGCTCATCAACTTTGTTATCCAAAGACTGAACATTAGCGAGTAATATACTCTGAAGCGGTGGGTGGTGTGCATGTCTCCTAAATCGAACCAGCAGGCCGCCTTGAGTGCCTCTCCTCCGCCGGCGATGTTTTGGATCGGCCTCTGGAATAAGTTCAATTGCTCTGGGGAGAGTGAACAATCTGCACCAGGGAATTCATATTATTGGTCGTAATGCTGGTAGTTCTGGTGAGTTACCACAGCTCTAATATCCAACAGTTCTTCCCGGCTGTATCTAATGACACAAAACATTTCCTGAGCTAATAATCAAAAAAATAGTACATAAAGAAACAAAATACTGCAACGTTTCCTAAGAGCTAGTTGCGACGCTGCTCTTTAATTAGGACACATCGAAGACCTGGAGGACAGATGTTGGATTCAGTCTGCTTTTCAATCACACACATACACACGTGTGCAATCACACACACACAGATGCACACGCACACATGCGCGCTCGCACACACACACACACACACACACACACACACACACACACACACACACACACACACACACACACACACACACACACACACACACACACACACACACACACACACACACACACACACACACACACACACACACTACTAATGTCTAGACCATCCTTATACCACCCTGTCATTACACGGATAGATGGTCTCTGTGCGTTAGAGTTACTGGAAGAAGACTGACTGATGAGGTGAATAGCCAGATTCATGGAAATATAATTCTTATTCTATGGAGGAATAGGGATTGATGATCATGAATAACCCTATGGGCGGGAAGATATTAGATGAATCAGTGTCTGTGAAGAGACCATGGTAAGGAGAGGTGCATTGTGGAGAATGAGATGAAATTGAATAGTGAACGAGCGCAATTGATCTTTTCATCGGCTCAATATTAAGAGAGCAGACCTTTCTCTACATTTTCTCATCATTGACTAGTATTCTATTTCAGGGTCAATGCACCACATGTTAACCCAATGAGTGTTTCTACCTCATCAGTGTCCGTCATCATCAGTATCCCTGTCCGCTTCAGATATCAGCCATCTAATTATAATCAAGTAGATACAGAAGAGCCTATCAGTGGGGACGGAAAAGCTGAGTCCTGCCTAGACCCAGTATGGTTTGTGTAGAAGCATTTCAGGAGCATGTAGCAATGCTAGTGGAAACGGATTGCTAGTGGTGTATTTAACCCAGCTAGTGGTGTATTCAGATCCAGTATCTTTAGTGTAGATGTAAAGCAGATCCTACCTGTATGCCTGACCCGGGATTATATCCCTAGGAAAACAGCAGCTTTGGTAGATAGGAAATGACACACTACTTCAAGTCTCAGGGGAGATGATGTCACAGCATGATAGCCTAGCCAACCCTACACTAGCTACTTCACATCTGCTTCTTAGACCTTTCCTTCCATAGACACAGGGCTGCATCTCAATAGTCTACAGTGGCGTCCTCTACTGGTTTCATCTCCTTTATCTGCACTGATCTGGAAACATAATATAGGTGGAAGCAATTAAGTGAAGGCCCACTGGTGTAATGCTTTCACCTGTCCATTTCTTAGAACGTTGTCTTCTTGAAGAACTTATTCATTTACATCAATCTCACAGGTAGATCTCAAAGACAGCAATTGTCCTTTGCTGATATAGTAACTCCTGCTTTTACAATACAACAACCACTCAATGAGAAAATACTCTTGCGAAAAACACCAACTGACAGCCTCAAAACACTCACCAACTGAAAGAAAGAGGAGCTGGGAGAGAATGGCGCTGGGGTGTATTGCAGCCGTTTCACAGATCAATCAGCTATTGTGTGTTTTTTTTTGCGCTAATGTTAACTTTCTTTGTACATAATGCCATTGTTTCCTATGACCGAAAAGAGCTTCTGGACATCAGAACAGCGATTACTAACCTCGATTTGGATGAAAGAATTCTACTTCCTTGAGTTGGCTGCGCAGGTTCAAAACCAGGCTCTAATCCCCGATGCTCGGAAGAGGAAAAGACGCCATTATAGCGGCCGACGTGGGGCACCCTGACGAAACTATGGCGGCGAGTAAATAAACTTCCACAACCTTCTGTTCTATTGGCAAATGTATAATCACTGCTGAACAAACTAGACAAGCTCCGTTCGAGATGATTCTACCAACGGGACCTGAAGAACTGTAATATCCTACACTTCATGGAGTCGTGGCTGAACCACTCTAGCTGTTTTTTGTCTATGCATCGGAAGGACAGAACGGCAGTGTGTCATACACTCAAGTGCAGGGGTGTGTGTCGCTTTGTTAACAACAGCTGGTGCGCAGTCCCTAATATCAAGGAAGTCTCGAGGTTCTGCTCGCCTGAGTAAGAATACCTCATGATAAGCTGTAGACCGTGCCATTTACCAACTAAGTTTTCGTCTACATTTTTCGTAGCTGTCTATTTACCATCACACACACCGATAATGGCACTAAGATCATGCTCAACGAGCTGTATAGGGCCATAAGCCATAAAAAAAAGCTCAGTCAGAGGCAGCACTCATAGGTGATTTTAATGCAGGATATCTGCAACTAGAGGGATAAAAATGTCTTTACTCCAGACACAGAAAAATACAAAGCTCTCCCTCATCCCTCCATTTGGCAAATCTGACCAAAACTCTGTCCTCCTGATTACAAGCAAAAACTCACAGGAAGCACCAGTGATGTGCTCAATACTGAGATGCTAGTTGGATGCTAAGCTACTTGATTGTTTCGCTAGCACCAACAGGAACATGTTCCGGGATTCATCCGATGTCATTGAGAAGTTTACCACATCAGTCACCGGCTTTTTTAATAAGTGCATCGACGATGTTGTCCCCACAATGACCTACATACATACGTACATATCCTAACCAGAATCCATGGATTACAGGCAACATCCGCACTGAGCTAAAGGCTAGAGCTGCCATTGTCAAGGATTGGGACACTACCCCTGATGCTTATAAGAAATCCCACTACTCCTTCCGATGAACCATCAAACAGGCAAAGCATCAATACAGCACCAAGATCAAATCCAACTAAACCGGTTCTGATGCTCATCTGATGTGGCAGGGCTTGCAAACTATCACAGATTACAAAGGGAAACCCAGCCACTAGCTGCCCAGGGACACGAGCCTAACAGATGAGCTAAAGGCCTTCTATGCTCTATTCGAGGCAAGCAACACTGAACCATGCATGAGAGGACGACTGTGTGATCACGCTCTCAGTAGCGATGTGAGTAAGACCCAGGTTAACGTTCACAAGGCCAGATGGTAGCCAGATGCAAGTGTCTTCACTGACATTTTCAACCTCTCCCTGACCCAGGCTGTAATACCTACATGTTTCAAACAGACCACCATGGTCCCTGTGCCCAAGAACGCCAATGTAACCTGTCTAAATTACTACTGCCCCGTAGCACTCACACCTGTAGCCATGAAATGCTTAAAAGGCTGGTCATGGCTCACATCAACACCACCATCACCCACTCCAATTTGCATACTGCCCCAACAGATCCACAGATGACGGAATCTCTATTGCACTCCACACAAGCCTTTCCCACTTGGACAAAAGGATCACCTACGTGAAAATGCTGTTCATTGACTACAGCTCAGCGTTCAACGCCATAGTGCCCTTGAAGCTCCTCACTAAGCTAAGGACCATCCCTCTAACTGGATCCTGAACTTCACAGGTGGTGAGGGTAGGCACATCACTAAGGAGCTATCATGGTCCAAACACCACAACACAGTCGTGAAGAGGGCACGACAACCCCTCTCCCCTCTCAGGAGGTTGAAAAGATTTGGCATGGTCCCTCAGATCCTCAAAAAGTTCTACAGCTGCACTATCGAGAGCATCTTGACTGGCTGCATCAAAGCTTGGTATGGCAACTGCTTGGCATCTGACCACAAGGTGCTACAGAGGGGAGTGCATACGCGCCAATACATCACAGGGCCGAACTCCCAGCCATCCAGGACCTCTATACCAAGCCCCCAAAATTGTCAAAGACTCCATCCACCCAAGCCACAGACTGTTCTCTCTGCTACTGCACGGCAAGCAGTACCATTGCAACAAGTCTGGAAGCAACAAGACCATGAACAGCTTCTACCCTCACACAGCCATAAGACTTCTAAACAAATGGCTACCCGGACTACCTGCATTGACCCTTTTTTTCACTAACTCTCTTGCACTGATTGTATGCACACACACTTGACTCTACCCACATACTCACACTGACACTGACACACACACATAGTGATGCCACACACACACTACTGCTACTGTTTATTATCTATCCTGTTACCTAGTCACTTTACCCCTACCTATATGTACAGTACATAGCTATCTCAATTACCTCGTACCCCCGCACATCGACTCCGTACTGGTACTCCCTGTACATAGCCACGTTATTTTCTACTCCCCTATATATAGCCATGGTATTTTTACTCTTTATTTGTATTCGTCATTCACTGTGTATTTATTCTTCGGGTCACTATTTCTATTTATTTTAGTTTTATCTTTAACTCTGCATTGTTTGAAATGGACCTGTACGTAAGCATTTCACTGTCAGTCTACACCTGCGAAGCATGTGACAAATAAAATGGTGTTTTATTTACTTCTGGCAGTAACTCAAAACCCCACATGACCACAGAACATGACAGCAGCTACTCCCCCTTAAGTCAGTCCTAAGACAATTATAAGTCGACCGACAAGCGGGACTTCTCATCATTTTCCCTTGACTTCTTTGTTCCTTTGAGTCGGTCTGTAAAATAAGTGGTTTTATTCAGGGTTGTCATGAATGGTTGTTCTGCGAGTGTCACTTTGTCACTCCAGAGACGACAAGGGGGTCAACACACACAAGGGATGTGAATAACACATACAAACACACATTTGTGCACACACACACACAGCCACCAACTACTGCTAAGTTGTGGTGGTGACAGTGAGGTATGTACTGACTCGTACTGTATGCTCCAAGACGATTGAGCCCCTACCATCACTAACCTTCGGCCCCCATTCAACAACAGGCTGGTGCTGACAACACACCTCCGCTGAGACAAAAATACACCCCCCCCCCCCCCCCCTAGGTCTAATTGAAAATCCAGCTGTTTGCCTTCGAACCTCCAGCACCTTCTCTGTGTGTGTGTGTGTCAATTACAGCTCTCTGGTCACTCAAACTCCAGGATATGTGGAAGATGTGTTCTATCCACCCTGAGTGTTTATGTCTGTCTGTTCTTCATATCACTCATTTAACTGTCCATGAGGAGTCCACAATAGTCATGAGAAAATTCAAATTCCCAGTGTCCCGCAGGTGATGAGTCCGAGACCAACCTTCCCATAGAACAGTTAGACGCTCTTTAAAGCCCAACAAGATGTGTGTGGGATGAGTAATGCAGCAGCTCGTGTGTGTCATTAAAAAAAATATATATATACTTAACAGAAAACATGGTGGCGTGTGTGTGTGTTGCTGTGTGAACCCAACCGAGAGAATGAGGATTTACTGGAAGTCAGTGAGTTCATTTCTACACATTCCCGCGTGGTCTATACATTACTGTTCTCACTGAACACACCACAACTAATTACTTTACCACCTCCCCATGTCCTCCACACTCCATCACCTCTGTACGTCCTCTCCTCCACTCCTTCTCCATCACCACCGTCTGTCCTCTCCTCTCCTCCACTCCTTCTCTCTTCTCCTTACAGCTAAAGCAGTGTTTATCCGCTCCCGTGTGTCATGTGGTTAGAAAGGAGAGGGCAGTATTCACAGTGGTGCTTTAGAATGGTGTCTGGTGACGGATAAGGAGGATGTGAGACTTGATCAGGGGGGGGGGGGGGGTCATCTAAATTGCATTTCCTAAATTCCTTGCCTCCTCTCTCGTTGTCTCCTTCTCAAAACCCGTTGGAGGTCAGAGGTCGCAAGGAATCAAGGCAATGCAATTGAGATCCTCCCAGAGCGGTTCCAGCTCTCACTCAGACCCTGCCCAGGGATTACAATATTTCAATAATTACAATTTTTCATTAATTCAGCAAAGACTCCTGCGATCACATTTTATAAAAAAGGAAATAACTATTTATACAAAACTATAAAAGGCTATTAGGATGTATATAACTCTATAAACCTAAAAGTGACTGGACCCTGAATAACCCATGTCAGGCCTATTACACAATAAAGCACAACTATAACAACATCTGAGGTAGAGAGTGAAGGAGGGAGAGGGTGAGAGAGGGAATGAGGAAGGGACTTAGTGAAGGAGTGAAGTATGGAGTCCTGACAGTGGGAGACATTGATGCAGGGCTTTCCCCAGTCTCAGGTTTTAAGAAGTGTGTGTGTATGGAAACAACATCGATTCAACTAGTGTGTACCCAGTGGGTTTTCCATGCAGTCACAAAAGCCTGTGTGAGACACATTTATTTATCATGTAGTAAACCCGGAGAAAGAATTTACTCTGTACAAGAGAAGGGCTCCATGTAGTCACAGTTAAGCTTCTCTCTTCTTTCTTTTCCATGTTCTGTCAGTTAGCACTGTTGGTAGACCCTCTCTCCTTTCTCTCCCTCTTTTCCATGTTCTGTCAGTTAGCCCTGTTGGTAGACCTCTCTCCTTTCTCTCCCTCTTTTCCATGTTCTGTCAGTTAGCCCTGTTGGTAGACCTCTCTCCTTTCTCTCCCTCTTTTCCATGTTCTGTCAGTTAGCCCTGTTGGTAGACCTCTCTCCTTTCTCTCCCTCTTTTCCATGTTCTGTCAGTTAGCCCTGTTGGTAGACCTCTCTCCTTTCTCTCCCTCTTTTCCATGTTTTGTCAGTTAGCCCTGTTGGTAGACCTCTCTCCTTTCTCTCCCTCTTTTCCATGTTTTGTCAGTTAGCCCTGTTGGTAGACCTCTCTCCTTTCTCTCCCTCTTTTCCATGTTCTGTCAGTTAGCCCTGTTGGTAGACCTCTCTCCTTTCTCTCCCTTTTTTCCATGTTTTGTCAGTTAGCCCTGTTGGTAGACCTCTCTCCTTTCTCTCCCTTTTTTCCATGTTCTGTCAGTTAGCCCTGTTGGTAGACCTCTCTCCTTTCTCTCCCTCTTTTCCATGTTCTGTCAGTTAGCCCTGTTGGTAGACCTCTCTCCTTTCTCTCCCTCTTTTCCATGTTCTGTCAGTTAGCCCTGTTGGTAGACCTCTCTCCTTTCTCTCCCTCTTTTCCATGTTCTGTCAGTTAGCCCTGTTGGTAGACCTCTCTCCTTTCTCTCCCTCTTTTCCATGTTCTGTCAGTTAGCCCTGTTGGTAGACCTCTCTCCTTTCTCTCCCTCTTTTCCATGTTCTGTCAGTTAGCCCTGTTGGTAGACCTCTCTCCTTTCTCTCCCTCTTTTCCATGTTCTGTCAGTTAGCCCTGTTGGTAGACCTCTCTCCTTTCTCTCCCTCTTTTCCATGTTCTGTCAGTTTGTAAATAGTCATTGTCATATACAATACCTATGACCTATCAAATGAAGAAAATCTGTTTCTAATCCTGATCCTTACCACGATGTGAAACAAATATGTATTTGAGAACAGCTTTATATGACAGTCAGAGGTAATACATAGTGACCAGACCAAGGTTACACTGTACTGGTAGTGTATGTTACAGTGAGGTATACTATCATGCTACTGAAACTGCAGCTACAATAGTGATGTTACTGTACAATGATGAGAAATGCTTTCAGAAATCCAATACGTTTTTGTGCATTTGACTGCCCATTACATTTCAAAACGCTGAAGCACTTGTTCAGTGGTTGTAGACAGACGGCAAAATGAAGATGGTTTCACCACTAATTCACATACAGTGAATCCAAGCTGTGGGACAACACAACATGAACCAAAAACGGTGAAAGTTTCGGACAGAGATTCCTTACAGAATCACACAGAGCACGTGTTCTCAGGGTCCTGTTCAATCAAACCTTTCAGGTTTCCGAAGGTGAAACAAAGTCTTTCCAAGGCACTTGATTCTATTCACTTCTGGTTTCAGTCATTGACAAAACTCATACAAGATTTACACGCACTTATTTCACAATATTTAAACACAATATTTCAATAACTCTATATATTAGCTACATATTTAAAGATATTCTAATATACATTTTGGTATAATATACACCTCACCCTGTGCATTGCAATGAGCAGTGACATCGTTGATTAGTGATGTGCTGTGGTGCAATGTATTTAGTTTATAACATGCAAAATATACACATTAACTTCAAAATAAAATGTGGAATGATTAAATAGAACAAGTTAAATAGTAACACCCTTTAAAAGTCACATGACCAAAACACTCCTAACTTAACACAGAAGACAAAGTCACTAAACCCCTAAAGGCTGTCAAATAATTTATCTAACTCAAACCAATACTGCAATCACAGTATCTCTCATTTCAATTAAGTTTTTAATCAGTCACTGCCATCTCGAAACCCCCCCACAAAAGAACCAACAGTAAAAATGTCTACCTCCATCAATAAATTCAGAACCCAAATATCAAAAACATGCAGAAACATACTGTAGCCTGGTCGTCCCATCTGTCATGTTTTGGCATGACATAAAACGAACAGAGGAATTGGCTAAAACACATACATATACAGTGTTCATAACAAAATCAGCTAACGGGTGGGGGAAAAGAAAACTGGTCAAACAAATTGATTATCTTCATGGGGGCTCTCAGGTTGCCATCGGTTACTGTGTCTGCGAGGGCTCGTATTAAGTTTGCGGGGGCTCTCTGGTTCCCAATGCTGACCATGCAGCTGCAGGATGCGATGTAGAACCTCCAACCATACCTTGTAGCAGAACAGGTACTGTTCCTATAACCAGAGACAAGACAGAGATGTTGCTACACACACACCCAAACGCTCATGCACTGTCGCACGCGCGCACGCACACACACACACACACAATGCAGTAAAGAGCTCTAACTCTCTGGGTGGCAGCGAACATACTTTCTTTCGATCATCCAGACTCGTGCCACTCTAACCGCAAAGTGCTTTACTTTACAAATGATATATGATTCATGCATAGATGATTGACTGTCAAACATAGATTTTTATAAATGTTACTCTTTCAGGGCTCGGTGGCTGAGTGACAAGACTTTAGCTATGAAGGCTTTGGGAAACCCACCACAGGTTAGTAGAACCAAAGAACCACCACTCAAACTGGGTTTGTGGAATATTTCATTTTTGATTATGTAGTAAACAAATAGTGGATAGTATTATGGAAGCCATAGACAAACAATCAATGGTAGCCTGATTGATGGGAGCCTGTTCAATCAAAAGTTTTACCTGTGACACCTGACACTAACCTCATACGGGTAGGCCTACTGTACTGACCTTAGTCTGAATCATGCCATATCGCTGCAGTCTCATCTCCCTCACAATGTTACTAACGTTGATCTGTGGAAAGAGAATAACAAGGAGTTAGGTTCTGATATATACAGTGGGGCAAAAAAGTATTTAGTCAGCCACCAATTGTGCAAGTTCTCCCACTTAAAAATATGAGAGAGGCCTGTAATTTTCATCATAGGTACACTTCAACTATGACGGACAAGATGAGAAAAAAAAATCCAGAAAATCACATTGTAGGATTTTTAATGAATTTATTTGCAAATTATGGTGGAAAATAAGTATTTGGTCACCGACAAACAAGCAAGATTTCTGGCTCTCACAGACCTGTAACTTCTTCTTTAAGAGGCTCCTCTGTCCTCCACTCGTTACCTGTATTAATGGCACCTGTTTGAACTTGTTATCAGTATAAAAGACACCTGTCCACAACCTCAAACAGTCACACTCCAAACTACACTATGGCCAAGACCAAAGAGCTGTCAAAGGACACCAGAAACTAAATTGTAGACCTGCACCAGGCTGGGAAGACTGAATCTGCAATAAGTAAGCAGCTTGGTTTGAAGAAATCAACTGTGGGAGCAATTATTAGGAAATGGAAGACATACAAGTCCACTGATAATCTCCCTCGATCTGGAGCTTCACGCAACGGTGAGCAAAAATCCCAGAACCACACGGGGGGGATCTAGTGAATGACTTTGCAGAGAGCTGGGACCAAAGTAACAAAGCCTACCATCAGTAACACACTACGCCACCAGGGACTCAAATCCTGCAGTGCCAGACGTGTCCCCTTGCTTAAGCCAGTACATGTCCAGGCCTGTCTGAAGTTTGCTAGAGAGCATTTGGATGATCCAGAAGAAGATTGGGAGAATGTCATATGGTCAGATGAAACCAAAATATAACTTTTTGGTAAAAACTCAACTCGTCGTGTTTGGAGGACAAAGAATGCTGAGTTGCATCCAAAGAACTCCATACCTACTGTGAAGCATGGGGGTGGAAACATCATGCTTTGGGGCTGTTTTTCTGCAAAAGGACCAGGACGACTGATCCGTGTAAAGGAAAGAATGAATGGGGCCATGTATCGTGAGATTTTGAGTGAAAACCTCCTTCCATCAGCAAGGGCATTGAAGAAGAAACGTGGCTGGGTCTTTCAGCATGACAATGATCCCAAACACACCGCCCGGGCAACGAAGGAGTGGCTTCGTAAGCAGCATTTCAAGGTCCTGGAGTGGCCTAGCCAGTCTCCAGATCTCAACCCCATAGAAAATCTTTGGAGGGAGTTGAAAGTCCGTGTTGCCCAGCAACAGCTCCAAAATATCACTGCTCTAGAGGAGATCTGCATGGAGTAATGGGCCAAAATACCAGCAACAGTGTGTGAAAACCATGTGAAGACTTACAGAAAACCTTTGACCTCTGTCATTGCCAACAAAGGGTATATAACAAAGTATTGAGATAAACTTTTGTTATACTTATACTTATTTTCCACCATAATTTGCAAATAAATTCATTAAAATTCCTACAATGTGATTTTCTGGATTTTTTTTCCTCATTTTGTCTGTCATAGTTGAAGTGTACCTATGATGATGAGGCCTCTCATCTTTAAGTGGGAGAACTTGCACAATTGGTGGCTGACTAAATACTCCCCCCCCCCCCCCCCCCCCCCACTGTATAAGGACCTTTAAGAACACCAAGTGAAGAGCATAGTTTGTATCCTTATTTGAGTTAAGGAGTGTATGTAAGCATGTGCATGCATGTGTTTGTGTCTGGGTGTGCACCAATTATGTATATAAACACTAGATAACTGACCAGAGGCACTGTTTCGAAAGCCATTGTAAAAAAAGTTTATTAACCTCTGCGGGATCGGTGTCCCCCCTGCAGGACTGTTGGGCTAACGTGCGCTAATGTGATTAGCATGACATTGCAAGTAACAAGAACATTTCCTAGGACATAGAAACGTCTTATATGGGCAGAAAGCTTAAATGCTTGTTTATCTAACTGCACTGTCCAATTTACAGTAGCTATTACAGTGAAAAAATACCATGTTTTTGTCTGAGGAGAGAGAACAACAACAAAAAGCATTTATCACGGCAACTGATTTGATAGTCACCTCTGAAGGTAAATATTATTCTTACATTCAGTAGTCTTGCTCTGATGTGTTATCCTGAGGATCCCAGAAATAAAACATAGCATAGTTTTGTTTGATAAAATCCGTTTTGATATTAAAATGTAGGAACTGGGTTCTACAGTTTGAACCCCTGCTGTGCCCCCCCCCCATCTAGATGCGTGAAGGTTAGTGTATTTTCTGCAAGTGAAGCCAATTATCCATAATTTATAACATTCCTGGAAGTGTGTGAACTTACAAAAATGATATGGTAATAAAAAATGTATGTTCTCCATAGTTATGTACTTGAACATGTATCAATTGACCAATTCGGCACATTTGGGCCGACTTAATACAACATTTGAACAGTAATGCAATGGTTCATTGGATCAGTATAAAACTGTGCAGATACACTGCTGCCATCTAGTGACCAAAAGCTAAATTAAGCAATATAATGGCCTTTCTATTGCGTTTCAAAGATGATTTTTTTTTTGAAAACGCATGTTTGTTTCTTTGTATTATCTTTTTCCAGATCTAATGTTTTATATTCTCCTACATTAATTTCACATTTCCACAAACTTCAAAGTGTTTCCTTTCAAATGGTATCAAGAATATGCATAGCCTTGCTCCAGGTCCTGAGCTACAGGCAGTTAGATTTGGGTATGCCCTTTTAGGAAAAAACATTTTTAAAGGGTCCGATCCTGTGACTACATTTATGTTTGCTAATATATTATATTACAGACATCTTAATGCATACTTTTAACGTCTCCACTACAACAAAGAAATACATTAAATTAAAACATTATATTGAATTACTGCAGAATTCTATGAATTCCTATGGAGGACTGGCTCCTTCTGAGGAGTACCAATATGGTGGCTTCAAAGCCTCTCATTGGCCAATACATAGTATCAGCAATCTAGTGTTTATACATCATTGGTGCGCACCTGTGTGTTTGAACTCACCGGGAGATCGTTCTCTATGAGACTCAGAATGACATCAGTGCAGATCAGTACTCCTGTTCGTCCTATCCCAGCACTACAGTGTACAGTGACAGGTCCTTTATGGTGGACTGCTCGGAGGTAGCGGATAAATCTGACCAGCTGCTCTGAACTCCGCGGCACACCGTGGTCAGGCCAACGGATAAACTTCAGGTGACGGACAAAGTGGGTCTCACCAGACTGGAACAGGAGGAGGGAGCAGATGTCAATCAACTGATCAACCAATCAATTTGCAAATTGTAAAATTTTACACAAATGTGTTTTTGTCATGAAGGAGACCAGTGCCTAAACCCTCTAAGAGACAGCAGAGAAGACAGTGGCTGATGAAAAGTGTAATTGATATGAGAGATAGTGTATCCTTAAAAATGACTTTCGCTGGATTCAGTAGACACCAATTAGACACATTGTACTCATGCTAATTCATGCTTTACATTTTTCCCCCTTCTTTTTAGTATACACTCCGTCACATCTGTGAGTGGATTGTATTTGTGCTGTTCCCTCCTATCGTCCCTCCTTCCCCCTCACCTCTTTCTCCACCATGCGGATGATCTTGATGTGGAAGTATTCCTTGATCTGCTGGTTCTCCAGGCTGAGCTGGAAGCGCCCTGTGTCTAGGGGACAGCTCACCCTCTCTGGCCAGTAGCAGTGACACTTCACCCGGCCTCTCTCCACCTCCTGGGTCATCATGGCTATCACATCAGACCTGGGGAGTGGGGAAGGAGGGTTGTTAACAATGTTGTACTATTCATGCCATAGGACTTTAGTTACAGGTCAGCACTGACACACCAGGGTCGTGTTCATTAGGCACCAAACAGAAGAAAACGGACTGAAACAGGGAGGGACTACATGGGACAATAAGAACTTCTAATTTCCCCCTGCAAAACGTCTTCTGTCGAAACGATGCCCGGCGAAAAAAGATTGTGTATACACTAATGTCATGCACTGTATGTGAACTTCACAACACAGTAATCAGCACAGACCTGTTCTCCCAGACCATCTGCCAGAAGTCGGGCACGGTGGAGGGCAGAGGACCCTGGCAGGAGATATAGATGAACTCCTCACTGCCAACCTCCATACGGATATAACTGGCGTTAATATAGTCCTGGTTATCACCCACTGGAACACGCGTCTTATCGTCTAGAGAGCAGGAGTAGAGAGAATCAAATCCAATCTTATTGGTCACATACACATGGTTAGCAGATGCTACTGCGAGTGTAGTGAAATGCTTGTGCTTCTGCTTCCCGACAGTGCAGCAATATCTAACATGTAATCGAACAATTCCACACCAACTACCCAATACACGACAAATCTAAGAATTGGAATGAGAATATGTACATGTAAATATATGGATGAGCAATGACAGAGAAGGCATAAGCAAGATGCAATAGATGGTTTAAAATACAGTATATACATGTGAGATGAGCAATGCAAGATATGTAAACATTATTAAAGTGGCATTAAAGTGATTGGTGATTACTTTAATAATGACAGAGAGGGTGTGAGGACAGACGCTGGAAAACGAGAAGCGAGTACAAGGTGAGACGCCTCCTGAGTGTTCGACCACGGGGCAGGGGTTTCCAGTAACTGATTGACATATGGGTTATGCCCCGGACAATAGGTGCTGGGTCCCCGCTAAAGACATCCTAGACATCGCCGACTTTCCCCGCCGACACCCCTATCTGCACTCACCTGCGCTGTCTAGACTGCCAAATGAATTACTGTTGTTGAATTATGCAAGAGAACGTGACAACAACCATGTCAAGAGAAGGATGCCCACATATTTAAAATCTAAACACTTGACTGTAGATTACACTTATCTGTCAATACTTTACATTGTTTGTGAGAGCAGACATAATCTCACTATAACCCGAGTGTGGACGCTTTCCTTTCAGCACTTCTAATTTGTAAACATTTCAACTGTATAAAAAAAAATAATAATTCAATTGCACAAAAAAAATCCACACCCACTAAAATGAAAGTTACTCTTTCTTGTGATGTAAGTGTCGAGACACTGAGTTAAATCCACAACGGAGTGTTGTTGAGAGGTCATTACGAACGTTTCCACGGTCGTTACGTTAACAAGAAAGCAATTGGCACAAGCTAGAGTGGGTAAGAGTCACCAGAGTAAAATTACCACGGAAATTGGACTGTGTGAGAGTGTGAGAGGAAAGAAATATACTAAATATGGGAACTCATAAAACAAGGGATAAGACTAGAGTGACCACTGCCCAGCTAGCAAAACTGGTTGAAATGACGTTATTATATCGTTATGTTCAGAGGTGTATACTACAAAGCAGCATAAATTAGTTAACCAGCTAACTTGACTAAATATTCTGAAATACATTTACATTTTTTAGATTGATGGCCTTGAGCTTGAAATGGACATGGTATAATTGACTCAAAAACCCTGAACTCCTAAGTTTAGCTTTCTCATTGAAACAGAAAATAAATAGTTATTTCTGGTTGTTTATCAAATTTAAAAGGAAAATTCCACCCCAAAACAATATTTAGGTATTTGTTTCATGAGTCCATTGTTGATATAGTCCCAAAATGATATAGTACCAAACTATATTTAGGTATTTGTTTCATTAGTCCATTGTTGATATAGTCCCAAAATGTTTTGCATGACAGCAATAAAGTTTAAGATATACCACTTAAAAATACAGAAATACTGGCTAACTCATTGAATCTGCTTTGTAGTATACCCTTTAGGTTGTTTATTAACTATTACATGACCAGATAACAAACAAAATATGACGTCTCGATACCGCCATGAAAAAGCCGTCATTATCTGGTTGCAACAGGGACCGTTAGGTTGCAATCTTACAACCCGGAAAATTACGTAATTAAAACGTCTTGTGTCAATTTTTCCCACAGCTGTCCTCTCCAGCCCAGATTAGATGCTTCTAGTGCAGACTACACAGAGGCATGAAAGGGACTGTAGTTCAACCGGTTTAACAGGGACTTACAGGGCAGGATGTCACGATAGCGGTTCTTCTCCCGGTTCTCCGGAGCTTTCCCCACTAGACAGTTATCAGACGGCTTTAGATGCTCCAAGGCCTGAAACAAACAACACCAACTGAAAATGTTTCCTGCTGCTATTGAAAAGGCAGACCAAGTTACAGGACATGGTTAACATACTTCAAAAGTGTGTGTGTGTTTGCATGCGAGTGTGTGTGTGTGTGTGTGTGCGCATGTGTATGAATGAGGAACACACAGTGTATACCCACCATGAACTCTCGGACCAGTTCTTGCTGGTCTAGTTGATGTTGTAGAATCTGTATGAGGGCTTTCACTCTGGACCCAGCGTATTGACTGGTCTTAGCTGGACTGATCATGGCTAGTCTGGCCAACTCTTCTTCTGATACTATAGGTGGACCTGGAAAAAGGAGGGGGAATAAGTTCTTCATGATTATAAATATGGGACCTATGCACTGTAGTTAGGTTTTCAAAAACTAACAATTTAACAGTGTTAAATAATAATAATAGCCCATGGTGCAGAGCTCTGGAGCAGTTTAGGGGTAAGTGCCTTGCTCAAAGGCACAACGGAAACACATTTTCCTGTGAGAGTAGGATTTGAACCGGCCACCCTCCCCTGACCCTGTACCTGGGAAGGGTGACATGGTCTCCTGACCTTTAGCTTCAAATGTCTCATCATCCTCATCCTCGCTGCTCCAGCCGTCTGATTGGCTGTTCTTGCTGCCCATCATGGTTTCGTCCAATGGCATCACAGGGATTTGGTTCCTGGGGAGGGGGGGGGGGGGAATCAGGGGGTAGGGATGAGACCATTTCTACTCTTTTGTAGGGAGGCAGACCAGACCATTTATAGTGTTTCTAGGGGGTTGAAATCATGCTGAGCCTATTTTCCGTGCACCTTTTGCACCTAAGATACAATAGCAGCTTTTCTATACTGTATCTGATATCAAATTATTTATCAATATTTATATTATGATATATCATTACTGATATACTAACTATCAAGTCAACCTCTATTCAACCAGGAGATCCCATTGTGATATGGTTATACAGTATCATCATAGGCAGCACAAGTTTGTGTTTCATCTGTAACTCTTTGCTGCCTCCTTGTGGTCAAAGTTAGTCTACACTCCAGAAACGTTGATTAACAGTCTGTGGTATGACACAACATATGTACACAGTGTACTCCGAGGACAACTGAGACACGACTTCAATATGAACACAGAGTGCTTACAGTGCAGTTAACGTATCATGGAAACATCTTCTATTTTGAGTCTATAGATGTACTGCTCATTCTGGACCAGGCCCTAATGGGTTTTGAAAGCGACGGTACAAGAGAGGCAGACGAGAGGGTTCCCTGACGAGTCTACGTCGGCGAGTAAATACAATTGCCTCTATCCTCCGTTCTAATGATGAATGTACACTAAACTTGACGAGCTTCAATCGAAGACGATCCAATCAATGGCGCCTGAAGAACTGCAATATCCTATGTTTTTCAGTCGTGGCTGAACAACGACATGGCTTATATACATCGAGCTGGTTTTCTATGCATCGTCAAGACCGAATGGCAGCTTCAGGTAAGGTTAAGGGGGAGGTGTGTCTCTTTTTTAACAACAGCTAGTTCGCAATCTTTAATGTTAAGGAAGTATTTGTTCTTGCCTAAATTAGAATGCCTCATGATAAGCTGCAGACCAAACTATTTACCAAGAGTTTTCAACTATATTATTATTAGCTGTCTATTTACCACCACAAACCGATGCTGGCACTAAGATCGCACTCAACGAACTGTATAGGGCCATATTTATTTATTATTATTTTTATTTTTTTTTTTTTCACCTTTATTTAACCAGGTAGGCTAGTTGAGAACAAGTTCTCATTTACAACAGCGACCTGGCCAAGATAAAGCATAGCAGTGTGAACAGACAACGACAGAGTTACACATGGAGTAAACAATAAACAAGTCAATAACACAGTAGAAAAAAAGAAAAAAAAGAAAAAGAGTCTATATACATTGTGTGCAAAAGGCATGAGGAGGTAGGCGAATAATTACAATTTTGCAGATTAACACTGGAGTGATAAATGAGCAGATGGTCATGTGCAGGTAGAGATACTGGTGTGCAAAAGAGCAGAAAAGTAAATAAAATAAAAACAGTATGGGGATGAGGTAGGTAAATTGGGTGGGCTATTTACCGATGGACTATGTACAGCTGCAGCGATCAGTTAGCTGCTCAGATAGCAGATGTTTAAAGTTGGTGAGGGAGATAAAAGTCTCCAACTTCAGCGATTTTTACAATTCGTTCCAGTCACAGGCAGCAGAGAACTGGAAGGAAAGGCGGCCAAATGAGGTGTTGGCTTTAGGGATGATCAGTGAGATACACCTGCTGGAGCGCGTGCTACGGGTGGGTGTTGCCATCGTGACCAGTGAACTGAGATAAGACGGAGCTTTACCTAGCATGGACTTGTAGATGACCTGGAGCCAGTGGGTCTGGCGATGAATATGTAGCGAGGGCCAGCCGACTAGAGCATACAGGTCGCAGTGGTGGGTGGTATAAGGTGCTTTAGTAACAAAACGGATGGCACTGTGATAAACTGCATCCAGTTTGCTGAGTAGAGTATTGGAAGCTATTTTGTAGATGACATCGCCGAAGTCGAGGATCGGAAGGATAGTCAGTTTTTACTAGGGTAAGTTTGGCGCCGTGAGTGAAGGAGGCTTTGTTGCGGAATAGAAAGCCGACACTAGATTAGATTTTAGATTGGAGATGTTTGATATGAGTCTGGAAGGAGAGTTTACAGTCTAGCCAGACACCTAGGTACTTATAGATGTCCACATATTCTAGGTCGGAACCATCCAGGGTGGTGATGCTAGTCGGGCATGCGGGTGCAGACAGCGAACGGTTGAAAAGCATGCATTTGGTTTTACTAGCGTTTAAGAGCAGTTGGAGGCCACGGAAGGAGTGTTGTATGGCATTGAAGCTCGTTTGGAGTGTCCAAGGAAGGGCCAGAAGTATACAGAATGGTGTCGTCTGCGTAGAGGTGGATCAGGGAATCGCCCGCAGCAAGAGCAACATCATTGATATATACAGAGAAAAGAGTCGGCCCGAGAATTGAACCCTGTGGCACCCCCATAGAGACTGCCAGAGGACCGGACAACATGCCCTCCGATTTTACACACTGAACCTGTCTGCAAAGTAGTTGGTGAACCAGGCAAGGCAGTCATTAAACAAACAAACAAGAAAATGCACATCCAGAGGTGGCGCTCCTAGTGGCCGATGGTTTTAATGCAGGGAAACTGAAATCCGTTTTCTAATTTTTACCAGCATTTCACTTGTGCAACTAAAGGCAAAACAACTCTAGATCACCTTTACTCCACACATAGAAATGCATACAAAGCTCTCCATCGCCCTCCATTTGGCAAATCTGACCGTAACTCTATCCACCGGATTCCTGTTTACAAGCTGTTGATGGGGCAGCATTGTTTTTAGCTGTCCCATAATGTATACTTTTGGTGGCAGTACTGTTTTCCTCCGGAATCACAGAAGTACTTTTGCAGCTCCTCCATCGTTTTATTTGATAGAGGTAAGGTTTTTCAGTTTAGCCTTCTGGTCTACTCTACGCGACACACTCATATCTGTAGCAATGAAACACAGGCTGGTTATGGCTCACATCAACATCATCCCAGACACCCTAGTCCCACTCCAATTCGCATACCACCCCAACAGATCCACAGATGACGTAATCTCTATTGCACTCCACACTGCCCTCTCCAACCTGGACCAGACGAACACCTACATCAGAATGCTGTTCATTGACTATGTTCAACACCATAGAAACCTCCAAGCTCATCACTAAACTCCCTTTGCAACTGGATCCTGGACTTCCTGACAGGCCACCCCCAGGGGGTGTGGGTAGGCAACAACACATCCGCCACACTGATCATCAACACGGGGGTGCGTGTTAGGCCCTTTCTGTACTCTATTGTTCACCCAAGACTGACACCATCATTAAGTTTGCTGACGACAACGGTGGTTGGCCTGACCACCGACGACTTTGAGACAGTCTATAGGGAGGACCTGGCAGTGTGGTGCCAGGACAACAACCTCTCGATCAACGTCAGCAAGACAAAGGAGCTGATTGTGGAGTGCAGCAAACGAAGGGATGAGCATGTCCCCATCCACATTGACGGCACCATAGTGGAACAGGTCGAGAGCTTCAAATTCCTCAGTGTCCACATAACTAAGAAATGATCATGGTCCACACACACTAACACGGCCGTGAAGAAGGCACAACAATACCTCTTCCCCATCAAGAGGCTGAAAAGATTTGACATGGGCCCTAAGATGCTCAAAACGTTTTACAGCTGCGACATTGAGAGCATCTTGACTGGCTGATTCGCCGTTTGGTATGGCAACTGCTTGGCATCCGACCGCAAAGCGATACAGAGGGTAGTATGCATGGCCCAGTACATCCCTGAGGTGTCAGAGGAACGCCCTAAAAATTGTCAAAGCCACCCATGTCATGGACTATTCTCTGTGCCACTGCACAGCAAGCCGTACCGGTGCACTTGGAACATTTTACATTACATTTGAGTCATTTAACAGACGTATCTATCCAGAGAGATTTACAAGAACAATTAGGATTAAGTGCTTTGCTCAAGGTCACAGACAGATTTTTCACCTAGTCGGCTCAGTGATTCAAACCAGCAACCTTTTGGTTACTGGCCCAACTGCAACTCTTAAATGCTAGTCTACCTGCCGCTCAACAGGACCCCAAACATCTTCTACCCTACGCCGTAAGACTGCTACGTACACTGAACAAAAAATATAAACACAACAATTTCTAAGATTTCACTAAGTTGCAGTTCACATAAGGAAATCCGTCAATTGAAATATACAATATTCATTAGCATGCTCGCCTCCCTACCACTGAGGAAGTACAGTTCCCGCGCAGCCCAGTCAAAACTGTTCGCTGCTCTGGCCCCCCAATGGTGGAACAAACTCCCTCACGACGCCAGGACAGCGGAGTCAATCACCACCTTCCGGAGACACCTGAAACCCCACCTCTTTCATGAATACCTAGGATAGGATAAAGTAATCCTTCTCACCCCCCTTAAAAGATTTAGATGCACTATTGTAAAGTGGCTGTTCCACTGGATGTCTTAAGGTGAACGCACCAATTTGTAAGTCGCTCTGGATAAGAGCGTCTGCTAAATGACTTAAATGTAAATGTATATCTCCTACCTGTATGGGGTCTATATATCTCCTACCTATATGGGGTCTATATATCTCCTACCTATATGGGGTCTATATACCTCCTACCTATATGGGGTCTATATATCTCCTACCTATATGGGGTCTATATATATATCCTACCTGTATGGGGTCAATATATATCCTACCTGTATGGGGTCAATATATATCCTACCTGTATGGGGTCAATATATATCCTACCAGTATGGGGTCAATATATATCCTACCTGTATGGGGTCTATATATATATCTCATACCTATATGGGGTCTATATATATCTCATACCTATATGGGGTCTATATATATATCTCCTACCTGTATGGGGTCTATATATATCTCCTACCTGTATGGGGTCTATATATATATTTCCTACCTGTATGGGGTCTATATTTATATTCTACCTGTATGGGGTCAATATATATATATCCTGCCTATATGGGGTCTATATATACCTCCTACCTGTATGGGGTCTATATACCTCCTACCTGTATGGGGTCTGTATGGGCCCTCTCCGAGTTGGGCATCTCCGGCGCGGCCCATGCTTGGATTGCGTCCTACCTGACAGGTCGCTCCTACCAGGTGGCGTGGCGAGAATCTGTCTCCTCACCACGCGCTCTCACCACTGGTGTCCCCCAGGGCTCTGTTCTAGGCCCTCTCCTATTCTCGCTATACACCAAGTCACTTGGCTCTGTCATAACCTCACATGGTCTCTCCTATCATTGCTATGCAGACGACACACAATTAATCTTCTCCTTTCCCCCCTCTGATGACCAGGTGGCGAATCGCATCTCTGCATGTCTGGCAGACATATCAGTGTGGATGACGGATCACCACCTCAAGCTGAACCTCGGCAAGACGGAGCTGCTCTTCCTCCCGGGGAAGGACTGCCCGTTCCATGATCTCGCCATCACGGTTGACAACTCCATCGTGTCCTCCTCCCAGAGCGCTAAGAACCTTGGCGTGATCCTGGACAACACCCTGTCGTTCTCAACTAACATCAAGGCGGTGGCCCGTTCCTGTAGGTTCATGCTCTACAACATCCGCAGAGTACGACCCTGCCTCACACAGGAAGCGGCGCAGGTCCTAATCCAGGCACTTGTCATCTCCCGTCTGGATTACTGCAACTCGCTGTTGGCTGGGCTCCCTGCCTGTGCCATTAAACCCCTACAACTCATCCAGAACGCCGCAGCCCGTCTGGTGTTCAACCTTCCCAAGTTCTCTCACGTCACCCCGCTCCTCCGCTCTCTCCACTGGCTTCCAGTTGAAGCTCGCATCCGCTACAAGACCATGGTGCTTGCCTACGGAGCTGTGAGGGGAACGGCACCTCAGTACCTCCAGGCTCTGATCAGGCCCTACACCCAAACAAGGGCACTGCGTTCATCCACCTCTGGCCTGCTCGCCTCCCTACCACTGAGGAAGTACAGTTCCCGCTCAGCCCAGTCAAAACTGTTCGCTGCTCTGGCCCCCCAATGGTGGAACAAACTCCCTCACGATGCCAGGACAGCGGAGTCAATCACCACCTTCCGGAGACACCTGAAACCCCACCTCTTTAAGGAATACCTAGGATAGGATAAAGTAATCCTTCTCACCCCCCCCGCCCTTAAAAGATTTAGATGCACTATTGTAAAGTGGCTGTTCCACTGGATGTCATAAGGTGAAAGCACCAATTTGTAAGTCGCTCTGGATAAGAGCGTCTGCTAAATGACTTAAATGTAAATGTAATTAGGCCCTAACCTACGGATTTCACATGACTGAGAATACTGTTGGTCACAGATACTGCACATCCATTCTTTTTTTTCTAAATGTACAGTATCTGTGACCAACAGTATTCTCAGTCATGTGAAATCCGTAGGTGTGACCCCATTTTCCTTGTGCAGCACAACACATTTCCCTCACTTAGAGTTCATCAGGCTGTTGATTGTGGCATGTGGAATGTTACCGACATGTCTCCGATGGCTGTGCGAAGCTGCTGGATATTGCTGGGGAACCGGAACACACTGTCGTACACGTTGAATCTGTGGCATTGTGCTGTGTGACAAACTGCTGATTTTAGAGTGGCCTTTTATTGTCCCCAGCACATGTTGCACCTGTGTAATGACCATGCTATTTAATCAGCTTCTTGACATGCCACACCGGTCAAATGGATGGATTACCTTGCTCACTAACAGGGATGTAAACACATTTGTGCACAAAATGTGTGAGAAATAAGCCGTTTGTGAGCATGGAAAATTTCTGTGATCTTTTATTTCGCTTTACATGTTGCATTTATATACAGTATTTTATCAATATAGTTAGTCTGTGTAGCTATTGGCTAACTATTTAACTATCTGCATTGACCCTTTTGCACTAACTCTGTAGACTCATCACATACAGTTGTCAAGTGAATCGAATTGTTACGCTGATTATATTTAGAAGAAATAATGTGATTTGTCAAATTTGAGATGTTCGCTGCTTCGAACCCAGTCATGCATGCAGTAAACAAGCCAAAAGCCGGGTGTAAAATGAATGACCGCCACATACATGCATATCATCGGAAACTCGCCAAATAAATTAGCTATTTATAGCTATGGTAATGAGCCATAGCTGAGAAGAAGTCAAATGGATTGGGCCTAACAAGTGAGGTGTAGCAGAGCAAAGCCAGTGACCTAGTTGCTGGAGAGTGATGGTGGAATTATACAGTTATAATATTATACATTCACCTTAGCCAAATACATTTAAACTCAGTTATCACAATTCCTGACATTTAATCCTAGTAAAAATCCCAGTTACGATCACCACAGAATATGAAATGTTAGAATAATAGTAGAGAGAATGATTTATTCAGATGTTATTTCTTTCATAACATTCCCAGTGGGTCAGAAGTTTACATACACTCAATTAGTATTTGGTAGCATTGTCTTTAAATTGTTTTACTTGGGTCAAACGTTCCAGGTAACCTTCCACAAGCTTCCCACAATACGTTAGGTGAATGTTGGCACATTCCTCCTGACAGAGCTGGTGTAACTGAGTCAGGTTTGTAGGCCTCCTTGCTCGCACGCGCTTTTTCAGTTCTGCCCATAGATTGTCTATAGGATGGAGGTCAGGGCTTTGTGATGGCCACTTCAATACCTTGACTTTGTTGTCCTTAAGCCATTTTGCCACAACTTTGGAAGTATGCTTGGGGTCAATGTCCATTTGGAAGACCCATTTGCGACCAAGCTTTAACTTTAACTGATGTCTTGAGATGTTGCTTCAATATATTCACATAATTTTCCTGCCTCATGATGCCATCTATTCTGTGAAGTCCACCAGTCCCTCCTGCAGCAAAGCACCCCCACAACATGATGCTGCTACCCCCATGCTTCACAGTTGGGATGGTGTTCTTCGGCTTGCAAGCCTCCCCCTTTTTCCTCCAAACATAACAAGGGTCATTATGGCCAAACAGTTACATTTCTGTTCATCAGACCAGAGGACATTTCTCCAAAAGGTATGATCTTTGTCCCCATGTGCAGTTGCAAACCGAAGTCTGGCTTTTTTATGGCGGTTATGGAGCAGTGGCTTCTTCCTTGCTGAGCTGCCTTTCAGGTTATGTCGATATAGGACTCGTTTTACTGTGGATATAGATACTTTTGTACCCATTTCCTCCAGCATCTTCACAAGGTCCTTTGCTGTTGTTCTGGGATTGATTTGCACTTTTCGCACCAAAGTACGTTCATCTCAAGTAGAAGGGTCCCATGGTGTTTATACTTGCGTACTGTTTGTACAGATGAACGTGGTACATTCAGGCGTTTGGAAATTGCTCCCAAGGATGAACCAGACTTGTGGAGGTCTACAATTTTTTTCTGAGGTCTTTGATGATTTCTTTTGATTTTCCCATGATGTCAAGCAAAGAGGCACTGAGTTTGAAGGTAGGCCTTGAAATACATCCACAGGTACTATACAATTCACTCAAATGATGTCAATTAGCCTATCAGAATCTTCTAGCCATTACGTAATTTTCTGGAATTTCCAAGCTGTTTAAAGGCACAGTCTACTTAGTGTATGTAAAATTCTGGAATTGTGATGCAGTGAATTATAAGTGAAATAATCTGTCTGTAAACAATTGTTGGAAAAATGACTTGTGTCATGCACAAAGTAGATGTCCTAACCGACTTGCCAAAACTATAGTTTGTTAACAATACATTTGTGGAGTGGTTGAAAAATGAGTTTTAATGACTCCAACCTAAGTGTATGTAAACTCTGACTTCAACTGTACAGTGCATTCGGAAACTATTCAGACTCCTTGACTTTTTCAACATTACAGGCTTATTTTGCAATTCATTAACCTCTTGAAGCTAGGGGGCACTATTTTTATGTTTTGAAAAATAACGTTCCCAAAGTAAATGGCCTATTTCTCATGACCAGATGCTAGAATATGCATATAATTGACAGATTAGGATAGAAAACACTCCAAAGTTTCCAAAACTGTAAAAATATTGTCTGTGAGTATAACAGAACTGATATTGCAGACGAAAGCCTGAGGATAATCCAATCAGGAAGTGCCTCTTATTTTGAAACCTCTGTGTTCCTATGCGTGCCTGTCCTCCATTTAAAGGGATATCAACCAGATTCATTTTTCTGTGGCTTCCCTAAGGTGTCAAGTCTTTAGACATAGTTTCAGGCTTTTATTTTGAAAAATGAGCGTGAAGGATCACATTGCGTAAGTGGAGAGGTGGGGGCTCTCCGAGTGAGATGGTGCGCAATTGAGTGAAGCAGCCATTGTTCCTCCCGCTGTTATGGAAAAAGCTACACACTCGGTTGATATATTATCAAATATATATTTTAAAAACTAACTGAGGAATGATTATAAAAAACATTTGACATGTTTCTGTGGACATTATGAAGACTATTTGGAATTTCCGTCTGCGTTGTTGTGACTGCTCTTTCCTGTGGATTTCTGAACATAACGCGACAAACAAACGTCGGTATTTTGGGTATAAAAATAATCTCTGTGGAACAAAAGGAACATTTGCAGTGTAACTGGGAGTCTCGTGAGTGAAAACATCTGAAGATCATCAAAGGTAAATGGTAAATTGATTGTTTTTCTGATTTTCGTGACCAAGCTTCCTGATGCTAAGTGTACATAATGCTATGCTAGGCTATCGATAAACTTACACAAACGCTTGGATTGCTTTCGCTGTAAAGCATAATTTCCAAATCTGAGACGACAGGGTGATTAACAAAAGGCTAAGCTGTGTTTCAAAATATTGCACTTGTGATTTCATGAATATGAATATTTTCTAGTAATATTATTTGACTATGCTATTCAGCGGTTGCAGACGAAAATTATCCCGCTACAGGGATTGGTAGCGTCAAGAAGTTAAATGAAAAATGATCCTCATCAATCTACACAATACCTCATAATGACAAAGTGAAAACAGGTGTTTAAAAATTTTCGCAAATGTATTACAAAAAAAACAACTGAAATTCCATTTGCTATGAGACCATTTGCTATGAGAATCCTTGAGATGTTTCTACAACTTGATTGGATTCCACCTGTGGTAAATTCAATTTATTGTACATGATTTGGAAAGGCACACACCTGTCTATATAAGGTCCCACAGTTGACTCCGCATGTCAAGAGAAAAAACCAAGGCACGAGGTCGAAGGAATTGTCCGTAGAGTTCAGAAACAAGATTGTGTTGAGGCACAGATCTGGGGAAGGGACTAAAACATGTATGCAGCATTGAAGGTCCTCAAGAACACAGTGGCCTCCATCGGACCCTTTTTTTCAATTTATGTCGCCTGAAATGACAAATCTAACTGCCTGTAGCTCAGGACTTGAAGCAAGGACATGCATATTCTTGATACCATCTGAAAGGAAACACTTTGCCGTTTGTGGAAATGTGAAATGAATGTAGGATAATATAACACATTAGATCTGGTAAAAGACAATAAAGAAAAAAACATGCACAGATCCGTAGAGGTTAAATGGAAGAAGTTTGGAACCACCAAGACTCTTCCCAGAGCTGACTGCCCAGCCAAACTGAGCATTCGGTTCAGAACAGCCTTGGTCAGGGAGGTGACCAAGAACCCAATAGTCACTGACAGAGCTCCAGAAATCCCCTGTGGAGAAGGTAGAAGATTCCAGAAGAACAACCATCTCTGCAGCACTCCACCAATCAGACCTTTATGGTAGAGTGGCCAGACAGAAGCCACTCCACAGTAAAAGGCACATACCAGTCCACTTTGAGTTTGCCAAAAGGCACTTAAAAGACTCTCAGGCCACGAGTAACAAGATTCTCTGGTCTGATGAAACTAAGATTGAACTCTTTGGCCTGAATGCCAAGTGTCACATCTGGAGAAAACCTGGCACCATCCCTATGGTGAAGCATGGTCGTAGGGGTATGGGGTAAGTTGAACATAGGGACAGGGTAAGTTGAGTTTCCTTGGGGTACGTGGGCGATGCTGTCCAGTGACAGTTCGTGAAGATGCAATGAAATGGGGGTGTGGTATATGGACACCTGCTCGCCGAACATCTCCTTCCAAAATCATTGGCATTAATATGGAGTTGGTCCCCTCTTTGCTACTATAACAGCCTCCACTCCTCAGTAAAACAATTCCACTCAATGTAGAAACATTGCTGCAGGGACTTGCTTCCATTCAGCCACAAGAGCATTAGTTAAGTCGGGCACTGATATTGGGCGATTAGGCCTGGCTCGCAGTCGGCGTTCCAAGTCATCGCAAAGGTGTTCGATAGGTTTGAGGTCAGGGCTCTGTGCAGGCCAGTCAAGTTATTAAACACCAATCTCAACAAACTATTTCTGTATGGACCTCGCTTTGTGGAGCGGGGCATTGTCATGCCGAAACAGGAAAGGACCTTCCCCAAAAATGTTGCCACAAAGTTGGAAGCACAAAATTGTCTAGAATGTCATTGTATGCTGTAGTGTTAAGATTTCCCTTCACTAGGCGGCCTAGCCAAAACCATGAAAAACAGCCCCAGACAATTATTCCTCCTCCACCTAACTTTACAATTGTCACTATGCATTTGGGAAGGTAGCCTTCTCCTGGCATCTGCCAAACCCAGATTCATTCATCGGACTGTCAGATGGTAAAGTGTGATTCATCACTCCAGAGGACTTGTTTCCACTGCTCCAGAGTCCAAAGGCGGCGAGCTTAACACCACTCCAGCCGATGCATGGCATTGCGCTTGGTGATCTTAGGCTTGTGTGCGGCTGCGTGGCCATGGAAACCCATTTCATGAACCTCCAGACGAACAGTTTTTATGCTGACGTTGCTTCCAGAGGCAGTTTGGAAATCGATAGTGAGTGTTGCAACCGAGAACAGACGATTTATAAGCGCTACGTGCTTCAGCAGTTAGTGGTCCCATTCTGGGAACTTGTGTGGCCTACCTCTTCGCGGCTGACCTGTTGTTTCCACTTCACAATAACAACACTTACAGATGACCGGGGCAGCTATAGCAGGACAAAAATTTGATGAACTGACTATTTAGAAAGGTGTCATCCTATGAGAGTGCACTCGATTTTATACACCCGTCAGCAATGTGTGTGGCTGAAACCTTTTGAGGATGCCAAATCTTTTCAGTCTCCTGAGGGGGAATAGGCTTTGTTGTGCCCTCTTCATGACTGTCTTAAGAGTGTTTGGACCGTGATAGTTTGTTGGTGATGTAGTCGCCAAGGAATTTGAAGCTCTAAACCTGCTCCACTGTAGCCCCGTCGATTAGAATGGGGGTGTGCTCGGTCCTCCTTTTCCTGTAGTCCATGTCATCTACTTTATCTTAATCACGTTGAGAGAGAGGTTGTTGTCCTGGCACCAAACAACCAGATCTCTGACCTCCTACCTATAGGTTGTCTCATCATTGTTGGTGATCAGGCCTACCACTGTTGTGTCATCGCAAACTTGATGATGGTGTTGGAGTCGTGCCTGGCCATGCAGTCATGAGTGAACCGGGAGTACCGGATGGGACTGAGCACGCATGCGAAGGGACCCTGTTTTGAGGATCAGCGTGGCGGATGTGTTGTTACCTACTCTTACCACCTGGGAGCGGCCCATCAGGAAGTACAGGATCCAGATGCAGAGGGAGATGTTTAGTCCTAGGGTCCTTAGCTTAGTGATGAGCTTGGAGGGCACTATGGTGTTAACCTGTTGCGACGAGCAATCCCGTATCCGGGATCCTATTTATAGCCTCAAGCTCATTACCATAACGCAACGTTAACTATTCATGAAAATCGCAAATGAAATGAAATAAATATATTTGCTCTCAAGCTTAGCATTTTGTTAACAACACTGTCATCTCAGATTTTCAAAATATGCTTTTGAACCATAGCTAAACAAGCATTTGTGTAAGAGTATTGATAGCCTAGCATAGCATTAAGCCTAGCATTCAGCATGCAACATTTTCACAAAAACAAGAAAAGCATTCAAATAAAATAATTTACCTTTGAAGAACTTCAGATGTTTTCAATGAGGAGACTCTCAGTTAGATAGCAAATGTTCAGTTTTTCCAAAAAGATTATTTGTGTAGGACAAATCGCTTCGTTTTGTTCATCACGTTTGGCTACGAAAAAAACCTGCATCCAGGAGTGTAAATTATCGCCGCAAGCTCATTAGCATAACGCAAATGAAATGAAATAAATATATTAGCTCTCAAGCTTAGCCTTTTGTTAACAACACTGTCATCTCAGATTTTCAAAATATGCTTTTGAACCATAGCTAAACATGCTTTTGAACCATAGCTAAACAAGCATTTGTGTAAGAGTATTGATAGCCTAGCATAGCATTAAGCCTAGCATTCAGCATGCAACATTTTCACAAAAACAAGAAAAGCATTCAAATAAAATCATTTACCTTTGAAGAACTTCAGATGTTTTCAATGAGGAGACTCTCAGATAGAAAATGTTCAGTTTTTCCAAAAAGATTATTTGTGTAGGACAAATTGCTCCGTTTTGTTCATCACGTTTGGGTAAGAAAAAAAACGAAAATTAAGTCATTACAACGCAAACTTTTTTCCAAATTAACTCCATAATATCGACAGAAACATGGCAAACGTTGTTTAGAATCAATCCTCAAGGTGTTTTTCACATATATATCGATGATAAATCATTCGTGGCAGTTTGGTTTCTCCTCTGAAGAAAATGGAACGTGCATGGACCTGGCGATTACGCAATAATTTTGACGGAGGACACTGGGCGGACACCTGGTAAATGTAGTCTCTTATGGTCAATCTTCCAATGATATGCCTACAAATACATCACAATGCTGCAGACACCTTGGGGAAACGACAGAAAGTGCAGGCTCATTCCTGGCGCATTCACAGCCATATAAGGAGACATTGGAACACAGGGCATTCAAAATCTGGACCATTTCCTGTATGAAATTTCATCTTGGTTTCGTCTGTAGCATTAGTTCTGGGGCACTCACAGATAATATCTTTGCAGTTTTGGAAACATCAGGGTTTTTTCTTTCCAAAGCTGTCAATTACATCATCTTTTCGTGACAAAATATCTTGTTTAAAACAGGAATGTTTTTTATCCAAAAATTAAAAGAGCGCCCCCTATCTCGAAGAAGTTAAACACTGAGCTGTAGTCAATAAATAGCATTCTCACATAGGTGTTCCTTTGTCCAAGTGAGAAAGGGCAGTATGGAGTGCAATAGAGATTACATCATCTGTGTATCTGTTGGGGCGGTATGCAAATTGGAGTGGGTCTAGAGTTTCTGGGATAATGGTGTTGATGTGAGCCATGACCAGCCTTTCAAAGCACTTCATGGCTATAGATGTGAGAGGTACAGGTAGGTAGACATTTAGACAGGATACCTTAGTGTTCTTGGAGAGAGGGACTATGGTGGTCTGCTTGAAACATGTTGGTATTACAGATTCAGTCAGGGAGAGGTTGAAAATGTCAGTGAAGACACTTGCCAGTTGATCAGCGCATGCTCGGACTACACGTCTTGGTAATCCGTCTGGCCCTACGGCCTTGTGAATGTTGACCTGTTTAAAAGTCTTACTCACATTGGCTACGTAGAGAGTGATCACACAGTCGTCTGAAACCGCAGGGTCTCTCATGCATGTTTCTGTGTTATTTGCTCGAAGAGAGCATAGAAGTAATTTAGTTTGGTAGTAGCCGAGCAAACTTGCTAACTGCCTGCTACTCAGCACTCTATTGTCCTTCTAAACACTCTGACATCAATTTTATCAAACACTCAAACAGCTCATGTTGCGCAACATTTCTATAGGCTATGCAATTGTGTGAGAAAACAGAGTGATGGCCTCTAATAAAAATAGGAGAATCCCATCACCTTTCTTTAGGCTTACTATATTTATTTCTTAACTTAACTTGCCTAATATTAAGCACATTGCTTCTCTTTACAACAGGAGTATAGTCTACCTGGCTGGTATGAATACGAACCACAGGAAAAGCGTCCTCAATTTGCTAACCTGTTTTTGGATTGTCATTATGGGGTATTGAGTGTAGATTGATGATGGGAAAAAACTATTTAATCTGGTTAAGAATAAGGCTATAACGTAAAATGTAAAAAAAAAATGTGGAAAAAGTCAAGGGTTCTGAATACTTTCTGAAGGCACTGTATATATTTTTTATATTTTGGTTCCACTTACCCCGCTCTCCCCTACTGGCAACAATGTGTGATTGTTAATGAGAGACAAATGGAGAAGAGGAAAAGAGGAGAGGATGATAAGATCAGTCTTACCTGTCCGAGGCTTCATGGAGCAAGTTAGTCATACTCTTGCTGGACAGGCAGCAAGCTTGATGAGAGGGTTTACTGTTACAGCTCTCCTACACACACACCAGAGAGACAAAGAGAGAGAGAGAGGTGACAGGTGAGTATGGGGGCTCCTATTTTCATGATAGACTGCAATGCTACAGTGTTGTGTGTTACCTGTCCAGCCATGTCCTCTTCTGTGAGGGCCCGAGGCGGGGTGAGGGGTGATAGGAGGCGTCGGGGGGTGAAAGTGGGGTAATGTCCTCCTCTACATCAGGAACTGGATCTGAAGTCCCCTCTGTAATCAAATACACAGGAAAAAATTATATACAGTATGACTCAATTATTTAGAAGGCCCAGTGCAGTCAAAAATGTTATTTTCCTGGGTTTTATACATATATTTCCACAGTACGAGGTTGGAATAATACTGCGAAATTGTGCAAATGTAATGCCCTACTTTTTTTTTTTTTACATGAAAATTATTTTTGTGAAGCCAGCATACAAATACAAAAAAATAATACATTCAATTTGGAAACACTGGAAACATAATTATTCTGTCTCTGCAGTCTACTGCCCGACCATGTGTTGGGCCCTACATTTGTCCTATGTCCCTCTCACCCCCCCCCCCCCCTTAAAAGATTTAGACGCACTACTGTTCCACTGGATGTCATAAGGTGAATGCACCAATTTGTAAGTCGCTCTGGATAAGAGCGTCTGCTAAATGACTTAAATGTAAAATGTAAATGTTCAACATCCTACATCTGTCCTATGTCCCACTGTTCAACATCCTACATCTGTCCTATGTTCCACTGTTCAGCAGCCTGATGGTCTTCGGAATAAAATTTACCCTGCTCCTATTCTTTATTTATATATAAAAAAAAATATTAACCCACCCACCACCACCCCTCTTCGGAGGACAAATATCTTTTTAGTTTTTTAATGCCCTTTTAGTGTAAGACCCGTTTGAAAAGGCCGCCTGAAATTTAAGCCTGTTTTGGTGGGATAGAGTTTTGGCCTGCCTGGTGAAATCACCAGACGGTAAATTTGTTAATATATTAGAGGCTACTGCCCTATATACATAGACTTGAAATCAATGGCCACTTTAATAATTTGGAACACTAGTTACTTTAATAATGTTTACATATTTTGCACTACTCATACTGTATTCTACTGTATTTTAGTCTATGCCATTCCGACATTGCTCGACCAAATATTTGTATATTCTTAATTCCATTCCTTTACTTTGTGTATTGTTGTGAAATCGTTAGATATTACTTGTTAGATATTACTGCACTGTTGGAGCTAGAAACACAAGCATTTCGCTACACCTGCAATAATATCTGCTAAACATGTGTATGTGACCAATAAAATGTGATTTGATAAGAAAGAGTTACAAACCTATCTGCCAAAACTAGTTTCCAGCCCCCCCCCCCCAGACCACTCCCTGAAAGTCCGAGCAATTTTAGCTTGAGAAATTGCTCTTGTTAAGAAGCTATTTTTGTTAGTTTTCAATTAAAATGGTCAAAAATAATCATAGTAAGGTACTCAATTGTTACCCAGAAATGATTTGACATTGAGATAAAAATGGCTGCATTGGGCCTTTAAGTAAATTTTGTTTAGGATTTAGGCCTGCAGATTGAAATAATTACTTTGCTAAAAATAGCTAAAAATGACACTTTTTAAGTATGAAACCCCAAAACAAATATTACTTTGGGATTAACTATCCCTTAGATCTCACCAGGGGAAGGTCCTCCTGCTGGACATCAGGTGAGGAACATGCGGAAGGGTTGGAGAATGGCTCGGCATTGTCCGACATACGGGCTTCGATGAAGACTGACACATTTGACCCAGTGCAGGATGCCATGTTGGATCCATTGCTGGTAGCCATGTTGACTTCAGGGCAGGAGGCCATATTTGATCCAGGACAAGGTGCCATATTTAATCCAGGATAAGAGGCCATATTTGATCCAGGACAGGAAGCCATATTGGATCCAGGACAGACGGTCATGTTGTCTCCAGGGAAGGCCATAGAGTAGGATACATCAGTGCAGGGTGCTGTGTTGGCCCTTGGTATGTCTCTACAGATTGTGAGTTGGATGCTTCCCTCAGTCTGACGGAGGATATCCACCACCTTACAGTGGCTCAGACCTGATACTATTATACCATTCACCTAGAACACATTTGAATACAACAATGACACATATGTAGTACAAATATACAGTTGAAGTCGGAAGTTTAAATACACTTAGATCATTAAAACTTTGTTTTCAACCACTCCAAAAATGTCTTGTTAAAACAAACTATAGTTCTGGTAAGTCAGTTAGGACATCTACTTTGTGCATGACAAGTCTTTTTTCCAATAATTGTTGACAGAGAGATTATTTCACTGTATCACAATTCTAGTGGGTCAGAATTTGCATACACTAACTTGACTGTGCCTTTAAACAGCTTGGAAAAATCCAGAAAATTATGTCATGGCTTTAGAAACTTCTGAACATCATTTAAGTCAATTAGAGGTGTACCTGTGGATGTATTTCAAGGCCTACCTTCAAACTTTGTGCCTCTTTGCTTGACATCATGGGAAAATCAAAAGAAATCAGCCAAGACCTCAGAAAAAATTTTGTAGACCTCCACAAGTCTGGTTCACCCTTGGGAGCAATTTCCAAACGCCTGAAGGTACCATTTACATCTGTACAAACAATAGCTCGCAAATATAAACACCATGGGACTACGCAGCCGTCATACGGGAAGGAGACGCGTTCTGTCTCTTAGAGATGAACGTACTTTGGTGCTAAAAAGTGCAAATCATTCCCAGAACAACAGCAAAGGACCTTGTGAAGATGCTGGAGGAAACGGGTACAAAAGTATCCATATCCAACGGCTGTTTAGCAAGGAAGAAGCCACTGCGCCAAAACTGCCATAAAAAAGCCAGACTATGGTTTGCAACTGCACATGGGGACAAAGTTCGTACTTTTTGGAGAAATATCCTCTGGTCTGATGAACAAAATAGAACTGATTGGCCATAATGACCATTGTTATGTTTGGAGGAAAAAGGGGGAGGCTTGCAAGCCGAAGAACACCATCCCAACTGTGAAGCACGGGGGTGGGAGCATCATGTTGTGGGGGTGGATAACGACCCCAAGCATACTTCCAAAGTTGTGGCAAAATGGTTTATGGACAACAAAGTCAAGGTATTGGAGTGGCCATCACAAAGCCCTGACCTCAATCCTTTAGAACATTTGTGGGCAGAACTGAAAAAGCGTGTGCGAGCAAGGCATTCTACAAACCTGACTCAGTTACACCAGCTATGTCAGGAGGAATGGGCCAAAATTCACACAACTTATTGTGGGATTTAAAAAGGCAAAGCTACCAAATACTAATTGAGTGGATGTAAACTTCTGACCCACTGGGAGTGTGATGAAAGAAATGAAAGCTGAAATAAATCATTCTCTCTACTATTATTCTGACATTTCACATTCTTAAAATTAAGTGGTGATCCTAACTGTCCTAAGACAGGGAATTTGACTAGGATTAAATGTCAGGAATTGTGAAAAATTGAGTTTAAATGTATTTGGCTAAGGTGTATGTAAACGTCCGACTTCAACTGTATTAAAAGTCATGTTTGGACACATCATCAGTCATGGATGGATCAGTCATTGATAAGTCACATGTGTGCGTAAGAGCTCTGCTACCCGACCAGAGCCCGAATAACTAGGGTACAGGCAGGGCTCGTCTATCGTCTATCACTAATATTTTGAAGCTGAACCCTTTGTTTGTGCTCTGCTGCACAGTATAGTCATATCTGACTAAGATCATAACAAAGTGCTTCAACCTCGTCAAATATAAAACAGGAGAGATTATTTCACAGAAAATGTTTAGAGTGACAAAAAATAGCTAACAGCTAAATGCTCACTTATGTCTCTTCATTGAGCAGAGCAGCCCAAGTGGAGCCGTTGCTATGGATACTCACAGACTCAAAGCAGCCATGAGTAGAGCGCATGCAGAGCGAGCTGTGCCCAGTGAGCGAGTGACAGACAGGAGCAACTCATGGATTTACTGTACTAACGGAGGAAGTTATTTCTGATTTAGAGTTTCTGAATGTCGCAGGCATGGGTAGGCCTTGGGCTTAAAATGCATGCCTGTGCAGGGCTTTAGCGTGTGTGTACCTCGAGCAGTATGTCTCCCACTCTGAGCTGTCCATCCTGCTGTGCCATGCCTCCAGCGCATATCTCCTTCACTCTGAGCGCACTTCCGTTGCATCCTCCAATCAGAGCAAAGCCCAGACCCCCTCTCTCTGGTTTACACACATATATTTGCAAGATACAGCTCTGAGAGAGGGAGAGGTAGAAGTTACACATCCAGTCATCGGGGTGAATGCCAACTTCCACTTAAGTCAAATTACTTTGAGAATTCTAGTTAGGAAGCCCTTATCCCGCGATACTTGCAATTACAATTTATCCATTAAGTAGACACTTTTAGCCAGACTGCTATAAGAACATTCCCAATTCTCTGCCACAGGCTGAGGTAAGCAGTGTTTGAGCAGTAAAATATTAATGCATGAATCAGGTGAGAATGCCCACACAGGCCCCAAGCCGAGAGAACAGATGACTCTAGTTTCAACCTGTGTCATCAGAGAGAGAGAGAGAGAGAGAGAGAGAGAAATAGATAGAGAAAGAAAAGTTGGAGAAAGAGACAGAGAAAGAAAAGTTGGAGAAAGATGAGAGATAGAGAAAGAGAGACAGCAAAAGACAGAGAGTGATAGGTAGATAGAGAGACGGAGAGAGTGAGAGCTAACACTTACGTCTTGATCGGAGGTGACAGAGAGAAGTGGTCTGAATTTCCCAGTGGTTTCGGGCACGGCTTTAGCTACAGGACAAACAGAGAGACAGAACAAAATATTTCCATTTCAACGGACAAAAAAGGTTGGCTATATTATGTAACCAAAAGGCCAGTGTGGCGGGTAGGGTAAATGATAGCTCCTGCTCAATGTTCCTGAATCCTGCTCAATGTAACTTAATCTACTGAGAGATAGAAAAAAAAAATTGCAAGTATTAGAAACATACATCATCAATAATTCATAAGCAAAGGTACCACAGCCAATACAGACGTATGATCAAACAAGATCAATCTAACACATATTCATTCCTGTTTGACCTTGGATAATGTTCTATCCCTCCAGTCACACAAAAAAAAGCCTCCGCAAAAGCTGTCCACGTCAAACAAAAGTAAAACATTCCCCCTGGTGATGATATATTCAGAACAGGACAGGAACTCACGTTGACCTCTCTCCTCTGTGGCCATTTTGGTGCGTAGGTGTCCTCTCGAACAGGTAGACAACACTGGCCTTTCAGACTGCCCCTCTCTTGTCCCTCTACCTCACCCCTCACAGTCAACAAACAACTAGTGTGTGTGTGTGTGTGTGTGGTCTAATACCCCAGTGGAGGTTTAGATGCTCTGTAATAATTAATCCTGCAGTGGCAGCACAGGCCCTGTCCGTCAACAAACACACACACACACTGTCTGTCAGCACCGGGCTACGGCTACAAACACAGACAAAGAGATGAGAGGAGAGAGACCAATAACAAATATTAGCGAGAGAGAGGTCCCACTGAAATACTCCCTTTGCTCCTCCTTCTTCCACTCTCAGGTCACTGAGACCTGGACACAGACAGACAGGACACAGAATCACACACCGTAATGTTGAAAGACCAAACCATGAAGCTTCTGTCTCAGGTAATATGGTTATCTAACCTGGTAATGATTGATCTGAGAATAGCATCTACTTCGTCAATGAGGCATCAACCTGCCTGGTTACAAACTTCTCATTACATCAACTTAACCCATTGCAACACTTAGTCAACATTCCAGTGTTTCAGTTCGTGTCTGTTTCTATGTGAACCAACAGTCACATACACAGAGAGTCCTGAACTGAACATAGTGGTCACCGGGAGGTTAAAGCATCTCAGTACATGATCTTATACGCACCATTACTCTTGGCTTTGGGAGTCACAGGCTGGTCATCTCTACAAGAAACAAAGCAAACAGACGGATCATTTAACAAAAAAAATGCATGCATTCCTACAAAACACACACACACACACTCAGGCAACCCCACACACCTGGTGGCCTTAAGTTTCACTTTGCGCGGAGCAGTCTCGCAGGTCTTGACAGCGTCCTCCAGAGTCATTCCCATGGTGCATCGGCCACAGATGTACAGGATCCTGTCGTTTGGTTGGACGCTGCCTTCCTCACAGGCAGGTGAACCAGGAACCACCTCCAGACAGTAGATCCCCTGCCATTTGCTGCCTATACCACCCGTCAGCTTTATACCTGAGAGATGTGTTCATTAGGGACAAAAACAGAAGAAAACAGAGTGACCAGAGGATACACGACCTAAACAACGGAATGTTTTCCATTGCAAAGTGTTTGCTACGGCGTGCCCTAATGAGCACCATCCAGATATTAGAGATATAATACAGACAGAAAGGTTGAAATTGTAACAGAGGAGCACCTTTTCCCTGCACCTGTGCATCTGTTACGCACAGCAGGTGTGTCTTAAGTCCGTGCCTCCTTAATGAGTTTGTACAGCACAGACGAAGGCATAGAAGCCGAAACGTACGCTCCTTTCTTTGTTTAGCACTTCGCAACGAGGATCTTTTAATATCCGTTTGAGCATGGATTAAATTTAAGTATATTTTTGCATCTCAACCTCCTTGGTTTTCCCTTTTCATGGTTTGAGTACCTACGTAGTTCTACACAGATTTTTTTTCTCCCACGCACCGGCCACCATACATTGCAGCCTGAGCGCAGACCCTCACACTGGCTTCCTATAATATAGTTCTCCCATCTGATAAATACTAATAGTCACGCTCCCATTCAGTGTTTTACCAAGCTGTCCAGTCGGTGTCTTGTGCAGTATGATGTCTTGCAGGTTGTCTGGAAAAGGTGGAGCGATCAGGTTGGTCACCGCCCTCCCCAGGATCAAACTCAGTCTCCTAGGAGATGACCTCAGGATCGACATGGCAACCTCATCCGTCACATTCGTCATATCCTGGCCATTGACCTGGGTGTGGGGAATATGGGAGAGACAGGTAAAGATAATGTGTGCCTATGTGTATGTGTTTGTCCATGTGTGTGTGCCCATGTGTGTGTGCATACCGTGACTAGTCTGTCCCCTGGTCTGAGCCGTCCGTCCGTCTTAGCAGGGTTGTCCAGTATGTCCTGAATGTAGTAGCAGGCATCCAGTTTGCTGCGTGTGATAGTGAACCCAAAGCTACCGCTCCACGACTTGGTCAGAACCACACACATCTCAAATTCCTTCATCATGCCCTGGATGGAAAACACAAAGACAGTGTCCAGGCCTTTGTTCCATTCTCTATCTCTGCTGTTTTCTTTAGGGGTTAGGCTTGGGTTTTTGTGAACGCAGTTGTGAAAAGTGCTATTTCATTTTTTTTGGTAATTGTTTTTATAATTTTTTTAATTAAAATTCAACTTCATTTAACTAGGAAAGTGAGTTAAGAAAAAAAATATTATTTACAATGACGGCCTACACCGGCGACGCGGGGCCAATTGTGATTCCCTATGGGACTCCCAATCACGGCCAGATGTGATACAACCTGGATTAGAACTAGGGGCTGTAGTGACTCTACAGTCCCTGGTTCAAGATTCAGACCGCTGCGCCACTCGGGATCCCTATGAATAAAGTTCAATCAAATGTCACTGGAACAAAAAATTCATCTGCACACTGGTATATCCTCACAAAGTGTTGTTTAATCGGACAACATTTCAACCCAAAACTAGGGTTGCGTCAGGAAAACAATACTGACAGATGTATTTTTTTGTTCTACATTATCCTCTTTAATCCAGCATCTAGGAAAGTGATTTTATGGATGTGATACATTTTTTTTTTTTTTAAGTATTGTCATTGACATTAAGTCTCACTTTTCTGGGATCCTCCTCATTCTCATCCTCATCTTCGTCCTCCTCTTCTGTCTCCTGTCTCCAGGTAGGGTGTGTGTGTGGGAGAGGTGCAGCCTGAATGGGGGGAGAGAGTGAGGACAAGGGAGGCTGGGGAGAGGGGTGGCGTGCGGGGGGTTGCGAGGGGGGCAATGTGTCAGGGGGCTGGGGATTGTATTGGATGACTGAACGAGTGATGTTGGAGGCATTGGTAGTATTGAATGTGATGCTGTGTTTACGATCGGAGGTGATGTTGTGCTTACGATCGAAGGTGATGCTGTGTTTACGATCGGAGGTGATGCTGTGTTTACGATCGGAGGTGATGCTGTGTTTACGATCGGAGGTGATGCTGTGTTTGCAATCAGAGATCCTGGAGTTGGGTTTGGAGGTATGGGAGGAGAGGCTGGGAAGAGGAGGTGTAGCATGCTGGGGCTGGAGAGGATGCACCAAGTGGCTGATGTTGAGGTCAGACATCCTAGAGGAAAGGCTGGATGTAGGCCTAGAGGAGGGCTGAGCTGGTGTCTGCTGGACAGAGGTGGTTTGCAATGACAAATTGGGGTTTGTTGAGCTCCTGGTTTGCGAGGACAAGCTGTGGGGGATGGAAGTACTTTTGGGGGTGGTGGATCGGACCCTAGTAGGGGGGGTGGATCTGGTCCTGGAGGTATGAGAGGTAGTGTGTGGAGCCACACTGGGGGTACATGAGGTGTTTGAGGTAAGGCTAGAGGGCCTATCCGAAGTCGAACTGATGTTCAAGTACTCTTTATCAGCCAGAATGGTTTTTCCATCACCCATAAGGCAGTATGTTAAACTGCCGTCCGCCTCTTCTCTGATGCCACTGGAAGTACATACAGGGTTCATTAACAGTTGTGTGTGTGTGTGTTTGTCTTTGTATTTATTTGCATTTAATTGATCCTTTAATTGCACAGGTAAATCGCATTGAAAATAAACATTTATTTAACAAGAGCGACCTGTTTCTAAAAGGCAGCAATCAATAATTTATTCTGTACTTAAAATGTTACATTAACGTTACCTGGTGTACACGGGACTAGTACTGGTCTTGGCCCCGACAGATGCCGAGCTCATTTCTTCGGAACCTTCCTCGTCCACAACCGACAACTCTTCACTGTCTCCTGTGTCACTTCTGCTGGCGAGGGAGATGGGGGAAGGGGGTGAGGGAGAGGGTGAGGAAGGCTGGTTCTCGGCTGCGTCCATCTCACTGTCTTGACTATCCTGACTCTGTTGAGTCTTCGGACCTCCAGAGGGCTCAGGGGATTTGTCTGTTTGTCTGGCCTGCCTGGAGGCTTGGTCCTGGGCTTGTGATGTCTGCATTGGCTCCTTCTGGGCCTGGTTTTCCTGGTTGTACTGACGGTTCTGGTATGCCTGTAGCTTGAGCAGCTGGCTATAATCTTCCCCTAGCCTGATGTCTAGAGACTTGGACCTCACCCCACGGGTTGGAGACAAGAAAGGAACCTATAAAGAGAGAGATACCACTCAGTGCTCAATTGTCAGTGCATGTGTCTATTTATCTGTGAGCCTGTGTGTCTACTCACCAGTGTGTCAGCATCCAGTTGAGACAGTACTCCAAGAGCAGGTCTGCAGAGAGTCAGGTGGACCTCAGACGGAGGCCCACGGAGCAGGAACAACACCCTCTGTGGATGAGCGGTCAAGGGTCAGTACAAGGAAGTTTTTGGTATGTGTGTGGTTCAGTCTGCTGGGGAGGACAGGGGCATATTGGTCGGGAGTTCTCTGTATCTGCTGCATTTATTTGTCAACGTACTTTGTGCACTAACGTAAATATGTATGGTTATTTTGGCGGGCCACAGACACATGCAGGACCCCTTTGCCACCAAGCATTCCCATGACAACAGCTAATTTGCATGTTAACGACACTGCCGTCTCAGTCCGACCGCTGTGTAATCCATAGTTCAGAGCCATAGGTGAGACGTGCAGAGTTCATTTCTGATAGATCAGATTAGGGGATTAACTGTGATGTGGCACAGAGAGCAAAGGAGGTAGAGAGAGAATGCTGAATAAAGCACGGAGCTAACATACAGAGAGACGCACTGCATTCTAACACTAAACTAAACCTCTTTTCAGAAACTACAACCAAATATTGCATGCACTAGCTAGACACCTAGATGACACGAACGGAACTACCCAAACTCTCTGGTTAAAAGCACCACCTCCACGAAATCATCACTCGTCAAAATAATCTGTGATGCCGGTGCGCCAAATCATAATTCGTTATACAAAAAGACAAAGAACGCCATTGGTGACGCTCTCGCGCCTCATCGGTAGACCACCCCGCCTCCCCACTCTCAGATTCAGCAAGGCACGCCAACATATGAAAATATTTAACACCGAACCCTGACATTCACAACCTAATCTCAATACAACGCTAACTCTAACCACCTCATTCACACTCACCAACAGGACACAATACTTCATATCTGGCTTGAAGGACAAAGATAAAGAGATTTGTACAAGAAAGACATTGTGTACCTGGTAGCTGAGGCCTTTAACCCATTGTCCATTAACAGCCAATATGACGTCTCCTTCTCTGATCTGTCCTGACTCCTTGGCTGGTTGACCCTGGAAAAGGGTTTTGATCCGCACCACACTGCTGCCCTGGTCACAACCACTGTTCAACTCACTGATGTAGAAGCTGAAGCCCAAACCACACAGGCTCTTCTTCAACAGCACCTCCAGAGTGTTGTCTGAGAAGAGCGCAAAGGGTCATCATTATTTTCAGAGTGTTTGAGAGAGGGGGAGGGTGATTCAGCTTCACATCATTATTTACATGCACCAACAAGCATTTTCTGCTGTTAAACTCATTCCATTTCATTGTAGCCCTCCACCAGACTGGAATGTGTGGAAACAGTAAAACCAAGACCGAGGTCTGTACATATGTACGGACGCATGCATACGCACATGCTGACACACACGCACGTGCAGACACACACTGAGCTATAAGGCATCAGCGTGTCAGCTCTCAGGGGACTGGGGGTGTGTCGGGGCTGTCTGTGACAGCCAACACAATGTAGCTGTCAGATAAGTCACAGCCACCTCGGGGGAGTCTGTGTGTGTCTGCCTGGTTGTGTGCCTTTGTGTTTGTGTGTGTGTGTGTGTGTGTGCCCTCTCCTCTCACCATCAGTGACAAAGCTGTAGTCCTTGGTCTTGCCACTCAAGGTCATCTCCATGGAGCTGTCTCTCCTGAGACTTCCCGATTGGCTCTGTGAAGCTGAGCGGGGGCGATTCGCTCCTGCCCCCAACACCACCTGGGGCTCCCTCTCTAAAAGCAGACTCACCACCTAATACACACACACACACACAGACACAGACACACACACACAGTGAACATACACACAGCGTTCATACACACACAATGATCATGCACACAGAAAAAACAAAACAGCTAAAATCACAGAATTCTGTCCGACAATAGGGAGAAAGGGTTAAGACAGTGCTGTTTAGAGACTCATTATGCTAGTGAAGTCATGTGAGAAAATAGCTAGATTTGTTATGTTATTTGTTTTTGTCCTGGAATCTGGGAGTTACGTAAACCAGTGATTGGACAGGGGGTGACTGGGCTAAGCTAAGCTGTCTGTCAACACTATGTTAGAGATGTGGCCCAGGTGTCAGTGTAGAGCATGCTAACATCAGCAAGCCTAAAGGCTGAGGCTAAAGCTCATTAGCAAAGGCTAAAATAACAACAGCTGTAAACATATGGTTTGCCCTGCCACTGCCAAGAGAGAAGGAGAGAGAACTAAAGAGAGGCGAGACTAAAGAGCGAGAGAAAGATGGAGTGTGTGCGTGCATCGTACCTCTCCAGTCTTCTTCAGGCACTCCACGGCCTGTTTGTGTGTTACACCTCGTAGGTTGGACCCATCAACTTCCAGCAGTCGGTCACCTGTCATACATACGCACATGATTGATTAGTGATGTCTGGTTACCTATTTGAGTGTGTGAAGCTAGTCTGGTATTGGTTGATTAGTGATGTTTGGTTACCTATTTGAATGTGTGAAGCTAGTCTGGTATTGGTTGAGTAGTGATGTTTGGTTACCTATTTGAATGTGTGAAGCTAGTCAGGTATTGGTTGAGTAGTGATGTTTGGTTACCTATTTGAATGTGTGAAGCTAGTCAGGTATTGGTTGAGTAGTGATGTCTGGTTACCTATTTGAATGTGTGAAGCTAGTCAGGTATTGGTTGAGGAGTGATGTCTGGTTACCTATTTGAATGTGTGAAGCTAGTCAGGTATTGGTTGAGGTGATGTTTGACCTATCTGTTTGGTTACCTATCTGAATGTGTGAAGCTAGTCAGGTATTGGTTGAGTGAAGCTGTCTGGTATTGGTTGAGGAGTGATGTTACCTATCTGAATGTGTGAAGCTAGTCTGGTATTGGTTGAGTAGTGATGTTTGGTTACCTATTTGAATGTGTGAAGCTAGTCTGGTATTGGTTGAGTAGTGATGTTTTACCTATTTGGTTACCTATTTGAATGATGTTTGAAGCTAGTCAGGTATTGGTTGAGTAGTGATGTTTGGTTACCTATTTGAATGTGTGAAGCTAGTCAGGGATTGGTTGAGGAGTGATGTCTGGTTACCTATTTGAATGTGTGAAACTAGTCAGGGATTGGTTGAGGAGTGATGTCTGGTTACCTATTTGAATGTGTGAAGCTAGTCAGGTATTGGTTGAGGAGTGATGTTTGGTTACCTATCTGAATGTGTGAAGCTAGTCAGGTATTGGTTGAGGAGTGATGTTTGGTTACCTATCTGAATGTGGTATTGGTTGAAGTGATGTTTGGTTACCTAGTCTGGTATTGGTTGAGTAGTGATGTTTGGTTACCTATTTGAATGTGTGAAGCTAGTCTGGTATTGGTTGAGTAGTGATGTTTGGTTACCTATTTGAATGTGTGAAGCTAGTCAGGTATTGGTTGAGTAGTGATGTTTGGTTACCTATTTGAATGTGTGAAGCTAGTCTGGTATTGGTATTTTGGTTGAATGTAGTGATGTTTGTGATTACCTATTTGAATGTGTGAAGCTAGTCAGGTATTGGTTGAGTAGTGATGTTTGGTTACCTATTTGAATGTGTGAAGCTAGTCAGGTATTGGTTGAGGAGTGATGTCTGGTTACCTATCTGAATGTGTGAAGCTAGTCAGGTATTGGTTGAGGAGTGATGTCTGGTTACCTATCTGAATGTGTGAAGCTAGTCAGGTTGAGGAGTGATGTTGGTTACCTATTTGAATGGAGGTGATGTCTGTCTGTTACCTATCTGAATGTGTGAAGCTAGTCAGGTATTGGTTGAGGAGTGATGTCTGGTTACCTATTTGAATGTGTGAAGCTAGTCAGGTTTAGGTTGAGGAGTGATGTCTGGTTACCTATCTGAATGTGTGAAGCTAGTCAGGTATTGGTTGAGGAGTGATGTCTGGTTACCTATCTGAATGTGTGAAGCTAGTCAGGTATTGGTTGAGTAGTGATGTTTGGTTACCTATCTGAATGTGTGAAGCTAGTCAGGTATTGGTTGAGTGATGTGACCTATCTGAATTTGGTTACCCTATCTGAATGTGTGAAGCTAGTCAGGTATTGGTTGAGGAGTGATGTCTGGTTACCTATCTGAATGTGTGAAGCTAGTCAGGTATTGGTTGAGTAGTGATGTTTGGTTACCTATCTGAATGTGTGAAGCTAGTCAGGTATTGGTTGAGGAGTGATGTTTGGTTACCTATCTGAATGTGTGAAGCTAGTCAGGTATTGGTTGAGGAGTGATGTCTGGTTACCTATCTGAATGCGCCCGTCCTGCTCAGCAGCGGCCCCTGGCACCAGACTCTTGATGTATATCCCCTCGTAACGAACACAGGTGTTCATTCCACCCTGTAGGGCACAACACATACTGTATCCCATACTGTACTGTATATATTATATCATAGCTTCTACCCCTGGCCCTAGCCTCAGACTACTGCCTCTAAAACTAACACGGGTAAAACTTGACTCCCCTATAGAGAACCTATAACATACTGCATTAAGTATAGGAGACTGCGAGTAGGGGAGGCAAAGGCACCTAGGGATTGTTTTGATCATGACCCCTAAACCTAAACCCTAGCCTGACCCCTAACCTCCACCCTATAGAAGAATGTGTACTGTAGATTGGTGTGACTGAGACAGTAGTAGTATTATAGGTGGAAATTAGGAATATAATTACTAGAAGCGACAAAGCAATTTGACTGGAACACTCATGGGTACACGTTCTAGTTATTCTGTTTCTATGGCATGGCCAAGGTGTGGAGTTGGGAAGCACTACTGTCACATATATAGATTTACTCACAGCTACACTTATACCCAGGCTGCCGTTGGCCTTCTTCAGCTCCACCACAAGCTGTTCCCTGGCTCTCAGACTGCAGAGAGAGGGAGACCTGGAACACACCTCCTGGAGGGGGAGGGAGAGAAAGAGGGAGATAGGAGGGGAAAATGGGGAGACAGTGAGAGGGACAGAGAGAGAGATAGGGGAGGTGGTAAGGGGTAGGGGGGTGTGTGAGAGAAAGAGAGAAAATGAACGAATGCCAAGAATGCTATCACGTCGTGAATTCTACAGCTTGTTTACAATAACGTCGTACAAATAAACGTATTCCAAATTTCCTGAACTCCAGCCTTAATCCAGTTATCCATTAGCCACGAACATGACCGGCTAACCTATTATCCCATTAAGTCTCTTGAACAAGTAGCATTTTCCAAGAATTTCCCCTCAGGGACAAAAAAAAAAAATCACATCCTATACCACACAACCATTCTGTTAACAATAGCGTTAAAACACACAAAATTCATATGAACACCACAACCCTTCACTTGACCTCTTCACCCAAGGGTTTCCAGCATCCACAGCTTTCGACAGCTGCTATGCTATAGCTATATCATGGACTTAATGAGCCATTTGCAGTTTCACTGTACCGGCCGTGTGTACTTAAGGGTGTTTCTCATACAACCGTGCTTCTACACTTTCATGCTCAGAGTTTGTTCTCCACGAGTGTTCTATTGAGTACGTTCTTGTGGGGACGAGAGTGCGGAGAAAGCATCAAATATTACATTTGATATTGCACTCGCACTCCGTTGCTACCGTATTCCCTGATGTCCTTGCTGTGTCTGAATCCTGGCTTAGGAAGGCCACCAAAAATTTGGAGATTTCCATACCCAACTATAACAATTTTCCGTCAAGAGAGAACTGCCAAAGGAGGAGGAGTTGCAGTCTACTGCAGAGATAGCCTGCAAAGTAATGTCATACTTTCCAGGTCCATACCCAAACAGTTCGAACTTCTAATTTTAAAAAGGAATCTCTCCAGAAATAAGTCTTACAGAAAATGTTTGACCTCTGTCATTGCCAACAAAGGGTATATAACAAAGAATTGAGATAAACTTTTGTTATTGACCAAATACTTATTTTCCACCATAATTTGCAAATAAATTCATAAATATGTGATTTTCTGGATTTTTTTTTCCATTTTGTCTGTCATAGTTGAAGTGTACCTATGATGAAAATTACAGGCCTCTCTCATCTTTTTAAGTGGGAGAACTTGCAAAATTGGTGGCTGACTAAATAGTTTTTTGCCCCACTGTATATCCATCCTGCCCTGCTTATCTAAGGTCTTCAAAAGCCAAGTCAACAAACAGATCACTGACCATCTCGAATCCCACCGTACCTTCTCCGCTGTGCAATCTGGTTTCCCTAGCCGGTGACGGGTGCACCTCAGCCACGCTCAAGGTACTAAATGATATCATAACCGCCATCGATAAAAGACAGTACTGTGCAGCCGTCTTCATCGACCTGGCTCTGTCAATCACCATATTCTTATCGGCAGACTCAGTAGCCTCGGTTTTTCTAATGACTGCCTTGCCTGCTTCACCAACTACTTTTCAGACAGAGTTCAGTGTGTCAAATCATAGGGCATGTTGTCCGGTCCTCTGGCAGTCTCGATGGGGGTGCCACAGGGTTCAATTCTCGCGCCGACTCTTTTCTCTGTATATATCAATGATGCTGCTCTTGCTGCGGGCGATTCCATGATCCACCTCTACGTAGACGACACCATCCTGTATACTTCTGGCCCTTCCTTGGACACTGTGCTATCTAACCTCCAAACGAGCCTCAACGCCATACAACACTCCTTCCGTGGCCTCCAACTGCTCTTAAACGCTAGTAAAACCAAATGCATGCTTTTCAACCGTTCGCTGCCTGCACCCGCACGCCCGACTAGCATCAACACCCTGGATGGTTCCGACCTAGAATATGTGGATATATATATATTATAGATATAAGTACCTAGGTGTCTGGCTAGACTGTAAACTCTCCTTCCAGACTCATATCAAACATCTCCAATCCAAAATCAAATCCAGAATCGGCTTTCTATTTCGCAACAAAGCCTCCTTCCCTCATGTCACCAAACTTACCCTAGTAAAACTGACTATCCTACCAATCCTCTACTTCGGCGATGTCATCAACAAAATATCTTCCAATAGTCTACTCAGCAAACTGGATGCAGTTTATCACAGTGCCATCCGCTTTGTTACTAAAGCACCATATACCACCCACCATTGCGACCTGTAGGCTCTAGTCGGCTGGCCCTCGCTACATATTAGTCACCAGACCCACTGGCTCCAGGTGATCTACAAATCCATGCTAGGTAAAGTTCCGCCTTATCTCAGTTCACTGGTCACGATGGCAACACCCAGCCGTAGCACGCGCTCCAGCAGGTGTATCTCACTGATCATCCCTAAAGCCAACACCTTATTTGGCCAACCTTTCCTTCCAGTTCTCTGCTGCCTGTGACTGGAACGAATTGCAAAAATCGTTGAAGTTGGAGACTTTTATCTCCCTCATCAACTTTAAACATCTGCTATCTGAGCAGTTAACCGATCGCTGCAGCTGTACATAGTCCATCGGTAAATAGCCCACCCAATTGACCTACCTCATCCCCATACTGTTTTTATTTATTTACTTTTCTGCTCTTTTGCACACCAGTATCTCTACCTGCACATGACCATCTGATCATTTATCACTCCAGTGTTAATCTGCCTACCTCCTCATGCCCTTTGCACACAATGTATATAGACTCATTTTTTTTTCTTTTTTTCTACTGTGTTATTTATTGACTTGTTCATTGTTTACTCCATGTGTAACTCTGTGTTGTTGTCTGTTCACACTGCTATGCTTTATCTTGGCCAGGTCGCAGTTGTAAATGAGAACTTGTTCTCAACTAGCCTAACTGGTTAAATAAAGGTAAAAAAAAAAAGAGTGGCCATAAGTTTTGAGAATGACATATATATTAATTTTCACAAAGTCTGCTGCCTCAGTTTGTATGATGGCAATTTACATATAGTCCAGAATGTTATGAAGAGTGATCAGATGAATTGCAAAGTCCTTCTTTGCCTTGCAAATTAACTGAATCCCCCCAAAACATTTCCACCGCATTCCAACCCTGCCACAAAAGGACCAGCTGACATCATGTCAGTGATTCTCTCGTTAACACAGGTGTGAGTGTTGACGAGGACAAGGCTGGAGATCACTGTCATGCTGATTGAGTTCGAATAACAGACTGGAAGCTTCAAAAGGAGGGTGGTGCTTGGAATCATTGTTCTTCCTCTGTCAAACATGGTTACCTGCAAGGAAACACAAGCCATCATCATTGCTTTGCACAAAAAGGGTTTCACAGGCAAGGATATTGCTGCCAGTAAGATTGCACCTAAATCAACCATTTATCAGATCATCAAGAACTTCAAGGAGAGAGGTTCAATTGTTGTGACGAAGGCTTCAGGGCACCCAAGAAAGTCCAGCAAGCTCCAGAACCATCTCCTAAAGTTGATTCAGCTGCGGGATCAGGGCACCACCAGTACAGAGCTTGCTCAGGAATGGCAACAGGCAGGTGTGAGTGCATCTGCACGCACAGTGAGGTGAAGACTTTGAGGATGGCCTGGTGTCAAGAAGGGCAGCAAATAAGCCACTTCTCTCCAGGAAAAACATCAGGGACAGGGACAGGGACCTATTCTGCAAAAGGTACAGGGATTGGACTGCTGAGGACTGGGGTAAAGTTATTTTCTCTGATGAATCCCCTTTCCGATTGTTTGGGACATCCGGAAAAAAGCTTGTCCGGAGAAGACAAGGTGAGCGCTACCATCAGTCCTGTGTCATGCCAACAGTAAAGCATCCTGAGACCATTCATGTGTGGGGTTGCTTCTCAGCCAAGGGAGTGGGCTCACTCACAATTTTGCCTAAGAACACAGCCATGAATAAAGAATGGTACCAACACATCCTCCGAGAGCAACTTCTCCCAACAATCCAGGAACAGTTTGGTGACGAACAATGCCTTTTCCAGCATGATGGAGCACCTTGCCATAAGGCAAAAGTGATAATTAAGTGTCTCGGGGAACAAAACATAGATATTTTGGGTCCATGGCCAGGAAACTCCCCAGACCTTAATCCCATTGAGAACTTGTGGTCAATCCTCAAGAGGCGGGTGGACAAACAAAAACCCACAAATTCTGACAAACTCCAAGCATTGATTATGGAAGAATGGGCTGCCATCAGTCAGGATGTGGCCCATAAGTTAATTGACAGCATGCCAGGGAGGATTGCAGAGGTCTTTGTCATGGGAATTTTACAATTCCTATATGTGTTCATTAACCAATTCAATTAAAATCACTGTCTGTTTCTAAGAATTTGTAAAATCCTTATTTGCATAAAATAGACCGAGACCAGTCTATCAAAAATTAGCCAATAGCATTTATTCTCGGAGTGCGCTGCCCATAGAACCATGTACAACAGCTTATATATCACATATGACATCATAGGTTTTAAAATGTATCTCCTCCTATCGACCAGGACAAAGCAGGTTCAAAAGTTCATTCCAACCTACTAGCGCACATACCTGACACACTATATCTGGATTAACTCCTGAAGTCTCACCATAATTTATCACTACTTAGCAGACAGTTCCAGATACGGAAAACCTGGAGAGGCTCTCGCTGTCTTATTTGATCGCCACAGAGTTATAGTTGAGTCGGCTCAAACATAGGTTAATGACCCTCTTTGCTTACTTAAGACACACACACACATTCCTTCCTACACAATGGTTATCATTTCCAATTACCCCTTATCCATACTACATAACCTCTTTCCTAGGAACTAACATTATGAATCAGATATTGTAAAACATGGTAGAGTTGAATTAGTTATAGTTCTATTTAAATGTAGATATTGTTTAGTCATTATTCATAAAATTCCTAACAGTCTTGAAAAAGAAGGGTCAACACTGCAAATATTGACTCTATGCATCAAACTTCATGTAATTGTCAACAAAAGCCTTTGACACTTATGAAATGTTTGTAATTATACTTCAGTATTCCATAGTAACATCTGACAAAAATATCAAGACACTGAAGCAGCAAACTTTGTGGAAATTCATATTTGTGTCATTCTCAAAACTTTTGGCCCCCCCCCAAAAACATTTTTTTGACTATAGAGTAAAATCCATGTGCAACACAGCAAAATAAGCTGACCGAAAGAATTCGAAAAGAACTTTCCTGGAATCCATCGCCAGCACTTGTCGGCAATCGCAAACGCCATCAACACAAAGTTTGTCAAGATGTCCTAGTCATTTCCACTCCTCAAACATTCAGCTCTATCTCCTTTCCTGCCAGCCAGCCCCCTCACTGCCCACCATTTCATTGGGGGATCTGTATAGTAGACTGGCCTCCATCAACTGTCATAAATCCCCTGGCCTAGACATGATTCCTCCAAGAATATTGAAGGAGTTTGCATGCGAGATCAGCGTTCCTCTCTGTGACATCATCAACAGGTCCATAAGTTATCATCCCTGGACAATGGAAAGAGACTACTGTTGTCCCCATACCGAAATCTACCCCACAAAACATTGAAGAACTGAGGCCGATCTCATTAACATCTCAACTGTGAACAGTTTTCTGCACACTGGATCCTGAGGGACATCACGCCGAAACTAGATCCTACGCAGTTTGGCAGCCGACAGAACTGTTCCATGGCACACTGCCTGGTCAGTATGATGAACTTTGTAACACTTTACTTTAGGTGTCCTTATGAATGCATATCAATCAATCAAATGTATTTATAAAGCCCTTTTTACATCAGCCGATGTCACAAAGTTCTGTACAGAAACCCAGCCAAAACCCCAAACAGCAAGCCATGCAGATGTAGAAGCACAGTGGCTAGGAAAAACTCCCTAGAAAGGCCAGAACCTAGGAAGAAACCTAGAGGAACCAGGCATAAAGCCTTTATAACAGCTACATAACACATTATAGCATTTGTCATAAGCAGTTTGGAATTGTTATGAGTAACAGCATAAGATGATATAAAACTAGTCATAATGGGTGTTCTAGATGACTGTTCATCCTGTTGTCATATGATTGAATGTCAACTGTTAATAACAACTGCTATTACACAGTCTGCATGACAAATATGATATTACATGCTACGTAAGAGTCTACATACCAGGTGCTATAACAGGTGTTATGTAATTTACCAACCTCTGCGTCACAATATTACAGTTAAATGAAATGATTGGCATCATAACCATGTCAAATGCCATTAAAGTGTGCACAGACTCTTTAACATCAAACTCTGACGCCCTCTGGTGGCATTTTCTAAACAACGCATAACATTGTATACTACCCTCATTAAGTACATTTCAGTTTCAAAACTATGTCCTACAAACACATGCTTAATACTGTTAGAAGGTTAAGAACTGAGAACACAGGGGCCAGTGCACTTCAGAGCTAAAACCAAGCAATGAGGTCGAAGGAATTGTCCGTAGAGCTCAGAGACAGGACTGTGTCGAGGCGCAGATCTGAGAAAGGGTATGAGAACATTTCTGCAGCATTGAAGATCCCCAATAACATAGTGGCCACCATTCTTAAATGGAAGAAATTTAGAACCACCAAGACTCTTCCTAGAGCTTGCATCCCTGTGGTCCGGATCCTGGATGCTCAGGTAATGCTGGTATATTCTGCATCCATCTCTGCATGGTAGAGTGGCCATAAGGAAGCCACTCCTCAGAAAGAGGCCCATGACAGACCACTTGGAGTTTGCCAAAAGGTGCCTTAAAGGACTCAGACCGTGAGAAACAAGATTTTCTGGTCTGATGAAACCAAGATTGAACTATTTGGCCTGAATGCCAAGTGTCACGTCTGCAGGACATCTGGCACCATCCCTATGCTGAAGCAATGTGGTGGCAACATCATGCTGTGGGGATGTGTTTCAGCAGCAGGGATTGGGAGACTAGTCAGGATCTAGGGGAAGGATGAACTGAGAAAGGTACCGAGCGAACCTTGATGAAAAGCGCTCTGGAGCAGGTTAGGACCTCAGACTGGGGCGAAGGTTCACTTTTCAAAAGGACAACGACCCTAAGCACACAGCCAAGACAACACTGGAGTGGCTTCGGGACAAGTCTCTGAATGTCCTAGACTGGACCAGCAAGAGCCCGGATTTTAACCCGATCTAACATCTCTGGAGATCTGAAAATAGCTTTGTAGCAACGCACCCCATCCAACCTGACAGAGCTTGAGAGGATCTGCAGAGAAGAATGGGAGAAACTCCCCAAATACAGGTGTGCCAAGTTTGTAGCGTCATACCCAAGAAGACTCGAGGCTGTAATCGCTGCCAAAGATGCTTCAACAAAGAACTGAGTAAAAGGGTCTGAATACTTATATAAATTTGATATCAGTTTTAATTTTCAATACATTTGCAAACATTTCTAAAACCTGTTTTTGCTTTGACATTATGGAGCATTGTTTGTAGATTGATGAGGGGGGAAACTATTTATTCCATTTTAAATTAATTTTGACTTAAATTAGCTAGAAAATCTATGGCAAGACTTGAAAGTGGCTGGCTAGCAATGATCAACAACCAACTTGACAGAGCTTGAAGAATTTGAAAAATAACAAAGCTCTTAAAGACTTACCCAGAAAGACTCACAGCTGTAATCGCTGCCAAAGGTGATTCTGATACATATTGACTCAGGGGTGTGAATACTTATGTAAATAAGATACACTACATGATCAAAAGTATGTGGACACCTGCTTGTTTGAACATCTCCTTCCAAAATCATGGGCATTAATATGGAGTTTGTCCCCCTTCTCTGCTACCGGAAAAAGCCTCCACTCTTCTGGGGAGGCTTTCCACTAGAAGTTGGAAATTGCTGTGAGAGCAGCCACAAGAGCATTAGTGAGGTCGGGAAATTATTAGGCCTGGCTCCCAGTTGGCATTCCAATTCATCCCAAAGGTGTTCGGTATAGTTGCGTTCAGGGCTCTCTGCAGGCCAGTCAAGTTCTTCCACACCGATCTTGACAAACCATTTCTGTATGGACCTCGCTTTGTACACTTGGGCATTGTCTAACATAAACCGTAAAGGGCCTTCCCTAAACTGTTGCCACCAAGTTGGAAGCCTAGAATCATTTAGAATGTAATTGTATGCAATAGCGTTAAGATTTCACTTCACCGGAACTAAATCCCAGACAATTATTCCTCCTACACCAAGCTTTACAGTTGGCACTACGCATTTGGGCAGGTAGCTTTCTTCTGGCATCTGCTAAACACAGATTTGTCCATTGGACAACCAGATGGTGAAGCATGATTCATCGCTCCAGAGAACGCATTTCCACTACTCCAGAGTCCAATTATGCCAAGCTTTACACCACTCCAGCTGACACTTGGCATTGTGATCTTAGGCTTGTTTGCGGCTACTAGACCATGGAAACCCATTTCATTAAGTTCTTGTGCTGACGTTGCTTCTAGAGGCAATTTGGAATTTGGTATTGACTAGAGGTCGACCGATTAATCGGAATGGCCGATTAATTAGGACCGATTTCAAGTTTTCATAACAATTGGAAATCTGTATTTTTGGACACCGATTTGGCCGATTTTTTTAAACCTTTATTTAAATCTTTACACAGGTGAAAACAATGAACAAAAATGAAAGACAGAGCTACGTTCCAGAACACAAAGAAACAGGGCTACAAGGGAGACTCCTGACGACCCAACGGCACAGGACATTCTGCGTCGAGGCTGATGTCCAATGGGTCTGTTCAGGGGTTGACCCCGAGGTCGGGGAGCGGGACAATCATGGTGAAATGCCTGAATCATATTTGGGTCGAGGATGTCTTGGTCAAGGACCCAGGACCGGTCGTCAGGCCCATAGCCTTCCCAGTGGACTGGATGCGACCTCAGGCATTTGGAATCAAGGATGGCCCGTATGGTGTAGGTAGGTTCCCCTTCGACGCCCAACGGTGGGGGCGCACTGCGGGTAGAGACTGGAGGATGAAGAGGGCTGTAGGGGACCAGTTTTAACAGAGAATGTCACAACTTCTGCCGAGGTCAGTTACTCTCCTTGTTTGGGCGGTGTTCGGCGATCGACGTCACCGATCTTCTAGTCATCGCCGTTCCATTTGTAATTAGTTTTGTCTTGTTTTCCCACACACCTGGTTTTCATTCCCTCATTACGTGTTGTGTATTTACCGCTCTGTTCCCCCCATGTCTTTTTTTGGTATTGTTTGTTTGTAAGTGCTTGTGTACATGTTGACTGGTGCGCATCGGGTTTTGTACCCAAGTTGTTATTTTCTTGATGCCGTTGGTTTTGGAATTAAACTGCTCCGGCTATTACCTAGTTCTGCTCTCCTGCGTCTGACTTCCCTGACACCAGTTACGCACCCCTTACAGAATACCACACCCGAATATGGAGTCAGCAGGAGCAGGTGCCCCTGGTATGGCGAAGTTAGTGGGGTTGTGCTCAATGTATTTGCTGCATTGCATCAGAAATCCCTGACATTTCCCAGGCGACCCTTCATAATTTCCAGGCAAGGGTATCAACGAAGGAGGGCTATGGGTTACGATATCTGGCGTCGGAGGAGTAGGGATAGGCTGGCGGAGAAGATGGAAAATTTCCTCCATAAGCTCCTCTTGCTGGGTTAGGCGCAAACTGTAGCTCTGCTAAATCCCATTCCGTTTTTAGGTAAGGTATTCTGTAATGAATACTCAGGGAGAAAAAGGTGTAGGTTCACACGCAGAGCACAGCAGATGTTTATTAAGCCTTCGCAGATGGTAGGAATCATGGTCGCTGGCAATAGTCAAACACAGGTAGGCAAAAACAAACAATGCCTCACAACCATTCAAACAGAAAGAACTGAACTAAATAGGGAGTTGATGAGACCAGGTGAGAAACGAACACAGGTCAAATCAATGAACAAAAATGAAAAACAGGGCTACGTTCCAGAACACAAAGAAAAAGAACACAAGGTTGACTAAGAAAAGAAAAGCAGAACCTTACATTTAGACTAGTTGAGTATCTGGCACATCAGCATTTGTGGGTTTGATTACAGGCTCAAAATGGCCAGAAACAAATAACTTTCTTCTGAAACTCAGTCTATTCTTGTTCTGAGAAATGAAGGCTATTCTATACGAGAAGTTGCCAAGAAACTGAAGATCTCGTACAAAGCTGTGTACTACTCCCTACACAAAATAGTGCAAACTGGCTCTAACCAGAATAGAAAGAGGAGTGGGATGCCCCGGTGCACAACTGAGCAAGAGGACAAGTACATTAGAGTGTCTGGTTTGAGAAACAGACGACTCACAAGTCCTCAACTGGCAGCTTCATTAAATTGTACCCGCAAAACACCAGCCTCAACGTCAACAGTGAAGAGGCGACTCTGACGTTCAAGGCAGAGTTGCAAAGATAAAGCCATTTCTCAGACTGGCAAAATTACACAGACACTGGACAGAGATATGGCTTTTTCTTTGCAACTCTGCCTAGAAGGCCAGCATCCCAGAGTCGCCTGTATGCCTATGTAGATAATCTAATGTACACCTATATAGATATTCCATTAAAAATCAGCCGTTTCCAGCTCAATAGTCATTTACAACATTAACAGTGTCTACACTGTATTTCTGATCAAATTGATGTTATTTTAATGGACAATTTTTTTTGCTTTTCTTTCAATAACAAGGACATTTCCAAGTGACCCTAAACTTTTGAACGGTAGTGTACCTTTGTATATATAGCGTATATCTGTATTTCATTTTCAATAAATTTGCTAAAAACATGTTTTCACTTTGTCATTATGGGGTATTGTGTGTAGATGGGTAAACATTATTTTTATTCATTTAGAATCAGGCTATAACACAACAAAATGTGGAATAAATCAACCTTTCTGAAGGCACTGTAAATAGACCAATAACAAAAAAAGATCAAAATCTCTCTCTCCAATACCAGCTAGTTTTCTGATTACATATCCCTCCTATTAGGTCCCTCCCCACTCAGACCACTCCCAGACAGTCCTAGCTAAATTACTGCCTTAGAAACATTGTTTTGCTAAAAAACATTTTAAAAAATGACCATTTTTATGAAAAACTATTACTTAATTGTTACCAATAAATTATTTTATACTGAGATAAAAATGGCTGAATTGAGCCTTTAACACCATAACAAAAATGGATTAATATACCAGCATTACCTGAGCATCCAGGATCCGGACCACAGGGATGTGGAGTCTCTTGCCATGTTTAGGTGTGGCCAGGTTGGACAGAGACAGTGCTTCTTCCAGCTCCTCCATGGCTGGTTGGAATTCTGTTCCACTCAGGGTGGTCTGGCACCCAATGCCCCTCTCCAACATCAGACTCATGGTACTGGGGGCCAGAGAAGTCTTACTGTCTCTCAGAGAATCTGCATGGTAGAGAAGGGACAAAGAGGTGCTTTTTACACTAATGAGCAGTAACGAGCCATTCCAAACCAAGCCGTACTGAGCTGGCCTAGTTGCTAGAAACGTGTGAAAAAGACGATGTTGTCATCTCGGTGAGGATCACAGGACAACAGATAGCGCAAACCCCCTCTCTCCCACAGGAGGGTGGGAGTTGGGCTGGTTTTATGACAGGTCGTAAACTTTCTCTCTCTTGCACTGCAGTATAGAGAAGTTAAAAATCCCTTTGTTAAAAACAGAGAGACAATGCCACCAAAACGGCAACATGGAAAGTCTGAGCCATTACTGCAGTAATCAAACAAGAAAGTTTACTTGTTTTGAAGAAATGTAAAAGTCTCCTTTTGATTACAATAATTCCACGACATTCTCTCAAATAGAGAATTTGTGAACATAAAATTTAAATCAGGAGAAACGACAAGGATTATCCAGTCGCAGTACATTTTAATGACCTGAAACATGACATTTCTACCTTTAGATTTTGTGGCATAGAGAAAGTTAACATATCAGGTGATATAAAAAATACTCTAAGCAAAAGAGAATGTTTGGGGATTTTAACCCTCCAGACATTATTTCCTAAAGGTCTTAATGATGAAATGCCGATGTATGTTATGTTGTAAATGTGAATATGAATTATGCCCCCATTTCAGATATCTCTGACGTTTTTCTTGCGCTGTACACAATGATTTTTGAAAACTTGCTTGGTAGGTCGATGTCCTCATTGTGGTTTTACAGATGTGTTTTATGTACACATTTTATGTACACATTTTATTTGAATGTTTATGAAACGCACATAGTTTTATTTGGTAGCACTTATTTGTTTCCCCTCGAAACCAACCCCATCTGTACGCGTGATGATAATATAAAAACTCACAAAAGCTCTGACAAAGGCCGTGGAATACATTGTTTTATTTCACCTTTATTTAACCAGGTAAGCTAGTTGAGAACAAGTTCTCATTTGCAACTGCGACCTGGCCAAGATAAAGCATAGCAGTTCGACACATACAACAACACAGAGTTACACATGGAATGAACAAAACATACAGTCAATAATACAGTAGAAAAAAAAGAAATTGCAAAGTGCAAATTGGGTCAAATAAGGGAGTTAAGGCAATAAATAGGCCATGGTGGCGAAGTAATTACAATATAGCAATTAACCACTGGAATGGTAGATGTGCAAAAGATGGATGTGCAAATAGAGATACTGTGGTGCAAAAGGAGCTAAATAAATAAATACAGTATGGGGATGAGGTAGATAGATGGGCTGTATACAGATGGGCTATGAACAGGTGCAGTGAGGTGCAGTGAGCTGCTCTGACAGCTGGATCTTAAAGCTAGTGAGGGAGATGGGAATCTCCGGCTTCAGTGATTTTTGCAGTTCGTTCCAGTCAGTGGCAGCAGAGAACTGGAAGGAAAGGCGACCAAAGAGGAATTGGCTTTGGGGGAGACCAGTGAGATATACCTGCTGGAGCGCGTGCTACGAGTGGGTGCTGCTATGGTGACCAGCGAGCTGAGATAGGGCGGGGCTTTACCTAGCAGAGACTTGTATATAACCTGTAGCCAGTGGGTTTGGCGACGAGTATGACGCGAGGGCCAGCCAACGAGAGCGTATAGGTCGCAGTGGTGAGTAGTGTATGGGGCTTTAGTGGCAAAATGGATGGCACTGTGATAGACTACATCTAGTTTGCTGAGTAGAGTGTTGGAGGCTATTTTATAGATGACATCGCCGAAGTCAAGGATCGGTAGGATGGTCAGTTTTACGAGGGTATGTTTGGCAGCATGAGTGAAGGAAGCTTTGTTGCGAAATAGGAAGCCGATTCTAGATTTCATTTTGATTGAAGATGCTTAATGTGAGTCTGGAAGGAGAGTTTACAGTCTAGCCAGACACCTAGGTATTTGTAGTTATCCACGTATTCTAAGTCAGAGCCGTCCAGAGAAGTGATGCTGGATGGGCGGGCAGGTGCGGGCAAAGATCGGTTGAATAGCATGCATTTAGTTTTATTTGCGTTTAAGAGCAGTTGGAGGCCACAGAAGGAGAGTTGTATGGCATTGAAGCTCGTCTGGAGGTTAGTTAACACAGTGTCCAAAGAAGGGCCAGAAGTATACAGAATGGTGTCGTCTGCGTAGAGGTGGATCAGAGAATCACCAGCAGCAAGAGCGACATCATTGATGTATACAGAGAAGAGAGTCGGCCCGAGAATTGAACCCTGTGGCACACCCATAGAGACTGCCAGAGGTCCGGACAACAGGCCCTCTGATTTGACACACAGCTCTATCAGAGAAGTAGTTGGTGAACCAGGCGAGGCAATCATTTGAGAAACCAAGGCTGTTGAGTCTGCAAATAAGAATGTGGTGATTGACAGAGTCGAAAGCCGGCTGCACAGTAATGTCTCTTGTCGATGGCGGTTATGATATCGTTAAGGACCTTGAGCGTGGCTGAGGTGCACCCATGACCAGCTCGGAAACCAGATTGCATAGCGGAGAAGGTACGATGTGATTCAAAATGGTCAGTAATCTTAGACCTTAGAGATGCAGGGTAGGATAGATATAGGTCTGTAGCAGTTTGGGTCTAGAGTGTCTCCCCCTTTGAAGAGGGGGATGACCGCGGCAGCTTTCCAATCTTTGGGAATCTCAGACGATACGAAAGAGAGGTTGAACAGGCTAGTAATAGGGGTTGCAACAATTTCGGCAGATAATTTTAGAAAGAGAGGGTCCAGATTGTCTAGCCCGGCTGATTTGAAGGGGGCCAGATTTTGTAGCTCTTTCAGAACATCAGCTATCTGGATATGGGTGAAGGAGAAATGGTGGGGGCTTGGGCGGGTTGCTGTGGAGGGTGCCGGACAGTTGACCGGGGTAGGGGTAGCCAGGTGGAAAGCATGGCCACCCGTAGAGAAATGCTTCTTGAAATTCTCAATTATAGTGGATTTGTCGGTTGTAACAGTGTTTCCTAGCCTCAGAGCAGTGGGTAGCTGGGAGGAGGTGCTCTTATTATCCATGGACTTTACAGTGTCCCAGAACTTTGAGTTTGTACTGCAGGATGCATATTTCTGTTTAAAAAAAGCTAGCCTTAGCTTTCCTAACTGGCTGTGTATATTGGTTCCTAACTTCCCTGAAAAGTTGCATATCATGGGGGCTATTCGATGCTAATGCAGAACGCCACAGGATGTTTTTGTGCTGGTCAAGGGCAGACAGGTCTGGAGTGAACCAAGGGCTATATCTATTCCTGGTTCTACATTTTTTGAACGGGGCATGCTTATTTAAGATGGTGAGGAAGGCACTTTTAAAGAATAACCAGGCATCCTCTACTGTCGGGATGAGTTCAATGTCATTCCAGGATATCCCCGCCAGGTCGATTAGAAAGGCCTGCTCGCAGAAGTGTTTTAGGGAGCGTTTGACAGTGATGAGGGGTGGTCGTTTGCTCGCAGACCCATTACGGATGCAGGCAATGACGGCAGTGATCGCTGAGATCTTGGTTGAAAACAGCAGAGGTGTATTTGGAGGGTGAGTTAGTTAGGATGATATCTATGAGGGTGCCTGTGTTTACGTATTTGGGGTTATAGCTGGTAGGTTCATTAATAAGTTAATTAATAAATGTGAGATTGAGGGCATCAAGCTTAGATTATAGGATGGCTGGGGTGTTAAGCATGCCCCAGTTTAGGTCACCTAGCAGCATGAGCTCAGAAGATAGATGGGGGGCAATCACATCACATATGGTGTCGAGGGCACAGCTGGGGGAAGAGGGTGGTCTATAGCAAGCGGCAACGGTGAGAGACTTGTTTCTGGAAAGGTTAATTTTTAGAAGTAGAAGCTCAAATTGTTTTGGTACAGACCTGTATAGTAAGACAGAACTCTGCAGGTTATCTTTGCAGTAAATTGCAACACCACCCCCTTTGGCAGTTCTATCTAGTCAGAAAATGCTATTGTTAGGAATGGAAATTTCAAGGTTTTTGGTGGTCTTCCTAAACCAGGATTCAGACACGGCTAGGAAATCCGGATTGGTGGAGTGTGCTAGGGCAGTGAATAAAACAAACTTAGGGAGGAGGCTTCTAATGTGAACATGCATGAAACCAAGGCTTTTACGGTTGCAGAAGTCAACAAATGAGAGAGCCTGGGAGATGGGAGTGGAGGTAGACACTGCAGGGCCTGGATTAACCTCTACATCACCAGAGGCACAGAGGAGGAGTAAGATAAGGGTACGGCTAAAGGCTAATAGAACTAGACGCCTAGTACGTTCAGAACAGAGAGTAAATGGAGCAGATAGAATATATTCAAGGCATAATGTACAGACAAAGGAATAGTAGGATGTGAATACAGTGGGAGTAATCCTGTCCATATAGTGATCATGAAAGAGATATTGTCATTTAAACCAGGTGATGTCACTGCATGTGTGGGAGGTGTAACTAAATTGTTAGCTGAGGCGTGTTGAGCAGTGCTAGAGGCTCTACAGTGAAATAAAACAATAGTTACAAAACAGCAATCGACACGGCATGGTGACGTTAGGGAAAGGCATGCGTAGACGGGTGATCGTACAAGTCCAGTGCGTGGCTTGAGCTAGCGGCACGGGGCTAGCAGGCTAACAGAAAGGCCTTAGAGGATGACGCGACGGAGGAAAGTGTGGCCCCCTCGTGCAGTTACATCAGTGGACGGATCAGCAGGGCTCCATGTGGTAAACCAGGCTAATTGGCAAACTATGTATAGTGTCCGAAGAAATATATCCGAAGGGCCTCTTAAGCCAGCCAATGTGCTTTAGATAGCTAGCAGGCCGCAGATTAACGACTGTGCGTTCAGGGGTCGTTAGCTGTGATAATGGCAGGTGGATTTTTTTAAATCTAAAAAAATAGGTTCAGAGCTTGTGGTAAGAATCCGGAGATATGGAGAATAATAAGTCCGACTAGCTCTGGTTTGAGTCGCGCTGTACAGACTGGCGAGAGTTGTCCGGAATAAAGGTAGCTGATGACCGCTAGTGGCTTCGGAATGTATTCGATGGGCCTCGTAAGCCAACAGTCCGTTGTACTCTAGACAGCGAGCATTCAGGGGACGTTAGCTGCGAAGGTCGGAAGGTGAGAAGGTTCAGAGCTTGTGATAGGAATCCGGGGATATGGAGAGAAAAATAGGTCCGGTATGCTCTGGTTGAATCGCGTTGTACAAACTGGCGAGAGCTTTCCGAGCTAGAGGTTAGCTGATGACCGTTAGCTGGCTAGTTAGCTGGCTGGTTTATGTTGGAGAGATTCCAGTAATAAAAGGCAAAGAAAAATACTTTAGAGAAAAAGCAGGTACACACCACATTGGGTGAGGCGGGTTGCAGGAGAGTATATTGAAGGGTTTAGAAAAATATAAAAAGATATGTGAAGAAAATTATATAAAAATATGTATACATGGGACACGACAAGACGAAGGACAAATACGTCTGACTGCTACGCCATCTTGGAATGAATCTGAAGCTTATTATTAAAGAACAGTGTTACTACCAAGAGCAGTGTGCGGGTTTCTTCTTCTTTCTCATTTTATTCAACTGTTACCATGCACCTGCAAAAAAGATAGCTCAGATGTGCGAGTGCCATTTGAATTTGACATTCTTCAACGTAGCCACCCGTTGCCTTGATGACAGCTTTTGCACACTCTTGGCATTCTCTCAATAAGCTCACATCATCATCACACCTCCTCCTCCATGCATCACGGTCGGAACCACACATGCAGAGATCATCCGTTCACATACTATGCATCTCACAAAGACACTGCGGTTAGAACCAAAAATCTCAAATTTGGACTAAGACCATTTGGAATCAGACCAAAGGACAGATTTCCACCAGTCTAATGTCTATTGCTCATGTTTCTTGGCCCAAGCAAGTCTCTTCTTCTTATTGGGGTCCTTTAGTAGTGGTTTCTTTGCATCAATTCAACCATGAAGGCCTGATTCACACAGTCTTCTCTGAACAGTTGATGTTGAGATGTGTCTGTTAATTTAAATTCTGTGAAGGATTTATTTGCACTGCAATTTCTGAAGCTGGTAACTCTAATGAACTCATCCTCTGCAGCAGGGGTAACTCTGGGTCTGCCTTTCCTGATGGGAGTCAGTTTCATCATAGCGCTTGATGGTTTTTGTGACTGCACTTGAAGAAACGTTCAAAGTTCTTGTAATGTTCTGTATTGACTGACCTTCAGGTCTTAAAGTAATGATGGACTGTCGTTTATCTTAGATTTTTTGAGCAGTTCTTGCCATAATATGGACTTGGTCTTTTACCAAATAGGGCTATCTTCTGTATACCACCCCTACCTTGTCACAACACAACTCATTGTCTCAAATGCATTAAGAAGGAAATACATTCCACACGGCACACCTGTTAATTAAAATGGATTCCAGGTGACTACCTCATAAAGCTGGTTGAGAGAATGCCAAGTGTGTGCAATGCTGTCATCAAGGCAATGGATCTACTCTGAAGAATCTCAAATATAAAATATATTTTGTTTTGTTTAACACTTTTTTGGTTCCTACATGATTCCATATGTGTTATTTCATAGTTTTGATGTCTTCACTATTATTCTACAATGTAGAAAATAGTTTTAAATAATTAATAAAAATGAGTAGGTGTGTCCAAACTTTCAACTGGTACTATATACAGTTACTGTATAAAGAAATAAAGAAAGAGCGAGAGAGCGAGAGAGAAAGAAACTAACCAGGGGCCTCATTTATAAATCATGCCTAGGGACAAATCTGTGCGTTAACCATGCGTGGGATAATTTCAATGTTCGATTGAGAGTGTGCGTAAATGTACGCACAGCCTTGACCATGTATATGCACAGTGTCAACTGGTGGAATAAGGGAACTGCTTGTCAAGCATAGAACGGGGAAAATATACTATATGTTGAAAATGTCAAATTGTGGGAGTAATAATTATATAATTTCGATTTCATTGTATTTCCATCATGAATTTATGCAACATATCTTGACAGGCTGATCATTTCACCACAGCAGTACATTTGTTATGATAAAAATCCATATAAAGTACACTGCAGAGGGTAGTGCGTACGGCCCAGTACATCACTGGGGCCAAGCTTCCTGCCCTCCAGGACCAAGCCATAAGACTCCTGAACATCTTATCAAACGGCTACCCAGACTACTTGCATTGTTGCCCCCCTTTTAACACCGCTGCTACTCTCTGTTGTTAGCATCTCACTTTAATAACTCTACCTACATGTACATATTACCTCAACTAACCGGTGCTCCAGCACATTGACTCTGTACCGGTACCCCCTGTGTATAGTCTCGCTATTGTTATTTTACTGCTGCTCTTTAATTACTTGTTACTTTCATTTCTTACTCATATTTTTTTAAACTGCATTGTTGATCAGGGTCTCGTAGGTAAGCATTGCACTGTAAGGTCTGCACCTGTTGTATTTGGCGCATGTGACGAATCAAATTTGATTTGAACATTTGATTTGACAATGACAGAGTATGAAGAGTATATTTGTGTGGGGTTGTATAAGGGTTGTAATAGGTTCTACGTACATTTGGGCTGTGAGACGATGAGCTCCACCTCATCAGGGCTGTTCTGGAGGATGACTGCTGCGTCAGTGAACGTCACGCCCTCCAGACTGATCTTATTTAGAGAAATCAGATGACCACCTGCATAATCAACCAATCAAAGCACAATATCAGTCTGACCATCAACCAAAGATAAAAGAAAAGACTAGTATGATATGTACAGTGCCTTCAGAAACTATTCACACCCCAAAGATTCTTTCCATATTTTGTTGTGTTACAGTCTGTATCTGGAGTGTGGCAAAGCAATTCACCTTTTGTCCTGAACACAAAGTGTTACTGTATGTTTGGGGCAAATCCAATACAACACATTACTGAGTACCACTCATATTTTCAAGCATAGTGGTGGCTGCATCATGTTATGGGTATGTTTGTAATTGTTAAGGACGGGGGAGTTTTAGGATAAAAAATAAATGGAATGGAGTTAAGCACAGGCAAAATCCCAGAGGAAAACGTTTCCCAGTCTGCTTTCCACCAGACACTGTGAGTTGTTTACCAAGAAGACAGTGAATGTTCCTGAGTGGCCGAATTACAGTATAGACTTAAATCTGCTTGAAAATCTATGGCAAGACCGGAAAATGGTTGTCTAGCAATGATCAACAACCAATTTGACAGCGCTTGAAGTATTTGGTTAAGAATAATGGGCAAATGTTGCACAATCCAGGTGTGGAAAGCTCTTAAGAGAATTACCCAGAAAGACTCACCGCTGTAATCGCAAAAGGTGATTCTAACATGTATTGACTCAGGGGGTTGAATACTTATCTAATCAAGATATATTAGTGTTTTATTTTTCATGACTTTTCAACAAATGTTCCATTTTTTCTTCCACTTTAACATTACGGAATATTTAGTGTAGATCTTTGACAAAAAAATTACAATAAAATACTTCCTGAAGGCAGTGTAGGTGTGTGTGTTTGAACTATTGTAACGTTCGTCATCCTCGTCTGAGGAGGAGTAGGAGAGATCGGACCAATATGCAACGTGGTACGTGTCCATGTTCATATTGTCACGCCCTGGTCTTAGTATTTTGTGTTTTCTTTATTCTTTTGGTCAGGCCAGGGTGTGACATGGGTTTATTGTGGTGTGTTTTGTCTTGGGGTTTTGTTAGGTATTGGGTTTGTGGCTTAGTGGGGGTATCTAGCATAGTCTATGGCTGTCTGGAGTGGTTCTCAATCAGAGGCAGGTGTTTATCGTTGTCTCTGATTGGGAACCATATTTAGGCAGCCATATTCTTTGAGTGTTTCGTGGGTGATTGTTCCTGTCTCTGTGTTTGTTTGCACCAGATAGGCTGTATAGGTTTTCACGTTACGTTTGTTGCTTTTGTATTGTTTGTTTTTTCATCGTCATTAAACATGTATCAAGAATACCGCGCTGCATTTTGGTCCGACTCTCCTTCACCGCAAGAAAACCGTAACACATATTTATTAAACAGAGAACACTAAACAAAATAACAACGGCGAATGAAATTAAACAGTTCTGTAAGGTGACATACACTAAACAGAAAACCACTACCCACAAATCAAGTGGGAAAAACAGGCTACCTAAATATGGTTCTCAGAGACAAGGATTGACAGCTGTCTCTGATTGAGAACCATACCAGGCCAAACACATAGAAAACCAAAACTAGAACAACACATATAATGCCAACCCCAACTCACGCCCTGACCAACTTAAACAAGAAACATAACAAAGGAACTAAGGTCAGGACATAACAACTATGTTTACTTGATAAGTAATCTTGTCTGACTTGTTTTTGCTCCCTGTTCAGTACCTGGTCTGATTCTGCCGTCTCTGTCTGCTGGTCCGTCAGGTACGATGGAGGCTATGAAGATTCCCAGGTCCAGTTTCCCTGTGTTGTTCTCGCCCACTATCACAAACCCTGAGAAAAAAAGAGATATAGATACAAAATAGTGAGTGAGTGAGAGACAAGAGAGAGACAGAGGACCAGAGTCATTGTATTTCTATGGCAAAAGAAAACCGAATCTACAAATGCACCCTTCAATTCCTAATCACCCTGTTACTCACCAAAGCCCAGTTTAGGGTCTTTCCTTAGGATCAGACTGATGATCTCTCTCTCTGGAGAACCCCTGGTTGGAGTGTCTACTGTAAAATAACCCACAGGTCAGGGGTTAAATACAATACCAAGTGCATTCATTAAAAAAAAGCCAAGATTAGAGTTAAGAGTTAAGTTAATGCAGAGAGTTAAGCATATGCAGTGTTATAGTAAATTCTTCAGATAAGAGTATATAGCGTACTCAGTCCTCACCTTGTATAGAGGAGGTTGTGGAGTCATGTTTCTGTAGCATGGGATTGGACATGATTCTGGGGATGGGCTCTGGAGTACTGGAACACAACAGTCGTGGGTTTGCAAAGTTCATCATTATTCTGTTCTGAAAGAGCTGCAAAACCTAGACCCGTACAAATCAGCTGGGCTTGACAATCTGGACCCTCTATTTCTGAAACTATCTGCCGCCATTGTCGCAACCCCTATTACCAGCCTGTTCAACCTCTCTTTCATATCGTCTGAGATCCCCAAGGATTGGAAAGCTGCCGCAGTCATCCCCTTCTTCAAAGGGGGAGACACCCTGGACCCAAACTGCTATAGACCTATATCCATCCTGCCCTGCCTATCTAAGGTCTTCGAAAGCCAAGTCAACAAACAGGTCACTGACCATCTCGAATCCCACCGTACCTTCTCCGCTGTGCAATCTGGTTTCCGAGCCGGTCACGGGTGCACCTCAGCCACGCTCAAGGTACTAAACGATATCATAACCGCCATCGATAAAAGACAGTACTGTGCAGCCGTCTTCATCGACCTCGCCAAGGCTTTCGACTCTGTCAATCATCATATTCTTATCGGCAGACTCAATAGCCTCGGTTTCTCGGATGACTGCCTTGCCTGGTTCACCAATTACTTTGCAGACAGAGTTCAGTGTGTCAAATCGGAGGGCATGCTGTCCGGTCCTCTGGCAGTCTCTATGGGGTGCCACAGGGTTCAATTCTCGGGCCGACTCTTTTCTCTGTATATATCAATGATGTTGCTCTTGCTGCGGGCGATTCCCTGATCCACCTCTACGCAGACGACACCATTCTATATACTTTCGGCCCGTCATTGGACACTGTGCTATCTAACCTCCAAACGAGCTTCAATGCCATACAGCACTCCTTCCGTGGCCTCCAACTGCTCTTAAACGCGAGTAAAACCAAATGCATGCTTTTCAACCGATCGCTGCCTGCACCCGCATGCCCGACTAGCATCACCACCCTGGATGGTTCCGACCTTGAATATGTGGACATCTATAAGTACCTAGGTGTCTGGCTAGACTGCAAACTCTCCTTCCAGACTCACATCAAACATCTCCAATCGAAAATCAAATCAAGAGTCGGCTTTCTATTCCGCAACAAAGCCTCCTTCACTCACGCCGCCAAGCTACCCTAGTAAAACTGACTATCCTACCGATCCTCGACTTCGGCGATGTCATCTACAAAATGGCTTCCAACACTCTACTCAGCAAACTGGATGCAGTCTATCATAGTGCCATCCGTTTTGTCACCAAAGCACCTTATACCACCCACCACTGCGACTTCTATGCTCTAGTCGGCTGGCCCTCGCTACATATTCGTCGCCAGACCCACTGGCTCCAGGTCATCTACAAGTCCATGCTAGGTAAAGCTCCGCCTTATCTCAGTTCACTGGTCACGATGGCAACACCCATCCGTAGCACACGCTCCAGCAGGTGTATCTCACTGATCATCCCTAAAGCCAACACCTCATTTGGCCGCCTTTCGTTCCAGTACTCTGCTGCCTGTGACTGGAACGAACTGCAAAATCGCTGAAGTTGGAGACTTTTATCTCCCTCACCAACTTCAAACATCAGCTATCCGAGCAGCTAACCGATCGCTGCAGCTGTACATAGTCTATTGGTAAATAGCCCACCCATTTTCACCTACCTCATTCCCATACTGTTTTTATACTGTTTTTTTTATTTATTTATTTACTTTTCTGCTCTTTTGCACACCAATATCTCTACCTGTACATGACCATCTGATCATTTATCACCCCAGTGTTAATCTGCAAAATTGTATTATTCGCCTACCTCCTCATGCCTTTTGCACACATTGTATATAGACTGCCCATTTTTTTTTCTACTGTGTTATTGACTTGTTAATTGTTTACTCCATGTGTAACTCTGTGTTGTCTGTTCACACTGCTATGCTTTATCTTGGCCAGGTCGCAGTTGCAAATGAGAACTTGTTCTCAACTAGCCTACCTGGTTAAATAAAGGTGAAATAAAAAATAAATAAATAAAAATTATACTAACGATCTGTACTGTTGGAAATCCTTTTAGAGTACGAGAACACAACGACACATAGTTTGTCACCACAAATATTGTCATCATTGTCAAAGGATAAAGTCAACGTAAATAAATAAACAAATTGCAGTGGAGGTGAGGTGAGGTGAGGCAGAGGTGCATTTACCCCCATGGAATGTAGGACCCTTTGAGCTCAAGTGAAAATCATGTTATTGATGATGAAGTTCATTGTTATGTAGTGTTATTTAATGCATGCAGTGTTATGTAGGGTTACATCGTGTTATGTACTGTTACCTCCAGGCCTGCTGTTCCTTCATCTCTGACAGTGGGCATGGCTCGGGTAGATCTCTGCTCATTTCCCTCAACTCTCTCTGTTGCCTTAGACGCGCCTCCACCTTCGCCGTGATGTCATCACACGACTTACTTAATGACTCGCGGTGGCTGAGGTTGGATGGTAACTCTACGCTGTTCAGGACAACCTCAGAAAATGAAAGACGCTTCATACGGGAGTCACTGGTCCGACAAATAGACTGGTACTTGTCAATGTTCTCATCTGGAAAGAAAACAAATAATCATAATGAATAAGCAATTGTGTGTGTGCGTGTGTGTGTGTGTGTTTGCGTGTGTGCCTGCCTGTGTGTGCTCTAAGAGCCCCGTACCTTGAGCGATGCTGTGGCTGAGTTGCCTGGAACTCATCTCGCTGTGGAACTTGTGCTGCCCGGAGCAGAGACTAAGGAGGTACTGCGCAATCTTAGAACTCTCTGTTACAAAGCTGTGCTTCTTACCACTGGGACCACCACACTCTATGGTCAGCTTACGATGCTGGGGGAGGAGAGACAACTGTCAGGGGGTTGTCTTTTAAATCAAGAGCATTGGAGCTGTTAATGGCAAACCCTTCTGAAAGCACAGTCCAACCTATAAAAAAAAAGGTGCTACGTAGAACCATGTAGGGGTTTTGGGTTTGTCCCCATGGGGGAACCCTTTTTAATGCTAGGTAGAACCTTTTGCAGAGGGTTCTGCATAGAACCCTCTATGTTCATTTCTTCTTAGAACCCCTGTAATTGGTTCTTCCTAGAACCATCTATGAAAGGTTCTACAGAGAACCCTTTAATCTTGAAAGGGTTCTTCCTAGAACCGTCTATAAAAGGTTAAACCAGGCTTTAAAATTGAACTCTTTATGACAATAGACATTCACTTATTGTACAAAACATGAAGAACACCTTCCTAATATTGAAAATCCTAGTTTACAGGCCACACCATACCTTCTAGTCACATTATGCAAGCTTTCAAAACGATGTGTAATTCTTATTGGCATCCAGCCAGAGTGAGGATATCCAACAATTGCACCTTTTTAATCACCCGCAACCTGCATTCAGAATGACTGCCAGGGTGGGGAAGATTGATAAATGAGACTACCTAAACCATCTTGACTGGAACAACCATCTCCGTAATGAGGGCAATAAGTCAACTACTAACAGATTCAATTAGTTTAGAATAAGTATGCTATTTATCTTTGCATCAGATCAAGCAATCAACCAATGCACATGCAAAAACACAGATATTGAAACAAACTGTAGAGCATGCTTTAGAGCATGCTGGGAAATATAATAATGATGGGTGTGGCTGAGTTTTTTACTCTACACAAAGTAAAGAATTACACAAATCACACTCACTTCTGGTTTTCACACCAACACTGGGGTTCTTTTACACCACCGAGTGTTAATTTACCTCTGTTACACTGAAATGTTACACTGAAAAATCAACACTAGGTAATACTGGCCAATTTGCTGTGCACAAATGTTCTCATATTAGGTACAGTTTAAAACATTCTCACATCTTTTTAAACTCTAGAAGGCTAAAGTTGAACCTTTTACTGCAGTGGGCTAAATCAGGGTCATACAGTGTATTCTTGGTAGCCTTAAACAAATCTACGTTGAAACAAAAGTATTCACCTTAAACACATGGTTATGGTCTTAGAGAATTTAAAATAAACACCTGTACCATGTTAGATATAGAGTTGAAATGTATTACATTTTGAGTTTGCATTCCAATATTACATTTCACAGAAAAATAACACTTTTATTTTATTTTAAATCATGTTTATTAATTATGAAATTATGAAAAAACAGTTCTTCGGATGATAAAGGTTCTATGTAGAACCCTTTGACTTTTCAAAGAACCCTCGTCTTCCAAAAATGGTTCTTCTGATGAAAAAGATTCTTGGTAGAACCCAATCCCTCTGAAACGAACCCTTATTTCTTGTGTAAAAAACTACTATCTGGTCTACAGTGGAACTAGTAAAGTACTATAGTAGTTGTAGTACAACCCTAGTATTCCAGTAGTACTCACGTTGGCGGAGATGGTATCGGTCTCCCTCCAGAGGAATCGCCGTGTGACAGTGCGGAGGTGGTTCTTCAGCTCACAGACGATGATTCCTGTGGCACAGACTCCCAGCACCAGCTCCCCCACCACCGGCTTCTTCTCCCGGCCTACCCGATGGAACACCATCCCATACTCTGGAAGCTGCTGGGCGATCTGACGGGGAGATAGAACAAGCACGCTGCAAGGTTGATCGTAGTAAAGGAGAAGAATGTGCTCAACTCAAAATATTATTGTGTAGACAAGTAAACAGAGTGCTTGAAACCAAAATAGATCAAATTAAAAAAAGGGCCAGCACTCACTTGATTATGATTTGCAATAATAGAAGCTTGATTTGAATTGCCTTTAATTTATTGCAAGTAATAATCAAGTGTGAGAGCGGGCCATTTTTTCATGTTGCAGGGCTAAACCAGGTTTGAAAGAGGTTAAACAAGGTTAAACAAGGTTAAAATGAAGATGTTCGACACCTATAAGTCAAATAAAAGTTCTATAAAAAAGTGGTTATTTCAATTCAGTAAATTTACTGAGTGTGTGTGCAAATGCATGCAAACAGTACTGTATACTATATTTATGTGTGTTGTCTCTCCTCTTGCCTACTTTTAGGTACTCGGTTTCTGCCTCCTCTGGCAGCATCTGGGCATTGTTGGCATGTAACCGTGGCAACTCCTCCTTTAGATTGGGCAGAGCCATCTTCTCCAGCATCCTCTTAGACACAAACTGCTCTAGCTGGTAGTAGTTCCTGCCATACAACTGAACAGAGATAACAGGCCTGTCAATGACATGTACTGCCACTAGTGTAGTAGTGTTCCATAGGTACCAAACGGAAGAAAAGTCACTGAAACAAGGAAGGGACTACCTTGACTTGTCCAATAAGAAATGCTCATTTTTGTCATGCGGAGACAAAGGTCTCTTTTACAGATGAGCCCTGTATTATCATCAATATACACATCACTATTCACATCAATACACGAAAAGCAAAACACAATCATAAAAACAAACACATTCTCCAGTAAAAAGGTCCTCAACCAGCCTTTTGAATTGCTCTCTAGACCAATTAATTAAATTTTAGAAAAGCCTAGGAGATTATTCCACAAGTAAGGTACACAGACCCAGTTCCGCGAGGCTGGAACAGGGGGCATAGACCCCTCAGTTGAAACTTGTGCCACCTCAGTTTTTATGCCCCTATATAAAATTAACTAAAAAGTTAAAATGATTGAGTGACAGGTTGGCGTGAAATCTGTATCTCCGCTGCGCTCTATCAGCACCACGGACAGAGCGCGCCTCGGAGTGTGTGTGTGTTTGTGTGTATCAAATCGGTCACATACAGGTGATTAGCAGATGTTATTGCGGGTGTAGCGAAATGCTTGCGCTTCTAGCTCCGACAGTGCAGTAATACCTAACAAGTCATATCTAACAAATTACACAACATATACCCAATACACAGAAATCTAAGTAGCAATGAATTAAGACTATATACATATGATCGGAATGGACTCAGATACAGTAGAATAGTATAGAATACACTATATATATATGAGATGAGTAATGCAAGATATGTAAACATTAAGTCACAAAGATACGGTAGAATATTATAGAATACAGTATATACCATATGAGATGAGTAACGCAAGACATGTAAACATTATTAAGTGACTAAGATACCGTAGAATAGTATAGCATACAGTATATACACATAACTAAAGTGACTAGTGTTTCATTCCTTAAAGTGGACAGTGATTTCTAGTCTATGCCTATAGGCAGCAGCCTTTAATGTGCTAGTGATGGCTGTTTAACAGTCTCTCGGTCCCAGCTTTGCTGCACCTGTACTGACCTCACCTTCTGGATGATAGCGGGTGAACAGGCAGTGGCTGGGGTGGTTGATGTCCTTGATTATCTTTTCGGCTTCCTGTGACATCGGGTGCTGTAGGTGTCCTGGAGGGCAGGTAGTTTGCCCCCCAATAATGGCTTGGGCAGACCGCACTACCCTCTGGAGAGCCTTGCACGTGGGTGGTGCAGTTGCCGTACCAGGCGGTGATACAGCCCGACAGGATGCTTTCAATTGTGCATCTGTAGGTTGAAGAGGCTCTCTTGCGCCTTCTTCACCATGCTGTCTGTGTGGGTGGTCCATTTCAGTTTGTCAGTGATGTGTACGCCAAGGAACTTGAAGCTTCTCCACTGCGGTCCCGTCTCTGTAGATAGGGGGTGTACCCTCTGCTGTTTCCTGAAGTCCACGATCATCTCCTTTGTTTTGTTGACGTTGAGTGAGAGGTTGTTTTCCAGGCACCACACTCCCAGAGCCCTCACCTCCTCCCTGTAGGCTCGTCATTGTTGGTAATCAGGCTTACTACTGTTGTGTCATCTGCAAACTTGATGATTGAGTTGTATCTCACTGTAGTAGGCTGTAGGCTGTTTGGGTAGGCGTAGGCGTTCCCCTTTTGTTTACCGTGTTTGTTTACTAGCCTAAATATAGATTGTGTCATGCCTTTATTGATCTGATATTTTGCTTATAGGCATATTAGTAGGCCTACCGCTATTTTGTTCTGTTCGCTTTCATTCATTCGCATTCGTCTGTATTCTAAGCTAAACTGCTATTCCTTATTTTTGTTAGGCTACTACTTTCAGCATATAGTTTGCATCATTTTGGTAAGACAGCTGTGTGTACGGCTGCATTCACATAGGCGGTTTGCAATAGGTGAATTATCTTATCGATAGTATCTTGTAGCCTATGTTCATTGCCAAAACGGCCTTGCTTTAGGATGTAGGGCGCGCTCCGTTGTGTTGATACAGCGAAGTGGAGATGGGCTACAGATTTCACACCAACCCGTCACTTCAAAAGCACTCAATGGTCTCGGAGTCTCTGCATTTTAACTTTATGTTTATTGTTGAACAGAGTTGAATGACGGGAACCCGGTTTCCAAGATTTACCCCCCAAAACCACTCCCTTTTCCAGGGAATAATCACTGCAAGGAACCGATAAATTATAATAAATCATTTATATGAACAGCATGGCGTGAAGTTGAACTGTTAAATTATATGCGGTGTCTAAATCTGTCTTCTCTATGGTCTCTGCATGATGAATCAATGCTCAGGGTGGGGACAGACAGCCCGTCTCAGTATGGAGCGCAGTTCACAATACATGTAGACAAATCATCTCTTGCAGTCTTTCTCCCTCTCCATCAACTCCATTCAAATTGCATCCAAAATAGATAATCCAATTATAGATTGATATATACCCTATATATAGATAGATGTCCTAACCTGCCTCTTTCAGGCAATACATTCAATGCAGTATTAGCCTTATATTTAGCTAATTAATGATGGGTTATGCATTATAAACTTCTAACTTATCTCTTGCGCACTACGCAAGCACCTGTGCTCCGCTGGCCTATCCTTAAAAAACACTCCTTAGGTAGACTAGAATAGCTTGTTGGACATCATTCTTTTTAGCATGTCACATACCAATAGACTATTCGACGAGGAAAGCAAGCTGTTTTTGCCGAATGTTAAATACAGGATCCAACAGAACTCACAGGTGTGTGAGTGTGCGAAGGCGGTAGGCTATAGCAATTATTTATTCAGACCAATAACCATTCAATCTTCGTGAAGAGAAGTGAAAGCCTTCTGCATCTAATTCCAGTCTTAAACGAGTCAAGGATGCCATTAGAATGATGAAGATAAGGACAACGAAACGTATTTCATTTAACTGCTGAAAACGAGGACGGAATGAAGCAACAATAGAAAGAAAGAGGTAGGCTAATAACATTAGGGGAAATATTATGAAAGGTATATATGCGTCAGCCTACTAATTAGCCTATACAAGTAGGCCCTACTATATTTCAAATTTGCAAGCCTATAGCCTACTTGTAACTTTGTAGGACACATGTGCTCCACCAGAATCTCATGTTCTCTTCTGCTTTATCATGGTTTGACCAGCGTGCGCAATTCCATATAATACAGTATAATACAATACAGTAATACAGTTCACACTCAAAAAGATTAGCCCATTGGAGCTAGTTTCATTTATTTTTTTTTTACCAATGGGGACATATAGCTAGCTACATCTATGAGCTTTTATGTTTTTCTGTCCTGCGTAATGTGCAGTAGTCTATACGATATAGATAATGGAACAATCGTTTGGCCTTTTTTGGGTTTGGGCTCATTAAATGTCACTAATGTAGGGCTCATAAAACATATTTAATATATAGGTCATCAGGCTCAGGTAGCATCAGGTTTCAATTTTCATGCTGATTAAAGCTCTATTAAAAGCTGGACATATTTATATGCTTTTTAATGCTTTTGAATGACACTTCCGTTTTTGTCAGGAAATATCGGGTTACCCGGGAGAAAAGTGCTGTATTCTCGGGATGAAACATTTGTAAAATACCGGAAAATATTTAACCCTAGCATAGCTTGATATAAGCAGAATTCAATATAATTCCAATGGAAGAACCACACAAAATGTTGCCCCTTCACCGATTTCAACTGCCCCCTTACTCACTGGGTCTAAAGGTGCAAAATAAACTAAAAGCAGATTTACCTAAATCAGTGGAGATCGAAGGGATCTCCAGAGTTAGCCATCCCTGAGACGGTCTGGTATCTTGTACATCCGTATGAAGTAAGGTACGGCAGAAGTTTATGGAGCGGGGCTTTATAAACAAAAAGAGTGAAATGCATCGATCTACAAGAGGGGCCAACCTACTTTCTGATACAAAATGCAGTGATGTGTACCGAACCTATTGTCAGTAATAAAGCTTAATGCACTATGATAAACTGCATCCAATGGCTTCCATACAGTGGCATTCATAAGGACAATATTGCAAAAATCTATAACGGCTATGAATGTCGACCGATTGATTTGTTTTCTATCGTTTAATGAAAGGCATGGCCTAATCCTATAAAATAAGCCCAATTTACTATTTATAAGCGGGGAAACGATCAATGAGGGAACCATCGAATTTTACATATGCATATACCATCAGATACATTTTTACTTGATTTTACCTGCATTATGTATCAAATTCAGTTCAACAAAGGCTTTCTGTAAAGCAATGTAGGCAGATTGAAGCTCTGAAAGAACCTGCTCAACCCGCGAGGGCAATAGCATACACAACAGTGTCATCTGCATACAGGTGTATTTTTAACATTTTCTGTAGATAAACCAATATAGTTCATATAGACATGTCACGATCGTCGTCTTGAGGACACCAAGGCGCAGCGTGATATGAATACATCTTATATATTTTAATAAAGACGGAAGCTAAACAAACTACAAAAACAACAAACCGAACGTGAAGCTATAATAATACTAGTGTCGACACAGGCAACTAGACATAGACATAGACAATAACCCACGAAATACCCAAAGAAGATGGCTGCCTAAATATAATAAACACCTGCCTCTAATTGAGAACCAATCTAGGCAACCATAGACATATATAAACACCTAGATGATGAACAACCCCATAAACCTACAAAACCCCTAGACAGTACAAAAACACATACATCACCCATGTCACACCCTGACCTAACCAAAACAATAAAGAAAACAAAGAATACTGAGGACAGGGCATGACAAGACAGTAAAAAGTACAGGACCTTAAATGTATCCTAGTAGGACACCTTTCGTAAATTCAAGGAAATCTGACGTAATACCATCAGAAAAAAACAGTGTCCCGTGTGTCAAGTAATTGTCAAACCAATTACATGACACCTGAAGAAATATACCAATTGCAGTCAATCTTTGAATATATAAAGAGTGGTCAACAGTATCGAAAGCCTTCAATAAGTCATTAGAGGAGAGCTTAGTGCTTCATCCTATCAATACCCTTTACCACATAATTTAACACCAAGGTTGCAGGTCTGTCAGTGAGATGTACTACTTACTCATAAACCTACTGCTCTGGCTGGAAGACTGATTAAGAGCCATACAATCTCTCAGGGTTTTATGGAGAACGTAATCCATTATGTACTTCATCAAATAAAATATTTTAAAAATTAAATATCTGAGACAGTGCTTCACTCAGTTTACCTCAGACATGTAGTCCCCAAACTCAGCCTGTAGAGCGAGAGCTGCCAGGAACATGCCTGTCTCCTCGTTGCAGTACAACCTGTCCTCTAGGATGTCCTTCCGCAGCTGCAAGTAGTACTGGTGAAGCGTCACCCTGTGTCTTGGAACACCACAACAATGTACATTTCTTTAACGAAAAAACTGATAACTGCATTTCACTAACAGTTCATGACACCAAATCTCCAGATACTTTAAATAAAAAAAGTATTGCAGACTCACAATATGAAGGAGATATCATCAACAAAAAACTTGATCCTTAGAAAAACAAGAAAAGAGGTCGACACTACTTTCTTCCAACTGTCAGGAGCAACTTTAGAGATTTTCGTCTCGTGGTCCAAGAAGAAATATTCATCATCTAAATGAAAGGAAATATATATGACATTATAAAATCAACTTTACAGATGTAGCATCTTAATTTGAGCCAGCTTGCTACAGCAGGAAAATAATACTGCCGCAACAGGAAATGTGAATTATTATGTGGATTATAATGAATTTACATTTTTTTTGTAGGGGTCGATACATTTTTAGTTAGGGAAAATCAAGTCTGACATTTTAAAGTAGAAATGACAAACTTTAGATGCCTTTTTAAACCTTAAATACACTACAAGTTTGCATGCCCTGCAAACTTCTCAGCAACAAAAGAGTGATCAAATTAAGATCCTACATCTGTATCTTTATGAGACACAAAGCTGTCGTCAGTTTCTTACCGTCGATGTAGGCCAGTCCGAAGTAGAAGTGCTCCACCAGGTTAGCGTGAGCCACCACCATGTCGAACACGTCCCTCCCTCTGGACTTCATGTCACATCTGACCAATACAGACTGACCACTGGGCAACACCACAATGACCTCCCTCTGAGACGAACAAGACCTGCCCTTCTTAGACTGGTGGGAAGAGAGGGATGACGAAGGAGTGAGAGAAAAAGAGAGAGAGAGAGAGAGAGGGAGAGGGAGACACAAACATACACACAAACAGAAAGGAGGGTAAAAAAAAAAGATACACTCAAGGACAAAAATCATTAATATTGTGGTAAATGTTCTTACCACTATGGATCCGGGTAGCTCCAGAACTACCTGGGGTTCGTCAGCCATTCTGATAAACTCGGGACCAAGAGCCTGACAAGACACAACACGATGTAAACACAGCAATGCGGATACACAATCGCACCATGATAACATTGCTACACACAGAAACAATACTAACACCACAACACACAGACACACACACACACTCACTAACACACGTCCGTACACTCTCCAGTCTGTGTGTAGGATGCACCAACCCTGGTTGTGACCGTCACTATGCTCCAGCAGCACTGCAGTCTGAAGTCAAGACTGATAAACCAGAACTGGATCGGAGGTGACAGCTACCTCAATCTCACTGGGGCCATGACGTCAAAGGCTAAGCTGACTGAACCTAGTTTATTGTATCTTCGTTTCATCCCCACACACACTTTGCTGCATGTACACATCCTAGTTATGAAAGAAAAACTATTTTTCCTGTAAAAAAACCTTGAATGTACTTTGAGCAACATACAAATCAATCAAAGTATCTAAGAAACTGGGATTCTAGCTTAAACTGTATAGGAGCCATATGCCCCATAGGACAAACTATGAGAATAAGAAGAAGTACACAGTCTATAGAATCTATGATTTAGAGTCATGCTCTTGTGTATTATTACCCCCAGAGCCCAGCAAATAACTCCATGGGTCTCAGCCAACATCACAGGGTGTCATAGATAGATCATAGACAAACGGACAGACGGATGGATGTAGGTATGGCTGTAGGTACGGATGGACAGACAGACTTACCTTGGCTTTCCTCTGGGTGAGGCTGGCTGAGGAGTCGCTGAAAGTGATGGAGGGGCTGGGGGATTGGGGTGCGCCCTTTGAGGGGACGCCAATGTAGGGGCTCTGGCACAGCCAGCTACTACTACTTTCTCTGTGTCTGAGACCCTGTGGCAGTCTTGAAGGACAGGGGAGAAAGAATCGGAGGGAGAAGATGGAGAGATTCAAAGAAAGAGAGATAGTCAGAGAGGGAAGGAGAGAAAGAGAGAGCGAGAGAGAGAAATAAACAAGGACAATGTGCAGAAGAGGACAGGGGAGATGAGTGACACACAGACAGTGTCATTGTTGCTCAGAGTCAAAGACAACAAGTAGTGAGAGATATATATAGAAAGTTCAGAAAGAGCGTGTGAAGGAAATTTTACTTTGTGAAGAAACAGTCTTGAAATGTTAATCTGGTCTTTGGTGTCATAAACAATCCTTGGTTTCTGCCTAAGTCTGGTGAGGATATGAGGAGAGGGGGGGGGAGTCATGACCTTCTCCTGAGGACTATCTGGTGGAACACCCAGAATATGTTTGTTAAGTTAAGATAGACAGATGCCAGTACCAGCCCTATGAACTATGCCTATTTAACGTGTCTGTAACCAGTATATAAGGGGACTAACGGGAACCTCTCCAGGTTGGAACCTCTCCAGCGCGCTGATAATAAACAATGATTCATTTAAGATGGACTTTGTGTCCCTGTGTAAGAAACTCCACTTGGTGCTGCGAGCAGGGGCTCTCTTCTTGCCCCATATGCATCTTTTATGATTCTCTTCTCGTTACTTGCTTTGATTCTGCCTGTGGAGCTTTCCAGTGGGGATCTGCGAGGAAAAGCGGTGGCGCATTTTATGAAGTGCGAGGGAAAGACAAGATTAATATTTTCAAGACTGTTTCTTCACAAAGTAAAATTTCCTTCACAACAGGCTTTAATCTTGTGCCTTATTCCAAAACACTTTTTTTTGTTACATTTTCCAAGACTTTTACAGCATTAGTTACTCATTATCAAGTTCGTTGTAGACAACATAAAATCATTCATTTTTGTCCATTTTCATGTATAATCTTAGCAAAAAGGGTTCGTCAAACATTTCTCCAATGGAGTCAGCAGAAGAACCCTTTTAGGTTCTAGATAGCACTTTTTTTCCAAAGACTGTAGGATACAGTAACGGATGAGGGCGTGCATATTTCCCAGAGTCTACAGTGCCTTGCGAAAGTATTCGGCCCCCTTGAACTTTGCGACCTTTTGCCACATTTCAGGCTTCAAACATAAAGATATAAAACTGTATTTTTTTGTGAAAATTCAACAACAAGTGGGACACAATCATGAAGTGGAACAACATTTATTGGATATTTCAAACTTTTTTAACAAATCAAAAACTGAAAAATTGGGCGTGCAAAATATTCAGCCCCTTTACTTTCAGTGCAGCAAACTCTCTCCAGAAGTTCAGTGAGGATCTCTGAATGATCCAATGTTGACCTAAATGATTAATGATGATAAATACAATCCACCTGTGTGTAATCAAGTCTCCGTATAAATGCACCTGCACTGTGATAGTCTCAGAGGTCCGTTAAAAGCGCAGAGAGCATCATGAAGAACAAGGAACACACCAGGCAGGTCCGAGATACTGCTGTGAAGAAGTTTAAAGCCGGATTTGGATACAAAAAGATTTCCCAAGCTTTAAACATCCCAAGGAGCACTGTGCAAGCGATAATATTGAAATGGAAGGAGTATCAGACCACTGCAAATCTACCAAGACCTGGCCGTCCCTCTAAACTTTCAGCTCATAAAAGGAGAAGACTGATCAGAGATGCAGCCAAGAGGCCCATGATCACTCTGGATGAACTGCAGAGATCTACAGCTGAGGTGGGACACTCTGTCCATAGGACAACAATCAGTCGTATGTTGCACAAATCTGGCCTTTATGGAAGAGTGGCAAGAAGAAAGCCATTTCTTAAAGATATCCATAAAAAGTGTCGTTTAAAGTTTGCCACAAGCCACCTGGGAGACACACCAAACATGTGGAAGAAGGTGCTCTGGTCAGATGAAACCAAAATTGAACTTTTTGGCAACAATGCAAAACGTTATGTTTGGCGTAAAAGCAACTCAGCTCATCACCCTGAACACACCATCCCCACTGTCAAACATGGTGGTGGCAGCATCATGGTTTGGGCCTGCTTTTCTTCAGCAGGGACAGGGAAGATGGTTAAAATTGATGGGAAGATGGATGGAGCCAAATACAGGACCATTCTGGAAGAAAACCTGATGGAGTCTGCAAAAGACCTGAGACTGGGACGGAGATTTGTCTTCCAACAAGACAATGATCCAAAACATAAAGCAAAATCTACAATGGAATGGTTCAAAAATAAACATATCCAGGTGTTAGAATGGCCAAGTCAAAGTCCAGACCTGAATCCAATCGAGAATCTGTGGAAAGAACTGAAAACTGCTGTTCACAAATGCTCTCCATCCAACCTCACTGAGCTCAAGCTGTTTTGCAAGGAGGAATGGGAAAAAATGTCAGTCTCTCGATGTGCAAAACTGATCGAGACATACCCCAAGCGACTTACAGCTGTAATCGCAGCAAAAGGTGGCGCTACAAAGTATTAACTTAAGGGGGCTGAATAATTTTGCACGCCCAATTTTTCAGTTTTTGATTTGTTAAAAAAGTTTGAAATCCAATAAATGTCGTTCCACTTCATGATTGTGTCCCACTTGTTGTTGATTCTTCACAAAAAAATACAGTTTTATATCTTTATGTTTGAAGCCTGAAATGTGGCAAAAGGTCGCAAAGTTCAAGGGGGCCGAATACTTTCGCAAGGCACTGTATCTGGTTGTTTAAAGTCTGAGGATACACACAGGTCAGTCCCACAGGTAGGTGTGTTTGTGTGTGTGTGTGTGTGTGTGTGTGTGTGTGTGTATGTTCATCTGCTTCGTTAGCCATGTACGCAACATTTCCAGGTATATATACCGGTCTATGTTCGGTGGGTATGCAGGGGTGGGCGAGCTCCTGGCTTTCTGTCTCCAGGGTTTGTGAAGTAAACTTTCTGTAACACAAATACCAAACGACACTGATAGAACAGATACTTTAGGAATAAATAGGCCTAGTACAAACATTTGTTCAGTTCAAAGATACTTAAATATTTTAAACATGCCACACATTATACTGTTATACCTATTGCAAGCAACAGTTTACACATATTACACTAAGAAGAGGAACCTTTCCCTCTGGATGCATGTCAGCAGCTTCCACATTCCACAGCAACATTTATCTCATTAACTGTAAAGAGCAAATGAACCATTAGGAGTGCTTAAGATCATCTAGAACATTCTTCAACAAATGAAACACGGAAATCTCATTTTTTTTGTACAGTATTAACAAATATCATGAAAAACAGAGCTGTCGAGCTACTCCTCTGCAAATCCAGAATTAAGTCACACAAATATTTTTTTTCCCATGAGTCACTAAACATGAAAAACCAAAACTGTATAGCGCTTTAGTTTACAGTGCTGAAATAACGTTAACATCCAGAAAGTAATAGTAAACAGTAAATAACACTGCAACGACCAGGTAAGAATGTAGTAATAACCTGTTAGAGATAAACTACAATCACCAAAAGTACTCCTGCTCATCGAACATCCCATTCCAAAATTATAACCATTAGTATGGAGTTGGTTCCCCCTTTGCTGCTAGAACAGCCTCCACTATTCTGGGAAGGCTTTACACTAGACGTTGGAACACACTAGATGTTGGAGTGCTCAGGACCTCAGACTGGGGCGAAGGTTCACCTTCCAACAGGACAATGACCCTGAGCACACAGCCAAGACAACAGAGGAGTGGCTTCGGGACAAGTCTCTGAATGTTCTTGAGTTGCCCAGCCAGAGCTTGGAATTGAACCCGATCAAACATCTCTGGAGACCTCTAAATATCTGTGCAGCAACGCTCCCCATCCAACCTGACAAAGCTTGAGAGGATCTGCAGAGAAGAATGGGAGAAACTCCCCAAATACAGGTGTGCCAAGGTTGTAGCGTCATACCCAAGATGTCTCAAGGCTGTAATCGCTTCCAAAGGTGCTTCCGCAAAGTACTGAGTAAAGGGTCTGAATACTAATGTCAATAAAGGTAATCTTTTCTTTTTGTGCAAACATTTCTACAAACCTGTTTTCACTTTGTCATTATGGGGTATCGTGTGTAGGTTGATGAGGATATTTAAAAAAAAATCAATTTTAGAAATAAGGTTGTAACGTAACAAAATGTGGAACAAGTCAAGAGGTCTGAATACTTTCCGAATGCACTTTGTGTGTGAAATTGGTTTTGATGTAGAATGGACCACTATCATGCACCAGTCTCAAAACAGGGGCAGGGGAAAAAAATATACATGTCATCTATGCACTTAAGTAGCGAATGAATCACGCCTTTCCCATGGTTCATTTTCCTACCAGCCAGGTAGGCTTTACTCCTGTTGTAAAGGGAAGCAATGTGCTTAATATTAGGAAGGTTGAGAAATAAATACATTAGGCCTAGCCTATAGAGAGCTGAGGGATCCTTCCCTTTTTTAATACAGGCCATCAAAACTATGTTTTCTCACGCAATTGTATAGCCAATAGAAATGTTGTGCAGCACGAGTTCTGGGGTTCTGGGGCTTCTACAAAAGTTCCAAGTACATTCTTCCATTTTTTTAATAAAAATAAAATCTAACAATAACAAACCATACATAGACAAAAGACAACGCATGCTCAGACCCACATGTTTCCACCCATTCAATTTCTAATGGTTGTAAGACTATGCCAGTGATCTACAACTGGTTGACAAGGCATTCCTAGTTGATCAACAAACATTTCTGTAAAAAAAATCCAACGATAAAGCTTTGCATTTCTATGTTTTATTTATTTTTTGCTGTTGGCGGTAGGTGCGTTTGATTCAGAAGCCCTAGCGCCGGGAAGGCAGAGTGTTCCCATTTGAACCAGTTCATGCTCCGCCTACTCGGCAGGCCCAAAGAGCAAATCAAGTGCACTTATATATAGGCCTACTGTTGGCCAATCAGAATGCTCAGATCACCGTGTCTGCACAGTTTCCTCGCACCATAGACTAAAAATAAGCCTTGAACGCACAGCAAAGTTCTTAATGTGAGATTAAAACCATGACTAAACAGATTCAGCGAATACAGGAAAGAGCTGCTGTTTTTATGAGTGAATTCATGTTTAAGTTGTTATTCAGCACTGTCAACACTTTGTTCAACACTTTTATAATGCATAAAATGTGCGTTCTCCCTACTTCCACTCACACTACAACCAGAACTGCAGCTGCTACGAATGAGTATAGTAAAATGTTTCGTCAAACTTTCGGTATTATTAGCGGCTTGTGCCTTTTTTAATATCGAGGAATATTTCACTTTCTCTGGTCATAGGGGTAACATGAATTGGTGCATGAGGTAGAAAGTTTTGCCATCAGCTGGAAGACTGTGTCCCTTTTTCTCAGAGGAGGGAGAGAGAGAGGAGGGTCTGTGAGTTGCATGAGAGGCAATCTCACCGCTGCTCCCTTCCCTTAGACTGACCATCAGTTGCAGGCCATCAGTCCAGTAAAGGTGCCTCACGAGGAATACTACAAACTATATATAACCAGTGTGATCATATACCTAAAATGTTGAAATATACTTTCAGAATGTTCTGGGAAGAACAACATTGGCAGGCTAATTTAAGCACAGCCATTCTGAAGTGATAATTTCTTGTGCCTATAGCCTACTGCACAAACCTCATTGCTACAGAACTGGATTTAATTGGTTAATGTTGCAAACAACTTGTCTTTTTTAAGTCATGTATAAAAATAATCATAAGCATTTTGACTCAGAAAGTGATCTTGACTCAGGAACGGTTGGTGACCACTTCTCTATGCCAAATGACATCCAGTTGCACTATTCTTTTTCTCTCTGTAGCCCTTTTTTTTAAAAATATATTTAAATAATAATGCATTTGATTCATCCACAGTCTTAATGATGGAGGGTCAATTGATTTCTAGTTTTTAATAAGCAAATGTTTTTTCAAAATGATTGACGAGAAAAAGTACAGACCAACCCATTGGGTGTCTCACCGCACCCTCATTTGACAAGTCTTGAAAGATGCAAGTAGACGGATTAAAAGTACATTTATACAGTAAAACTTCTGAAAGCAAACTTTCTAATTCCGCCCATAACTTTTGAACTTAATAGCAATCACAGAAAGCATGAATCATTGAGTCCTGTTATCTTAAGACATTACTCTGCCTTGTGCTATAGAATTTGTGCATTTTGACTCCTGTATAATATTCATTACCTATGTTCCAATAATCCCTCCATTTTGTGCCAATATCAGTTCTTTTGAGGTCTTGGCAGTTGGATAGGCTTTCTGCAAGGTTTTGTATATCTTAAATTCATACTGGGTATCCTTTTCGGACACAAAATTCCCTCAACATTGCTCGGATGCCCAAATGATATGATATATTTTTTAACCCAGTATATTGTTGGAGATCAAAAAAAATGTACTCCATTTTAAAGAGCTTTTCTTACTTTGAGAAAAAAGGAGCAGTCTTTTGTAGTTGGAAAAAGTCAATCTCTAGGTGTCCTGTAAAATATTTGTAGAGATTACATTTTTCAGCCTCTTTGGAGGCTCCTTGAATTTGCCTTTTTTTATTGCTATGTCTGTCTAACTTGCTGAATGTGTGATTTAGGTCACCTGCTAAAATATTAGTTCCAGTCTGTGTTTGATCTTATATAGCTTGAATTATATCTAAAAACACTAGAGGATGGGGGGATATACAATGAAATCAATGTGTATTTCTCACCATGTTAAGGTACAATAAACATTTAGAAAACGTCCTTCTTCGTCTGTGTGCTGGGACATAAGGGAAAAGGGTGTATTGTTTATCAGACTGCCTACACCTCTACAGTTACTACAGTAGGTGGCATCATAGGCCTCTCCAACCGAGCTCCTCCTTAAATATTACATTTCTGCTTTTCTGAAGTAACTCTTGCAGAAAAACCACATCTGCTGACAATCTCTTTAAATGTTCAATAACCTTCATCTATGTAATGAACTGGATTTTGTTGGCCTTTGTTGTATAGAATCAAAGATCAAAGAATCAAAGTTCCGTCTGTCATTGAAAAACCAGATAAAACAGTTTAGCAGATGTCATATGAGGGCGGTGGACATCCGATGTATATAGAAGAGTCAAAGTATGAATACATAGTTATTGTACACATTACATACAATTGAAGTCGGAAGTTTACATACACCTTAGCCAAATACATTTAAACTCAGTTTTTCACAATTCCTGAAATGGAAAAAAATTCCCTGTCTTACGTCAGTTAGGATCACCACTTAATTTTAAGAATGTGAAATGTCAGAATAATAGTAGAGAGAATTATTTATTTCAGCTTTTATTCCTTTCATCACATTTGCAATAGGTCAGAAGTTTACATACACTCAATTAGTATTTGGTAGCATTGCCTTTAAATTGTTTAACTTGGGTCTAACGTTCCGGGTAGCCTTCCACAAGCTTCCCACAATAAGTTGGGTGAATATTGGCCCATTCCTCCTGACATAGCTGGTGTAACTGAGTCAGGTTTGTAAGGCCTCCTTGCTCGCACACGATTTTTCAATTCTGCCCACAAATGTTCTATAGGATTGAGGTCAGAGCTTTGTCAAGGCCACTCCAATACCTGCACACGGTTTTTCAATTCTGCCCACAAATGTTCTATAGGATTGAGGTCAGAGCTTTGTCAAGGCCACTCCAATACCTTTACTTTTTTGCCACAACTTTGGAGGTATGCTTGGGGTCATTGTCCATTTGGAAGACCCATTTGCGACCAGATGTTGCTTCAATATATCCCCATAATTGTCCTTCTCATGATGCCGTCTATTTTGTTATGTACACCAGTCCCTCCTGCAGCAAAGCACCCCACGAACATGATGCTGCCACCCCATGATTCACGGTTGGGATGGTGTTCTTCGGCTTGTAAGCCTCCCCCTTTTCCCTCCAAACATAACAATGGTCATTAAGGCTAAACAGTTCTATTTTTGTTTCATCAGACCAGAGGACATTTCTCCAAAAAGTACGATCTTTGTCCCCATGTGCAGTTGCAAACCGTAGTCTGGCTTTTTATGGCGGTTTTGAAGCAGTGGCTTCTTCCTTGCTAAGTGGCCTTTCAGGTTATGTCAATATAGGACTCGTTTTACTGTGGATATAGATACTTTTGTACCTGTTTCCTCCAGCATCTTCACAAGGTCCTTTGCTGTTGTTCTGGGATTGATTTGCACTTTTTGCACCAAAGTACGTTCATCTCTAGGAGACAGAACGCGTCTCCTTCCTGAGCCGTATGATGGCTGTGTGGTCCCATGGTGTTTAAACTTGCGTACTATTGTTTGCACAGATACATGTGGTACCTTCAGGCATTTGGAAATTGCTCCCAAGGATGAACCAGACTTGTGGAGGTCTACAATTATCTTTCCAAGGTCTTGGCTGATTTTCTTTGATTTTCCCATGATGTCAAGCAAAGACGCTTTTAGTTTGAAGGTAGGCCTTGAAATATATCCACATGTACACCTCCAATTGATTTAAATGATGCCTATCAGCCTTCACAAGCTTCTAAAGCCATGATATCATTTTCTGGAATTTTCCAAGTTGTTTAAAGGCACAGTCTACTTAGTGTATGTAAACTTCTGACTCATTGGAATTGTGATACAGTGAATTATAAGTGAAATAATCTGTCTGTAAACAATTGTTGGAAAAATAACAATTGTTGGAAAAAGTGTCATGCACAAAGTAGATGTCCTAAAACTATAGTTCGTTAACAATACATTTGTGGAGTGGTTGAAAAATGAGTTTTAATGACTCCAACCTAAGTGTATGTAAACCTCCGACTACAACTGTACAATCAAATATATCTTATTCCAAAACATTAACAGTAAACATTATGCATTAGAGCTATAATATAGCTAACGTTAGCTAGCTAATGAGTAGCTGATCTCTACTGGAAGTTTTCATTTAGCTCATCTGGGTTTGTTGCTGTTAGCTAGCGCATGACAAGCCGTAGTCGGACATGACATGAATTACCAACATACTTGTACCATTTATTTTATCACTACATAAATGTGACCCGATTCAGGAAACTAGGTGTATGTCGCAAGTTACGACTTCACAGGAGATTCATTTTGAAAGTAAAAATATATATTTTTTAATCAAAATTTGTTTTTTGCCAGAAATGCCTTCTCGAACATCTGAACTTTCATGTGCCTTAATATCAAACTTCTTTGTCATCTGTAAATACAAATAAAATTGTTAAATTACGAGCCTAGTTGGTTTAGCCACAGCAAAAAAAGTCAGCAACCTTCCTGCTAGCCATGATTGGCTGAGATAATGAGTAGGCTGGACATGCCGAGAGATGAGTTTGGATTGATCGGTGTTGCATCTTGTGTCTTTAAAATGAGCTGCTCCCGTACTGCAGTATTTTTGGTTTAATTCAAATAATACCAGTCGAAAGTTTGGACACACCTACTCATTCAAGGGTTTTTCTTTATTTTTACTATTTTCTACATTGTAGAATAATAGTGAAGACATTAAAACTATGAAATAACACATGGAATCATGTAGTAACCAACAAAGTGTTAAACAAATCAAAACATATTTTATATTTGAGATTCTTCAAAGTAGCCACCCTTTGCCTTGATGACAGCTTTGCACACTCTTGGCATTCTCTCAACCAGATTCATGAAGTAGTCACCTGGAATGCATTTCAATTAACAGATGTGCCTTGTTAAAAGTTAATGTGTGCATTTGAGCCAATCAGTTGTGTTGTGACAAGGTAGAGGTGGTATACAGAAGATAGCCCTATTTGGTAAAAGACCAAGTCCAGATTATGGCAAGAACAGCTCAAATAATCAAATATAAAACGACAGTCCATCATTACTTTAAAACATGAAGGTCAGTCAATACGGAACATTTCAAGAACTTTGAACATTTCTTCAGCTGCAGTCGCAAACATCATCAAGCGCTATGATGAAACTGACTCCCATCAGGACCGCCACAGGAAAGGAAGACCCAGAGTTACCTCTGCTGCAGTGGATTAGTTTATTAGAGTTACCAGCCTCAGAAATTGTAGCCCAAATAAATGCTTGACAGAGTTCAAGTAACAGACACATCTCAACATCAACTGTTCAGAGGGGACTGTGTGAATCAGGTCTTCATGGTCAAATTGCTGCAAAGAAACCACTACTAAAGGACACCAATAAGAAGAAGACTCGCTTGGGCCAAGAAACACAGGCAATGGACATTATACTGGTGGAAATCTGTCCTTGGTCTGATGAGTCCAAATTTGAGCTTATTAGTTCCAATCACCATGTCTTAGTTTTGATGTCCTCACTATTATTGTACAATGTAATTTTTTTTTGTAAAAATAAAGAAAAACCCTTGAATGAGTAGGTATGTCCAAACCTTTAACTGGTACTGTATAGAATGCGTGAACATGTAGGCTGAGCAAACATTTAACAAAGAACACACAAAAAACATAAATCAAGTACTAGTTTGTACTTTGAGACACTTTTCCTTTTTAGGGCTTTTAAGCGCCAACTCCTCTCCTAATGTACCAACATTTTGTGGATTATGTCATTGTAAATACATGAAAGACTGCCACTTAACTAGTGCGGTCAGTTTATAATACTTTGTGGATTAAATTAAAGTATAGTGGCTGGTGGGGGTCTACTTAGGGAGAGTGTGTCCACCGAAAAAACAAAGTGAAATGAGTGGAGGCACCACACATACTTCACGGAAGTGTCTGATACCCAACCAGCTCCCTGCCCCACCGATCCCTGGCATAAAGCCCATCGCCACTCTCACCAATAACCACCATTGGATTTGAGCTATAACGACACACAAGGAATGGCTTGACAACCTGTCCTAATTTGGCCAGAACTTATTAATTTTACAGCAGGTTTGCAAAATAAATAAAACTACATTGTAGTATAGATAAATCCTTCCATCTTTCCCAAGCCAAGCTTGCCCCCCCCCCCCTTTACACACCCCCACCCAAGCCAAGCCTGTCCCAACCTCACCTCTTTTTCCACCCTCCCCTCTTCTCAGAAACATTTACACGCATGCATACATCCACTTACCTGTCCATTCTCATTAATTCACAGACAACATATATACCTTATGCATCCACACACCCAGTCTCTCCTGCCTTCCTATACATATTCACCCTCCCTCACACATCCATTCATATACACGAGCAGGCACGCACATGGGCGCACAAACACACCCATCCATAGAACAGTTATTGCCATGCACTGAGCATACCAAACATTAGGAACACCTATTGACATGCCCTCAGAACAGCCAGACTCTACAAGGTGTCGAAAGCGTTCCACAGGGATGCTGGCCCATGTTGACTCCAACGCTTCCTACGGTTGTTTCAAGTTAGCTGGATGTCCTTTGGGTGGTGGACCATTCTTAATACACATGGGGAACTTTTGAGCGTGAGAATTCCAGCGGAGTTGCAGTCCTTCTTGACAAACCGGTGCGCCTGGCACCTACTACCATACCCTGTTTAAACCGGTGCGCCTGGCACCTACTACCATATCCTGTTCAAAGGCACTTAAATCTTTTATCTTGCCCATTCACCCTCTGAATGGCAAACATACACAATCTAAGTCTCAATTGCCTCAAGACTTATTTAACCTGTCTCCGCACCCTCATCTACACTGATTGAAGTGGATTTAACAGGTGAAATCAATAAGGGATCATAGCTTTCCCCTGATCAGTCTATGTCATGCTATATTTCCCCCTTTTAATTTTCTTATCAGTGTCCATGTAGCCTGTTGGCATCGGCTACTTCCATCATTGCGTCACAGAGATGAACAGTTACTTGGGGAAAGTAGATTATAGATTGTGTTTGGGGAGGGGAGGGGACAATAATACTGTCGCAATGTACGATAAGCACGTCTTAAGTATCACTGTATGTAGCCGGCGTGGATCGCTTCTTCCCACTCCGTCTTCTCAGTGCAGGGGGCTCCACTCTGTCCGTGGAGGTCTCCATTACGCTTAATGTTTGTAGGCCTTCGAGTGGAAAAGTTTCCACAAGGAAAAGGGCGAAGTTGCCCTTTGTCTTTTCCTTTTCTTTTGAAGGAGGCCATGTTCTGTTAGATTCGTTCGGCTGAGGTGTTTTACCAACTGTTTGCTTCACTGCTGTACAAAACTAATCGCTCACACTCTCCCAGTTGCTTCGGGATATATTGATTGGTCACGTTTAGAGGCTTGATTTTTTACTTTTGTCTAGTTTCTACATATAAACCACAGTTTTGTAGGTACAAACCGGAGCTACTCACACACCCTATGCATCCTATCGGTACACGAATGCGCCTCGTAATCGTTTCAAGTACATTAATACGTTTGGACGGTGCTGGTAAGAAGAGGATAAATGGCCTCTACTTCTGCTTATTAGCCTCTTATTGATAGTTTTCAGTAACACATTTTCTGCATAAGGAAAATACATCACACTTTATCAGTATTTAGCAGCTACATACTAACTTTATGGGTTATTCCTGCATTCTTACCTGGATGTTGCCATCTTATTTCCCTGTTTACTGTTACTTTCCGGACCATATCCTGTTATTTCAACACTGTAAACTAAAGTGCTACAAAAAACGATTTTGTTCCAACCAAACATGATTCAACATTTAACACATGCATTTTACCTGACTTGGTGGAGTCGTTAGAGTACCGTCTGCTCTCCGCTCCAGCCGCGCTGCCCTCACTGTAGTCAGGATACCGATCACGCTTACCTGGTACAACACCAGGTGAAATACCAAGCAAAATACCAGGTGAAACCAGGTAGAACACCAGATGAAGACAGTTCATTAATACATAGCAAAAGGTTTTGCAACAGAAGACAAAAACAAGGGTTTCCGTTGGTGCCATGTGAATCAGAGGATGTGAGTGGAGTAGTGGAGCTGGAGAGGAGCACAATTTGGCTGGAGCGTGGAGCGGATTGAAAAAATATTGGCACGTCTGCTTTCTCTCTCGCTCCAGTCCCGCTCTGCCAAGTGCTCAGAGCATGCTCTGCCCAGGATTTTTTAGTTTCCTTCGCCACTGTTCTTTTAATTCGCCATACAAGTGCATCCGGGAAAGCGTTCAGGCTCCTAGACTTTTTCCACATTTTGTTATGTTACAGCCTTATTCTAAAATGTATTAAATACATTGTTTTCCTCATCAGCAACAAACAATACCCCATAATGACGAAGCAAAAACGAGTTTCAATTTTTTTGCAAATTGATAAACTAAATATAAAAAACATACCTTAATTACATAATTATTCAGACCATTTGCTATGAGACTCGAAATTGAGCTCCGGTTCATCCTGTTTCCATTGATCATCCTTGAGCTGTTTTTACAATTTGATTAGGGTCCTCCAGTGGTAAATTCAATTGATTGGACATGATTTGAAAATGCACACACCTGTCTATATAAAGGTCCCACGGTTGACAGTGCATGTCAGCGCAAAAACCAAGCCATGAGGCAAAAACCAAGCCATGAGGTTGAAGGAATTGTCCGTTAGCGCCGAAACAGGATTGTGTCAAGGCACAGATCTGGGGAAGGGTACCAAAAAAATGTCTGCAGCATTGAAGGTCCCATAAACACAGGGGCCTCCATCATTCTTAAATGGAAAAAGTTTGGATCCACCAAACCTTTCCCTAGAGCTGGCCACCCAGCCAAACTGAGCAATCGGGGGAGAAGGGCCTTGGTCAGGGAGGTGACTAAGAACCTGATGGTCACTCGGACAGAGCTCCAGGATAACTCTGTGGTGATGGGAGGACCTTCCAGAAGAACAACCATCTGCAGAACTTCACCAATCAGGCATTTATGGTAGTGGTCAAACTGAAACCACTCCTCAGTAAAAGGCACATGAAAGCCCGCTTGGAGTTTACCAAAAGGCACCTAAAGGACTCTCAGACCAAGAAACAAGATTCTCTGGTCTGATGCAACCAAGATTGAACTCTTTGGCCTGAATGCAAAGCGTCACACCTGGTGGAAACCTGGCACCATCTCTACAGTGAAGCATGGTGGTGGCAGCATCATGCTGTGGGGATGTTTTTCATTGGCAGGGACTGGGAGGAGATGAATGGAGCAAAGTACAGAGGGATCCTTGATGGAAACCAGCTCCAGAGCGCACAGGACCTCAGACTGGGGAGGAGTCTTTGTCTTTGAGTGGCCTACCCAGAGCCTGGACTTGAACCCGATCTAACATCGCTGGAGAGATCTGAATGAAAATAGCTGTGCAGCAATGCTCCCCATCCAACCTGACAGAGCTTGAGAAGATCTGTAGAAAATAAATGGGAGAAACTCCTCAAATACAGGTGTGCCAAGCTTGTAGCGTCATACCCAAGAAGACTCGAGGCGGTAAGTACTGAGTAAAGGGTCTGAATACTTATGTAAATGTGATTTAAGTTTTTCATTTGCAAAATATTCAAAAATCCTGTTTTTGCATTGTCATTATGGGGTATTGTGTGTAGATTGAGGGGGGAAAACGATTTAATACATTTTAGAATAAAACTAACATACGTTTTTGGGGGAAAAGTCAAGGGGTCTGAATACTTTCGGAATGCACTGTATTATGTTGTATTTATTTAGCATAACCCATCACTGATGCACAGAGATGCCAACATGAGTCGACCAAGATATTGGTCACACAGCCTGTGTAATTGACAGCAAGACAAGGAATGAGCCCATGCAGCAACACCTTTTGATTTTTATAGGCTAATGTAAAAATTTGAAAGAGTTCATGTTTGAAAAAGTGGAAAAGTTGTTTATCAACTGTAAAACATGAGCGCTACAGAGCCACAGTTACAACTGAAGTATCTGATCATCAATAGATTAGAGAAAAAGCTGGTTGTTTTCAACGCAGTGGTCACATACAGTAGGGAGAACAAGTATTTCCCTACTTACAAAGCATGTAGAGGTCTGTCATTTTTATCATAGGTACACTTCAACTGTGAGAGACGGAATTTTTTATTTTTTAATTTTTTTATTTAACCTTTATTTAACCAGGTAGGCTAGTTGAGAACAGGTTCTCATTTGCAACTGCGACCTGGCCAAGATAAAGCATAGCAGTGTGAACAGACAACACAGAGTTACACATGGAGTAAACAATTAACAAGTCAATAACACAGTAGAGAAAAAAGGGGAGTCTATATACAATGTGTGCAAAAGGCATGAGGAGGTAGGCGAATAATTACAATATTGCAGATTAACACTGGAGTGATAAATGATCAGATGGTCATGTACAGGTAGAGATATTGGTGTGCAAAAGAGCAGAAAAGTAAATAAATAAAAACTGTGGGGATGAGGTAGGTGAAAATGGGTGGGCTATTTACCAATAGATTATGTACAGCTGCAGCGATCGGTTAGCTGCTCCGATAGCTGATGTTTGAAGTTGGTGAGGGAGATAAAAGTCTCCAACTTCAGCGATTTTTGCAATTCGTTCCAGTCACAGGCAGCAGAGTACTGGAACGAAAGGCGGCCGAATGAGGTGTTGGCTTTAGGGATGATCAATGAGATACACCTGCTGGAGCACGTGCTACGGATGGGTGTTGCCATCGTGACCAGTGAACTGAGATAAGGCGGAGCTTTGCCTAGCATGGCCTTGCAGATGACCTGGAGCCAGTGGGTCTGGCGACGAATATGTAGCGAGGGCCAGCCGACTAGAGCATACAAGTCGCAGTGGTGGGTAGTATAAGGTGCTTTAGTGACAAAACGGATGGCACTGTGATAAACTGCATCCAGTTTACTGAGAAGAGTGTTGGAAGCAATTTTGTAGATGACATCGCCGGAGTCGAGGATCGGTAGGATAGTCAGTTTTACTAGGGTAAGCTTGGCAGCGTGAGTGAAGGAGGCTTTGTTGCGGAATAGAAAGCCGACTCTTGATTTGATTTTCGATTGGAGATGTTTGATATGGGTCTGGAAGGAGAGTTTGCAGTCTAGCCAGACACCTAGGTACTTATAGGTGTCCACATATTCAAGGTCGGAACCATCCAGTGTGGTGATGCTAGTCGGGCAAGCGGGTGCAGGCAGCGATCGGTTGAAAAGCATGCATTTGGTTTTACTAGCGTTTAAGAGCAGTTGGAGGCCACGGAAGGAGTGTTGTATGGCATTGAAGCTCGATTGGAGGTTAAACAAACATCCAGAAAATCACATTGTATGATTTTTAAGTAATTAATTTGCATTTTATTGCATGACATATCCATGAAAAAGTGTTGTACACTAAAGCTTACACTAAAAAATACTTTATGACTAAATGTGAAAATGTAAAAATGTAGCTAGACTCTTACCCATATACATGGATGAACGCATGGATGAACGCCTCAAGGCAGACTGAAACCAATTAACTCCATTTTGTTTGTAGCTACATCTTGTTTGGCCAGTGTTGTCAAGTCACTCCGGTTCACACTGACCATGGCATGTGTAGAAAGTCACTTTTCCAACTGATCTGTCAATAGAGCCTGCTAAATTCAGGGCATCAATGTTGTGGAGAAAAGGAGCAAAACTTTTGTTCTCGATGGCTAAAGTGAAATCTTTCAAAAAACGACACGGTAGAAAGGACTGTCAACACATACTGAACAGCTCCCGTTATAGACAGAAGCATGCTACATGGCAGAACATTCCAAACTCATCTCCCAGCATGTCCAGCCCAACCATTATCTCAGCCAATCATGGCTAGTGGGAAGGTTCCTGGCTTTTTCTGTGGATAAACCAACTAGGCTTGTAATTTAACAATTGGATTTGTATTTATAGATGGAAAACAAGTTTGTTATTAAGAAACATGAAAGTTCACATGTTCCGGAAGGCATTTCAAATGGCGCTACCCGATGGCGTGAGACATATGCCTAGTTTCCTGAAATTAGTCACATATTTAGTGACGATCTCTTACCTAGCTTGATAACTGGGCATTTTTGCTTACCTTATGTTGTTCTTAATAGAGACGGCTAAAAGTGCTATGGGTCATATCATATTGTGTAGAAATGCAGGTAATGAGCTTTAGATGCCCCCAAACTTGGTGGGGGTCCTGCCATTTTATGTCCCCCTGTCACGACTCCTCACAGGACCTTACACCCCCCCAATTTTAAAACCAAAGATCCCTTTTCTATCACCTAAATGTGATGCTAGCTAGGCAAATGTTTGAAAAGCTAGATAGCTAAATATTATAGCTAGAAAACCTTAGCTTGACAATGTATAGAATGTACAGTTGAAGTTGGAAGTTTACATACACTAAGGTTGGAGTCATTAAAACTTGTTTTTCAACCACTCCACACATTTCTTGTTAACAAACTATAGTTTTGGCAAGTCGGTTAGGACATCTACTTTGTGCATGACACAAGTAATTTTTCCAACAATTGTTTACAGACAGATAATTTCACTTTCATTCACTGTATCACAATTCCAGTGGGTCAGAAGTTTACATATACTAATTTGACTGTGCCCTTAAACAGCTTGGAAAATTCCAGAAAATGATATTATGGCTTTAGAAGTTTCTGATAGGCTAGTTGACATCATTTGAGTCAATTGGAGGTGTACCTGTGGATGTATTTCAAGGCCTACCTTCAATCTCAGTCCCTCTTTGCTTGACATGATGGGAAAATCAAAAGAAGTCAGCCATGACCTCAGAAAAACATTGTAGACCTCCACAAGTCCGATTCCTCCTTGGGAGCAAACGCCTGAAGGTACCACGTTCATCTGTATACGCAAGTATATACACCATGAGACCACGCAGCCGTCATACTGCTCAGGAAGGAGACGCGTTCTGTCTCCTAGAGATTAATGTACTTGTGTTGAAAAGTACAAATCAATCCCAGAACAACAGCAAAGGACCTTGTGAAGTTGCTGGAGGTAACGGGTACAAAGGTATCTATATCCACAGTAAAACTAGTCCTATATCGACATAATCTGAAAGGCAGCTCAGCAAGGAAGAAGCCACTGCTCCAAAACCGCCATGAAAATCCTGACTATGATTTGCAACTGCACATGGGGACAAAGATCATACTTTTTGGAGAAATGTCCTCTGGTCTGATGAACAAAAATAGAACTGTTTGGCCATAATGACCATTGTTGTGTTTGGAGGAAAAAGGTGGAGGCTTGCAAGCCGAAGAACACCATACCAACAGTGAAGCATGCGGGGGTGGCAGCATCATGTTGTGGGGGTGCTTTACTGCCAGAGGGACTGGGGCACTTCACAAAATAGATGGCTTCATGAGAAGGAAAATTGTGGATATATTGAAGCAACATCTCAAGACATCAGTCATGAAGTTAAAGCTTGGTCGCAAATGGGTCTTCCAAATGGACAATGACCCCAAGCATACTTCCAAAGTTGTGGCAAAATGGCTTAAGGACAACAACGTCAAGGAATTGGAGTGGCCATCACAAAACCCTGAACTCCATCCTATAGAAAATGTCTGGTCAGAACTGAAAAAGCGTGCACGAACAAGGAGGCCTACAAACCCGACTCAGTTACACCAGCTCTGTCAGAAGGAATGGGCCAAAATCCACCCAACTTATTGTGGGAAGCTTGTGGAAGGCTACCCGATGCATTTTACCCAAGTTAAACCATTTAAAGGCAATGCTACCAAATACTAATTGAGTGCATGTAAGCTTCTGACCTACTGGGAATGTGATGAAAGAAATAAAAGCTGCAATATATCATTCTCTCTGCTCTTATTCTGACATTTCACATTCTTAAAATAAAGTGGTGATCCTAACTGACGTAAAACAGGGAATTTTTACTCGGATTAAATGTCAGGAATTGTGAAAAACTTAGTTTAAATGTAGTTGGATAAGGTCTATGTAAACGTTCGACAACGGTATGTGTGTGTGTATATATATATATATCTCTTTTAAATCGGTATCAGCTTTTTTTGGTCCTCCAAAAATCGGTATTGGTATCGGCATTGAAAAATCATAATCGTTCGACCTCTAATCCAGAGCATCCCAAACGTGCTCAATGGGTGACATGTCTGAGTATGCAGGCCATGGAAGTACTGGGACATTTTCAGCTACCAGAAATTGTGTACAGGGGCTGTGCATTATCATGCTGAAACATGAGGTGATGGCAGTGGATGAATGGCATGGCAATGGGCCTCAGGATCTTGTCACGGTAGCTCTGTGCATTCAAATTGCCGTCAATAAAATGCAATTGTGTTCTCTGTCCGTAACTTATGCCTGCCTATACCATAACCCCAACACTACCATGGGGCACTCTGTTGACATCAGCAAACAGCTCACCAAAACGACTCCATCTGCCCGGGTATAGCTGAAACTGGCATTCATCCATGAAGCGCACACCTCTTCCCCATTGTGCCAGTGGCCATTGAAGGGGACAATTTGCCAACTGAAGTTGGTTACGACGCTGAACTGCAGTCAGGTCAAGACCCTGATGAGGACGACGAGCATGCAGATGAGCTTCCCTGAGACGGTTTATGACAGTTTGTGCAGAAATTATTCGGCCGTTCTCAGACTATCCCGCAGGTGAATAAGCCGGATGTGGAGGTCCTGGGCTTGCATGGTTACACACAGTCTGTGGATGTGAGGCTGGCTGGAAGTACTGCCAAACTGACGGAAAATTCCAATCTAATAAAGAATTCTGAGATGCAACTGTGACAATAACATAAAATAAAAGCAAAAGCTCAATGCAAAAAAGAAAAACCAAAAATTAACTTAACATTTTTGTTCATGAACATGATGGGCATTGAGGTGCGTTGGATACTGAAAATCATGGGGAAAAGAGAGACCAGTCATATATGTTAGACTTGGTGGCAAGATAAATGCTACGTCAAGGATACATAAATGTTTGTGTGGATTAAAATCAACGATTAACGATTGGAGGGGAGACAGTGGAGGGGAGACATGTTTTGTTTGTAATTAAAACTTTTGGTTTGCTGATTAAGATTAGCATAGTGAATACTAACGAAATGTGCACTTTCTCTTCCAGGAGAGGATGGGGTGTTAGTGAAATTCTGCAGTTTTATAAAGTATAAGGTTTCCGCATACGGCCATAAAGGGAGCTCCCAGATAAGTAAGGCCTGGCCATTTGTGTGTTTTTGCACAACGGTTTACCACACACACCAGCACGCATGCACACACAATTCACCGGTTATGAATATGTGTTAGTGGTGTTAATACCGTGTTGGATTTATTGTGTGTGGGGTCTTTTTAATTTGGTTTTAAACTTGGTACACCGAATTATGGAAATGTTTGAAATGTTGTTAAATGGTTTCTGAAGAAAAGGGAAAGAACATTACTTGATGGTGTTGAATTACCTTTGTCCTGACTTTCTGGTGAAGCTTGATCAACCTCACTAGAAATGATCGAGACGTTAACTGAGATTTAAGTACAATATGAATGAGGGACAACGGTCTCTATTTTACCATTACTTTATGGGACACAATTATTTCCTTATGGAGTTATCAAGAGTTGTAATTCTAATTTGATGTGTTATTCTAATTTGTTTATTTTTTAATTAATAGGCAGTGTTTGTTTTTGAATCACGATGTGAGTCATATGTTCAAAGGGGCAATTACCAGTTCCTTGTGGACCTGGCCTTGGTAAATATGCAAAGAGAACATAAAAATAAATGATATGTGGATAATGGTTGACAGCTACTCCAAATGGATTGAGGGTTTCCCCACCTTGGGTGATATGTGTACTGTTGTTGTTTATGTTCATTTTGTTTGTTTCGATACAAACCTCATCAGCTTGGGTTTGCTGTATTGTTGTATTGCTGTATTGTAAGGGTTAGCGCTCTAACTCCTTGACCTGGTAACTCTGTGGTGAGGTCGCCAGTATGATAAGGGAGTATAAGCCCATTTGAAAAATTGTTTCAGCAGTGTGTTGTAATGGTCTTTGAAATTTGTCTGATACATTTTGGTATTAAGAATATTGGGAATGTAATAAATTGTCATGTGGTGAATAGATGGTCTGGATTTCCAGAATCAGAAATGTCTTAAACTGTTGTTTTGCTCTGTCCTCTCTCGAGTAATGCAAAGGTGAACACAGATGGTGTCTTGATGCATGGAAGGGATCATTTGACCAAGAACATGGTAGTGGTGGTGGCTCAGGTGAGAGACAACTGTGCCCGTACATTGATTTAGGGTTGCCCTAAACTGTTTATTTGGAGTATCCGGTTGCTTTTGGAGGTCTACACACTAGGAAATTCATGGTAATTTAGGTATTGAGATACAGATCTGTCATTAATATGCCACTCGCGACAGGTAAACAGGGACAAACAAGGGCCATAATGAGAACATTTAATCCCGGTAATATATGGTCCCGTTTGTAAATGTACACTCTAACCATGACAATGTGTGCTGAGTTGAGGGGCTTGAATTCGAGTGATGGATTCAACGTAAAGCACTAAGGACTGTCATTTCAACATTTTGGTTGGATAATTCATCAAATGTTTTAATTGTGATTCGAGAGAGAGAGAGAGAGAGAGAGAGAGAGAGAGAGAGAGAGAGAGAGAGAGAGAGAGAGAGAGAGAGAGAGACAGAGACTTGGGTCATCCATGAAGGGGTTTTTGTTTTACCATGTCATCAGAATCCTAATAGCGCATTAATACATATGGATTGCTGGATGATACAGTACAATTAATTACATTCAAAACCCATAGTCTGTGTCTTGCGTTTAACACCTGAGGATGAAGGAGACTGGCATGGAGACCATCATCCCATTGGCATCCCCAATCTCAATCGCATCAAGGGTGGTGTAAAATTAATAAACATGTATTTTCTCTCTTCCCTGTTCAAGTCGATACGTTTTCTAAGCGTCGTGGAACATAAGTGTGATGTTTGTTCCAGAGGAGGGATTGGTGGAAATTGACTAATTGATTTGAGAATGTTTTAATATGTTTATAACTATAGAAGTGGATTAGTGGTAGTGACTAACGTGTTATGGGTTGGATGGAATGGAATGTGACTGGGATCTGTGTGGCTAATAAATTAAGGAAATGGTAACAGAATCTCTGGGGAATGATACCACTCATGTATGTTTATTGTTACAGGGGATTGCTCGTAGGAGAGGGAATGCAGCGAATGGTGCACAATATACATGCCCAGATCATGGCGAGTGGCAGAGATAGTGTCCACTTTTCAGTGATGGGTTTATCAAAGTAGGCACAACGTTTGAAAGAATAGCCACAGATCCCTGTATAAAGGAGGCCATGTCAACGGAAGGGAAGTCTGCTGTAATAATAGCATCACATCTACTGCAGAGAGTGATTAACCAACACGTGACTCAGAGTGTTGTTATGCTGGATACGCTTTCAACGCCACTAATCTCTCCCCCATTTATAACAGACAGAAAACACTTGACATATCTCCCATAAGATTGGGAATAATTGTCCGTGAGATTTTACTCGGTTCATTTAAAACATAACAGGGGCAATACCAGTATCGCAAAAAAAAAATCCAGGTAAATTATTATGTGCTATAACTTGGAAAATTCATAAATGCAACTAGATAGATGATAAATAGATGACAACATAATGATAGGGCTGTTCTCCTAAAGAAGATAAATCTGCTTTGTTTTTTGTTTCCTAGCCACGATACAAGTATCGTAATACTGGTATGGTCCTGGCCTTACTAGCTAGTGAATTTGGGCATTGATAAACAGCGTGTAGCTTTGCTATCATAAATAAAGCACACGATTATTTGAACTAACTCAAACTAGACCACAGCATGTCGTTTGCAATGGGAGCAAATCAATCAAACAAGCAAGGAGGGCAGAGCCAAGCGCGATCTAGGGAGAAGCTATTGGCACTTTCTAGCATATATTTCATAGTTCCATTAGGTAACGCCTATTCTGCAATAACAACATTTCCCCTTGCACAATGTTTAAAAAAAATACTTTGGCAAAGGGTAAAGTCTACAAAACTTGGCCCACTCTGTAACTGATTCTAGTTTTGGGAACAGAAAACTAATGGGATCAAATGTTTCATAGATGAGAAAGTTTAGTCTAGTGCTGTAGGTTGGTTATCTTTGAATGCAGTAGGTAGTCATTCAGTTGTTAATAGTTTCCTTGTTTTTTAAAACCACATCTATTGTGGTTCATTGAGGTCCATGATAACAATGACACGTTTCAAGTAATAGGCCAATGTGGAGTGGATTTACAGTGGTTTAAATGGATACGTAAAATCAGATTTTTGTTAAGACATGTGTCATGGGCCAACATATTTTAGCGTATTAGCGTATGTGCTAATATGCATCTACTGGTATAGTGTGGTCATCTTCAATTGCATCAATGTTGCTTTCTCAAACTCATTAGGGACTATTGTGATGAGTCAAAATAACACATTTGGAGTGCATCTGACTTGTAGGCTATGAGAAGATTTGTTCTGATTATTTTAAGCAATAGCGTTACATAGTCAAAGTGAATTGTTAATCCTTTCCGTGTTTTTAAAGATATCGATGCCAAACTTAATGTTATTGATGACCATAAAAAGTTGCACATAAGCTTTTGTGAAGTGGATTTACAAAGGATGTAAATGGACAAATCCTATTTCCTGATCAATAATAATATCTCTTATCCAATCCCTTAGTTTGAGAAGTTAAAACATGTACCATGGGTCTATATACCAGTGTTATTTGGACTTGTGGTTCACAATATGTTTTTTAAAGGTTTTCAAAAAATGTACCTTATGGGTCCTTTTAAAAAAATGAATTGAAAAACATTTAATAAAATTCATATCTCTAGGTCAAGCAGGTGACGGATATGAGGTTTAAGTGAGACTGCTTATAACAGAACTCCCTTTAGGCCATTGGTGCCATTTATTTGGCCAAGTTACTCATGCATCTAGTTCGTGTGCCAAATTAGAAAAGAAAGTTACCAATACTTGACTTATTTTACCATGTTAAGGAAAGAAAAAATAAAAATTCAGAAAATAACAATGGGTGTTCACAGATTTGCTGTGAACCCCAAATAACTGTCAAGGTACGATGTAGCGAACACACCTACATCGAACCACACCCCCAAGATGCAAATCAAATGTTTCTTTAATGATCAGCAGAAAAGCCCAGGCAGAATCGGTAAATTCAGCCCCTCTATCAATTTCATTGTAAAGGGAAATCTACTTTTTAGGATCCTGTTGGCGCTGCACACTAAGCAGCCTAAAGGGCTGGAAGATGTCAGATCGCAGGTTTAAATCTACTTGATTTGACTTTCTTTAAAAAAAAAAAAAACTATGTTTTGACAATAGTCTAATAAAATATCATGATGTAAGAAGATTGAAATGAAAATTGTTCAAAAGTTTGGCAAGTTCCTATAATAATGTTACACTCAGGGCTCTAAAGTGAGACCATTTTGGTCACGTATGCTACTAGATATTTTGCTGTGCAACCTGACATTTTATTTTGGGAGCAACCAGTGCGTGCGACCAGGGATAAAAAATCACCCAGATAATAATTGATGTAATGATAGGCTTCCCTGTGCAGTTGCTTCGGAGTGCCTTAGAGAAAAAAGTTAGCGCAGATTAGTTCAATCCAAAGTCGACCTGTAAAGAATACATCATTGATTTGTATTTCTTTCAACTTTGTGAGGACGTAACTGCATGGGAATGCCTGTGTCTACTACTTTGTGTAGCCAGTTGGCGATGTACAAACAGTCATTTCTAAAGGCTTTCCCATAAAATGTTCCAAATTAAATGTTAACTGCAAAGTTAACTGGCAGAATGATAGGATATCATGATGATTTGTATCAATCGGGTGGTATTTTGTTTTGCAAACTCTGCTATTGTGCATGCAGTACAGAAACACAGCCAGACAAACACCAGTCTCTTGACATGCTCAAAGATACTCAATTCTCTTCCCCAAACCTCAAAAGTGGTCTACTGATGTGGTTTAAGCATTGTTGAGGATTTAGAAGACCAAATTGAGTTGTTTTCTATTACAAAAGTCTGAATAATAGTGAAAATCTGAGAAAACATACTAACTACAACTTAAGGGGAATGTTGCCTACTGTCCTAGGGAATGTTCCTGGTTTGCTGTGAGGGATATAGAGGCCGTTTAGAGGCAGTCCTTACCATGAAGCCTCTCTCTGACCATCTGACTCCTCCCACTCAGCGGTGCAAAGGGCTCTGGCACAGAGCCATGGTCCACCTGAGAGAAAAGCATTCCACTGGTAAAATTGCAGCATTACACAGACAGACAGACACACCCACACACTGCCACCCCGCCACCCCGCCACCCCCCAACACACACTCACAGCTTTGTGAAAGACATCCTCCACCAGTTGTCCTATGACTCTGTTGGGCGGAGGCAGGAGAGAGGCTTTGTGCTGAGACTCACAGGATTCCAAGATACTGTTGAGATTGACCCTGCGGTGGGCCAGGTCCTCGCACATGCTCAGTAGCAGGCTGTTAAGGTGGTCACTCAACTGGACCGGCTGGGAGAGACAAGAATAAAGATGAAAGACCGGGTATCAATATCTCTCCAGGTATCAATATCAACGGAGGGAAAAAGAGAAGTGTGATGGGGTTGCCCGGAATCACTGAAGGACTGAACATGCTTGAGAGAAAGTCTTGAGAGAACGAGTTGTTCTTCAACAAGTTTTTTTGTTCAACAAGTTTCTACATTTTGATGTCAATTAATGTTGAAGGCCATGGTAATGTATGGACCCACCTGATTCTGAGGTAGATGATAATCGACAGACCAGTAGAGAGTCATACCAAGTGAATACACCAGCATCTGGTAGAAGACAGAGAGATTAGAGTGTGACACTCAATATGAGTCAGACATTAAATCCTTCTGAGAAAAAAACCTGCATGCCAAAACAATTCACATTAACACCACAGATGGTGTATCTTTGTGTATTGTGTTTTGTTTTACACAGGCAAAGCATTGTCTACACAAGGGCAGCACCTACGAAAATGTATTTCCTCTCTAGCATCACTGGATGGCGATGTGTGTGATAACTTTGCTTCAAGTTACTTGAGGCTCATTGCTGTGTTAGTGCTGCCATCTACTGCATCAGGAACCCCCCACACACACAGCATGTTAGTGCTGGCCCCTTGTGTATTAGCTTCAGTGCAGGGACTTAGCTTACTGCAGCAGTGTTAATGCTTTTAGTTAGTGGTGCTGGCCCAAAGCCATGTGAGAGATGGATTACATCATAAATCCTCTCTGTCTGTAGTGAACCAAGATAATCCACACTTACACCGCTCAACAGCAGAACTGCTACTAATGTCAACATCAGAAACCACATTGTGATAGAGGCAAATCTAATGTCAGGTTTACATTTACATCTGATATATATAGATAGGATTTGGTGAGGGTAAGCTGACCTTAGGACTTTGCCTACGAAACATCTAATTGGAGCTGGGGCTTGGGCACAATGTGTGTATGCTAACCTTCTCTATAGCAGGTTTGGTTGAGGAGGCACGGCCTTGCAGCATCTCTGGCGCGGTGAAGGTGCATGCCTCATCTGATAGGGTGCAGTTCTTAAACGCCAGTGTTCCAGTGGCCGAGAGCAGCAGGGAGGTGGGGCTTATGATGCTACACATACTGTTATGTCCTGAAAAGTGAATAGAAATACATACTGTGGAAATGACATGTAATACCTGATAAATGTCTCTAAATAAGTAATGTGTCTCCACAAATCCATATCCCTTTAGTATATTATTAATATTAAGAAGTAGTATGTATAGTATACTGCAAAAAAAAAGGGGACACTAAAATAACACATCCTAGATCTGAATGAATGAAATATTCTTATTAAATACTTTTTTCTTTACATAGTTGAATGTGCTGACAACAAAATCCCGCAAAAATTATCAATGGAAATCAAATGTATCAACCCATGGAGGTCTGGATTTGGAGTCACACTCAAAATTAAAGTGGAAAAGCACAGTACAGGCTGATCCATTTTAAGGATGTAATGTCCTTAAAACAAGTCAAAATGAGGCTCAGTAGTGTGTGTGGCCTCCACGTGCCTGTATGACCTCCCTATAACGCCTGGACATGCTCCTGATGAGGTGTCGGATGGTCTCCTGAGGGATCTCCTCCCAGACCTGGATTAAAGCATCCGCCAACTCCTGGACAGTCTGTGGTGCAACGTGGCGTTGGTGGACGGAGCGAGACATGATGTCCCAGATGTGCTCAATTGGATTCAGGTCTGGGGAACTGGCGGGCCAGTCCATAGCATCAATGCCTTCCTCTTGCAGGAACTGCTGACACACTCAAGCCACATGAGGTCTAGCATTGTCTTGCATTAGGAGGAACCCAGGGCCAACGGCACCAGCATATGGCCTCACAAGGGGTCTGAGGATCTCATCTCGGTACCTAATGGCAGTCAGGCTACCTCTGGCGAGCACATGGAGGGCTGTGCGGCCCCCCCCAAAGAAATGCCACCCCACACCATGACTGACCCACCGCCAATCCGGTCATGCTGGAGGATGTTGCAGGCAGCAGAACGTTCTCCACGGCGTCTCCAGACTCTGTCACGTCTGTCACATGTGCTCAGTGTGAACCTGCTTTCATCTGTGAAGAGCACAGGGCACCAGTGGCGAATTTGCCAATCTTGGTGTTCTCTGGCAAATGCCAAACGTCCTGCACGGTGTTGGGCTGTAAACACAACCCTCACCTGTGGACGTCGGACCCTCATATCACACTCATGGAGTCTGTTTCTGACCATTTGAGCAGACACATGCACATTTGTGGCCTGCTGGAGGTCATTTTGCAAGGCTCTGGCAGTGCTCCTCCTGCTCCTCAGGCCTCCTACGGCCTCCTCCACGTCTCCTGATGTACTGGCCTGTCTCCTGGTAGCGCCTCCATGCTCTGGACACTACGCTGACAGACACAGCAAACCTTCTTGCCACAGCTCGCATTGATGTCCCATCCTGGATGAGCTGCACTACCTGAGCCACTTGTGTGGGTTGTAGACTCCGTCTCATGCTACCACTAGAGTGAAAGCACCGCCAGCATTCAAAAGTGACCAAAACATCAGCCAGGAAGCATAGGAACTGAGAAGTGGTCTGTGGTCACCACCTGCAGAACCACTCCTTTATTGGGGGTGTCTTGCTAATTGCCTATAATTTCCACCAGTTGTCTATTCCATTTGCACAACAGCATGTGAAATTTATTGTCAATCTGTGTTGCTTCCTAAGTGGAAAGTTTGATTTCACAGAAGTGTGATTGACTTGGAGTTACATTATGTTGTTTAAGTGTTCCCTTTATTTTTTTGAGCAGTGTATATTGAGTTACTACATTAGCATTAGTCATTCTAAAGAACAGTACTGTAGTGTGTGCCCAGGAGTAGTATTTAGTATTACTCAGTGGCAGTGAGTAAGTACATCAGTAGTATTACTGTACCTTTGTATGAGACGTCGACCAGGGACTCTGCAGTGCCCAGGAGGAGGGACCACACCTCGTCCTCCAGAAGAGGGCCTCCTCGACACTCCAACACTTCCGCTAGCGTCACAAACGTGCTGCTCATCCTGCACACACACCACACACATACACACTGGGAGACAGACACATCAATCAAACAAACAATCAATCAGTCTGTCACACTACACACACAACTGAGCAGGTGATCAACTAGGGATCAGTCTAGAAAACGAATGCCTTTAAGACTGATTTAATTTGCACTGCTCAACATATTTATTCATCTCTGGCCTCGTGTCTGTTTACCAAATATCCTCCATATAACATCAACATTTTAGCCATTACAGTTAGTATCCTGAGTTTCCACAGTTCCTCCAGTAAGTTTTAACAATTAGGGTTCCCTCTATCTGTGGTGATTTTGTCACTGAGGTCTAATGGTGCGAAAGTAAACAAACAGCCAATAGCAGTGATTCAGCACCACCGAAGCAGACATCTGCAGTTGTCACGGGATACTAGGAGTGGTGGGTGGAATCAGGCACAGAGAGCAGGGTTCAGTAGATCGTCAATTTATTCTCCAGCGCAAAAAAAACGGTCACGCCAACATACAGGGCTCATACAATTGACCAGCCCAAACACAGGACCAAATAGTCCGGAGAATACACATACGAAAACCACCATACGACAGAGTAACAAAAAACAATCCCGCACAAAACAAGGGCGGGACAACCTACTATATATAAGGACGCTAATTAACCTCTTCAGTCGACCCTCTACTTTTTTGAACATTCTGTTAAAAATCGTGCAACATTTCAGCGCCCTGCTACTCATGCCAGGAATATAGTATATGCATTTGCTTAGTCTGTGTGGATAGAAAACACTCAGATGTTTAAAAAACTGGTTAAATCACTGCTGTGGCTTTACCAGAACGGCATTTACATCGAAAAGCACAGGAAAAACTGATCACTGAAAATGGGAAAATATATCCATGCCCTACTTGATCCCATTGATAAAGGTGAACCACAATTAATTGACTGAGGTTGCAGTACCTACAGCTTCCACACGGTGTCTAGAGTCTTGTCATTTCCCTTCGAGTTTTTTCTTGGTCAAACACATGCAGGACACCGTATCTCCTCCGGTCTAGGACCGGATATTTTCGTTGAGTTTCTAGCCGGACATTTTTCCAGACGGACAGCTAATGATCTTTACATCGCCTCCTGATGAATTTTATCGCTTATTAACGTTTACTAATACCTAACGTTGCATTACAAAAGTATTTCGAAGTGTTTTGTGAAAGTTTATCGTCGACTTTTTGAATTTTAAAAAAGGACGTTACGTTTTGAAACGATGTTTTTTTCGTTTATCACACAGTCTACATATAACGATATCTAGGCTTTATATGGACCGATTTAATCGAAATAAAGACCCAAATAGTGTTTATGGGACATCTAGGAGTGCCAACAAAGAAGATGGTGAAAGGTAATGAATGTTTTCTATTTTATTGTGCGGTTTGTGTAACGCCGAAATGCTAATTATTTTGTTTACGTCCCCTGTGGGTCTTTTGGGGTGTTGCATGCTATCAGATAATAGCTTCTCATGCTTTCGCCGAAAAGCATTTTAAAAATCTGACTTGTTGCCTGGATTCACAACGAGTGTAGCTTTAATTCGATACCCTGCATGTGTATTTTAATGAACTTTTGAGTTTTAACTAATACTATTAGCATTTAGCGTAGCGCATTTGCATTTCCAGAGCTCTAGTTGGGACGCAAGCGTCCCGAGTAGAAGCAACAGGTTAAACTAAAATACACACAGGTGAAACTAATAAGACAAAACCAACAGACAAACAGACAAAAAGGGATCGGTAGTGGCTAGTAGGACGGTGACGACGACCGCAGAGCACCGCCCAAACAGGCAAAGGAACCAACTTTGGCGGATGTCGGGACAGTACCCCCCCCCCTGACGCGTGGCTCCCGCAGCGCGCCACCACCGGCCTCGAGGACGGCCCGGAGGACGAGGCGCCGGGCGATCCGGGTGGAGGCGGTGGAGATCTCTCAGGAGAGAAGGGTCCAAAATGTCCCCCACCGGAACCCAGCATCTCTCCTCCGGACCGTACCCCTCCCAGTCCACGAGGTACTGTAGGCCCCCCAACCGGCGTCTCGAATCCCGAATGCCCCGTACCGTGTACGCCGGGGACCCCTCGATGTCCAGAGGGGAGGAGGGACCTCAGGCACTTCACCTTCTTGCAGGGGACCAGCCACCACCGGCCTGAGGAGAGACACATGAAATGAGGGGTTAATACGGTAATACCTAGGAAGTTGTAACCTGTAACACACCTCGTTTATTCTCATCAGGACTTTGAACGGCCCCACACACTGCGGCCCCAGCTTCCGACAGGGCAGGCGGAGGGACAGGTTTCGGGTCGAGAGCCAGACCCTGTCCCCCGGTGCAAACACGGGGGCCTCACTGCAGTGCTGGTCAGCGCGCCTCTTCTGCCGTTCTCCCGCTAACCTTAGCAAATCCTGAACGGCTTTCCAGGTGTCCTTGGAGCGCTGTACCCATTCCTCCACCGCAGGAGCCTCAGTCTGGCTCTGATGCCATGGGGCCAGGACCGGCTGGTAACCTAACACACACTCAAATGGGGACAAGTTAGTTGAGGAGTGGCGTAGGGAGTTCTGAGCGAGTTCAGCCCAAGGAACATACCGTGCCCACTCACCAGGCCGGTCCCGGCAATAGGACCGCAGAAACCTGCCCACATCCTGGTTTACGCGCTCCACCTGTCCATTACTCTCGGGTGAAAACCTGAGGTTAAGCTGACCGAGACCCCCAGTCTCTCCATAAACACCCTCCACACTCTGGACGTGAATTGGGGACCCCGATCAGAAACGATGTCCTCAGGCACCCCATAGTGCCGGAAGACATGGGTAAACAAGGCCTCCGCAGTCTGCAGGGCCGTAGAGAGACCGGGCAATGGGATGAGACGACAGGACTTAGAAAACCGATCCACAACGACCAGGATCGTAGTAATTCCCTGGGACGGGGGAAGGTCGGTAAGAAAGTACACCGATAAGTGTGTCCACGGCCGTTGTGGAACGGGGAGGGGTTGTAACTTCCCTCTAGGCAGGTGCCGAGGAGCCTTGCTCTGAGCACACACTGACCAGGAGGAGACATAAAATCTCACGTCTTTAGCCAGCGTGGGCCACCAGTATCTCCCTCTAAGACTCCGCACTGTCCTCTCAATAGCAGGATGACCCGAGGAGGGGAGAGTATGAGCCCACCGGATCAGCTTATCCCGGACCCCCCTTGGCACGTACTGAGTCCCCACTGGACAGTTAGGGGGGGCCGGCTCTAACTGTGAGGCCCTCTCTATCTCCGCGTCCACCTCCCATACCACCGGTGCCACGAGACATGACGGTGGAATGATGGGAGTTGGCTCAACGGACCGCTCCTCAGGATCATAGAAGCGGGACAGCGCGTCGGCTTTGGTGTTTTGGGAGCCTGGCCGGTATGAGATGGTAAACCGAAACCTGGTGAAAAACATGGCCCATCTAGCCTGACGTGGATTTAGTCTCCTCGCTGCCCGGATATACTCGAGATTACGATGGTCAGTCCAGATGAGAAAAGGGTGTTTCGCCCCCTCAAGCCAATGTCTCCACACCTTCAGAGCCTTGACTACAGCTAACAACTCTCGGTCCCCCACGTCATAGTTTCACTCCACTGGACCGAGCTTGCTTGAAAAGAAAGCACACGGGCGGAGCTTGGGTGGCACGCCCGAGCGCTGGGACAGCACGGCCCCGACCCCCGCCTCGGACGCATCCACCTCCACTATGAACGCTAAAGAGGGGTCCGGATGCGCCAACACGGGCGCATTGGTGAACAGCTCTTTCAAACGACTGAAAGCTCTGCCCGCCTCTGCTGACCAACGCAAGCGCACCAGTCCTCCCTTCAGCAGTGAGGTGATGGGAGCAGCCACCTGACCAAAACCCTGGATAAACCTCCGGTAGTAATTGGCAAACCCTAAAAACCGCTGCACTTCTTTCACCGTGGTCGGAGTCGGCCAATTACGCACGGCTGTAACGCGGTCATCCTCCATCACCACCCCGGAGGTGGAAATACGATACCCCAGGAAGGAAACGGACTGTTTGAAAAAACTCACATTTCTCCGCCTTGCAATACAGGTCATGCTCCAGCAGTCGCCCAAGTACCTTACGCACCAGAGACACATGCGCCGCGCGTGTGGCAGAATAGATCAAGATGTAATCGATGTACACTACCACTCCCTGCCCGAGCAGGTCTCGGAGAATCTCATCTATGAAGGATTGGAAGACGGCTGGAGCATTCTTCAACCCATATGGCATGACGCGGTACTCATAATGACTAGATGTAGTACTAAATGCGGTTTTCCACTCATTTCCTCCCCGGATACGTACCAGATTATACGCGCTCCTCAGGTCCAGTTTTGTGAAGAAGCGTGCCCCGTGAAATGATTCCACCGCCGTAGCGATGAGAGGTAGTGGGTAACTAAACCCTACTGTGATGGAATTTAGACCTCTATAATCAATGCACGGACGCAGACCTCCATCCTTCTTCTTCACAAAAAAGAAGCTCGAGGAGACGGGTGATGCGGAGGGCCGAATGTACCCCTGTCCCAGCGATTCAGCAACTTATGTTTCCATCGCTACTGTCTCCTCCTGGGACAATGGATACACGTGACTCCTAGGAAGTGCAGCGTTCTCCAGAAGGTTTATCGCGCAGTCCTCTCGACGATGGGGTGGTAATTGGGTCGCCCTCTTTTTACTGAAGGCGATAGCCAAATCGGCATATTCAGAGGGAATGCGCACGGTGGAAACCTGGTCTGGACTCTCCACCGTAGTCGCACCAACAAAACTCCTATACACCTGCCTGAACACTCCTCTGACCACCCTTTAAGAGCTCCCTGCCGCCAGGAAATCACCGGGTTGTGTTGAGCTAGCCAGGGAATTCCCAACACCACTGGAAACGCAGGTGAATCTATAAGGAACAGACTAATCTGCTCCTTATGATCCCCCTGCGTTACCATGTCCAGCGGTACCGTAGCCTCCCTAACCATTCCTGACCCTAATGGTCGGCTATCTAAGGAGTGCACGGGGAAAGGTAGGTCTAACGACACCAGGGGAATCCCTAGCCTTAACGCGAGTCCACGATCCATGAAATTCCCAGCTGCGCCTGAATCGACTAGCGCCTTATGCTGTAGAGAGGGAAAAAACCCAGGTAAAGAAGTCAACACATACATATGACCGAAGGAAGCTCTGGGTGAGTCTGGTGCTTACTCACCTGGGGTGATCGAGTAGTGCTCCGCCCAGACGAGTTCCTCCAGCACCGGTCGGCCGTGTGCCCTCGCCGACCACAACTAGTGCAGGAGGACACTCCTCCTCCGGTCCCCCTCGAAGCCGCCCCTCCTAACTCCATAGGGATAGGGGCAGGAGGGCTGGGAAGTGGAAACGACAGGACCTGATCCGAACGCCCGTGGGCAGCCAGCAGGTTGTCGAGACGGATAGCCAAGTCAATGAGTTCATCCAGTGTGAGGGTGGTGTCCCGACATGCTAGCTCCCTGCGGACGTCCTCCCTGAGACTGCATCGGAAATGATCTATCAAGGCCATGTCGTTCCACCCTGCTCCTGCGGCCAAGGTCCTGAACTCCAGGGCAAAGTCCTGTACACTCCTCGTCTTCTGACGCAGGTGGAACAGCCGTTCACCCGCCGCCCGACCCTCTGGTGGATGGTCAAACAAAGCTCGGAATCGGTGGGTGAACTCTGGGTAATCCCTCGCCGAGTCCGGACCATTCCACACTGCGTTGTCCCACTCGAGGGCTTGCCCAGTCAAACAGGAGACGAGGGCGCTCACGCTCTCCTCTCCGGAGGGAGCAGGTCCCACGGTAGCCAGGTACAGTTCCAGTTGGAGAAGGAAACCCTGGCATCCAGCCGCCAACCCCATCATACTCCCGTGGGAGCGTCAGCCGAAGAGCACCGGAGCCAGATGTGGTTGCAGGAACAGGAGGTGCTGAAGGAGGGGGTGCTGGAGATGAGGTGGGAAGGCCACTCCTCTCCCATCGATCCATCCTCTCCATCATTTGGTCCATGGCCGAACCAATCCTGTGAAGCACGCTGGTGTGATGGAGGACCCTCTCCCCCATCGATGGGAGAGGAGACACGGCTGCTCCTGCTGATTCCATTGTCGGTGCGGGATTCTGTCACGGGATACTAGGAGTGGTGGGTGGAATCAGGCGCAGAGAGCAGGGTTCAGTAGATCGTCAATTTATTCTCCGGCGCAAAAAAACGGTCACGCCAACATACAATTGACCAGCCCAAACACAGGACCAAATAGTCAGGAGAATACACATACGAAAACCACCATACAACAGAGTAACAAAAAACAATCCCGCACAAAACAAGGGTGGGACAACCTACTATATATAAGGACGCGAATTAAACTAAAATACACACGTGAAACTAATAAGACAAAACCAACAGACAAACGAAAAAGGGATCGGTAGTGGCTAGTAGGACGGTGACGACGACCGCAGAGTACCGCCCGAACAGGCAGGGGAGCCAACTTCGGCGGAAGTCGTGACAGCAGTTTAGCAGCACAGGACAGTGAAGAACAACTGTTTGATGTGCAGCCACCCCACTGAGATAATAAATAAATCCAGGGATGGAGATAAAACAAGGAAGTCCGAACCAGGATATTCAATATATATATATTTTTTACCATTGTAAATAACAGGGAAGAATTTGCAACTAAACAAAAATAAACCTCTCCAATTGTTAATTTGAAATCTCAGCCACACTCTCTCCTCTGAGCCTTACTGTACGGTCTGTCCCTGAGCCAATGCTCAGAAACAGAGCCCGCTCATCCTAGTGCCAGCTCATCCAAACAGCATTTCCAGTACTAGTGTTTAGTGAAGTGTGATTGGATTTCATCAGTTAGATGTTGTTAGCTGTTGAGATCTGTGACAGATCATCCTCTCAGTGGCTCACAATCAGTTTGTCTGGACATAATGAGCTTTCCTTGAGCCACACAGATCAGGTGGACTGGACTCGAAAAGATTATTGAAAACAAAACAAAGTATGTTTTAAGGGAGAATAGGCATTGGTCAGAGGCCGAAAAATAAAGGAAATTCTCAAGCGCCACAAATTCCACCCATGCACTACCAAGGTTTTCAAGCACACAGCTTTGAATTACTGTAGTTGCTATGTTGGTATTGTACTTCAAACTATGTGTAGGCAGGTTGCTTAGGATTCAAACCTTCTCAAACAACCTAATTCATAGTCTTAGAGGTGCTTCCACAATAATGTGATTTGTACCGCATTCAAGGCCAAGTATTGGATTCTTCACACACCACAATAAGACATTCTCCCATTATGCTACCCTTTCATGCTTTTTAAAATTAAATCAATGCAAGAAGCTCAGTTAGCTAGAGCCTATCTGCATTTCTGATTTCTGTAACTGTTAGCTTACCTGTGTAATATTGAATTAAGCTCAGAACCACTTGTGTTTCAAGCATGGTCCTGTTTTATCAATTGCTGTGCTGGTCAATAGACAGGTCATTACCTTTGTCAAAATAATACGTGGCTTAAAGTTATGTTTGTACTTTTTTTCTTTTTGCAACAATGATGGTGACGAAACTAATACACATTTACAATATTCCTATATCTAAAAATACAGCTCATCATTGATATACTGTATACAGTACCAGTCAAACGTTTAGACACACCTACTCATTGCAGGGTTTTTCTTTATTCATACTATTTTCTACATTTTAGAATAACAGTGAAGACATCAAAACTATGAAATAACACATGGAATCATGTAGTAACAAAATTTTAAACAAATCAAAATATATTTTATATTTGAGATTCTTCAAAGTAACCACCTTTTGCCTTGATGACAGCTTTGCACCCTATTGGCATTCACTCAACCAGCTTCACCTGGAAAAGCACTTGTTGACTGAAAAGCACTTGTTGGCTGCTTTCCTTTACTCTGCGGTCCAAGTCATCCCAAACCATCTCAATTGGGTTGAGGTCTGGTGATTGTGGAGGCCAAGTCATCTGATGCAGCACTCCATCACTCTCCTTCTTGGTATGCCAATCACACAAATTATTGGCATGCAGATTCAGTTTCACTGGTAAAACGTTAAGAAATATCATTCACGATTGACAGTGATGATGGTCTATTTTGAAATGAGGTATGCCTAACTTGGTGTTTGAGGGTATCATCGTGGAGTGTTCCCTGCAGCGTACCATCGCAAATGTGATTGGAACAATAGCAACAGAACGAACGTATGAAGAAACAAACTGAAAAGCATCTAAACAATATTTTGTACTGATAGTAAATAAAGGTATTTATAACTTTATTTCTTAATTCGACCTTTAATTGTAAAAGATTATCCAAACATCACACAGAACACATCCACAAAAAAACTAATTCCATAAACCAGTCTAAATAATATTTCATTTGTGTGGTGAAGAAATGGGTGAAGTTATCGTTGAGGGATATGCAGGAAATATTACTATGATGGGGGATTTATCACTAAATGGGGGGAAAACAAGTTTGTAAGCTAAATAAAAATAAAACCTCTGGAAAGGGGGTCTGAGCTGGCAACCTGAAGTACTATAGTTACAATCTGATGCCGCGTTCAAGACAACTGGGAACTCTGGGGAAAAAATTAGCTCCGACTGGGAAAAATCGTTTTGAACAGTCATCCAACTCAGAATTCAAACGCAGGAACCTGGGCCTCTTTCTAGAGCTTCAACTTTCCGACCTCATTATTTGACCGAGTTCCAAGTTATCCACAAAGAAGTAGAAGTTGTCCCTTCATCTCGTTTTATTATAAAATCTTTGGTCTGACAGACGCTTATGTAACAACCAGAATGCCTTGTATGATGTCAACAAAAATGGTGCCACACATAGCTGGCAAATAGCTTAGCATTAGCTCATCATAATCAGTACAACCTTTTTTACACACATCTGTGTCTATTACCATCTATGCAAGACTCTTTATGCATGATTTGTTACCAAACATGTTAATAAAACAGTAAATACATTATGCTCCATACATATGGTATGGAGAAACGTCAACACGATACACAGAAAATAAGACACTTACTTTGATAGGAATACAAACATGTCCAAAGTTATTTGTAAGGAAAACAACAATGAAGGCAATGCCAGATAGAAAATGTGCCAGGGGGAAAAAGTTAGTGCAAGGCCTATTATGACTAGAGATGCACAAATGTCTGCATACTTGATCAAATCAAATCAAATCAATTGTAATTAGTCACACACGCCGAATACAACAGGTGTAGGTAGACCTTACAGTGAAATGCTTACTTATGAGCCCCTAACCAAAAATTCAGTTAAAAAAAAATATGGACGAGAATAAGAAATAAAAGTAACAAGTAATTAAAGAGCATGTCACGACTTCCACCGAAGGTGGTTCCTCTCCCTGTTTGGGTGGTGCTCGGCGGTCGGCATCGCCGGCCTACTAGCCATCACTGATCCTTTTGTCCTTTTCCGTTTGTTTTGTCTTTGCTTTTTTCACACCTGGTTTCATTTGCTTTAATTTCTGTGTGTATAATTACCCCTGTTGCCTGCTTAGGTTTGTGCGGGATTATTTGTGTCATGTTGCTCGTTGAGGTTGCGCTTTATTTATTTTCACGTATTATACCGAGTGTGTGTATAAGTTTAGGAGCGTTGTTTTCCTCCTTCCGTGAGTAACTGGTTTCTCTTTTGTCGAGGGCGTTTATTTTGGTATTGTACCTGACCTATATGTTTGTGGACTTGCCTATTAAAAAAACGCTACTCGGACATCTCTGCTCTCCTGCGCTTGACTCCTTCACCTACCTCTAAACACAATATCATAACAGAGCAGCAGTAAATTAACAATAGCGAGACTATATACAGGGGGGTACCGGTAAAGGATCAATGTGGGGGGCACCGGTTTGTTGAGGTAATATGTACATGTAGGTAGAGTTATTAAAGTGACTATGCATAGATGATAACAGAGGTATCCGGTATCGCTTGCTGTGCGGTAGCAGAGAGAACAGTCTATGGCTTAGGTGGCTGGAGTCCTTGACAATTTTCAGGGCCTTCCTCTGACACCACCTGTTATAGAGGTCTTAGATGGCAGGGAGCTTGGCCCCAGTGATGTACGGGGCCGTTCGCACTACCTTCTGTAGTACCTCGCAGTTGGAGGCCGAGCAGGTGCCATTCCAGGTAATGATACAACCAATCAGGATGCTCTCGATGGTGCAGCTGTAGAACCTTTTGAGGATCTGAGTACCCATGCCAAATCTTTTCAGTCTCCTGAGGGGGAGTAGGTTTTGTCGTGCCCTCTTCACGACTGTCTTGGTGTACTTGGACCATGTCAATTTGTTGGTGATGTGGCCACCAAGGAACTGGAAGTCCTCAACCTGCTCCACTACAGCCCCTTCGATGAGAATGGGGGTGTGCTCAGTCCTCCTTTTCCTGTAGTCCACAATCATCTCCTTTGTCTTGATCACGTTGAGGGAGAGGTTGTTGTCCTGGCACCACACGGCCAGGTCTCTGACCTCCTCCCTATATACTGTCTCGTCGTACCACTGTTGTTTCATCTCAAACTTAATGATGGTGTTGGAGATGTGCCTGGCCATGCAGTCATGAGTGAACAGGGAGTACAGGAGGGGCTGAGCACCCCTGTGGTGCCCTTGTGTTGAGGATCAGCGTGGTGGATGTGTTGTTACCTACCCTTACCACCTGGGGGCGGCCCGTCAGGAAGTCCAGGATCCAGTTGCAGAGGGAGATGTTTAATCCCAGGGTCCTTAGCTTATTAATGAGCTTTGAGGGCACTATGGTGTTGAACGCTGAGCTGTAGTCAATGAATATCATTCTCACATAGCTGTTCCTTTTGTTCAGGTGGGAGAGGGCAGTGTGGAGTGCAATAGAGATTGCATCATCTGTGGATCTGTTGGGGCGGTATGCAAATTGAAGTGGGTCTAGGGTTTCTGGGATAATGGTGTTGATGTGAGCCATGACCAGCCTTTCAAAGCACTTCATGGCTACAGATGTGAGTGCTACAGGTCGGTAGTCATTTAGGCAGGTTACCTTAGTGTTCCTGGGCACAAGCACTATGGTGGTCTGCTTAAAACATAGGGACTCAGATAGAGGTTGAAAATGTCAGTTAAGACACTTGCCAGTTGGTCAGCGTATGCTAGCAGTACACATCCTGGTAATCCGCCTGGCCCTGCAGCCTTGTGAATGTTGACCTGTTTAAAGGTCTTACATTGGTTGCGGAGAGCGTTATCACTCAGTCTTCCGGAACAGCTGGTGCTGTCAAGCATCATTTGCCTCGAAGTGAGCATAGAAGTAGTTTAGCTCGTCTGGTAGGTTTGTGTCCCTGGGCAGCTCGCGGCTGTGCTTCACTTTGTAGTCTGTAATGGTTTGCAATCCCTGGCACATCCGACGAGCGTCAGAGCCGGTGTAACATGATTCGATCTTAGTCCTGTATTGACGCTTTGCCTGATTGATGGTTCGTTGGAGGGCAAAGCGGGATTTCTTGTAAGCTTCCGGGTTAGAGTCCTGCTCCTTGAAAGCGGGAGCTCTACCCTTTATCTCAGTGCGGATGTTGCCTGTATGTAATCCATGGCTTCCGGTTGGTGTATGTACGTACGGTCACTGTGGGGACGACATCATCAATGCACTTATTGATGAAGCCAGTGACTGATGTGGTGTTCTCCTCAATGCCATCGGAGGAATCCCTGAACATATTCCAGTCTGTGCTAACAAAACTTTCCTGTAGCTTAGCATCTGCTTCATCTGACCACTTTCTTATTGACCAATTCATTGGTGCTTCCTGCTTTAGTTTTTGCTTGTAAGCAGGAAACAGGAGGATAGAATTATGGTCCGATTTTCCAAATGGAGGGAGAGCTTTGTATGCGTCTCTGTGTGTGGAGTAAAGGTGGTCTAGAGTTTTTTCCCTTTGGTTGCACATTTAACAATCTGATAGAAATGAGGTAAAACGGATTTGAGTTTCCTTGCATTAAAGTCCCCGCGGCCACTAGGAGCGCCGCCTCTGGATGAGCGTTTTCCTGTTTGCTTATGCCCGTATACAGCTCATTGAATGCGGTCTTCATGCCAGTCAATTGAAATAAATTCATTGGGCCCTAATCTATGGATTTCACATGGATGGGACTGGGAAGGCATAGGCTCACCCACTTGGGAGCCAGGCCCACTCCCTGGGGAGCCATGCCCAGGCAATCATAATGAGTTTTTCCCTACAAAAGGTCTTTATTACAGACAGTTTCATCAGCTTTCCAGGTGGCTGATCTAAGATGATCCCGCAGGTAAAAAGGCTTGATGTGGAGGTCATGGGCTGGTGTGGTTGCATAGTGGTTGGCAGTTGTAAAGCCAGTTGGACGTACTGCCAATTTTCGACTTCAACTATATAGCTTTATACATTTCGATGGACTGATTGACTGAGAAGGATGGATGAAAGGGAGAGAGAAAATATGAATAGAGAATATGATAACAGAGGATGACACCTCTGAACCATCTACCCATATGTTTATTACACCGACCAAAAAAAACACAACATGTAAAGTGTGGTCCCATGTTTCATGAGCTGAAATAAAAGTTCCCAGAAATGTTCCATATGCACAAAAAGCTTATTTGTGACTCGTTTCAGGAATCTAGGCATATGTCGCAAGTCACGACTTCTTGGCAGAAATGCCTTCTGGAACATGTGAACTATCATGTGCCTTAATAACAAACTTGTAGGCCATCTGTAAATACGAATAAAATTGTTAAATTACGAGCCTTGTTGGTTAAGCCACAGAAAAAGTCAGCAACCTTCTAACTAGCCATGATTGGCTGAGATAATGAGTGGGCTGGACATGCCGAGAAAGGAGTTCGGATTGGTCTGCCATATATAGTAGAAGGCTATTGTCTATTTGAGCTGGTCAGTCTGTGTTGGTAATCCTATCGAGCGGCTCTTTAAAAAATGTATTGTGTAGTGGAGCTGCATAAGTGTTGCTCTCCACTTTGAGGGTCGAGTTTTGAAATCTGTGGAATTAAAGTATGATAGCTAAAGAGATTGAGAAAATGGCTACAGTTGAAGTCGGAAGTTTAAATACACCTTAGCCAAATACATTTAAACTCAGTTTTTCACAATTCCTGACATTTAATCCTAGTACAAATTCCCTGTCTAACGTCAGCTAGGATCACCACTTTATTTTAAGAATGTGAAATGTCAGAATAATAGTAGAGAGAATGATTTATTTCAGCTTTTATTTCTTTAATCACATTCCCAGTGGGTCAGAAGTTTACATACACTCAATTAGTATTTGGTAGCATTGCCTTTAAATTCTTTAACTTGGGTCAAACGTTTCGGGTAGCCTTCCACAAGCTTCCCACAATAATTTGTGTGAATTTTGGCCCATTCCTGCTGACAGAGCTGGTGTAACTGAGTCAGGTTTGTAGGACTCCTTGACCGCACACATTTTTTCAGTTCTGCCCACAATCTTTCTATAGGATTGAGGTCAGGGCTTTGTGATGGCCACTCCAATACCTTGACTTTGTTGTCCTTAAGCCATTTTGTCGCAACTTTGGAAGTATGCTTGGGGTCATTGTCCATTTGGAAGACCCATTTGCGACCAAGCTTTAACTTCCTGACTGATGTCTTGAGATGTTGCTTCAATATATCCACATAATTTTCCAACTTCATGATGCCATCTATTTTGTTTAGTGCACCCGTCCCTCCTGCAGCAAAGCACCCACACAACATGATGCTGCCACCCATGAGCTTCACGGTTGTGATGGTCTTCTTCGGCTTACAAGCCCTTTTCCCTCCAAACATAACAACGGTCATTATGGCCAAACGTTTCTATTTTTGTTTCATCAAACCAGAGGACATTTCTCCAAAAAGTACAATCTTTGTCCCCATGTGCAGTTGCAAACCTTTGTCTGGATTGTTTATGGCGGTTTTGGAGCGGTGGCTTCTTCCTTGCTGAGCGGCCTTTCAGGTTATGTCAATATATAGGACTCGTTTTACTGTGGATATAGATACCTTTGTACCCGTTTCCTCCAGCATCTTCACAAGGTCCTTTGCTGTTGTTCTGGGATTGATTTGCACTTTTCGCACCAAAGTACGTTCATCTCAGAACAGAACAGAACGCGTCTCCTTCCTGAGCAGTATGACGGCTGCGTGGTCCCATGGTGTTTACACTTGCATACTATTGTTTGAACCGATGAACGTGGTATCTTCAGGCGTTTGTAAATTGCTCCCAAGGATGAACCAGACTTGTGGAGGTCTACAATTTTTTTGCTGATTTCTTTTGATTTTCCCATGATGTCAAGCAAAGAGGCACTGAGTTTGAAGGTAGGCCTTGAAATACATTCACAGGTACACCTCCAATTGACTCAAATGTTGTCAATTAGCCTATCAGAAGCTTCTACAGCCATGACATAATTTTCTGGAATTTTCCAAGCTGTTATTAAAAGGCACAGTCAACTTAGTGTATGTAAACCTCTGACCCACTGGAATTGTGATACAGTGAATTATAAGGGGAATAATCTGTCTGATAACAATTGTTGGAAACAATTACTTGTGTAATGCACAAAGTAGATTTCCTAACTGACTTGCCAAAACTATAGTTTGTTAAAAAGAAGTTAGTGTAGTGGTTGAAAATGACTTTAATGACTCCAACCTGTGTATGTAAGGGAATACAAAAATTATTGGGAACTTATTGGCACCATACGAAACATATACACGATATACAATACCACTCAAATGTATGTTGTTTCATTCAAAACTTATTGCAAATACCATATGGCAAATGCCAAGTGTCACACAGCAAAAATCCAATAGATGGCAAGCGCACATCAAGTCAAGACCCAAGGGTCAAATTTTGAAGATTTGAAAAAAAAAATCAAAAACTTTTTACCTCCATGAAAGAGTGCTCTCTGGACCATTTAAAAAAATTCTTTTGATTTTCTTTGTCAATTATACATGTATAAGAACATACTTTTGTGATATTGTATTGACATTTTTTTTAATTGTCCATATGGCATATGTTTTTCCATTTGCAATATGATTTCATAGGAAGTCAAAAGTCAGTGAACCATTGCCAAATGCAATAAGAAATGTCCAAATGCAATATGAAAATATTGAAAGTGCCAAATCAGGATGTTATGGCCATTTACCATGTACGATCATAGGAAGTCGGTTTCCAAACCCAAATGTCAGTGAACCATGTCCAAATGGCATTTATACTGCCCAAATTATATGTAGCACTATGTTAAGCCATGAATCAATCTAGATGGCCTATTTGTCATGTTTGACGAGGGAGAAGTTGTTTTATAATGATGTTTTGAAAAACGTCCAAAACTACCAGGGGCGCCCCCTATTGGAATGGCACGGGTGGGGGTGCTCCCTACCCAACCGTAGACCCCTTGCACCCCCCTAAAGGCATTAAAAAAACATTTTTAAAATGTGCTCCTGGTAACCCATTCCAATCACCAGGCTGTCCATTTGCAATATGTTTCAATGGGCATTTACCATCATGAATTTGGCATGCTCCAAAATACTGCAGAAATGCTAAACTGACTGGCTCGATGACCTCGGGATGGCCGGGCAGTGATAGTGGTTCCTCTCCATCGCTCGATGTTGACATGAGAGATGTGGGATTCTGTTTTGATTTTTTTTGAAAAATTTCCCAAATGACCAGGGGCACCCCCTATTGGATAGGCATGGGTGGGGGGGTGCTCCCTACCCAACTGTGGACCCCTTGCACCCCCCCTAACGGTATTACAGCCATTTAAAAAATGCGCTCGTGGTAACCCGTTCCAATCACCAGGCACCCGGCTGTCCATTTGTAATATGTTTCAATGGGCATTTACCATCACGAATTTGACATGCTCAAAAAAAACAGCAGGAATGCGAAATTGACTGGCCTCGGGATGGCTGGGCAGTGATTCTGGTTTCTCTCCATCGCTCATTGGTGTTGATTTCAGAATGTCAATTTGGTGATGGTCTATTACTGTTTAAACATATTGCAAATGGAGAAAAGTCAGCCAGCAAGTCACCGTCCATCAGTCAATTAGATATCATTCTGACACCAAACTGATACAAACTGACACCACACCCACTTTTCCCAACTCGTTTAGAAGCCAACTATCACATATTTCAGAGCAGGCCCAAAATTCACAGTGTCTTTGGTTTAAACCACAACAAAAACATAAAACACGTAGTTACGTTCTAGCTGTGGATCCAGTTGTGACATTATGTGTAGGCCTAGCTGAGGCGACCCCGAATCCCGAGTTTTGGCTCGATAGGTCATTCGGTGCCCGATCAATTACCTTAATTGGTGCTGAAAATCGACTTTTTCTGGGCGTTGCTATGGGGACCTTGAATGAGCTATCGGACACAAACGTTGGGGTCCGTCTCTATGGTCTGAGGCGGTTTCAATGCACCTAATCTTGCAACTCTGGGACTTATCTAAATGTCGTCATTTTTGTGATGGTCAAAATGAATTTAAGTTATTGAAAATGTTCAAGGCTGTTTCTTGGTCTGAGAACCTTCTAGAGCCACATAACTCACCACGCACTATCGACTTGAGGTCTAGAACAGGTTTCCAAAGTTTCAGAGCTCTAGGTCTGACGGTTCTTTGATAGTTCGAACGAAGGTAACTATTCCAGGCTCTGTGTGGCTGTAAACAGCCCCACACTCTGTCACTCCATCCTTGCTGTGTGTGTGAGTTTTTCTTGGAAATCTGTTGGGAGAAATGACTGTTTTACAGTTCATGAGGGTTGCCTATCACACATATGAAGTTTTGGAAAGATCTGACTCCTTTAACCATTTGAAACAGCCCCTATGACCCCAATTTAAGAGACTTCCGGTTGGCACAGGAAGCTGAAAGTAAACACATATCCTTATTGGGGTAGGCTTTTACAGAATCCTGAGTTTAAAGTATTTACGTTAAGAATTTACTGATTTACACAGGGTTGAATGCAGTGATTTTCACAAACTGCAGGTTTGGTACATCAAAACACCTTTAGGGTGAATTTAACCACTTTTGGTTGCTTCAGGAATCAACACAGGTAGACCTCATAGTGGACTGATGAATTGTCATCAAAGACAGGTTCATAAGGCATTCATAACCCACATAGGCTTCAGGTTGAATTTAGGGGAGCAGGCAATGTATTCCTATGGGGAGAGAAGTCATTGCAAACTGTTTGATGTAAACACCTTCTTTTCACTGCTAAGGGTTAATGCCACATGGTCAAGGTTAGGCTTGCACAGATCGGGAGGACTTGTGCTTCTAACCCTAACGGCTCTCCCACTGTCCCCCAAAAGCACCTGAAATTTAGGGCCAGGCTTCATTATGGGTCTACTTTCTTTCACGGAGCGAGCTATGGTCAAGCGGGGCATCTCGTTGAACTCGGCACAGCCCAGAGATTATGGTAATGCAATTGCAGGCTCTGTGTGTCTTTAATCCCCGCACTGTGTCACTCCATCCCTGCTGTTTGTTTGTTTGGTGTGTGTGTGTGTGTGTGTGTGTGTGTGTGTGTGTGTGTGTGTGTGTGTGTGTGTGTGTGTGAGAGAGCGAGAGCTTTTCTTTGACATCTGTTGGGATAAATGACTGATTTACAGTTCATGAGGGTTGCCTAATCACACATAGGAAGTTTTGAAAAGAACCCTTCTTAACAGCCCCTATGATCACAATTTAAGGCCCTTCCGGTTGATACAGGAAGCTGAAAGAGAACACATATCCTCCTTGGGGTAGTCTCTTACAGAATTCTGAGTTTTAGGTCTTTACGTTAAGAACTGACTGATTTACAGGAGGGTTGAATGAGTGTGTGTGATTTCAGAAAATCACAGAAATCTCGCAGAGCTTCCGAAACCCACCTTAACGTATTCGTAACTTTTTTGAAAAAAAACAACATTTTTTTGAGCATCACCATCACATTGTACAATTTCTCTTAAATTACGATAGACAAATGTCTGGTTCTTTTTTTCCTGACCCCATAGGTTCATGTACCTTGCGTTGAAGCAGTCAAATTTGCGCTCTATTTTCATTTTTGACCTTTAATCCCAGAAAAATGGCCTTAACTCAAAAAGCGGAGGCCTCGACACCATCTTTTTCGGGGTTAACCGCTCATTAGTCCAAACCTATGCTTACCAAGTTTCGTCTTCGATGTCTTTTCCGTTTAGGAGAAATGGCCATGTCGTGATTGGTGATGTTTTGTACATTTGCAATAAGATTCCATTCACCATCTGGTGGAATTTACTGGGACAGCGAAAAAATGACCAGAATTTGAAAATGTTATGAAACGGAAACCGAGAGACTTCGTTCAATGACTTCCCGGAATATCTGGCCCCGGTGCACGGCCCGCCGCCGTCTGCAAATTTTTTAACATTTGCGGACGTCTATCAAGGGACTGTACATTTGCAATATGGAGTTTCTCATCGATCATACAGCAAATGCCAAAAAGTGCCCTTCATGTATGTAAACTTTCAACTTCAACTGTATCTTCGGATTACGTCTTCAAACTAAGGGCAACCATGGCATGGCACCCTTGATAAGGAGATGCTTCCATCATGCACGATGATGTAAGATAGCTAGCTACATTTTCATATTTTACACATTTCTAATTTTGACAGAAAGTGGGTTCATTTCAAGCTAAAGTGTACTGTCAGCTTGCTAGCTAACGTTAGCTGGCTGGCTCCCTAGCTAACGTTACGTGCATGACGTTATTATTCATATCCCAGAGCCATTTGCTTTGCTAGTTAGAGGCTAATGTTAACTACCTAACATTGAACCTGGTTAGTTGACTCCCTGCAGATTCATGTAAGGTAGTCATGACATGATTTGCACTATGTTCATTGTTGTTTAATTAGCTAATGTTAGCTGGCTGGCTCATTAGCTAAATTTACATGACGTGTGATCTTACAGATTGTTTACCTAGCTGGCTACATGTCTTAAGCTAAAGTGTACAACACTCATTGAATATGGCCGGTGTCAGTAAACAGATAAAAAGCTAAATTGTTGCCAGCAGACCTGGTTAGGCTGTTTATGTTATCCAGTGGTAAACAAATCATTGGCCAGAGAGTCAAGTGTGCGCTCTGAACGCTGCGAGAGCGAAACTACATTTGAATGCGTTTAGAGAAAGAGGAGCTCTTCACTCCATACCAAAACATTCAAAGGCCATTTTCTCAAAAGTGAGTTTACAAGTTTATCAACTTCCAAAGCAGAATGACTTTTCCTTTGTTCCTCAAAAATGCAGTGTCCGATATACCATTTTGTAGCCGTAAAAAACACCTATTCAAATTTTGGTACATAAGCCCGAATCCAGGTGATGAGTCACACTTCTCTCAAATTGAGTGCACAAATTTGTTTTCATCCCTGTTAGTGAGCATTTCTCCTTTGCAAAGATAGTCCATCCACTGACAGATGTGGCATATTAAGAAGCTGAATAAACAGCATAGTGTGACAACACAATGCCACAGATATCTTAAGTTTTAATAAGGGAGTGTGAAATTGGCATGCCGACTGCAAGAATGTCAACCAGAGCAGTTGGCAGCAAATTCAATGTTAAGTTCTCTACCATAAGCAGCCTCCAATGTTGTTTTAGAGAATTTGTCAGTACGTCCAACCGGCCTCAGAACAAGTGTAACCACGCCAGCCCAGGATCTCCACATTCTTGACCTGCAGATCTGAGACCAGCCAACCGGACAGCTGATGAAACTGTGGGTTTGCAAATCCAAAGATTTTCTGCACAAAACGTCAGAAACGTTTCAGGGAAGCTCATCATCATCATGCTCATCATCCTCACCAGGGTCTTGACCTGACTGCAGTTCAGCATTGTAACCAACTTCAGTGGGTAAATGCTCACCTTTGATGGCCACTGGCATGCTGGAGAAGTGTGCTCTTCATGGATGAATCCCGGTTTCAGATGGCAGACAGCGTGCATGGCATTGTGTGGGCGAGCGGTTTTGCTGATGTCAACGTTGTGAAAAGAGGCTGCATGGTGGCAGTGGGGTTATGGTATGGACAGGCATACGCTACAAACAACGAACACAATTGCATTTTATCAGACTGATCAACTCTATGCGAAGGAGATGTGTTGCGCTGCATCAGGCAAATGGTGGTCACACCAGTTACTCACTGGTTTTCTGATCCATGCCCCTAAATAGTTTTTTTAAGGTATCTGTGACCAACAGATGCATATCTGTATTCACAGTCATGTGTAAGGAATACAGTGAAAGACTGGCAGGAAAAGTAGAAGGAGAGGATGTGATAGAATAGTTGTGTGTCAGATTCAAACCGTGCACTGGTGGATATACAGTGCCTTAGGAAAGTATTTTTTAACGTTACAGTCTTATTCTAAAATTGATTACATTATTTTTTCCCTTATCAGTTTACACACAATAGCACATAATGAGAAAGCAAAAATACCCTTTACTCAGTACTTTGTTGAAACACCTTTGGCAGCGATTACAGCATTGAGGCTTCTTGGGCATGTCATGAGACTCCTGTGAGGATCTGAAGGATCGGGTTACAGTGGGTCAGCTCTATAGCACCCTCTCTCCCGCAGAGGGGGAGTGAGATGAAGTAAATAACTGGATCGTAAATACCTTGCAGAAACTCTGTCTTTGGGCTCTGTAGTATTGAATATGGAATGTCATCAAAAGGTTGGACATTAACATCAAAAGGTTGGAGATTGAAACAATATTTCTAACGTAAATAATGTGGGAAATGATTGGTGGGGCTCTAAACAATAATCATGTCAAATAATTTGCATGTCTCTCCTTCTCCCGTTCTTTCATTCCCCACCCCCTTTCATTATGTAACCAGCTGTTATATAGGGTTAGTCCACTAGCGATTTTTCATTGCATTATGTTAAATGCAATACTATACTGTGTGTGTGTTTATGTATTTCTGTGTGATTATTTCATTAGATAGTAAGTAAATAATTAAGCAAATTTGTGTAAGCTAATTCATCATGGAGACTAGGATATTATGACGTTCAGAATGAGACTGAAATAGGAGCAAATGACTGGTGCTTAATTAATTGTTATATGATTCATTTAATTGCATAATAATTGAACGTGGTATGTAATTATTCGATGAATAGCCATCATTGCATAAATGGTAGTCAGGTCACGACAGGTATGACACTACAAATTTGGCACACCTGTATTTGGAAAGTTTCTCTCTACAGATCCTCTCAAGCTCTGTTAGGGTCATTGTCCTGTTGGAAGGCGAACCTTCAACCCAGTCTGAGGTCCTGGAGCAGGTTTTCATCAAGGATCTCTCTGTACTTTGTTCCGTTCATCTTTGCCTCGATCCTGACTAGTCTCCCAGGCTCTGCCGCTGAAAAACATCCCCACAGCATGACGCTGCCACCACCATGATTCACCGTTGGGATGGTGCCAGGTTTCCTCCACACGTGACGCTTGGCTTTCAGACCAAAGAGTTCAATCTTGGTTTCTTCAGACCAATCTTGTTTCTCATGGTTTGAGAGTCTTTAGGTGCCTTTTGGCAAACTCCAAACTCACCCGATTGCTCAGTTTGGCCGGGAAGCCAGCTCCAGGAAGAGCCTTCTTAGTTCCAAACATCTTCACTTTAAGAATGATGGAGGCCACCGTGTTTTTGGGGACATTCACTGCTGCAGACATTTGGTGGTACCCTTCCCCAGATCTGTGCTTCGACACAATCCTGTCTCGGAGCTCTAGGGACAATTCCTTCGACCTCATGGCTTGATTTTTGCTTTGACATGCACTGTCAACTGTGGGACCTTAAATAAACAAGTGTGTGCCTTTCCAAAGCAGGTCCAATCAATTGAATTCAACACAGGTGGACTCCAAGTTGTAAAAATATCTCAAGGATTGTCACGCCCTGACCTGAGTATTCTTTGTTTTCTTGATATATTTTGGTTAGGTCAGGGTGTGACATGGGTGATGTATGTGTTTTTGTACTGTCTAGGGGTTTTGTAGGATTATGGGGTTGTCTACCATCTAGGTGTTTATGTATGTCTATGGTTGCCTAGATTGGTTCTCAATTAGAGGCAGCTGTTTATCGTTGTCTCTGATTGGGAATCATATTTAGGCAGCCATCTTCTTTGGGTATTTTGTGGGTTATTGTCTATGTGATGTTGCATGTTTGCACTCAGTTTTGATAGTGGTCACGGTCGTCTTGTTATTTTGTTTGTTTGTTTGTTTAGTGTACTTTGTGTTTGTCCGTCTTTCATTAAAAAGATGTATTCACATCACGCTGTGCTTTGGTCTCCTCACTACGATGATCGTGACAGAATAACCCACCAACAATGGACCAAGCACCGTGGTAACGGACAGCAGCAGCAGCGACAAAGAACGCAGGACTCATGGACTTGGGAGGAGATTCTGGACGGCGAAGGACCCTAGGCACAGTCAGGGGAATATCGCCGCCCCAAAGCAGAGCTGGAGGCAGCGAAAGGAGAGAGGCTCCGGTATGAGGAGGCAGCGCAGCGGCGTGGCTTGAAGCCCGAGAGGCAGCCCCAAAAATGTATTGTGGGGGGGAACACAGGGAGTGTGGCGAAGCCAGGTAGGAGACCTGCGCCAACTTCCTGTGCTTACCGGAGAGAGAGAGGAACCGGGCAGGCACCGTGTTATGCAGTGGAGCGCACTGTGTCTCCGGTGCATGTGCATAGCCCGGGTTCGGTACATTCCAGCACCTCGTATAGGCCGGGCTAGAGTGGGCATCAAGCCAGGTGCCATGAAGCCGGCTCTACGCATCTGGTCTCCAGTGCGTCTCCTCGGGCCGGCATACATGTCACCAGCCTTACGCATGGTGTCCCCGGTTCGCCAGCACAGCCCAGTGCGGGCTATTCCACCTCGCTGCACTGGCCTGGCTACGGGGAGCATTCAACCAGGTAAGGCTGGGCAGGCTTGGTGCTCAAGATCTCCAGTGCGCCTTCACGGTCCAGTCTATCCGGTGCCACCTCCATGCACCAGCCCTCCGGTGGCAGCCCCCCGCACCAGGCTGTCTCTCCGTCTCATCCCTACAACTGCTCCCGCCTGTCCAGCGCTGCCAGAGCCTTCCTCCTGCCCAGCACTGCCAGTCTCTCGTCTGTCCTGAGCCGCCAGAGTCTCCCGTCTGTCCTGAGCCGCCAGAGTCTCCCGTCTGTCCTGAGCCGCCAGAGTCTCCCGTCTGTCCTGAGCCGCCAGAGTCTCCCGTCTGTCCTGAGCCGCCAGAGTCTCCCGTCTGTCCTGAGTCCTGTCCTGAGCCGCCAGAGTCTCTGTCCTGTCTGTCCTGAGCCGCCAGAGTCTCCCGTCTGTCCTGAGCCGCCAGAGTCTCCCGTCTGTCCTGAGCCGCCAGAGTCGCTCCTCAGTCCAGATGCACCTTTCCGTCCAGTGGCGCTCTCTACGATGATCTTCAGTCCGGGGCCCGCTGCGAGGGTCCCCGCTCCTGAGGCGCCACCTATGTGGGCCAAGACTGAGGTAGAGCGGGGACCACAATCCGCACCCGAGCCGCCGCCATGAAAGAGGCCCACCCGGACCCTCCCCTTTAGATTAGGTTTTTGCGGCCGGAGTCCGCACCTTTGTGGGGGGTACTGTCATGCCCTGACCTGAGTATTCTTTGTTTTCTTTTTATATTTTCGTTAGGTCAGGGTGTGACATGGGTGATGTATGTGTTTTTGTACTGTCTATGGGTTTTGTAGGTTTATGGGGTTGTTTACCATCTAGGTGTTTATGTATGTCTATGATTGCCTAGATTGGTTCTCAATTAGAGGCAGCTGTTTATCGTTGTCTCTGATTGGGAACCATATTTAGGCAGCCATCTGCTTTGGGTATTTTGTGGGTTATTGTCTATGTGATGTTGCATGTTTGCACTCAGTTTTGATAGCGGTCCCGTTCGTCTTGTTAGTTTGTTTGTTTAGTGTACTTTTTGTTTTTTCGTCTTTAATTAAAAATATGTATTCACATCACACTGTGCTTTGGTCTCCTCACTACGACGATCGTGACAAGGATGATAAAAGGAAAGAGGATGCACCTGAGCTCAATTTCGAGTCTCATAGCAAAGGATCTTAATGCTTATTTAAATAAAGGCATTTCTGTTAAAAAAAAATGTAAATGTGAAAAATTTCTAAAAACCTGTTTTTGCATCGTCATTATGGGGTATTGTGTATAGATTGAAGAGGATTTAAAAAAAAGTTCTATATTTTAGATTAAGGCTGTAACATAAAATAAATGTGGAAAAAGTCAAGGGGTCTGAATTTTCCGAAGGCACTATACATGCCAACAATCTCACATATCATGACAAACAATGACATAAAGTAATGGCTGCTGTATAAACTTCTAGGAGCGGGAGAGATGACCCATGCTCTTCTCACTGTAGAAGAGTGACACTGACTGTACCTCATGTTTATAACAAAGACACTCTTTGAATTATATTTTCAATTGGTGTGTCAGAAATTAGGAGGAATATCAAATCGCATTCAGACGCAGAAATGTACTTTCATGCATACTTTCAACACTTTAGGTTGAGTATCTGGTTAACCTACAAAGGCACATACTGGAAGTAAGTATTAGTGATGGGAAGTTTGGCCGTTTTTACCGACTCAGATCCTTTTGACTCGTTCAGCCAATAGAACAAATCTTTTGATTTATTTTGTTCGTTCGAGTTAGTAATGTCCAGGACCACCTTAGAACAATGAACTGAAAACTCAAAAGAGTCATGATTCTACAAGACATATTGGCTTATTGAAGCTCTCATTTGTAACAGACTTGTGAAAGTGTGCTTTAAACTATGTACATTTGTTGACAAATAAGGTCAAGGTCTAGTTGTAGCCGCAACCGGACTAGATTGTGAACGACATTTGGCAGAATGCATTGCTTGACTGTCGTGAGGGTGGTACGCACAATCTAGTTTGCGAATTGCAGTTCGAGTTTGTTGAGCAGAGGCTGTGTATGTGCTGGTTCTATAAAGCTGTCCATCAAAACATTCAATAATTTAGTTCATTCTTGCACCATGCGATCAATGATCAGTTCTAAGAATGTATTTTTCTCCTTTATATTGCCTGCAGAATTCTCTATTTTCCTGCGCTAATGAATATGACAGACTTTTGTTGGTCGGAGCACGTCTCTGGACCCGCTGAGCCGGAGGAGCGTGTATCAATACTGCAGTAGGACTCATTGTGGCCAGCAGGTCAGAACAACAAAGTACTGAAATGAACGAGTCACTCAGAAAAACAAATCACGACTCTCAAGTCAGTAAGAAGAGCTGTTCAAAAAGAACAAATCGTTCCTGAACTGAACATCACTAGTCAGTATGTAGTTGTAGAGTAGCCTCCATAAGCCCACAACTGTAAGCCTACCTTTTTGTATTTTATTTGACAAGTAGCCTACATGGACATGGCAACATATAGCTTATAATGTTCTGGAGTACTTTAATCTAAAAATGAGATACAGTGGACTTACAACCGGAGATACAGAACAGGCCCTAACTATCCAATTATCTAATTGTATTTAGCAGGGGATAGACGAGCCCAGTGTTCCCCAAACTCTGTCCTCGGGACCCCAAGGGGTGCACGTTAAGGTTTTTGCCCTAGCACTACACAGCTGATTCAGATAACCAACTCAGCATCAAGTTTGGAATATTTGAATCGGCTGTGTAGTGCTAGGGGGATGTGCACACCTTGGGGTCTCCAGGACTGAGTTTGGGAAATGCTGGACTAGCTCTTGATCATGACTCTCAGTTCCATTACATTACACATAAGAGTCATTGGACGAAGGCGTCTTCTGTACAGGGGATTTTATTAAGAGCCCCGACGCTCGGTCTGAACATCAACACGTAACGCTTGTGGTGTGGTTTTGGAAGAATAAGGACCTTCCCACTGGGCACAGTGGGCACAACGTCTATTCCAAGTTGGGTCAACATTTTATTGAAATGACGTGGATTCAACCACAGTGTATGCCCAGTGGGTTATCTTTCATATCAGCGATAAATAATTTTCAAAAAACAAAAGGTTCAATTGACACACCTTTATAGGGTTAGGGTTCCCACACAGACTTATTGCCATGTTACAGCGCTAGTTTACAGAGAACAGACGGAAGACAGAGTGGACTGCCTGTGCTATATGCGTCTACGAACACCTGTGATTCTATTTTGTATCACAAGGTATAATGGATTTATATTATAGTCCAGTTGGGGTGGATGCCAACTACCGTTAAACTCCAAAGAAGAAGAACACCAGCGTGTAAAATGGAAGACAGAAGCACCGAAAAGTACTGTTGGCTGCAACAGTGTAAAACCCAGTTAAAACATTGTACATTAAGTGTGTATTTTGCTTTTTTTAATGTGATATGGAAGTTGAGGGATTCATATTTCTAGAACAATACCACAATTGAGAATCGATTCACGTTTAGATGGAGTATTTGCCTATTTTTGGCTACCAGAGCCAGTTCGCCTTTAAACAGAACATATTAGGTCCTTGGACTATAAGGAGCTTCCTTTAGTCCATTATTGGGATAGTCAAAGGCCGAATTACACTTCAGGAATTAAAAGGAAAGACAAACATTATGTTTATGCTGGCAGCGTATTACCTGGTCGTATTCGATATGTGAAGAACTCGAACCTTTAGTAATGTCCTCACCCTCTTCGACAACGCTCCAATATAATCCTTGTGATCATTGGATGTTATATTGGTGTCCTCTCTGTAAATAGGAGCTACATACACCAAACTGTACTCCCTGCCAGTGCCTCAATCCAGCCTTGGAATGTTACGGTGTTTCTAAACATTTTTTTCTTTCAGTAAATTACCACTATTATTAGCCCGCCCTGGCACTAAGAACTCAATTGGATTACACACAGCACAGTTTTACAGGCAACAGTATGGAAGGCCAAAAGGTTCAAATCGTCGTAACCGGAACACGTCTTAACAATTGTAATTATAATTTTTCACTTGCTTTTTTCAAGTGTCAAACTTCATTCTTTTGTACACGTGTTCTTTACACCTGTTCAGTGTGCATTTACAGGCGATTAGAATGCTTGTTATGGTCATTTTTACACGCATTAATTACACCTGTTCAGTGTGCATTCACAGGTGATTAGAACGCTTGTTATGATCATTTGTACACACGCTCATTACACCTGTTCAGTGTGCATTTACAGGTGATTAGAATGCTTGTTATGGTCATTTTTATAAGCATTCATTGCACCTGTTCAGTGTGCATTAACAGGTAATGTTAATGCTCTAACTCAGAGACTCTGTCTAGAATCTCGATCCAGAGGGGATATGGGGGAGGGGCCAGAGAGGGCTGAGGCTGACCCAGTGAGGGTGCCCGACCCCCGGAGAGGGGTGCCAACCTCTACCCACGGCCACCAGGGGGCACCAGTACATCCAGCCAGCTCCCTGTACCAGGGAGGTGAGGTGAGAGGGCTGACGGCTGTGCCTTTAAACAGCTTGGAAAACTACAGAAAATGATGTCATGGATTCTGATAGGCTAATTGGCATCATTTGAGTCAATTGGAGGTGTGACTGTGGATGTATGTCAAGGACTACCTTCAAACTCAGTGCCTCTTTGCTTGACATGGAAAAATCTAAAGAAATCAACCAAGACTTCAGAAAAAAAATTGTAGACCTCCACAAATCTGGTTCATCCTTGGGAGCAATTTACAAATGCTTGAAGGTACCATGTTCATCTGTACAAACAATAGCACGCAAGTATAAACAACATGGGACCACACAGCCATCATACCACTCAGGAAGGAGACGCGTTCTGTCTCTTAGAGATGAACGTACTTTGGTGCGAAAAGTGCAAATCAATCCCAGAACAACAGCAAAGGACCTTGTGAAGATGCTGGAGGAAACACGTACAAAAGTATCTATATCCACAGTAAAATGAGTCCTATATCGACATAACCTGAAAGACCGCTAAGCAAGGAAGAAGCCACTGCTCCAAAACCGCCATAAAAAAAGCCAGACTATGGTTTGCAACTGCACATGGGGACAAAGATCATACTTTTTGGAGAAATGTCCTCTGGTCAGATGAAACAAAAATATAACGTTTTAGCCATAATGACAGTCGTTGTGTTTGGAGAAAAAAGGGGGAGGCTTGCAAGCTGACGAACACCATCCCAACAGTGAAGCACGGAGGTGGCAGCATCATGTTGTGTGGGTGCTTTGCTGCAGGAGGGACTGGTGCACTTCACAAAATAGATGGCCTCATGAGGAAGGAAATTATGTGGAAGCTTTTGGAAGGCTACCCAAAACGTTTGATCCAACTTATACAAATTTAAAGAAAATGCTACCAAATACTAAGTGAGTCTATATAAACTTCTCACCCACTGGGGATGTGATGAAAGAAATTAAAGCTGAAATAAATTACTCTACTATTATTCTGACATTTCATTTCATTCTTTAAAATAAAGTGGTGATCCTAACTGACCTAAGACAATGATTTTTTACTAGGATTAAATGTCAGGAATTGTGAAAACTGAGTTTAAATGTATTTGGCTAAGGTGTATGTAAACTTACGACTTCAACTGTTCTGGAGCTCAATGCCACGAATTCAGTTGATCTTTTTTAATTTATATACATCAAAACTTTTGCCTCTGAAGTAACAAGCTATAAGTCCATGTGAAAACAAATCCCTTCCATTTTGTATTCATTATTTCATCGTAACAATATGTTCCTCCAGCCTTCGTCTTGAATAGTGTTTTCCTACTCATTCAAATGACACTATACATCCAGTAGATGGGGGTACCTACTAAAGTACCTACTTTTCCCAAAATCTCGTCTGTTTGATTATTAGATGAATGTATTAATAGTCACTACCCTTTCCAAGACACAAAGCCTGGATGAAAAGATTGTTTCTACAGAGGAATTAATAAACTGATGAGGAAGCTGCAGTGGAAAAAGAACCGAGGTCCTTCCAAAGCCCATTTATTCTGGAACAGAGTAAATAATCAAATCAGGCTTCATTTATATAGCACATTTCAGACATGAATGTGAACACAATGCATGAACACAGGAAAAAACAATGAAAATAAAAACATAATTATTTACTACACAAGAAACATAAGAAGATAAAACAACAACAAAAGAATAACAATTTAAAACTAATTGACTAAAAAAGCACCCTGAGGTATATGCACACCTGTTCAGTGTGCATTTACAGGTGATTAGAACGCTTGTTATGGTCATGTTTACACGCGTTCATTACACCTGTTCAGTGTGCATTTACAGGTGATTAGAACGCTTGTTATCGGCAGTTTTACATGCGTTCATTACACCTTGGGTAAGGAATGGCGTTTTTGTAGTTGTTTTTTGATAATTGCCAAAAACAACTTATTTGGTAGCTAACGTTTTGCTGTTTTTCTATTTAAAAAAAGCACAAAGGTATTTTTTCATTTGAATTAGCTATCCATAACTTTGCCTTGTCTGAAGTATCAAGCTCTAAATCCACGTGAAAACAAAATCTGACACTTTTCATCCACCAGATGATTTTCCAAAACCCCATTTGTTTGATAAATAAATTAAAGCAATAATAGTCACTATACTTTCCAAACCACCAAGGCTGAATTAAAAATGTGGAGGAAGGACCAGGGTGCAACATTTGAGCGAAATAAGCTTTTTGTGTGTATGGAAAATGTCTGGCAGCTTTTATTTCAGCTCATGAAACCAACACTTTACATGATGCATTTATGTTTTTGTTCAGTGTATATGTGAAAATGTGTTGCAAACTGAGACGTCACTGCTCAAGTTGGTAAGCCAATGTTTTGAGAAGAGCTGGCTAGTCATCTGTCCAGTACATAACATGCAAATATCTAATGGTATCTTAAGGCTACCTCTATACTGTTTCTTTTGTCATTGATAGGCTGTACATTTACCTACTTATTCCATGACATTGTCCAAGTTCTGATTTCTCATGAATTCTCCCTTCCTCCTCCAATGTATCCCATATTGCCCATTTCCTCACCAGACAGTAGCAACCAACTATTAAAAAACGGTGATAATTTCATTCATCAACATTTAAAAAAAGGGTAATAGACATTTACAGTAGACATTTCCCCGATCGTAGTCTACCTCGAAACTAATCAGACTGTTTCAGTCGGTAAAAAGTAACAGGACAAAACATACATTATTTTAGCAAACATAAAATAATAAGTGAGTCTTGACTGAATAGATATTTAATAAACACTTCAAAACAACACGTTATACTATAGACACTAGAAACAGAATAAACTAAAATAATTCTGTATTTATTTCTGATGTCACGATTGTTCATGAAGCAAACATTGTATGACTTGGTGAAGGGGTGGTTGAAAGAAGCTGTCCGTCCGTCCCGTCCCCCCTTCCTCCATGGTGCTCGTTCAACATAGCATGTGGAGATTCCTGTGAACATCAACAGTCATAAACATGTCATTCTGAACAGCAACATCTTCTTAACCTAAATTTAGACCAGTTGACAATTCAACAGAAGTCAGTCTTGTTCATGTTGATGATCGGTACAACATGAGACAGATAGCAAGATAGCAAGCCATGGTATCAGGCCATATACCATGGGTATGAGTCAATATTACTTGTTTACTGTTGTAATTACGTTGGTAACCAGTTTTTAATAGGAATTTGGCACCTCAGTGGTTTGTGGCCAATACACCACGGCTAAGGGCTGCATCCAGGCACTCCGCATTGCGTCTTGGATAAAAACAGCCCTTAGGCAAGGTTAATTGGTCATATACCACAAACCACTGAGGTGCCTTATTGCTTAAATATAACACAAATATATAGATTAAGCGCATGTGAGGTTTCAAATAATAATGTTACTACTACTAGTTCTCTCTCCCTGCATGTCCCGAACATGTTTATCGGATATAGCTAGCTGTTGTTGTTCTAGCTTGCTCATCCAAAGCAGGCTTTCCAATCCTCGATGGTCTTCAGATGCTTGACTACATGCTCATCATGTTGTGGCTGTAATATGGACATTGCATTAGAACAACAGCTAGATACACTCTTAGAAAAAAGGAGTTCCAAAAGCTGTCCCCATAGTATAACCCTTTTTGGTTCCAGGTAGAGACATTTTGAGATCCATGTAGAACCCTCTGTGGAAAGGCTCGACTGGGGTGTCTTGCACCACTGTTGCTGCCCTAATTTATTATTCTTGTGAGCCTACACTATTCAGGCAAATGAAGTAAAAGCTGTTACAAATGTGGTTTGAGTACTGTTTCTAGAGCTGCAACTAACAACTATTCTGATAATCAATATGTCAGTTATTACTCAATTTGTTTTAATTTTTAAAAAGCCTGTTTTGCTGACTGAATATAGCCTGAGTGTTTTGTCAAATATTAAAATGTTTACAATGCATTAAAGTGCAAGTAGCAACAACAGACAAACTCAAACTCTGTTATTTTGTGACACCATCCAATAAAGTTTATTTCCACATGAGACAGGCACAGTTTCAGCTCAAGACGATTTAGAACCCTAAGTGAGATTTCATTTCGGTGCCCCTCCTATAGGTGTTGATGGCCATGCCTCCCTGGGGCACTCAAGTCTTCTCATATCACTAACATTTGTCTTACCTCTCATTGTTGAAGGTCTGCAATAAAAACTGAGGAGGTTCAAGAGGAGGAAGGGTTTCCAAATTGGGTCAAGTTCTCTACGGAGATTGGTGGTGATAGATTAATCCAAGGTCTCTCACAAGAGAAAGGTACAGCATTATACTTTTTTTTTGTAGTAACATTCATTATCTGGGCTTGGCAACTGAGAGAACATGTGTTGATATATTTCACTTAAAGTAATCAGTTGCCATTTAAAGTACTCCTCAGCAGATATAATGATATGGATAAAAAAAATAATAGAGGGCTTACCCATTTCATATACTGAATTATTTGATGAATACATACATATCTGTGCTCTCGGACACATAATCAGTGATGTTTCTTAGGATCATGTTTCGGGTCTTTCAACATTATACAACCTTTCCCATCAGACCTTAGCTTGTGTCATAAGTGACATTGCGCTAGTTCCCATGGATTTACTGATCCCCGCCATTCCAAGGCGTGACTAACCAGTGGCCAACTCCCTGTCACAAAATAACAATATGCACTTGTTCCTATCTTTCAGTACAGTCGTGGAAGGACGGGGCCAACGTGGAGAAGACAGTGTTGGGTGTTTGGGATGATGGAGGTCAAACACAACAGACGGCGACCAGTTCTTAAAATGGTGGGAAAAACGTTCACAGGAAACCTTCATCTCTATCATCAGACGACGTGTGCGAAGAGGTCCCACCATTCTGAGTGACTTGTGGAGAGCGTATGTCAGGTCTCTGAATAGGCTGGGTTACAATCACCAGACAGTCAGCCACACAAACAACTCTGTGGATCCTCACACAGGATGTCACAAGCAACACATGGAAAAGAGCATGGCAGACAATAAAGGGACATGTCTAGAGGCTAAGGGGCAATCGGACCCCAAAAAAGTTTGAAGAAGCATCTCCATTTTATTGAGTGGATGTACTGGTTGGGTAAAGACAATAAGGTGTACTCTCTCAACTCTTCAAAGACATCCAATTCGTATCAGCTGTGAGATTTTCACTCTTAGCATGCACCCCCCAGAGGAAATGTTTTGCCAAGATCATTCCAAGCTGTGAGATCAGACATTGTTTGTCACATAAGTAGGGTCAATGTTATCTTTCAAAAAAGAGCCCACAGTGATGAACTACCCGAGTTATCAATGTGAATAGAATACTTACAGATGAGTTGTTTGTTGCACAGTTCCTCAAGGACATTCAATTCCAACTGTTTTGTTATTTATATTAGAACAAATTTTATATAAATATCCAACCAATTTCAAGTGTGGTTGCATTTGTGTGCCGGGTACTTTGCCGAATCAATTTAAATAGCGGTCAATACCAGACCTTTAAATGCACGCAACCCCTGCCAGATCTATTTTGTCAAAACCAACAGAATCTCAACTTTTAATTAATATCAACCAATACGATGTCTTTGGATCTACGATCCTACAGCAAATTAATGGTTTGTGCATGTTGTTGCTAGTGTTTTTTGGGTCACTCCATGTAAAAATGTTTGATATCACAAGAAACGGGAGACTCTGGATTCCATTGCTTCCAAACATATCACTGTCTGATCAACAGGCTATGCACCAACCCTCAAGAAAGTATATTGCCAATCTTCACCTACTACAATCAAAAACACGTTGTAACGTGGTAACTACATAATTACATGAGTAAATAAAATGTGTTTCACTTTACGTTAAGTTGCTCATTCCTGTGTAGAAACATTGTAGTTATGATGCTTTACAATGACATTGTAATAACAAGTGTTGATATAGCCTGCAAAATATTGAATAATGTTGAAAGCATATAGTAATTACACTTAAATGTGCTGTAACAAAACATTTTCTTAAATTGAGTTGGATGCCCTTTGATCACAACTACAAGTACTGTATAGGGTGTCTGCCATAGCTGTGACATAGTAGCTACATAGTAATTGTATGAGTAATTTACAGTACGGTTCACTTTACATTAAGTTGCTGTGTAGAAACATTGTAGTTACAATTTTTCTTTATAACAACATTGTAATAGCTGAAATGTTTATATACCCTGCAAAAGTGTATAATATTGAAAGTACAAAGTAATTACACTTAAAGGTGCTGTAAACAATGTTTTTCCTAAATTGAGATGGATTCCCATTGATCACAACTACAAGTACTATGTTGGGTGTCTGCCTAAGTTGCAACTGCATAGTAATTACTTGAGTAATTCACAATGCGTTTAATTGTACATTAAGTTGCTTGTTCCTGTGTAGAAACATTGTAGTTAAAATAGTTTTCTTTATAATGACATTGTAAAAATTGAAATAGTGGTATACCCTGCAAAGTGGTTAATAATATTGAAAGTAGATAGTAATTACACTTAAAGGTGCTGTCCCAACATTCTTCCTAGATTGAGATGGACTTCCATTGATCACAAATACAAGTAATGTATTGGGTGTCAGCCATTGTTGCAACATAGTAACTACATAGTAATCACACGAGTAATCAATGTGCTTCACTTTACATTCAGTTGCTTGTTCCAGTGTAGGAACATTGTAGTTAGGATACTTTTCTTTATAACATAACTGACATTTTGATATATCCTGTGAAATGTAATTGCATCGAAAGTACAGTGTAATTACACTTACAGGTGCTGTAAAACCATGTATTCTACATTGTGAATTTTCCCATTGACTGTACAAAAAAGGTTTACTGCGGTTTAATGCGTACATTAACTTCTTCGATATAGGGGGCGCTCTTTTAATTTTTGGATGAAAAACGTTCCCGTTTTAAACAAGATATTTTGTCACGAAAAGATGCTCGACTATGCATATAATTGACAGCTTTGGAAAGAAAACACTCTGACGTTTCCAAAACTGCAAAGATATTGTCTGTGAGTGCCACAGAACTGATGTTACAGAAAAAAAACAGATAAAAATACAATCAGGAAGTGACGCATTTTTTGAAACTGCCTCATGGCAATGACTCCATATATGGCTGTGGAGGAGCTAGGAGTCAGCTTACCTTTTCCACGTTTTCCCCAAGGTGTCTGCAGCATTGTGACTTATTTGTAGGCATATCATTGGAAGATTGACCCTAAGAGACTACATTTACCAGGTGGTCGCTTGGTGTCCTCCGTTGCAATTATTGCGTAATCTCCAGCTGCAGTACTTTTCTGTTTGCTACTGAGGAGAAACCCAACTGCCACGAAGGATTTATCATCGAATAGATATGTGAAAAACACCTTGAGGATGATTCTAAACAACGTTTGCCATGTTTCTGTCAATATTATGGAGTTAATTTGGAAAAAAGTTTGGCGTTGTAGTGAATGAATTTTCTTTTTTTTTCTTAGCCAAAAGTGATGAACAAAACGGAGCGATTTCTCCTACACAAATAATATTTTGGGAAAAAATGAACATTTGCTATCTAACTGAGAGTCTCCTCATTGAAAACATCCGAAGTTCTTCAAAGGTAAATTATTTTATTTGAATGCTTTTCTTGTTTTTGTGAAAATGTTGCCTGCTGAATGCTAGGCTTAATGCTATGCTAGGCTATCAATACTCTTACACAAATGCTTGTGTAGCTTTGGTTGAAAAGCATATTTTGAAAATCTGAGATGACAGTGTTGTTAACAAAAGGCTAAGCTTGTGTTTCAATATATTTATTTCATTTCATTTGCGATTTTCATGAATAGAAAAATGTGCGTTATGCTAATGCATTATAGTTGAAGTATTTTTCTGTCGATTTCTCAGCCAAGCAGGATGAACAAACGTGACGTTTTTCGCCTACCAAAATATTATTTTTGGAAAAAAGGAACATTTGCTACCTAACTGGGAGTCTCCTGAGTGAAAGCATCTGAAGTTCTTCAAAGGTAAATGATTTAATTTGGTTTCTTTTCTTATTTTTGTGAAAATGTTGCCTGCTGCCAGCACAGCCTAGCATAGCATTATGCCATGCTAAACTTACACAAATGCTTGTCTAGCGTTGGCTGTAACGCATATTTTGAAAATGTGAGATAACAGTGTTGTTAACAAAAGGCTAAGCTTGTGTTTGGATATATTTATTTCATTTCATTTGCGATTTTCATGAATAGGAAACGTTGCGTTATGGTAATGCGTTTGAGGCTATGATTACGCTCCCGGATACGGGATTGCTCGTCACTAGAGGTCATTATACATTATATTATTTTGAACAACATTTCACTTACATTACCCCTACACTGCAAAAAAAATCTGTGTTGTTTCAACTTATTATTTCCAGCGATCTAGTTGCGTGGCCTTTTTCAAGCTCAGAGTACTTCACATTTCACGTTATCCTAGCTTTTATAAAAAGTATTTTGACTAACAATAGACAGTTAATTTAATGTTTGTTAATTTAACTTATTTGAATCAACTTTCACCTTTGTTATGTTAACAATAAATTTGGATTTCTACTAACTAAAGCTACATTATTGTTGACAAATAAGTGATAGTTAAGTCCACTGCATCATTTTTCAGTGTAACGTACTATTCTCATTTGATTCAACTTAAATATTTATTACGTCAACAATAAATGTTGAGTTATCATAGCTAAAGAAACATTTATGTTGACAAATATTTTTTAAATTTAATTCCACATTATCATGTCAGTATAACCAACCAGTTTTAGGTGAATTAATTTCACTTTGTTAAAACATCTCTGGGATATGTGGGACGGTAGCGTCCCACCTGGCCAACATCCAGTGAAAATGCAGAGCGCCAAATTCAAATAAATTACTATAAAAATTCAACTTTGATGAAATCACACATTAAATATACAAAATTAAAACAACACTTGTTGAGGATTCAGCCAACGTGTCAGATTTCAAAAATGCTTAACAGCGAAAGCAAATGATGCTATTATCTGAGGATAGCGCCCCAGTAAACAAAGAGAGAAAAGCATATTTCAACCCTGCAGGCGCGACACGAAACGCAGAAATAAAAATATAATTCATGCCTTACCTTTGACGAGCTTCTTCTGTTGGCACTCCAATATGTCCCATAAACATCACAAATGGTCCTTTTCGATTCATATCCAAAATGTCCCTTTATTTGGCGCGTTTGATCCAGAAAAACACCAGTTCAAAATTGCGGAACATGACTACAAAATATCTCAAAGGTTACCTGTAAGCATTGTCCAAACATTTCAAACTACTTTTGTAATACAAGTTTAGGTATTTTTTTACGTAAATGATCAATAAAATTGAAGACGGGATATACTGTGTTCAATACCGGTGCTTTCAGGTCACACACCTCTAACAAAGAGTACAATTCCCTCGAACCTCATTCTGAACAGTGTTACTTCTTCATTTCTCAAAGGAAAAACCTCAACCAATTTCTAAAGATGGTTGACATCCAGTGGAAGCGACAGGAACGGCAGGAAAGTCGATTAGAAAATCTGGATTCCCAATGAAACCTCATTGAAAAGAGAGTGACCTCAAAAACAAAAAATCTGGACGGTCCTCTGGGTTTTGTCCTCGGGGTTTCGCCTGCCAAATAAGTTCTGTTACACTCACAGACATGATTCAAACTGTTTTAGAAACTTCAGAGTGTTGTCTATCAAAATATACTAATAATATCCATATCTTAGCTTCTGGGTCTGAGAAGCAGGCCATTTACTTTGGACACGCTTTTCATCCGGACGTGAAAATACTGCCCCCTGCCGCAAAGAAGTTTTAAGTCAACTTTCAATTAAGTTATTGTAATTAGTAATACAGCTATCATAACTACATTTAAAATGTATACAACAAAATGGTCTATGCAAGGTTAACTTGATAACATGACATGTTAAATGCACTGAGCTGGAAAAGGCCACACAACTAGATGACTGGAAATAACAAGATTGAAACAACCTTAAAGCTTAAACCTTAAAGAGTTCTGAACTAAAGCCAGTTACTTCAATTTATAAAAGAGTTAAACATTTCCCATTATAACTTACTACTCTAAGTTTAGTCTTTTTCCAATTTTGTTATGTCAACTTTTAATAAAGTTATCATAAGTAGTAACACAGTTAAAGTTTACATAACAAAATTGTCTAAGTTAGGATAACGTGACATGTTAAGTGCTCTGGACTTGAAAAAGGCCACGCAACTAGATGAGTGGAAATAACAAGTTCAAACAACATTAACTTCTTTGGGACTGGGGGGCAGTGTTGAGTAGCTTGGATAATAAGATGCCCAGAGTAAACTGCCTGCTACTCAGGCCCAAAAACTAGAATATGCATATAATTAGTAGATTTGGATAGAAAACACTGAAGTTTCTAAAAAGTTTGAATGAAGTCTGTGAGTATAACAGAACTCATATGGCAGGCAAAAACCTGAGAAAAAAATCCAACCAGGAAGTGGGAAATTTGAGGTTTGTGGTTTTTCAAGTCATTGCCTATCGAATATACAGCGCTTCCTAAGGCTTCCACTAGATGTCAACAGTCTTTAGAACCTTGTTTGAGGCTTCTACTGTGGAGGAGAGAATGAGATCTGTTTCAACCAGAGGTCTGACAGAGTGCCATGAGCTCAGTCTCGCGCGCGCCCATGAGAGTTAGTTGCGTTCCATTGCATTTCTAAAGACAAAGGAATTCTCTGGTTGAAACATTATTGAAGATTTATGATTAAAAACATCCTAAAGATTGATTCTATACATCGTTTGACATGTTTCTACGAACTATAATATAACTTTACGTCTGAACTTTCGGCTGGACTTGCCTGCGCCTCCTGAGTTTGGATTTGTGAACTAAACATGTGAACAAAAAGGAGGTATTTGGACATAAATGATGGACTTTATCGAACAAAACAAACATTTATTGTGGAACCGGGATTCCTGGGAGTTGAGAACCACTGTTCCAAGGAGGGGTGGGCCTGGAAAAAGAAGACAAAAGGGTTGTGAGACAGGCTTAATTCTAGACACATGGAATGTAGGATGAATACTAAGGGTACGGGGCAACAGAAGACGAACAGCAGAAGGACTAATGACCTTGGAGATGGGGAAAGGGCCTATAAACCGGGGGGAGAGTTTGCAAGACTCCATCCGGAGGGGCAGATCCAGGGTGGAGAGCCATATCTTCTGCCCGAGATGATTACCAGGGAGCCGGGGTCCAATGGCGATCCGCTTGTTGTGGATACCTGGAGGTGTTCTTGAGGGCCGACTGTGCTCTCCTCCAGGTATGACGACAGCGACGGACAAACATCTGGGCAGAAGGTATGCCAACCTCCTCTTCCTGCTCAGGGAAGAGCGGGGGCTGATACACCAGGGAACACTCGAAGGGAGATAGGCCCGTGGCTGAGCAGGGAAGGGTGTTGCGGGCATATTCGACCCGGACAAGCTACTGGCTCCAAGTGGTGGGGTTGGTGGAGACCAGACAGCGAAGGGTGGTCTTGAGGTCCTGGTTGGCTCGCTCCGACTGGCCGTTGGACTGGGGGTGGACCCCGGAGGACAGACTGGCCAACAACCCAATCAGGATGCAGAGCGCCTTCCAGAACTAGGATGAGAACTGAGGACCCCGGGTCGGAGACCATGTCCACGGGCAGTCCATGGATCTGGAAGACGTACTGCACCATGAGCTGGGCCGTCTCTTTGGCGGAGGGTAGTTTGGGGAGAGGAATGAAGTGGGCAGCTCTGGAGAACCGATCCACCATGTTCAGGATGGCGGTGTTGCCATCAGACGGGGGAAGACACGTGACAAAGTCTAGGGAGATGTGAGACCAGGGACAGGCAGTGGTTGGAGGAGACCAGCTGGAGCTTGCAGAGGTCTTGTTCTGTTCACAAACTGTGCAAGTGGCAAAGAATGTGGACACATCTGGGACCACCATAAGCACTGTTGCACAAAGGCCAGTGTCCGGCAGGTGCCGAGGTGGCAGGCCAGCCTGGAGGAGTGGGCCCACAGAAGCAGACGGTGTCGGGAACAAACATCCGGTTATCAGGTCGATGGGAGAAGAAGGCACAGGGATGTACCTTGAGGTCACGGGCAGAAAGCTGAGACAGGACAGCCCCCACTCCGACGTCTGAAGCATCGGCCTCCACCACGACCTGATGAGATGGGTCCGGATGAACCAGGGTGGGAGCTGTGGTGAAGCAATGTTTGAAGTCCTGAAACGCCCATTCAGCAGCTGGGGACCATGTGAACGGAACCTTGGGCGAGGTGAGTGCTGACAGGGGGGAAGCCAGGGTGCTGTAAAGTGGCGAAAGAAATTGGCGAACCCCAGGATACATTGCAACTGCACCCTGGACGCAGGCTGAGGCCAATCCATCACTGCTCTCACCTTTCCGGGATTCATCTGGACACTCCCAGCAGAGATGATGTAACCCAGAAAGGGGATGGTAGAGCGATGGAACTCACACTTTTCCACCGTCAAAAACAATTGATTCTCCAGAAGGCGTTGAAGTACCTGCTGGATGTGGAGCACGTGTTCTTGAGGGGAGCGAGCGAAGATGAGGATGTCATCAATGTTGGCGAAGACAAACTGGTTCAACATGTCACGGAGAACATCATTCACCAGAGCCCGGAACACAGCAGGGACGTTGGTGAGGCCAAAGGGCATGACTAGACACTCATAGTGGCCACTGGCCGTGTTGAAGGCAGTCTTCCAATCGTCCCCCTCTTGTATCCACACCAGGTGGTAGGCATTCCGTAGATCCAGATTGGAAAACAGTTTGCCCCTGGTGTGGCTCGAAGGCTGGGGAGATGAGTGGTAGCGGGTAGCGGTTCTTAACCATAACGTTGTTGAGTACCCGGTAGTCAATGCACGGGCACAGGGTCTTGTACTTTTTCTCCACGAAAAAGAAGCCTGCACTGGCGGGAGTGGAAGAGGGACGGATAAATACAGTAGCTAGGGAGTCCCCAATGTAGTATCCATAACCTTGGACTCCGGTCCCGACAGAGAGTGCAGATGTCCCCAGGGCGGCGTAGTGCTAGGGCGAAGGTAAATAAATCTCGCAGTCATAGGGTTGGTGCAGCTGAAGCGACACGGCCCGGGCCTTGCTGAACAGGTCCTGGTACGCCGCGGGAATGGAGGAGAGGTCCGGGGCACCTTCCGAGCCCACAGGAAGACATCCCGGGCAGGTTGTGCTGACTTCAGGCAATGGACGTGGTAGAACGGGATCCAGCCCATGATGGCACCAGTAGACCAGGGGATTGTATCGTTGGAGCCAGGAGAATCCCAATACCACAGGAATCAGAGGGGACTTGATGAGCAGGAACTGGATAGTCTCGCCGTGGTTCCCTGATACCCGTTAGGGGCATGGGAGTGGTGTTGTTGGTGACTCGGCCTATAGAGCACCCGTCCAGCGCTCTAACGTCCATTGGGAATGGAAAGTAGCTGAGTGGGGATGTTCAGCTCGGACGCCAAGGTAGCATCCAAAAAACTCTCATCGGCCCCAGAGTCAATGAGAACCCGGAGAGATTTGGACTGGTCTCCCCACAGAAGAATGACATTTACATTACATTTAAGTCATTTAGCAGACGCTCTTATCCAGAGCGACTTACAAATTGGTGCTTTCACCTTATGACATCCAGTGGAACAGCCACTTTACAATAGTGCATCTAGGTCTTTTAAGGGGGGGGAGGGGGAGAAGGATTACTTTATCCTATCCTAGGTATTCCTTAAAGAGGTGTCTCCGGAAGGTGGTGATTGACTCCGCTGTCCTGGCGTCGTGAGGGAGTTTGTTCCACCATTGGGGGGCCAATGACATGATAAGGGGTCCGAGCAAGGGAAGCAGGAATGTTCTCCATATGGCACACCAGAGTCCTTGCTTCTACCGGTGAGCCTGGCTTCTTTAGAGGACAATAGGACAAGAAATGACCAAGAGTCCTGCAATACAGACAACTCTGTGTCAAACCTGTATTGCTGTTCTGCTGGCGACAGCCCAGCTCTGCCTAGTGGCATAGTCTCAGGAAGCAATGACTCAGCCGTCTTCAGCAGCCCTCGGGGCAGGTCAGGAAGCCTCGGGTCCTCTCGGCAACGAGACTGCCGGAGGCATCCGGGTTGACTCGAAGGCAAGGTGGGATCTCTGGGCGTGCGAGCGAAATTCATGCTCAGACAATAAAGAAGAACAATCAAAGTGGTAAAGGCATATGGGACATTGTGAAGTTCATGGATCCCTGGGCGTGTGAGCGAAATTCATGTTCAGACAATAAAGAAGTCCAATCAAAGTGGTAAAGGCATTTGGGACATTGTGAAGTTCATGTATGATCACCTGCTCTTCTATCACAAGGGCAACATCCACATTGTCAGCTGGCATTGGGTCATCTGCTGCAGCTCCATCCACAGCTCCCAGGTCTAGATAGAATGCATTCTTAGTTGAGGTAAAACACGTCTGTTCTTTTCCTATTTACAAAAATCTATTGATTGTCCGCTATAGTGCCTCAAAGGCCCATGGTCATCCAACACTGAAAATGAGGGGGAAATCCATGTAAAACCTCATCTATCATTCAGTGCTGTTTTGGCAATCAGCTCTTTCTACAACATTCATTATATTAAAGTTGCACTGTGTAGAATTCCACCTCTACTACTTTCTTTTTATATGGCCAGCTTACAAAAGCTGTCAAAACTATATATAAACCGTTTAGATAGGACAATGATACCCTACAATAAGCAATTAAGTTGTTACACAAAAGCACAGCCTAAATGCAGAGTTTATATTGAAGATGGACTGGCACGAGCCCACTGACGAACAATGTTGATTGCAATTCCTGTTCAAATGGAAAAATCAGCACTGCATGGTGTAGGGATTAATTGTCCTGTCAAAATCGCTTTTTATATTTTTTAAATAAAAATAAATATATATTATTTTTTACAGCTTTTGTATAGAATTTGGAATTCCTCACACTGCCACTTTAATTATGTTAATTGTCTAACAATAGGGAATTAGACACATCACTAAGGGCACTGCAGTATTGTGTGCTGCCATACACCAGGGATGTGTGATACATTCAAATATGCTCAAACTTGAGCATACTTACATTTCACAACCGTCGACAACAGCTATCAATAGTTGTTTACATGGTAGTTAGGTATTATCGCCCAAACCTAGTATTGTGTTTAATGTATGGTCCTGATTTTTACTTTGCAGTCCAAGATAAAGATTTTGTTTCTTCTGGGCAAAAAGCATGCTAAATCACTATTCTCAACTGAATGTTGAGCAAAAGCAAAAACAAATAAAACATTGCTGGAAGAGATTTCCCTATATACTGTATATTTGATTTGGCCTGTGTGTTAAAATCACTTCAGATGGCGACAGACATTCAACTTGACTCCATTGAACGTTACAATGCATCATGATTCACAGGAAATGTCACTCCTGGGAGAAAGCATAATGTTGTAGGGTTGTATACCGCAAGTATGGCAAGCCTTGGAGCACAGCCTCTCTCTTCCTTTGATTGGAACTCTAACAACAAAAGCACAATTGACTGTTGTACAACATTGTTAATGTGGTTGTCAATGTTAAAATCTCATCCCCAAAATAAGCAATTATCAATACACCAAAACATAGGAAATAACTGTATGTCAATATAGTTGAACTTACGTCTTTGTCAAGACTGTCCATAAGGTGTTTGAGCTCCATCCCCCCACCACTCTTGGCCCGGTAGAAATCAAGGAGCTTGGAAAGATGACTGTCCAGTCCTTCATAAAATGTCTTTTTGAGGTCCACAGACACCAGTTTCATGAACTCCAGAACAACCTGTTTGAAGATCATAACATACCAGGGAAGGAATTTTAGGGACAAGGGGGTGCCTAATCTGCCAGCGCACCATAACAATCAGCCAGGGCACTAAGGCCATCAAGCAAAATAGCCAATAACATTGCTACAAAACTCAATAAACACTTGTTAAAAAAAACTATAAGCATTTAATGTAGGAAAGTGATTAAAATGATTCGCTGCCACTTTCAGACCAAAGGGTTACCATGGTAACGGAGCTACAGTACTTATACCGATTTGTGGGAAATATACCTTGATTTTGCAGTTTAAACTGAAACTAACACTGAAAAACGCATGTGATTAAAATATACATAGCTAAGAAACATGAAAACTGGCTAAGTCTCATTTGGGATCATTTAAAATATATCTATGACAGCCTGTGACTGCCACTGCGCTCATTGTTAAATCAAATTAAGGGATTCAGAGTCAAGCTATGAAACTAAATGACAGAAATACTTTGAAAACAACAATGGTTTATAGCTATAATTGACATCAGAAAATGTGAGTGAAACGCTTAGACTGTATAGAGACCTGCATTTTTGTGACCTATAAACAGAGTTATGATTTTTACACCCAGCCTAAGAGCACTACAGATAAAAGGAATACACTTTTGGAAAGCGTATTACATTAATAAGGTATGTAGTTCCTTGTGTCCTCTAATCACCTTCATCTCAAAATGCACAAAGGTCGGAAGGGAGACAAGCTCTTGAGGTACTGTATGAAAAACTAGGTATATTATTCTTTTCAACAATCACAGAAAATGTAATTGGATCTTTTGCAGATTTTAATAAGCACTTACTTGTCTGTCTGTGAACAGCGCTGGCCATCTAGATTTGATGTCAATCACAAGGGGCTCATCTTCCACAATCTCCTTTCTTCTTAATGAGAAAGTAGTCCCCATTGCTGCATCAACAGTTACCCACTCAGGACTTATTTTCCGAATCTCTTCTTGCATATAATCCTTATTGTTGAAACGACTTCTCGAAATGAGAAAAGTACTGCTTAACATTACAGGGCTCAGAAAAATGACAGAGGTCACATTTTATTCAAGCAGTAACTGTTTCATGAACATTTCTTCGGTGTTGAGTCAAATGCTTCTTGAGTGATATTTCGGTTTTAAAGGTGCACGGACAGTCTTGATGGATACATGGTAATGGACAGGTTCTTGCATAATGTCCATGTTTCAGTTTGTAATGTCTAATAAGGATGCGGTGACTTTATGTGTCAAATCTGCAGTACTTATAGTTCCACTTCATCCATTGAAGGAATAATGCTTTTGGATTTCCAATCATCTAAAAAAGAATGTTTGCATAAACATGTGTTATTCACATGAGTTAATATGTTAATTATTAAGAAATTATTCTGAAATTGATAAAAAATTCAAGATATAAATGCTGACTAGGTAAACCTGTTTACTAACTGCGAAATTCATTTTTATAACATGGTTTGTTTAACATAACATCTAATTAAACCCAAACTAACAATTGTGAAATAACAAAATATATACTAACATTACTACTTGCAACATTAGGCTAATTAATCTTTAGAATATTCTTACGTTTTTAAATCATATATTTTGGAAAAAAGAAGGGTTTAAAAACCAATACTAATTAAAGGCATGGCTAGCAAACATATTTCCTTTGTACTATTATGCAGGTTATCAAACTATTTCCAAGCCAGCCAACAAGCAGCTTTTATCAGCACATATGCAATTCCGACCACGTGCTATCTAAAGCCATGCTGACTAAATGCACTTTAACTAACCAGCACATGTCCAGATTCGGCCATGTGTCCTAACGGTCCTAACTAACACTATGCTAGATAGGGAGATGCAAGCTAAGAGCACACTAGCTAAATGCCACAACATACCCTGGAGAATTTAGCTTGTTTGATTGTGTTGGGGTAGGTTCCTTGTTCCTTGTCAATCATTGGCTTATGGGTGAAATCAGCAATCAGACAATATCTTCTTTAATTAAATCAAACCTTTATTAATGCAATTGCAGACAGAAGTTGACAACGGAAACACAGCACGTATGTTTCAGAGTAAGTTCTGCAATATAAAAAAGGTCAAAGTTGCTTTAATATACTTGCATTCAACCCCTAGTGATGTAACTGCCTACGTCAACACCTTCTACTCATCAGACCAAGCCCATGCATATACAGTTATACCAACTTGCAGGAGAGAACAATAGTCCAGTGTTTTCTAAGGGCTCAGCAGTAGTTTTCCATTTTCCATTTCATTCACGTCTGACTTGTCTCTTATCTCCCATGCAGGGGTCTGTGTCTATGTATCTCTTTTAGCCTTGAGGCACTTTCTCACAGACACCCTGTTTTGACTCCAGTGGCTCACACATCTGCTCAGACCATGTCTTATCCTCGTAAGTCGACCCCCTACTTTTTCGAACATTCTGTTAAAAATCGCGCAACATTTCAGCACCCTGCTACTCATGCCAGGAATATAGTATATGCATATGATTAGTATGTGTGGATAGAAAACACTCAGACGTTTATAAAACTGGTTAAATCACGGCTGTGACTATAACAGAACATGCGTTTCATCGAAAAGCGCAGGAAAATCTGTTCACTGAAAATGGGAAAATATATCCATGCGCCACTTGAACCCATTGTTGAATGTGAACCACATTAAATGGGGACGAGGTTGCAATACCTACAGCTTCCACACGATGTCAACAGTCTTGTCATTTGCCTAGGATTTGTTTCTTGGTCAAACGGACACGGGGCAGCGCATTTCTTCCGGTCTCCGACCGGATATTTTGGTTGAGATTTACCCGGTCATTATTTCCAGACGTACAGCTATAGAATATACATCGCCTCGTGATCAATTTGATCGATTATTAACGTTTACTAATACCTAAAGTTGCATTACAAAAGTATTTCGAAGTGTTTTGTGAAAGTTTATCGTCGACTTTTTTAATTAAAAAAAATGACGTTACGTTATAAAACGCTATTTTTTTTCCTTGATCACACAGTCTTCATAGATCGATATCTAGGCTATATATGGACCGATTTAATCGAAAAAAATACCCAATAGTGATGTTTATGGGACATCTAGGAGTGCCAACAAAGAAGATGGTCAAAGGTAATGAATGTTTTATATTTTATTTGTGCGTTTTGTGTAGTGCCGACTATGCTAATTATTTTGTTTACGTCCCCTGCGGGTCTTTTGGGGTGTTACATGCTATCAGATAATAGCTTCTCATGCTTTTGCCGAAAAGCATTTTAAAAATCTGACTCGTTGGCTGGATTCACAACGACTGTAGCTTTAATTCAGTACCCTGCATGTGTATTTTAATGAACGTTTGAGTTTTAACGAGTGCTATTAGCATTTAGCGTAGCGCATTTGCATTTCCAGATGTCTAGATGGGACGCCTGCGTGTCAGGTAGGAGTAAGAGGTTAAAAGAGGCAGAGACTAGAAAAGAACTGTGGAACAGTATTAAACCTTATAATGCATATATTGCTAATCTGTGGTCCAGGACCCTATAAATGTAGTGCTTATGTTGTATTGCACAGAGGTATATCCTAATCCGCATCCATCAAAATATTTTACACCGTCCATAAAGCACTCAGGACGGGCCCCCATTGATAGAGGGCCGTAGTAGGGTGTTCACATAGTGGGCATGAATGTTAGGAGTCCCGGTAAATGCATTTAGAACCATATTTTTATTTTTGAGTTACCAGGTGCCTATTTTCAATCACCAGTTGCACAGAGGTATATCCTAATCCGCATCCATCAAAATATTTTAAACCGTCCATACAACATAAGCATAATCAATTATTATAATACATCAATCATTTGGTGCAGCCCCTATCATGACCCCAAGGTGACCCCCATCATTTGCTTTGCAGAGGGAATAACTACACTGTTTATATTTGGCCATATTCCCCAAAATCTTTCCATGGTTGAATGCAGTGGATCACGCTTTCAGTTTTGCGCAAATTCCGCCATCTATCTACGGTTTCTGGTTAGGGTAGGTTTTAATGGTCACAGTGGGTACAACATATCTAATGCACTTCCTTATAAACTCACTCACTGAGTTACAGTATAAATCTATGTTATTCTCTGAGGCTTCCCGGAACATTTCCCAGTCCGCGTGATTAAAACAATCTTGAAGCGTGGATTCCGATTGGTCAGACCAGCGTTGAATGGTTCTAGTCACGGGTACATCCTGTTTGAGTTTCTGCCTATAGGACTGTAGAAGCAAGATGGAGTCATGGTCGGATTTTCCGAAGGGAGGGCGGGGGAGGGCCTTGTATGCATCGCAGAAGTTAGAGTAGCAGTGGTCCAGTGTATTGCCCGCGCGGGTGCTACAGTCAATATGCTGGTAGAATTTAAGTAGCCTTGTTCTCAAATTAGCTTTGTTAAAATACCCAGCTACAATAAACGCTGCCTCAGGATATATGGTTTCCAGTTTACATAGAGTCAAGGGAAGTTCCTTGAGTGCTGTTGAGGTATCAGCTTGGGGGGGTATATATACGACTGTGACTGTAATCGAAGAGAATTCTCTTGGGATATAATGTGGTCGGCATTTGATTGTAAGGAATTTTCAGGTTAACAAAATAACTTGAGCATCTTCTTACCAGAGAGATAAGGTTTGTTTCTGTCAGCGCGACACATGAAGAAACCCGGTGGCTGTACCGACTCCGACAACATATCCCTAGAGAGCCATGCTTGTGATACCAATAGCACAATCAGTTCCTATAAGCAGGAAAAAGCTGTTATCATCCGGGTTAAATTACCTTATTAGGCAGTCTACTCTGGAATTGACACTGCCCACAACACACCACAACAACAGCAGGCAGGGAGCTCTTATGATGGAGACAGGAGCTATATCGGGGTCCGGTAGAGAGAGAGAGAGAGAGGGTGTGAAAGAGTGGGAGAGGTAGAGATGATCTGTGACTTTGTCCCTAAGAACCTAGTTGTTAGAAATATTATGAATAAATGAATAAACAATATCCTCATTTTAAATAGAACTGTAACTAAGTAAACTTATACTCTGTTTTATTATATCTGATTAACAATATGAGTTCATAAGAAGGGATTGTGTGACACGGACAAGGAGTAATTAAAGTTAATGAACACCATTCCAACTAGGGAGAAAGGAATGGGTTGTGGGTTAAGTAAGCAGATAGGGTCGTTAACCTATGGTTGAACCGACGAAACTGAGCTCCGGGGTGTTTAAGATAAGACAGTGAGTGCATTCCTAGGTTTTCTGTTAGTTAGAACTGTCAGCTAAGTGGTGATCGATAATGGTGAGGAGTCAAAAGTTAATTCAGTTGTGTTGTGTGTCCTGTGTATGTGCTGGGGGGGTCAGAATGAACTTTGAATGAACTTTTAAAGTTCCCTTTGTCTCGGTCGAGAGGAGGAGATTCATTTTTTAAGCAATGAAATCAGTAGCCCTAACAGACATCTTCAGGACATAGCAGGGTCAACATAGTGCTATTCCAGTCCCAGCTTCAGATCAGTTAAAAGCCTGAGAATTGTATGGATTTTTCTCATTTATGAGAGAAGGATGGGGCTCCCGAGTGGCACAGCGGTCTAAGGCACTGCATCTCAGTACTAGAGGCATCACTACAGACCCTGGTTTGATTCCAGGCTGTATCACAACTGGCCTGCACAATTGGCCCAGCATTGACTGGGTTAATAGTTTGGCTGGGGTAGGCCGTCATTGTAAATAAGAATTTGTTCTTAACTGACTTGCCTAGTAAAACAAAATGGAAGAAATGATTGATTCTCAGTAGTACTACTGATAACTTTCTCAGCAGTCCCCGTTTCCTTTCCATAATCTGATTCTGCACTGAGAAGGTGACTTTATTTCTTTCACCTCTACTGTGATTTCAAATCAGTGAAGACAAAAGGAAAGGAGATAAGAAGAGGAGGTTATAGTAGAGAATTGAGCCCCAGGAGTATTCAAAGGTTTGTGGGTTGTTAGACTTAATATCCAGGAGGTGGCAGTATTGATTCATATTCATCCTCCCCCGTTACTCTCCTCTTAGCAACAGCCACATGATCTTTATTGGACAGGCAAGTCATGACAGGTCATGGGGATGTTTGGCTTCTCTTTCATAAGATAGGAACTGTGATATGCCTACCAGGCTGAAGTTCTCGGGGAGGCATAAAGTTCAGAACCTCACCCAACTTCTGTTTTCTATAATTAGAAATGCCTTTATAATAACTTTTTACCTGACATTGTTTCATTTCCTCTGGAGGGAAATGGTTTTTCATCAAACTAGATATTTTGGTTCAGAGAACAAAATATTTCAGGCACAGTTGCGGCCAAATATATTGGCACCTCTGCACATTTCTTAAATAATTCCCTATTTCTTCAAAAAATAAGTTGAAATGTAAAAATACTTTTTGTTACTTGGCTTTACAGACCAATTTTTGGTTTTGGAAACTTAAGCTTAATAATTGTAATTTAGAAAATAAAGACAGCAGTTGGTGGAGGGCACTAGTCAAACATTGAATAATTAGAGCAGTTTGCTGCTAAAGAGTTGGCCAAATTGCCAGTAGAAAGCTGTAGCAAGCTCATAATAGATGGCTACAAGAAGCATTTGTCTGCAGTTTACTTGGCCAAAGGCTGAACAACCAAGTACTAGCTCCTGGGTGACAATAATGTTGTTCATGGCATGTCTTTATTTTCTAAATTAATATTGTAAGCTTAAGTTTACAAAAATAAATTTGGTTCTGCAATGTTGAAAATCGAATAACAAGGTGTGGAACCTCAATTATTTTCAATGTAACTTATTTGACAAGAAATAGGGAATTATTTAAGAAAGGGGTCTCAAAGGTCTCAGGATAAGACCCAGAGGCAGACAGTTTGAATCACAGATATTTATTTAAAAACAGTGGGCAGGCAAACGACAGGTCAAGGGCAGACAGAGGTCAGTAATCCAGGGCAGTGTCAGAAAGGTACAGAACAGGGTCGGAGCTCAGGGTCAGGTCAGGGCAAGCAGAATGGTCAAAACTGGGAAGACTAGAAAAAACTGTGAAGACTAGAAAAAACTAAAACTAGAGCACAGGAATGGGAACACGCTGGTAGGACTTAATGGGACTCGACGAACTGACAACAGACAAACAGAAAACGCAGGTATACATTTAAAGGAGATAATGGGGGGGTGGAGACAAGCACAAGACAGATGTGACAGTACCCCCCTCCCCTCTCTCTAGGGGCATCACCTGGCATCCTACCCTGGCACATACCTGGTTGACTGGGAGATGTGGCGGAACTCAACAGTGAGGACTGGGTCCAGGATGTTCCTAGCGGGGACCCAGCACTTTTCCGCCAGGCCATACACCTCCCAGGTACTGGAATACCCTGCCCCGGGGTCAAACACTCAGGAGGCGGCTCACCATTTATGCCGGATGGCCGTCAGTGAGACGGGTGGTTTAATTCTAGATTCATGGAAAGTGGGATGTATATGGAGAGTGCGGGACAATATAAGGCAAACAGCAGAAGGGCTAAAGACCTGAGAGATGGAGACAGGGCCAATAAAACAGGGGAAAAGAGTCGACAGCCATACCCTCTGCTCGAGACAATATCGGGGAGCAGGGGTCTGGTGGCGGTTCGCCTGTCGCCATTACCTGGAGATGGTCTTGAGGAGGGCTCTCTTTCAGGTACTGCGACAGCAGTGGACAAACATCTGGGCCGAGGGTATGCTGACCTCTTCCTCCTGCTCAGGAAAGAGCGGAGGCTGATAGCCCATGGCACACTCAAACTGTGAGAGACCAGTGGCCGAGCAGGGAAGGATGTTTCGGGCGTATTCCACCCACACAAGTTGCTGGCTCCAGGTGGTGAGGTTGGTGGAGACGAGGGGAAAAAAAGAGTAATCTCCAGGTCCTGATTGGCTTGCTCCGACTGGCCGTTAGATTGGGGTGAAAACCGGAGGGTTACCAGACCGATGCCCCAATGAGAGTGCAGATCACCCTACATATCCGGGACGAGAACTGAGGACCGCGGTCGGAGTTCATGTCCACCAGAAGTCCATGGGTCCGGAAGACGTGTTGCACCATGAGCTTGGCAGTTTCCTTGGCTGAGAGTAACTTGGGAAGGGGACTGAAATGGGCATGAGGATAAGATGTTGCCATCTGATGGAGGGAGACCTGTGACGAAGTCCAGGAATATATGAGACCAGGGGCGGTGAGGAATGGAAAGAGGTTGAAGGAGGCCAGCCGGAGCTTGTCGCAGAGTTTCATTCCGGGCACACACTGTGCAGGCTGTGACAAACGCGGAGAAGTCAGGAACAAAGGTGGGCCACCAAAAACGTTGTTGTTCAAATGCCAGGGTCCGACTGGAGCCAAGATGGCAGGCAAGTCGAGAGGAATGAGCCCATTCCAGAACCCGGGAACGGGCATAGTCCGGGACAAACATCCATTTAGCCAGGCCCCCCCCCTGGGAACGCTGCACCCCTGGGAACGAACCTGGTTTTCTATACCCCAGATGAGTGTAGCTGCGAGACAAGGGTAGGGAGAATGGTCTCAGGGTACAGTGGTGTAGAAGCGGGGCTATAGAGGTGTGAAGGAGCATCCGGTTTCACATTTTTGGTATGAGATGGTGAAGTTGAATCGAGTGAATAGCAGGGCCCATCGAGCATGCCTGGAATTGAGGCTCTTGTCAGTGCAGAGATATTCCAGGTTCTTGTGATCTGTCCATACTATGAATAGGTGATCCGCCCCCTCCAACCAGTGCCTCCACTCCTCTAATGCCATCTTCACCATGAGTAGTTCTCGGTTACCCAAGTCGTAATTCCTTTCCCTGGTGTTGAGACGATGGGAGAGGAAAGCGCGGGGATGCAGCTTTTGGTCTTGGGCCAAACGTTGGAACATGGCAGACCCCAATCTGACATCCGAGGTGTCGACCTCCACCACAAACAGCCGGGATGGATCTGGATGGATTACTGTGGGGGCTGTAGTGAATTGTTGCTTGAAGCACGCGCTCCAGCAGGTGTATCTCACTGATCATTCCTAAAGCCAACACCTCATTTGGCCGCCTTTCGTTCCAGTTCTCTGCTGCCTGTGACTGGAACTAATTGCAAAAATCGCTGAAGTTGGAGACTTTTATCTCCCTCACCAACTTCAAACATCTGCTATCTGAGCAGCTAACCGATCGCTGCAGCTGTACATAGTCTATCGGTAAATAGTCCACCCATTTTTACCTACCTCATCCCCATACTGTTTTTATTTATTTACTTTTCTGCTCTTTTGCACACTAATATCTCTACCTGTACATGACCATCTGATCATTTATCACTCCAGTGTTAATCTGCAAAATTGTAATTATTCGCCTACCTCCTCATGCCTTTTGCACACAATGTATATAGACTCCCCCTTTTTTCTACTGTGTTATTGACTTGTTAATTGTTTACTCCATGTGTAACTCTGTGTTGTCTGTTCACACTGCTATGCTTTATCTTGGCCAGGTTGCAGTTGCAAATGAGAACTTGTTCTCAACTAGCCTACCTGGTTAAATAAAGGTGAAATAAAAAATAAATAAAATAAAAAATTGGCGAACCCAAGGAAGCGTTGCAACTGCACTCTTGAGTTGGGTTGCGGCCAATCCACCACCGTTCTCACCTATCCAGGATCAGTCTGTATGCCGCCTGCAGCTATGATGTATCCAAGGAAGGAGATGGTGGAGCTTTGACGAACAGCTGGTTCTCCAGAAGTCGCTGTTGGACATGGAGGACATGTTCTTGAGCCGAGCGGGGGGAAATTAGGATGTCATTGAGTTACACGAACACAAACCGGTTCAACATGTCACGGAGAACGTCATTAACCAGGGCCTGTAACACAGCAAGAGCGTTGGTCAGTTTGAATGGCATCACCAGGTATTCGTAGTGCCCACTAGCCGTGTTAAAGGTGGTTGTCCACTTGTCTCCTTCCGTAGGCATTCTGGAGGTCAACTTGGAGAAGATCGTAGCCCTAAGGAGAGGCTCGAAAGCAGAGGCGTTGAGTGGAAGCAGATAATGGTTTTTAACTGTGATATCACTCAGGCCTCGGTAGTTGATACACAGGTGCAGGGTTTTGTCCCTCTTCTCCACAAAGAAGAGCCCTGCGCCGGCGGGGGAGGCAGAAGGACGGATACCCCCTGCAGCCAGGGAGTCCTCAATGTACGTCTCCATCGCTTTGGTCTCTGAACCAAGAGGAGATAATGGGGACAAATGGGAGACACCTGGTGGGGGGTGGAGACAAGCACAAGACAGGTGAAACAGATCAGGGTGTGACACTTCTCATTTGTTAAAATACATTTTACTATCACTTAATCTGACTGCTCTTATTTGGTCATCTCTAAACTGTTTGGTAAACTATAGATTTTAAACTGGTTTGTCGACTACAGATTTTGAGAACTACATAATGAAAATGTACCTGTAAAGTATAAACATATAAAGTTGAGTCACATACAGGACCACTACAATAAATAAGTGCAATACAACACTGTAAAATACAACAGAGATGGAAGATGTATTTCGATGAGACCTATGGCCAGCCAAATGCTCAAGACAGGCTTGATGCAAACTAGTGCCCGCTAAAAATTATGTTTCTTTAATTTCTTTAAATTGATTACATTGTGAAATATGTCTCCAATGATCATACCTTTGATCACACATGGGATAGAAATGATGGAAATGTAAAGTTTACTCAATTTTAATGGGTGTATTGTCTAATGTGAAAACATCGTAATGTGCTGTAATTTACAGTACTGTAGCATAATACATTCAAATGGCAATTTTGAAACATCTACAGTATCCTATTTTTTTTTGCTATTGGATTAACTGGTTGTTAAAATAACTAAATTGAGACAATATCATTATGTTGTGTTTTAGTGATTTAACCAATGTTCTCATTATATTTCACAGTAAACATATGTTTTATAATCAGTGGTTGTGTGGTGAAAGATGTCTACAAACAAATGAATGCACAATAAAAACTTTTGAATATTAGACTTCCTGCGTTACAAGTGAAACCAGTTTGGAGTATTGTACTAAGAGTTTTGAAAATTCACCACAGACTTGTGTGTGTGTGTGTGTGTGTGGACCTGCATGCACGTGTCTGTGTTTAACTCAGTAATAACAGGCACTGATTCCCTGGTCATTTGAGAGGAAATCAAGTTCTAGTGGTGGAGGCCTATCCCCTCCACACGCACACACACACACACACACACACACACACACACACACACACACACACACACACAGCTTTCAACTTTAATCTATACTTGATAAAAATGAAAATTTAATGAAAAAGCTACTCATCTGTGTGAGGAGTGTGTGTGTGTGTGTGTGTGTGTGTGTATTTATAGTGTGTGTGTGTGGGATTACATTCATGTTCTTATGAGTCAAGTGAACTGAAGTTCTGACCCTTGCAGGGCAACAACATCTCCAAGGCTGTTAAATCTTTCAAGGGTAAATATTGTTCAAAGAGATTAGATTATCAGATTTTAGTGCAGATTACAGCAGCGTTTCATCTGACATGTATGCCTAGACAGGCTAATGAGTTAGTACCCACCGGGCACAGATGTCCATTCAACATTTATTCCATGTTGGTTTTAATGTAATTTCATTGAAATTACGTGGAAACAATGTTGATTCAACCAGTGTGTGCCCAGTGGGTAGGAACCTATATGAAGCTCGCTATGGGCTAACAGACAGAGAGCTAATAAACTTGAACAAATTAAGCTCGCTAACACTAGCAGGCAGCACTACTCTTACATGCTGACCAGACTGTACGCGTGCGTGCGTCTGCATGCACCAATGTGCGCAAGTTGATTTTGTCCACCCACACCAGACGCGATCAGAACACGCACGTTGAAATATTAAAACAAACACTGAACCTATTATATTAATTTGAGGACAGGTCGAAAAGCATTAAACGTTTATGGCAAATTAGCTAGCTAGCTTGCTGTTGCGAGCTAATTTGTTGTGGAATGTAAACATTGGGTTGTTATTTTACCTGAAATGCACAAGGTCCTCTACTCTGACAATTAATCCACAGATAAAACAATAAAACTAGTTTGTGTCTAGTATTCTCTCCTCCTTCAGGCTTCTTCTTATTCTTCTTTGGAGTTTATGTGGCGGTTGGCAAGCAACTTTGAGGTGCATTACCACAACCAACTGGACTGTGGACCTCAACTCATCTTTCAATCACCCAGTATATGCTCCTAAAAACCAATGAAGAGATGTGAGAGAATGGAGTTGCAGCGCAACGAGTGTACCAAATAGAACCAAGTTCTTTTTTGCCCCTGGCTACGCAGATGCTCGTTGACGCGTGCGAGCAGTGTGGTTGCAATGTTAACTTGTGTGTGTAAATGTATTTTGACACGCGAGCGGTGTGGTCTGCATGTTAGTAGTGAGTTAGTGGTAACGTAAACTCAACCCATTCCGTACAAATGTGTGCAACCGCAACATTCAAACGAGGCTACAAAGAAAACTAATGGGACTGTAGCGACTGTGTTGACGTCAAAATCGGGGGTGTGAACTAGATTTCTATTTCAGCGTTGATAGACATGGTAATGTCTCTATAGTATTGGAGAAAAGTTTAAAAAACTGACCCTCCGTTATATTGACATGTCATGTCGTAACGTACAGCACGCATGAAGCAACTATTTCTGTCTTACAATCTCTCTCCACCAGGTGTAGCATTTCTATCATCCTTTAAAAAACAAGAAATTGACAGTGACGGGGTTAAGGGGGGATTCCTAGTCATTTTTTTCGTCATCAATGCATGTGATCATCATTCTCAAAGCCGCTGTTTACTTCTAAGATCACTTTAGCACCATCCTAGAAACCCAATTCAAATTCGACACAATCCTTCAAATAGGTATGTAATGACACATTATATAAACTCTTTATAGTGTTTTTTTACATTTTAGAGGCGATAAGGTAATTGTTGGACAGATTTGGACAGATCGAGGGAAAAAAAGCCATTTTCCCACACAACATCTCTCCTTTTCACTATCACGCATTAATTTCGCTTCCCCACCCGCCATTTTTAAAAGACCCGACGGGGCTCATTGCCTGCTTGAATTATGCAGAAAGGGGCAGCGTTTAGGTCATGTAATAGATTTTGTTGGAAATGGGAGAAATTGTGCTTTGCAATGGTATTGACATTACAGTTGATCTGGAAGTATTACGTTGTTGGGGCGCTACAATAAGGGCAATTGTCCGGAACAGGGCGATGTACGAGTTTACGTAAGTTAACTTTAATGTTAAATGTATGAAGCTCGCTAGCGTTAACAGAACACTTATTTGTTACAACACATTGAGCTAGCTGACACGAGCAGCCAGGCAGCACTACTCTTAGTGGTGAGTTAGTGGTCATGCAAATGTATGAAGCTTGCTAGCTCTAACAGAGAGAAAGCTAATTAGCTACAACACATTGAGCTCGATAATGATAGCAGGCAGCACTAATGCATTAGTGGTCATGTAAATGCATAAAGCTTGCTAGCGCTAAAAGACAGAAAGCTAATTAGCTACAACACACTGAACTCACTACGCTAGTAAAGTATTACAAAAAAACTAACTGTAATTTGTTTCATTACCAGCAAAAATATCGTAGTCAGATTACAGATTGGGTTGGCTATACTACAGATCTTTGTGGGCTATACTCGGCCTTGTCTCAGGATGGTAATTTGGTGGTTGAAGATATCCCTCTAGTGGTGAGGGGGCTGTGCTTTGGCAAAGTGGGTGGGGTTATTTCCTGCCTGTTTGGCCCTGTCCGGGGGTATCATCGGATGGGGCCACAGTGTCTCCTGACCCCTCCTGTCTCAGCCTCCAGTATTTATGCTGCAGTAATTTATGTGCCGGGGGGCTAGGGTCAGTCTGTTATATCCGGAGTGTTTCTCCTGTCTTATCCAGTATGAATTTAAATATGCTCTCTCTAATTCTCTCTTTCTGTCTTTCTCTCTCTCTGAGGACCTGAGCCCTAGGACCATGCCTCAGGACTACCTGGCATTGATGACTCCTTGCTGTCCCCAGTCCACCTGGCCGTGCTGCTGCTCCAGTTTCAACTGTTCTGCCTGCGGCTATGGAACCCTGCCTGTTCACCGGACGTGCTACCTGTCCCAGACTTGCTGTTTTCAACTCTCTAGAGACAGCAGGAGCGGTAGAGATACTCTCAATGATTGGCTATGAAAAGCCAACTGACATTTACTCCTGAGGTGGTGACCTGTTGCACCCTCGACAACCACTGTGATTATTATTATTTGACCATGCTGGTCATTTATGAACATTTGAACATCTTGGCCATGTTCTGTTATACTCTCCACCCAGCACAGCCAGAAGAGGACTGGCCACCCCTCATAGCCTGGTTCCTCTCTAGGTTTTGGCCTTTCTAGGAAGTTTTTCCTAGCCACTGTGCTTCTACACCTGCATTGCTTGCTGTTTTGGGTTTTAGGCTGAGTTTCTGTACAGCACATTGATATATCAGCTGATGTAAGAAGAGCTATATAAATCAATTTGATTTGATTTGATACAGATACTTTCGAAAAACTAGATGATCACTTCCAGGATTACTTTTAAATTCAGAAAGGATGTTTACGCAAAAATCAGTTTTCTCAATGACATTCGTTTTCTCAAGGCCCTCCCATTTCTTGGGACATCTAAAGAACATTTCCTGCATTTATTCACAATCTAATATGACCCATGGCCCTTCTAGCCGTCTCTATTTAGAACAACAAAAAGTTAGCAAAAATGCCTAAGTCATCAAGCTAGGAAAGAGATGATTAAATATGTTTAAGTGATTGATAACACTGAACTAGATACATGATAATTCAATAATCAATATTGTGTTGCACCTTTAACCAATGGTCTAACCAAATGAACAACTCTTAAAAATAAAGCACAAAGACAACTTTTGATTGTCTTTAAGACATCCTTTATATAACATTTCAGCCAGACCGCCCAGCCAACCCGAGCCACCTGCAGGCCCGACCCCCACCAGTCTAGTCAATAACTCAACTCTCTCCCCAACACAACTTCCTTCCCATCTTTCTTTTTATTTGTGTGGGGTACAGAGATCAAAAATCAACTTTAAAACTACTGCGCACAGAGTGAGTCCATGCAACTTATGTGACTTTTACTCCTGAAATTATTTAGGCTTTCCATAACAAAGGGGTTGTATACTTATTGAGTCAAGGCATTTCAGCTTTTCAAGTTTCATAAATTACACATTATTGGGAAAAAACATAATTGTGCAATATTGTGTCAATCATTGTGCAACGGATGACTCCCATTGAAAAAGCATTGGCCCCATCCGAAATTCTCTGACACAAAATCCCATTGTGTAGGCACCCTATGTTTAGATTACAGTATCATTTTAGGCATAAGGGCTCAGGTAATGAGAATGAATGTGTTTTAGAACCTGGCATAATACCAAAGGTGAGGTCAAAGCTGTGACTTTGTCATTTTGATTGGTCTGATAATAACCAAGGTCCTGCCTCATTGACCAGGGCAGCAAGCATGTCGTTTTCGATTGGCTGTTAGTCTCAATTTAGCATTAATGTTTATCTCAATGACCCGTGGCTGTAATCCGGCATTAGAAATTTGCTGGCATTTGCTGCAGAAATAGAATTAGCACTCACATTGTGTTATTAATCAAATTCATGGCCTGTAGAATATAACCTGACATGTGGCTCTCCCTTCAAACTCTCTCCTCATTCTCACATGTCTGCACGCTCTCTATCTGATCTCATTTACAGCTTGCATTATCCCTATCAGAACTGCTGTGATAGGATTACATTCCGAACACGGGCCTTGCATGTACTTGCTTTTAGACGTGGTAATACAGTGCATGCACTCTGGCCACATTGTGCTTGATTCTCAACTTTCCCTCCAATTTCTGCAAATTTGTTTGTAGTCACAATTCAAGTAGCCTAGTAAATAAAATGTTGGTCTATACATGGTATCGGGGTGCTTATTCACAGGTCCATTATTTTCCCATTTCCATCTTATAAGACAACCCTATGTTTGGCATGACTGTATGGGCACAGAAGATCATTGAATATGACCTTAAATATTTTGATGTGCAACCTGGAATAAAATTTAAGAGGACCAGTGCTTTTATCTGAAAATAGCTACAATCTGTGCCATTTGCAAGCAGTGTTGTTAGGCTATATTGTATCTTTGTTTGTTCTTAGGAACACAATGGCAATTCGATACATTGTATAATTACAATTCAATGTGTGAGAACCACAAGTTATTTAACCCTTGTGTTGTCTTAAGGGTAAAAAAATGACCAGCCACTAAGTTTAACAGCAGAGAAAATCCCCCTAAATTATATTTTTTCAACTTGAAATTTGATGACTTTTCCTAGAGTGACCCCAACATTGGAAAAGGTGAAACATCGCCTTTGTTCATATTTCCATGAAAGCTGAACACCACCAGGGTACAAAGATTGTCTTAGGGCCATTTTTGACACGGCAGTTATAAAATCATTTACACACCACAAAAACCACAAAGACACACACATACACAATAAAACATGTAGATTATGTGTGGTACTGATTGAATTCAGACAAAACTAAAACTACATTGTGTGTGCATGTGCAGCATCTCCCCTCCACGACCCCACACATGACAGTTCAGAAAAAATGAACAAAATTTCAGACAAAAGAAACATTTCTTGAAAGCATTGCTTGGAGAATGCAGTCAGAGGCTATAAAGGTGCTGCAGATGACAGTCCCCCCAGTTCTCTCTTTGCTGAAGTAGATCAGATTTTTTCAGATGTCCAGGAGGAACGAGAGAACAATGATTTTGAAGAGGAGGAGGTATCTGAAGAAGAAGATGGGGAAGAACGACCCAGAGCACGATGCATCATCTTCAGATGAAGAAGAAATCCCCCAAGCTGAAAGAGAGACATTTTGTCACACCCTGATCTGGTTCACCTGTCCCTGTGATTGTCTCCACCCCCTCCAGGTGCCGCTTATTATCCCTGGGGTATATATCCCTGTGTTTCCTGTCTCTCTGTGCCAGTTCGTATTGTTTGCCAAGTCAACCAGCGGTTTTCCTTGCTCCTATTTTTCCCAGTCTCTGTTTCTAGTCCTCCTGGTTTTGACCCTTGCCTGTCCTGACTCCTAACCCGCCTGCCTGTTCTGACTACCAGCCTGCCTATCACCTTGTACTGTTTTTGGACTTGGATCTGGTTTCTGACCCCTGCCTGGCCTGACCTCGAGACTGCCTACCATTTGGTACTGTTTAGACTCTGACTTTGTTCATGAACTCTTGCCTGTCCCTGACCTGCCTTTGCCTACTCCCTTTGTTATAGTAAATATCGGTGCGCTACCATCTGCCTCCTGTGTCTGCATTTGGGTCTCGCCTTGTGCCCCTATGCATTTTTGTCAAAGATAAGCAAAATAACATGGTCCTTGTCACCATATGACAACCAGGGCAGGATGGCAGCACAAAATGTCATAAGCATGACCCCAGGTCCCACAAAACATGCAGTTGGCCATACCCAGGACATCGCCTCAACATTCTACATGTTCATCACACCAGCCATCAAAACAATCATCCTGGAGATGACAAATTTGGAGGGTTTCCGTAAATATGGAGACAACTGGAAAAGGATGGATGAGATTGACCTGTGTGCCTACATAGGGCTGCTAATCTTAGCGGGTGTGTACAGGTCCCGAGGCGAGGCTACATGTCGTCTCTGGAATGCAGAGAGTGGAAGGGCATTTTCTGTGCCACGATGCCACTGACAGTCTTTCGCACTTTCTTAAGAATGCTACAATTTGATAACCGTGAGTCAAGACCTGCAAGAAGTATGAGAGACAAACTGGCGGCCATAAGAGAGGTCTGGGATACATGGGTGGAGTGTCTGTCATACCTCTACAACCCTGGGCCTGAAGTAACAGTGGATGAGCAACTGTTTCCATTCAGAGGTACATTTTTATTTTCATATCTGTATTGTAAGTCATTTTCACTGTTCATTTTATTATGTATTGCTGTAATATAATTGATTTATGTGATTGTTTTCTGTGACACTGATAATAATTACTGAGGGTAATCTCTTTTGTAAAAATGTCGCTGTCCTTTCCGGCAGTATATGCCCAGCAAGCCAGCAAAGTATGGCATCAAGATATGGGTGGCCTGTGATGGACAATCCAACTACGCTTGAAAGATGCAAGTCTACACAGGGAAGCCGACCAGTGGAGGCCCAGAGAAGAACCAGGGGATGCAGGTTGTGCTTGATGTGACAGACGGACTGAGGGGGCACAATGTCACGTGTCACGAACTCAGCCAGCAGCTCCTGAAGAGGCAGATCAGCATGGTTTGCACAGTTAGAAAGAGCAAGCCTGAGCTCCCCCTGCATGCCTCGCAACAAGGGGGAGAGAGGCCTTCTCATCAAAGTTTGCCTTCACCACCACTCTAGTTTCTTACCTCCCAAAGAGGAACAAGAATGTGGTCCTCCTGAGCACACTGCACAAAACGGTTGAGATCGGTGATAGTGAGGACAGGAAGCCAGCCATCATCCTGGACTACAACCACAACAAAGGAGGCGTGGGCAACCTGGACAAGGTGATTGGAACTTACAGCTGCAGGATGATGACTGCCCACTGGCCACTGGTCATCTTCCATAAAATCATTGATGTGTACTCATACAATGCCTTCTTGATATGGAACAAGATCAACCCTATCTGGATACCTGATAAGCGGTACAAGAGGAGGGTGTTTCTGGAGCTGCTGGGAAAGGCACTTGTAACCCCACACATTCAAAGAGGGGAGCACCTCCCCCACACAGCAGCCTCTACAGCACTTGTTAAAGCTGTTCAGGGGGCTGAATCTTATCCTGATCCACCTGAGGCTGCAGCTGGGGCAGGCAAGAGGAGGAGATGCCAATTCTGCCATCCAAAGAAGGACTGTAAAACAAATACCTTGTGCTGCACATGTGAGAAATACATCTGCAAAATCCATGCACACACACACTTGTATATTATCCCACATGTGCTAATTACAGTTGATTGATTTATGTTTTTCACATTTTTGTTTTGCATCTATTATCTTATTCCTTGTTATTGTTTGTGTTTGTACTCCGGGTGGGTGGGTGGGTGGCAATGGTAAAAAAATGGGAGAAGACTAGTATTTTGTAGTTGAATTCCTCATTGTACAGTATAACAATATATCACTATGTTGCCAAATAAGATCAAGACTGTTCTTGTTTCCTTTCAATACAAAGCATTCAAAACTACTTCTACACATTTCTCCTACTTTCTTAGGCTACACAATTGTTATCTCTTGCTAAAAATGTATGTTTACACATATATAGTACCTTAAGCAATAATAACAATAATAAACCTCTACTTTAGTAAAGAAAACAATTATGACAGGTGTGTTGTAATAAAAATGAGTGGTGTCCACTGATTAAATGCATTAATGTCTTTCTGCATTGTGAAGAAGGAAAACCCAGATATTCACAAAGTTTGTGATGAATGGCAGTTTGTTTCTTCATGCAAAATACACTGCTCAAAAAAATAAAGGGAACACTTAAACAACACAATGTAACTCCAAGTCAATCACACTTCTGTGAAATCAAACTGTCCACTTAGGAAGCAATACTGATTGACAATAAATTTCACATGCTGTTGTGCAAATGGAATAGACAACAGGTGGAAATTATAGGCAATTAGCAAGACACCCCAATAAAGGAGTGGTTCTGCAGGTGGTGACCACAGACCACTTCTCAGTTCCTATGCTTCCTGGCTGATGTTTTGGTCACTTTTGAATGCTGGTGGTGCTTTCACTCTAGTGGTAGCATGAGACGGAGTCTACAACCCACACAAGGGGCTCAGGTAGTGCAGCTCATCCAGGATGGCACATCAATGCGAGCTGTGGCAAGAAGGTTTGCTGTGTCTGTCAGCGTAGTGTTCAGAGCATGGAGGCGCTACCAGGAGACAGGCCAGTACAGCAGGAGACGTGGAGGTGGCCATAGGAGGGCAACAACCCAGCAGCAGGACCGCTACCTCCACCTTTGTGCAAGGAGGAGCAGGAGGAGCACTGCCAGAGCCCTGCAAAATGACCTCCAGCAGGCCACAAATGTGCATGTGTCTGCTCAAACGGTCAAAAACAGACTCCATGAGGGTGGTATGAGGGCCCGACATCCACAGGTGGGGGTTGTGCTTACAGCCCAACACCGTGCAGGACGTTTGGCATTTGCCAGAGAAGACAAAGATTGGCCAATTCGCCACTGGTGCCCTGTGCTCTTCAAAGATGAAAGCAGGTTCACACTGAGCACATGTGACAGACGTGACAGAGTCTGGAGACGCCATAGAGAACGTTCTGCTGCCTGCAACATCCTCCAGCAGTCATGGTGTGGGGTGGCATTTCTTTGGGGGGCCGCACAGCCCTCCATGTGCTCGCCAGAGGTAGTCTGACTGCCAATAGGTACCGAGATGAGATCGTCAGACCCCTTGTGAGACCATATGCTGGTGCGGTTGGCCCTGGGTTCCTCCTAATGTAAGACAATGCTAGACCTCATGTGGCTGGAGTGTGTCAGGAGTTCCTGCAAGAGGAAGGCATTGATGCTATGGACTGGCCCACCCGTTCCCCAGACCTGAGTCCAATTGAGCACATCTGGGACATCATGTCTCGCTCCATCCACCAACGCCACGTTGCACCACAGACTGTCCAGGAGTTGGTGGATGCGTTAGTCCAGGTCTGGGAGGAGATCCCTCAGGAGACCATCCGCCAACTCATCAGGAGCATGCCCAGGCATTGTAGGGAGGTCATACAGGAACGTGGAGGCCACACACACTACTGAGCCTCATTTTGACTTGTTTTAAGGACATTACATCAAAGTTGGATCAGCCTGTAGTGTGGTTTTCCACTTTAATTTTGAGTGTGACTCCAAATCCAGACCTCCGTGGGTTGATAAATTTGATTTCCATTTATAATTTGTGTGTGATTTTGTTGTCAGCACATTCAACTATGTAAAGAAAAAAGTATTTAAGAAGAATATTTCATTCATTCAGATCTAGGATTTTTTTAACCTTTAGGACAAGGGGAGTATACATAATGTTAAGACTACACAAGGGTTAAGTTTAGCCTCTACAGGATAGGTGTCCCTAAACCGTGATGGTTGTTGCTAATGTGACTAGAATGCTTTTGTATACAACAGCCAACTTTCCGGGACATAGACATGTCTTAAATGGGCAGAAAGTTTAATTATTGTTAATCCAACTGCAGTGTCCAATAACAGTAGCTATTGCAGTGAAACAATACCATGCTATTGTTTGAGGAGAGTGCACAACAACAAAACAACTTTTATCACAGCAACTGGTATGATACACCTCTGAAGGTAAATAATGGATTTACGTTCAGTAATCTTGCTCTAATTTGTCATCCCGAGGGTCCCAGAGATAAAATGTAGTGTAGTTTTGTTTGATAAAATCAAACTTTATGTTCAAATGTAGGAACTGGGTTCTACAGTTTGACCCCATTGCTGTCTCTGGCTCAACACCCACCCCGCCCGGCCATCTAGATGTGTGAAAGTTAGTGTAGAAGCTAATGATCCATCATGTACAGTTGAAGTTGGAAGTTTACATACACTTAGGTTGGAGTCATTAAAACTAGTTTTTCCACCACTCCACAAATTTCTTGTTAACAAACTATAGTTTTGACAAGTCGGTTAGGACATCTACTTTGTGCATAACAAGTCATTTTTCCAACAATTGTTTACAGGTTAGATTATTTCACTTATAGTTCACTGTATCACAATTCCAGTGGGTCAGAAGTTTACATACTGTACACTAAATTGACTGTTCCTTTAAACAGCTCGGAAAATTCCAGAAAATGATGTCATGGCTTTAGAAGCTTCTGGCTAATTGACATCATGAGTCAATTGGAGATGTATTTCAAGGCCTACCTTCAAACGCAGTGCCTCTTTGCTTAACATCATGGGAAAATCTAAATAAATATTTTAAAAATTGTAGACCTCCAGAAGTCTGGTTCATCCTTGGGAGCAATTTCCAAACGCCTGAAGGTACCACGTTCATCTGTAGAAACAATAGTACGCAAGTATAGACACCATGGGACCACGAAGCCGTCATACCGCTCAGGAAGGCGACGCATTCTGTCTCCTAGAGATTAACGTACTTTGGTTGTGAAAAGTGGCAATCAATCCCAGAAGAACACCTTGTGAAGATGCTGGAGCAAACAGGTACAAAGTATCTATATCCACAGTAAAACAAGTCCTATGTCGACAAAACCTGAAAGTCTGCTCAGCAAGGAAGAAGTCACTGCTCCAAAAATCGCCATAAAAAAAGCCAGACATATTGGGACAAAGATTGTACTTTTTGGAGGAAAGTCCTCTGGTCTGATGAAACAAAAGTAGAACTGTTTGGCCATAATGACCATCGTTATGTTTGGAGGAAAAAGGGGGAGGCTTGCAAGCCGTAGAACACCATCCCAACAGTGAAGCACGGGGGTGGCAGCATCATGTTCTGGGGGTGCTTTTCTGCAGGAGGGACTGGTGCACTTCACAAAATAGATGATATCATGAGAAGGAAAATTGTGGATATATTGAAGCAACATCAAGACATCAGTCAGGAAGTTAAAACTTGGTCGCAAATGGATCTTCCAAATGGACAATGACCCCAAGCATACCTCCAAAGTTGTTGCAAAATGGCTTAAGGACAACAAAGTCAAGGTATTAAAGTGGCAATCAATCTATAGGATTGAGCCCTGGCCTCAATCCTATAGACAATTTGTGGGCAGAACTGAAAATGCGTGTGCGATTAAGGAGGCCTATAAACCTGACTCAGTTACCACAGCTCTTTCAGGAGGAATGGGCCAAAATTCACCCAACTTATTGTGGGAAGCTTGTGGAAGGCTACCCAAAATGTTTGATCCAACTTAAACAATTTAAAGGCAATGCTACCAAATACTAATTGAGTGTATGTAAACTTTTGACCCACTGGGAATGTGATGAAAGAAATAAAAGTTGAAATAAATCATCCTCTCTACTATTATTCTGACAATTCACATTTGTCACGAACCGGCTCAAAGCCCGTAACAAAAGGGAGACAACGTGGAGATAAGGAGTAACAAAACATATATTTATTAAATAAAGTAAACTTAGTACAATATACAATGGTGTGTGTAATCAGTAATCAGTAGTGTAAGTAAGTGTTTTGCATGCATGAATGTGATAATGCAGGGTGTTGAAAGGTGCCAAGCGAACAACCCAAAGGCCACCAAGAAACACAACAAAATCTAGAAAGGTGTGTGCATGGAGAGAGTCTCCTCCATGAATGTGGAAGAGGTCTATTTATCCTGGGACACACCGGGCCCAGGTGTTTCCCATGTAGCTGACGACCCTCCCAACTCCGCCCACCGGCATCCTAATAAGGAAACAAGAACAAAAAGAGAATAAGGCAGACAGAGTGGTGATCCTAAATGTCAGGAATTGTCAAAAACCTAGTTTAAATGTATTTGGCTAAGGTGTGTGTAAACTTTCGACTTAAACTGTATGACTTTCCTGGGAGTGTGTAAACTAAAACAATTGTTTTACCATAGCATTTTTTAATGTTCTCTATAGGTATGTGCGCTACACATTGGGTATGGCAGGCAGTCTAGTGGTTAGAGTGTTGGGCCAGTAACTGAAAGGTTGCTGGATCGAATCTACGAGCTGTCAGGGTAAAAATCTGCCGTTCTGCCCTGGAACAAGGAAGTTAACCCACTGTTCCCTAGTAGGCTGTCATTGTAAATAAAAATGTGTACTTAACTAACTTGCCTCGTTAAATATAGGTTAACATTTTTTTTAAATGTATGTACTTGAAAATTCATCAATTGACCAATTTGGCAAAGTTAGGCAAACTCCCTGCAGACTTGATACAAAACATTGTGCAGTAATGTAATTCTTCACTGAATCAGTCTGAAACTTTGCACACACACTGCTGTCATCTGGTGGACACAATCTAAATTACCCCTAGACTCTTATCTGAAAGTATGGCCTTTCTCTGGCATTTCAAAGATGATGTTTGTATTATATTTTTACCAGATCTAATGTGTATTATTCTCCTACATTAATTTCACATTTCCACAAACTTCAAAGTGTTTCCTTTCAAATGGTATCAAAAATACCATTACCCTCTCCACTACTGGAGAGTAAGTTTTAAGTTCCTCGGCGTACACATCACAGACAAACTGAATTGGTCCACCCACACAGACAGCATCGTGAAGAAGGCGCAGCAGCGCCTCTTCAACCTCAGGAGGCTGAAGAAATCTGGCTTGTCACCAAAAGCACTCACAAACTTCTACAGATGCACAATCGAGAGCATCCTGTCGGGCTGTATCAAACTACCTGCCCTCCAGGACACCTACACCACCCGATGTCACAGGAAGGCCATAAAGATCATCAAGGACAGCAACCACCCGAGCCACTGCCTGTTCACCCCGCTATCATCCAGAAGGCGAGGTCAGTACAGGTGCATCAAAGCTGGGACCGAGAGACTGAAAAACAGCTTCTATCTCAAGGCCATCAGACTGTTAAACAGCCACCACTAACATTGAGTGGCTGCTGCCAACACACTGACTCAACTCCAGCCACTTTAATAATGGGAATTGATGGGAAATGTAAAATATATCTCTAGCCACTTTAAACAATGATACCTAATATAATGTTTACATACCCTACATTATTCATCTCATATGTATACGTATATACTGTACTCTATATCATCTACTGCATCCTTATGTAAGACATGTATCACTAGCCACTTTAACTATGCCACTTTGTTTACATACTCATCTCATATGTATATACTGCACTAAATACCATCTACTGTATCTTGCCTATGCCGCTCTGTACCATCACTCATTCATATATCTTTATGTACATATTCTTTATCCCCTTACACTTGTGTCTATAAGGTAGTAGTTTTGGAATTGTTAGCTAGATTACTTGTTGGTTATTACTGCATTGTCGGAACTAGAAGCACAAGCATTTCGTTACACTCGCACTAACATCTGCTAACATCTGCTAACCATGTGTATGTGACAAATAACATTTGATTTGATTTGATTTGATTTGATATGCATATCCTTGCTTCAGGTCCTGAGCTATAGGCAGTTAGATTTGGGTATGTCATTTCAGGCAGAAATTGAAAAAAGGGTATGATCCTTAGCTTTGGCACTGTATCCATCCACACATTTGTCTGGTGTTCTGATTGGGGCCTACTCAATATTTAGGTTACACAGGGAGCACCAGTGCTAACTTTTGGAAATACCTTCACAATTTAATAAATTCATTGTATTTTCTCATCTTCTTTCGGAATGAAACATGCTGCTGATTGCTGCCATCTTCACTGCAAGATTTCAATACTTAACTATTAACTGATTCTGGACTATATTCTACACAGATTAATTCTTAGTTGCACATTGTGATGAGTATAAATATGCTCACTGCCCAGCTGGTGTTGCTGAAATAGCAGAGGTAGCGCTACGATTTTCTTTGTTCTGACTCACATCAACTGTCTGTGGTCCTGAATAAATAGTTAGGTGTGCTCTGCTTTAATCTTGGGATTACCACAGGTTAACATCAGTATTCCGTGGCTTCTACCTATAGTTAGCCTACGACAACATGTCAAAGTTGAAGTGCATTTTTGGGTTGTATTTCCCATTATTGTAATCTTGCTGCTTCTGATTTTTATTCATGAGGACTAATTACAAGTTGAGCAAACCTATGTTGAAATTAACTTGCCCAACTAACATTAACTTGCATTTGACCATACAACTGTTTGTTACATGCAATTGTAACAGTTTGGACTTGACCTGTCAGATGTTGCTCTCCAGTTTTAACTGTGATGAAACACAAACGTATCGAATTTATTCTGCCACTGTGTGACTGCTGTCTTTTGGAAAGGTGTCTTCGAAACAATATAAGGCTTACCGGCCTTAAATATTACTGTGGCGTATGAATGAATTTATAACTGGTGATAAAGCACACAACGTAATATCACAACGTCGGTTGTAATATGGCTTTTTCCTGATTTACCCATGCACCACTTTGCCTTCGGAAACACGGGGCTTGCGGTGGAGCCGCTTCTGGAAGGGGGTGGAGTCATGGTTCCACCTGTCACCAGAGGGCGGCAGAGACCGTCCCAGAGACAAGTATGACACTCAGGTGTGTTCTATCACTCATTATGATTTCCCCTTTAAGAGAGGTGTGTTTTCTGTTTCTTTTGGCAGAAGCTTGATTCGTTTACCATGTGCGTTTGTCTCCTTAGTGAGTGCCCTAAGAAGGTGAATGTGAGCCCCTAGGTGACGACTGGAAAGGGGATACCTACCTAGTCAGTTGCACAACTGAATACATTCAACCAAAATGTTCTTCCACATTTGACCAAAACCCTCTGAATCAGAGGTGCAGGGGGCAGCCTTAATCAACATCATCTGCACTCGGGGAGCAGCTGTTGGGGTTTAACGGCCTTACTCGAGGGCAGAAAGGCAGACTTCTCTACCTTGCCGGCTTGGGGATTCAAACCAGCGATCTTTCAGATACTGGCCCCATGCTCTTAATTTAGAGCTGCAGTTAGTTACAGAATGAGTGTCAAGAAATAAGTTAGTCCTAAATATTTCAAATCTAAACGCATTGTATTTGGGACAAAACATTCACTAAACCTGAACTGAATCTTGTGGGAAATAATGTGTAAATTGAGCACGTTGAGGTGACTAAACTGCTTTGATTAAGGATTGTAAACTGTCATGGTCAAGACATGCTGATACAACAGTAGCTAAGATGGGGAGAAGTCTGTCCATAGTAAAGCGCTGCTCTACCTTTTTAACAACACTGCCAATAAGGCTGGTTCTACAGGCTCTAGTTTTGTCGCACCTGGACTACTGTTCAGTTGTGTGGTCAGGTGCCGCAAAGAGAGACCTCAGAAAATTAGAATTGGCTCAGAACAGGGCAGCACAGCTGGCCCCTAGTTATACACGGAGAGCTAACAATAATATACATGTCAATCTCTCGTGGCTCAAAGTGGAGGAGAGATTGACTTCATCACAACTTGTTTTTGTAAGACGTGTTGACATTCTGAATGCACCGAGGTGTCTGTTTAAAATACTATCACACAGCCTGGACACCCATGTATACCCCACGAGACATGCCAAAGGTCTCTTCACAATCCCCAAGTCAAGAACAGACTATGGGATGCGCACAGTACTATGGGAGGCTACATGGAACTCTATACCACATCAGGTAACTGAATCAAGCAGTAGAATCAGCTTTTAAAAAACACATACAAATACATCTTATGGAACAGCAGGTACTGTAAAAAGACACACACACACACACACACACACACACACACACACACACACACACACACACACACACACACACACACACACACACAGAAACAGATGCACATATACATGATAAGACACACACGTATACATGGATGTTGTATTGTAACTGTGTAGTAGTGGCCTGAGAGAACACACTAAATGTATTAGGTAAAGTGTTATGAAATGTAATGTCATGTAATATTTGAAAGTGTATGTAGTGTAATTCAAACAGGCAAAGCATCAGTACAGGACTAAGATCGAATTGTACTACACCGGCTCCGACTCTCGTCGGATGTACCAGGACTTGCAAACTATTACAGACTACAAAAGGAAGCACAACCGAGAGCTGCCCGTGACACCAGACGAGCTAATGAACTTCTATGCTCGCTTCGAGGCAAGTAACACTGAAACATGCATGAGAGCATCAGCTGGTCCGGATGACTGTGTTATCACGCTCTCCACAGCCAATGTGAATAAGACCTTTAAACAGGCCAACATTCACAAGGCCGCTGGGCCAGACGGATTACCAGGACGTGTACTCCGAGCATGCGCTGACCTACTGGCAAGTGTCTTCATTGACATTTTCAACCTCTCCCTGTCTGTCTGTAATACCAACACGTCTGTAGCCGTGAAATGCTTTGAAAGGCTGGCTCACATCAACACCATTATCCCAGAAACCTTAGACCCACTCCAATTGGCAAACCGCACATACAGATCCACAGATGATGCAATCTCTATTGCACTCCACAATGCCCTTTCCCACCTAGACAAAAGGAACACCTATGTGAGAATGCTATTCATTGACTACAGCTCAGCGTTCAACACCATAGTGCCCTGAAAGCGCATCAACAAGCTCAGGACCCTGGGACTAAACACCTCCCTCTGCAACTGGATTCAAGACTTCCTGACGGGCCGCCCCCAGGTGGTAAGGGTAGGTAACAACACATCCGCCACGATGATCCTCAGCACGGGGGCTACTCAGGGGTGCGTGCTCAGTCCCCTCCTCCTGTACACCCTGTTCACTCATGACTACACGACCAGGCACAACTCCAACACCATCATTAAGTTTGCTGACTACACAGCAGTGGTAGGCCTGATCACCGACAACGATGAGACAGTCTATAGGGAGGAGGTCTGAGACCTGACCGTGTGGTACAAGGACAACAACCTCTCCCTCAATGTGATCAAGACAAAGGAGATGATTGTGGACTATAGGAAAAGGAGGACTGAGCACGCCCAGATTCTCATCGATGGGGCTGTAGTGGAGCAGTTGAGAGCTTCAAGTTCCTTGGTGTCCACATCACCAAAAAACGAACATGGTCCAAGCACATCAAGACAGTCGTGAAGAGGGCACGACAGAACCTATTCTCCCTCAGGAGACTGAAAAGATTTGGCATGGGTCCTCAGATCTTCAAAAGTTTTTACAGCTGCACCATCGAGAGCATCCTGACGGGTTGCATCACTGCCTTGTATGGCAACTGCTCGGCCTTCGACCGCGAGGCACTACAGATGGTAGTGCGTACAGCCCAGGACGTCACCGGGGCCAAGCTTCCTGCCATCCAGGACCTCTACCAGGTGATGTCAGAGGAAGGACCTAAAAATTGTGAAAGTCTCCAGCCACCCAAGTCATAGAATGTTCTCTCTGCTACCACACGGCACGTGTTATCGGAGCGCCAAGTCTAGGTCCAAGAGGCTTCTAAACAGCTTCTACCCTCAAACCATGAAAAGCTAATCAAATGGCTACCCAGACTTTTTGCACCCCCCCCCCCTCGTTACGCTGCTGCTACTCTGTTATTATGCATAGCCACTTTAATAACCCTACCTGCATGTACATAATTACCATGATTACCTCAACACCGGTTCCCCCGCACATTGACACATTGACTCTGAACCCTAACACTAACCCTGTATATAGCCCAGCTATTGTTGTTTACTGCTGCTCCTTAATTATTTGTTATTACTTTAAGGTATTTTTTAAATCTGCATTGTTGGTTAAGTTCACTGTAAGGTCTACTACACATGTTGTATTCAAGTCATGGGACAAATACAATTAGGTTTTATTTGAATTCCATAATAAACGCAACCACAATTACATGCAGCGTGTGTCAGAGCATGTGTAATATGATTCCACCTTTTTAATATATTGTCCTTTTGCTAGTTTGATGACTCTGTGGCGGTCATAGCAGGAATTCTTGGACTTGTTTGTGTCTTCAGCTGTTGCCTCATTGCTGTCTGCGATAGCTCTGTCTGCAGTAGCCCTGTCCTTTGGTTTAGCGCCAACCTCTGTTAACCAGGGTGTGATTGGGAAGGCAGTGAACGTTCACTGTTGGCACAACGTCGCCGATGCATTTCTTAGTGAAGCGTTGACGGAGTTTGTTAGCTCGTCGATCTTATCGGCAGAGTCTCAAAACATATTCCAATCAGCACTAGTAAAGCAGTGTAGCATAATCTCTGATTCTGGTGACCATTTCTCGACAGAGCGAGTCACGGGAGCTTCTGCTTATAAACAGGAAGCAGGAGTACGGAGTCTTGATCTGATTTGCCAAAGGGTGGACGAGGGAGGGCCTTGTATGCTTGCTTGTGGGTAGAATAATAGTGGTCTATAACTTTATCGCCCCTAGAGGTGAAGGAGACATGTTGATGGAAGTTGGGCGTCACATGTTTTAATGACGCGGAATTACAATCGTTGGCAATCAGAAAAGGAAAGGTACATTTTTCTGCTTGTTTATAGCCTCGTACAGTTCGTTAAGTGCCAGCTAGTTATTTTTCTTGTCGGTGCATGTATACAAGATGTATACAACAGTCACGATAACAGATGAAAACTCCCTTGGGAGGTAGAAGGGTCAGCATTTGACCATCAGGTATTCCAAGACGGGCGAACATGACACTTTTACCACGCTTGAGTCAGCACACCAGTTGTTTAAAAAAGATGCAAATCCCTTGCCTTCTTGATTTCCCTGACTCCACTGTCCTGTCTGCAAAGTGAAGAGAAATGGAGAATCCATTTGAGTTGGACAGCCATGGGGGTATCTTGTTTCAGAAAAGCAGAGAATGTTGCAGTTACGAGAGCCCTGTTGGTAGCAAATCCGCGATCGGAGATCATCCATCTTATTAATGGAAGGAAGAGTTCGCCTTAATCTTGCCAGGATATAAACTCCTCCTCTCTGCACATTATCAGGAACTAATGGACGGAGGCGGCAAGACACGCACAGAGCGTCAGCGTTTATCCCTTACTTAATCTTCAGCGGGATTTTGTATAGACAGTCAGCTCTTTCTGCAAATTAAAGTCTTACATGTGAGAACTGATAGTTAATGTCTGGTGTACATGACACACACATTCCTGTGATCGCACAGACTGTGATTTAGAGCCCATACTATTGGGCACACGCACGCACACAAACACACACATACCAGGGCTCATATCTGATCAGTTTGATAAATGAGCCTATATTGATCCGTCTGTAGGTTTATGTGTTGATATCTGGTCGCAGAGGCTGGCCAATTATTTCTCCCCACCCAAATCTTATATCACTCCCTGAACTGTAATAACCAAGCCGGGCGCTGGGGGAGATTGATAGAGAACCAAAAACAAGAAACGTGTATAAACGTTGCTGTTTAACTAGCTCACTACCTTCTCGTTTACTGTGCTGTTGTTATGACAGAGAAGTATCTAACATCTATACAGTCGAATGTCACCGATTTATTTAACCAACTACAGTTTGTCTTGGCTTGTGGGTCTCAACCTCAGCCTCTTAAAATATTGAGAGAGGGAGAGAGCGCAGGAGGGGAAAGACTGAGGCCAGCCAGAGTACACGAACACAATTTGGTGTCAAATTTACAGCCGACAAAAACAGGGGATTAGTTGTGAAAGCAATCAGTGGTGAGAGTGATGTGGGAGAGAGGGAGGGAGAGGAGAGAGAGATGGATAGAGAGGAAGAAAGAGGGATATCGAGAGACTGGAGGAGGAAAAGGAGGATGTATAATGTATTGTGGTTCTGTTACCCTCTACTTCTCTACTGAGAAGGCTAATCCCCCACAATCCCTTAGGTGGATGACTGGAGGGTGGTAGAGGAGTGAGGGACTGAGAGGAGAGGAATAGAGAAGACAGGACACTGCAATGCCAATCTTTGATTCTAACTTCCTTGCCCCCTAGGCCTGTCATGATTGTCTGTCCCTACCAAGAGTCGTGGTCTAACAGACACAAACATGTTTAACATGTTTCAAGCATTTTAAATGACTAACCAGTTAGCACTTAATTGGTCCATTAAACAGCGTGCTAATATTGATAAATAAGCTGGGGTGGTCTGCATTAATGTCTTAGCATTGGAGATAATGCCAACGCAGATCAGAGTCAAGAGAAGAGAGCGGGAGATTGTGATAGGTGATGGAGAGATAGATTATGAATAAGGGTTGTGTTAAGGGAGAGCAGAAGAGAAGAATGGAGTGAGGGAGAGAGGGAAAGGTGGATGAGGGTCATGAGAAGGGAGAGATTGAGGCCATCTTTATTTGATTTGATTTATTTGATTTTAAGAGAGAGACAGAGAAAGAAAAAGAAAAGGAGAGTGTGGCCATAACCATAGAGAGAGAGAGAGAGAAAAGGAGAGGATAGTTAGCTCATGTGAGAGTGAAACTGAGAAGTGACGCAGCTTGCTGCCCCGAACTGGAGAGAAGACATGTCGATGTGACCGAAATATCACAGGCATAGTAAGGACGCATCGTCTTAACATTCTGTACTTTGCAACGTTTATTTATGCACAACTCGGCCACTTTAAAGTGCACCTGGGTTAACACACACTCTCACACATATACACAAACCCTCCCGCACTCACACCTGTGTAGTGTGTTCGGTCTGCTTCGCCAGTCTGACTTCATCTTCCGACGTTCTGGGACAAACGTCAAGTTTTGACGGTTATTTATATATTAATTCCGACAGGTTAAGTTAAAGGGCTAAGGTTTGGGATAGGGTTAAAAAATTTAAAAAAAATAAGTGCCTAGCAATGTATGCTCGCGGCTTGCTATAGTGTTATGGATGGGGATGACAGAGTGGTGTGAGCTCTGAAGGCTGCAGTTTCAGTCCCAGTGTGGGGCACTTGTTTTTTTTTTGCCTTTACTGGCCGGTATTGACGGCATCTCCCGACATTCAGTGGACCTGGACAGACGTTGGATTTAGCTTTGCAAGTGGTGCGACCTAGCTGGATTTAATATCCTCATCAATTTCCTGTGCTGTGTCAACGGTTGCTCACGACCACAATTAGATTTAGAGAGCTCAATTGCTGGCACTTTGGTTATGGCCACGGTAATGGTAAACACACACACACGTGATGGTCCATCATGACAGTGTGACAAAACTAATGTCTGAAATTCATAAAGAGGAGAGATTGTTTTCTGATTAGGCATTACTGCTACTGGGTGGAGAAGGAAAAGGAGAGACGGAGGGAGAGAAAATGACACCTTTTTAATAGGACTCTCTTTTTGAGGCTGACACAGGTGCTGGCAGGAGGTGTTTCCTCTACGATCAGAGAACTTAATCTGCTTGAAATAAGACAGCGTTGTCTTGACCCCTGGCAATTTATGGTCATATTTGTATATCTTGTACTTGCTGGCTGTACCTTTACCGTGCAGTTTTTAAACTTTTACTTTGCTGCTACAAAGTGATGGGTCTCCAATGTTCGAGGTAATTACAGGGCTTTTTGAAAGATGTGTCTGTGTAGCCTACTAGCAAGTGGAGATAGTTCTGCCATAATTATTTTTTAAATCAGTGTTGTGTTGCTATGGAGACATACTGCTGTTTTATCTTTTAATAACAGTATGATTAGTGGATAACTTTGAAGAGCTTCTCTGCGTGTGTGTGTACATTTGCATTCGTCACTGCGTCTGTTGTTTCACTGGACAGACATGTATGCACATTTAAGCCAATAATGATAGCTTTCTTTGTAAAGTTTCCTCACTCAGTTCCTTTACAAAAATGTACCATGCTAGTACAATGAACAAAATACCATGGTAATATCATATTGTTTGGTCACTACCATGGCAAGAAAATACCATGGTGCTGGTGCAAATACCATGGTATTTTCCTGCCAAGGTAGTGACCAAAAAAACATGATAGTACCATGGTATTTTTTAAATTGTACTACCATGGTACATTTTTGTAAGGGAACTGAGTGAGGAAACTATACAAAGAAAACAATCATTATTGGCTTAAACGTGCATACAAGTCTGTCCAGGACTGGCACAATGTAACGGTATTCCTGTGGTGAAGTAGAGGCGGACCAAAACGCAGCGTGGTTATATTGATTCATGTTTAATAAAAAAAGATAAACACGAACACTATAAAACAATAAACTTGGAAAAGCCCTATCTGGTGCAAAACACAGAGACAGGAACAATCACCCACAAACACAGTGAAACCCAGGCTACCTAAGTATGATTCTCAATCAGAGACAACTTGACACCTGCCTCTGATTGAGAACCATACTAGGCCGAAACATAGAAATACCCAAAAACATAGAAAAACAAACAGACTGCCCACCCAACTCACGCCCTGACCATACTAAAATAAATACAAAACAAAGGAAATAAAGGTCAGAACGTGACACACAACTTTTGCCCAAATCTCTTATTCTAGCCAGATTTTCATCAGCTCTTATTTTGACTCATTACTGATGGTGATGTGTTTTCATTTTCTTACTTTAAATACAGTGCATTTGGAAAGTATTCCTAATTTTTCCACATTTAGTTACGTTACAGCCTTATTCTGGAATGTAAAAGAAAAATCCTTATCCATCTACACATAATACCCCATAATGAAAACAGTAAAAAAAAAAAATGTTTTGCTAAATTATAAAACAAAAATATATATATATATCATATTTACATAAGTATTGAGACCCTTTGCTATGGGACTCGAAATTGAGCTCAGGTGCATCCTGTTTCCATTGATCATCCTTGAAATGTTTCTAAAACTTAATTGGAGTCCACTTGTGGTAAAGACAGATCAGTCCATATAAGGTCCCACAGTTGACAGTGGATGTCCGACGAAAACCAAGCCATGAGGTCGAAGGAATTGTCCGTAGAGCTCCGAGACAGGATTGTGTCAAGGCACAGATTTGGGGAAGGGTACCAAACCATATCTGCAGCATTGAAGGTACCCAATAACACAGTGGCCTCCATCATTCTTAAATGGAAGAGGTTAGGAACCACCAAGACTCTCCCTAGAGCTGGCCGCCTGGCCAAAACTGAGCAAACGATAGAGAAGGGCCTTGGTCAGGGAGGTGTCCAAGAACCCAATGGTCACTCGGACAGAGTTCTAGAGTTCCTCTTGGAGATGGGAGAATCTTCCAGAAGGATATCCATCTCTGCAGCACTCCACCAATCAGGCCTTTATGGTAGAGTGGCCAGACTGAAGCTATTCCTCAGTAAAAGGTACATGACAGCCCGCATGCAGTTTGCCAAAAGGCACCTAAAAACTCTCAGACCATGAGAAACAAGATTCTCTGCCATGATGAAACCAAGATTGAAATCTTTGGCCTGAATGTCAAGCGTCACATCTGGAGGAAACCTGGCACCAGCCCTATGGTGAAGCATGGTGGTGGCAGCATCATGCTGTGGGAATGTTTATCAATGGTAGGGACTTGGAGACTAATCAGGATTGAGGGAAAGATTAACAGAGCAAATTATAGAGAGATCCTTGATGAAAACCTCTTCCAGAGCTCTCAGGACCTCAGACTGGGGTGAATTTTCACCTTCCAACATGACAACAACCCTAAGCACACAGCCAAGACAACACAGGGGTGACTTCGGGTAAAGTCTCTGAATGTCCTTGAGTGGACCAGCCAGAGCCCGGACTTGAACCCAATCTAATATCTCTGGAGAGACCTGATAATAGCTGTGTAGCAATGCTTCCCATCCAACCGGACAGAGCTTGAGAGGATTCGCAGAGAAGAATGGGAATAACTCCCCAAATTGTCACGCCCTGGCCTTAGTTATGTTTGTTATCTTTATTATTTTGGTTAGGTCAGGGTGTGACATGGGGGATTTATGTCTTGTCTAGGGGTTTTGTAAGTTTATGGGGCTGTGTCCGTTCTAGGTAATTGTATGTCTATGGTTGCCTAGATTGGTTCTCAATTAGAGGCAGCTGTCTATCGTTGTCTCTGATTGGGCACCATAATTAGGCAGCCATATTCTTTGGGTGTTTTGTGGGTGATTGTTTCCTGTCTTTGTGTTTTCTGCACCAGTTAGGACTGTTTCGGTTTAACACGTTTATTGTTTTGTATTCTGTTCATGTTCAGTTTCTCTTATTAAAGAACCATGAACTTTAAGCACGCTGCATTTTGGTCCTCCTCTCCTTCCCAGGAAGAAAGCTGTTACACAAATACAGGTGTACTAAGCTTGTAGCGTCATACCCAAGAAGACTAGATGCTGTAATCGCTGCCAAATGTGCTTCAACAAAGTATTGAGTAAAGGGTCTGAATACTTACAGTATGTAAATGTGATTTCAGTTTTACATTTTTTATAAATTAGCAAAAATGTATCATTATGGGGTATTGTTTGTAGAAGAAAATGACTTAATCGATTTTAAAATCAAGCTTTAACGTAACAAAATGTGAATACTTTCCCGAAGCCCTGTACATTACTGTAAGTGGTGTTGGCGCTGTGGCACAGAACGAGTGTGACTGCTATTAGGATTTGCCATAACAATGGCGGATCCGCAACATTCCGCTGCTATCTGGTAGTGTCCCTCTTAAATCTTGGGACCTGGATAGGGTATGGTGAGAAGAATGGAGTCTGACACCTGAAGATAAGGTTAAAAATACAATTTCAAAAATCTCAATTTCTCTATTCAATACCATTTTCAGTTGGCTTTCTGACTAGGCTTTTCTTATGTATTTCTAAATAAATTGTAAAGGTATTAATCATCTTTGTAAAAAAAAAAAAGGAATTTATTTATCTTCATATCATAAATACATTCATCATATCATTCTCAACAAATCCCCAACAGCAAGTTACACTGTTTCCCTTTGTTTACACTGTCTGTATGACAGTTCGGTGGAGTGACTATGACAGGCTAGCTTGACTGGAAAAGCCAGGTGGGTTGAGTGACTCAACCTGGGTGGGTTGAGTCACTGATGTGATCATCCTGTCTGGGTCACTGATGTGATCATCCCCCCCCCCGGGTTGTGCCGTTGCGGAGATCTTTGTGGGCTATACTCAGCCTTGTCTCAGGATGGTAAGTTGGTGGTTGAAGATATCCCTCTAGTGGTGTGGGGGCTGTGCTTTGGCAAAGTGGGTGGGGTTACATCCTTCCTGTTTGGCCCTGTCCGGGGGTGTCCTCGGATGGGGCCACAGTGTCTCTTGACCCCTCCTGTCTCAGCCTCCACTATTTATGCTGCAGTAGTTTATGTGTTGGGGGGCTAGGGTCAGTTTGTTATATCTGGAGTACTTCTCCTGTCCTATTCAGTGTCCTGTGTGAATTTAAGTGTGCTCTCTCTAATTCTTTCTTTCTTTCTATCTCTCGGAGGACCTGAGCCCTAGGACCATGCCTCAGGACAACCTGACATGATGACTCCTTGCTGTCCCCAGTCCACCTGGCCGTGCTGCTGCTCCAGTTTCAACTCTTCTGCCTTATTATTATTGGACCATGCTGGTCATTTATGAACATTTGAACATCTTGGCCATGTTCTGTTATAATCTCCACCCGGCACAGCAAGAAGAGGACTGGCCACCCCACATAGCCTGGTTCCTCTCTAGGTTTCTTCCTAGGTTTGGGCCTTTCTAGGGAGTTTTTCCTAGCCACCGTGCTTCTACACCTGCATTGCCTGCTGTTTGGGGTTTTAGGCTGGGTTTCTGTACAGCACTTTGAGATATCAGCTGATGTACGAAGGGCTATATAAATACATTTGATTTGAAAAAGTGAGAGCGCGTGGAACCACCACAAGAGCGAGCAGCTCCCTCTTCGGCCGAAACAAGCACAACACCCCTTGACTATAAATACATTACTACAAAATGCAATTTGATTAGGCTACCATATAGCTCACATTCTCCCACATTTCTGGTTCGCAACACAGGAACCCAAACATGAGCAAGAAAATGAGCAAGAAAACGTCATTGTGCATTACCATGGTAGAATGTATAATGCAGGTTAAAACCATGGTATTTCCATGATCCACCTCTATGCTATGGTATACATGATGCAAAAACATGGTATTATTTAGATGCATGGCAGTACCATCATACTTCAAAGCTAAATCCATGGTACATTTCCATGATTCAGATCTATACCATGGTATAAACATTGCAATAACATGGTCATATTTAGGCAGTAACTTGGTAGTACTATCATTCTTCAAAGCTAAAACCATGGTACTTTTCCATGATTCAGACTATACCCTATTATAAGTGAAAGTACCATACTAGTATCATGGTACAAATCAAAGTACCATAGTACATGTTGTACCATGGTACATTTTTTTGTGTAAGGCCATACTTGTGCAGTTTTCTAACTCTTACTTTGCAGCTACAAAGTGATGGTTCTCCAATGTTTGAGGTAATCCAGGGCTTTTTGAAAGATGTGTCTGTGTAGCCTACTAACAGGTGGAGAGTTCTGCCAGAATTAATCTTTAATCAGTTTTGTGTTGCTATGGAGACACACCTACTGCTGTTTTCGCTATTAATAAAAGTACTATTAGTGGATAAATTTGATGAGCTTCTGTCTGGCACACGTGTGCATGCATGACTGCTTCTGCTGTTTGGCTTAACAGACATGTATGCACATTTAAGCCAATAATTATTGTTTTGTTTGTAAAGTTTCCTCCCTCAGTTATAAAGCTTGGTTGGCTGAAATAGAACATTCAAAGTTTTTTCCCTCGATTCTTTGAATATTGTGTTCCAGGACATAGGGTGAACAAGGTTCCTACTTTCAGGTGGATGTCAGTGGAGGCGTGGCATAACATGTGGGCGAAACAGGTAGAAAGAGAGATCGCTTAGTGTAGGAGGTTAAACAGTATACATGTTTAATGCATCAGTCTGTGTGTGTGTGAGAGAGAGTGAGAGAGAAAGAGGGCCGTTGAGCAGGTGGTTAATGTTGGCCCAATTACATGCTCTGGAATGACTAAATACATTATCCTTGTTGTTGTTGATGATTATTCATATGTTGTTGACGATAAGTCATGTCTTTTTGTAGTCAGCGATGATGATACCTGTCACACTCATATAATTTGGAGAAAGTGAGAGCGCGAGAGACAGTGGTCATCTGGCCAACAGAGACTTTTGAGGGTGGAAGCTGGGGGCTGAGAGGGGAGTGGGCCGGGGGGGCGGAGGTTGGTGTAAATCAGGTCTGAGGGATAGGAAGTTTACCTTGGCCACTCATGACATACCACACTCTGGTCTTAACTTAGGAGATAAAGACGTGTTTTATAGTTTGTGTGTGTGCGCGTGCATGTGTGGATGAATAGCGTAGGTGTGTTTTTCAGATTTATGACTCCTAATGGAAGTGTGTGTGATCAGAGTTAGCCGGAGAGAGTGAGTGTGTATGTGTGAGTTAGAGTCCGTCGTAAAAGCGAACAAGGTGCTGCCAAGCTAATGGAGATCTAGTTATATAGCATAAGAATTCACTTTTAAGTGCAACCAAGCAAGCTTGCAAACACCCACGCACAGAAAATTTAAACAAACATGGCCCACTAGCACAAGGCTGTGTGTGTGTGTCTGTGTGCATGCCAGTGTTATGATCATAATTAACATAATTACATGTTAATTTGCAGATTTTTGCTATTGAAGGATGATTGTTAGTTAGAAGCAGGAAGTACTACCTTTGGGTAAAGGTAAAATATAACACACACACAAACATTATTTTCTAACAATGCTGTCATCAAATTCAAAAAAAGCTGTGAAACACATTTCCTCAATCAAGCTCACCAATGAGAAAAAGAGAGAAGTAAACGTGTTAAGTCTTCACTCCTGAAGAAAGTTGTTTTAGGAGACTGACAAATTGAGGCAATGGAAATTGTTAAAGAATCCCATTCCTTAGGGTTTTCAGAGGGGGACCCGAATGAGAGGGCTAGAGAGATTGGATAGAGATGTGGAGTGGAAACAGGTTTTGAAGGAATAGAGGGAGACTGTGTGGGGTAGATCGACAGTGAGATAGAGGAGTGAGTGCAAGAGAGATAGAGAAAGTGAATGAGAGAAAGTGAGTTAAACTCATAGCTAGCTCCTCATTAGCATATCAGTGCTGCTTGCTGAGTCTCATCTCCACGGTAACTATAGCGTGTCACACAGGTATCCCCTCTCTCCCACTTGCTTTACTCTTCTTTCTTTGTGCAGAGTCGACAGTTAAAGTACCACCACACCCCCCAACGTCAGCACCCCCTTGATAAGACCCAACTGTGCAGCCCTATGCAGCTCCTGCCTATAGTATTGTAATCAAGCTGAAAGGAAAGTTTCAGAGCATATAACAAGTGTGTGAACTACTTATTCTTTCTATCTTCTCTTGCTTTCTCTTTTCCAAGTTACCAACATTCCACCTCACCTCCGCCCACTTTAAAAAGGCAGGCAAATCATGCCTGTCACACACACACACACACACACACACACACACACACACACACACACACACACACACACACACACACACACACACACACACACACACACACACACACACACACACACACACACACACACACACACACACACACACAACTCTTAAATTAAACTGTGTTTGTGTATACAGTAGGTGTGTGTGCCCATTTGCGGGTGCGCGCATGTAGGAGTGTTTGTGTGTGTGGGCTTTGTTTCTTTGTAATTCATTCAGCCACCAGAGGTTCCTTTGTTCAGGGAATTATTTCTGATTATAATCTACTGTAGGCTAAATCTCAGACAGAGGATGAGTGGAATATAAGATAGAATATAAGAATATAAGATATGGAATATAAGACACACAACGGTGCAGACATATTTACACATGTTATTATTAATCTTATCCACTGTAATGTCATCAGGTTTAATTGGTGATAGTTTCGCAGTTGTATAATGTTACTAAAAAAGATATATCATGTGTGTGTGTATGCGCGTCTGTGTGTTTAGTTGATTAGGATCCCCATTAGCTACCGCACATGCAGCAGTTACTCTTCCTGGGGTCCAGAAAATACGTACAAATACAAATGACAGAACAGTTAGACAAGAACATAAGATATTATATCAAATTCAAAATAAACAGTTATATTGGAAAGGCACTAAGAGAAAACTAAAATACTATTGACAAACTATTCATATATACAGTACGGTTAAATTAGATATTTAGAAAGAGTAGAGGCACTTTAAGAAAAAAAATCTTTATCAGTTTATTAAAGCTAAACTTGTTTTGCCTGAGTAACCACTGGTGGCAGAGCATTCTACAATGACATGGCTCTATACATAACTGAGTGATGCATTAAATCTGTTTTTGGTTTGGGTGGGGTATGCATGTCTGTTTGAAGTGTACGCAATGAGTGAGTGACGAAAAAGCTGTGACAGGGGCCTCGTAAGATTGAAACTGACGTTAATGAACTGAAGCAGAACATCCTTCTGAGAGAAACCTTACTTGACACATAGACAAGATCTATGAGAGAAAATCTGGTACTTACTGGTATCCATGAAAAAGAAGGTGAAGATCCTGAAGATGTGGTGAAGGAATTATTTCTTACAGTGCGTCAGATCCCATGCGAAACTGTCGACAAAATCCAACTCGAACATGTACAGTGTTTTGGACAGAGGACAGAGATGAGCGCCCAATCGTTGCCAAATTTGCTTTCTTTAATGATAAAATAATGGTTAAAAGCCTGGATAAAAGACTCACTGCCATGAAAATAGGCATTAATAATCAGTTCCCGAAGGAAATTGAAGAACGGCGCAAAGCTCTGTATCCAATCTTCAAGGAGAATAGATTTAGAAGGAAACGTGTAGCTTTCGTAGTCAATAAACTGTATAATGATAACAACATGTTTAGAGACACGAAGACTACTCCATGGCTATTCTACATATTACAAAGTTCCCATAGAGGAGTCGAATAATGGAACACCCAATACCAGCCATGGTAGGGATTGTAATCAAAATATATAGATAAGCAAAACAATACAACAATAGTTAAAGTAAATTACAACTACACCATTATCAACTCAGCAAAAAAAGAAACGTCTCGTATCCAGGACCCTGTCTTTCAATGATAATTCGTAAAAATCCAAATCATTTCAGATCTTCATTGTAAAGGGTTTAAACACTGTTTCCCATGTTTGTTCAATGAACCATTAACAATTAATGAACATACACCTGTGAAATGGTCGTTAAGACACTAACAGCTTACAGACGGTAGGCAATTAAGGTCACAGTTATGAAAACTCTAATTAAGAGGCCCTTCTACTGACTCTGAAAAACACCAAAAGAAAGATGCCCAGGGTCCCTGCTCATCTGTGTGAATGTGCCTTAGGCCTGCTGCAAGGAGGCATGAGGACTACAGATGTGGCCAGGGCAATAAATTACAATGTCCGTACTGTGAGATGCCTAAGACAGCGGTACAGGGAGACAGGATGGACAGCTGATCGTCCTCGCAGTGGCAGACCACGTGTAACACCTGCACAGGATCGGTACATCGAACATCACAATTGCGGGACAGGTCGGTGCTCAGACTGTCCGCAATAGGCTGAGAGAGGCTGGACTAAGGGCTTGTAGGCCTGTCGTAAGGCAGGTCCTAACCAGACATCACCACCAACAACATATCCTATGGGCACAAATCTACCGTCGCTGGACCAGACAGGACTGGCAAAAAGTGCTCTTCACTGACGAGTAGCCGTTTTGTCTCACCTGGGGGTGATTCGCGTTTATAGTCGAAGGAATGAGCGTTACACCGTGGCCTGTACTCTGGAGCGGGAACGATTTGGAGGTGGGAGGGTCCGTCATGGTCTGGGGAGGTGTGTCACAGCATCATTGGACTGAGCTTGTCGTCATTGCACGAAATTTCAATGCTGTGCGTTACTGGGAAGACATCCTCCTCCCTCATGTGGTACCCTTCCTGCTGGCCATCCTGATATACCCTCCCTGACCAAGGCCCTTCTCACCCGATTGCTCAGTTTGTCCAGGCGGCCAGCTCTAGGAATAGTCTTGGTGGTTCCAAACTTCTTCCATTTAAGAAAAATGGAAGCCACTGTGATCTTGGGGACCTTCAATGCTGCAGAATGTTTTTAGTACCCTTCCCCAGATCTGTGCCTCGACATAACCCTGTCTCTGAGCTCTACAGACAATTCCTTCAACCTCATGACATGGTTTTTGCTCTGATATGCACTATAAGCTTTGGGATGTTATATAGACAGGTGTGTGCCTTTCCAAATCATGCCCAATCGATTGTATTTACCACTTGTGGACTCCAATCAAGTTGTAGAAACATCTCAAGCATGATCAATGGAAATAGGATGCACTTGAGCTCAATATTGAGTCTCATAGCGAATGGTCTGAATACTTATATAAATAAGTTATTTATGTCTTATTTTAATGAATCTGTTTTCGCTTTGTCATTATGAGGTATTGTGTGTAGACTGATGAGGAACATTTTTTAAAATCGTATTTAGAATATGACTGTAACGTAACAAAATGTGGAAAAAGTCAAGGGGTCTGAAATGCCCGAATGCACTGTTTACTAAACCTTTTTGAGATATTCAGAGGACCGTTATGAGCATGTTTAACCACTCCTATACAAATGGTAGATTAGACACTCAACAAGAAGTTCTGGATTCATTTATACTGAAACAGGACTGAAGTGGTAAATATAAAGATCCAGTCCATTAAAAAAATTGGAGGCCCCTTACACTTCAGTGTTGTGATGCAAAAAATTGCAGCAAAATGCATACTGCATAGAATTAAAATGGTATTGTCAGTTATTTTTCATCCTAATCACAGTTTTTTTTACATGGACGATACATTGAAGGCAATATAACACAAGTACTGGAAACAATAGATCACTATGAAAAATCTGGGAAACCAGGCCAGGTATTCATAGATGACCTTGAAAAGGCTTTTGATAAAGTAAGACTGGAGTTTATATATAAATGCCTAGAATATTTAAATGTTGGAGAATCTCTCATAAAAGGGTTAAAGTTATGTATAGTAACCCTAGATGGAAAATAGTAAATAGCGGCTACTTCTCAGAAAGTGTTAAACTGTCAAGAGGAGTAAAACAAGGTTGTCCACTATCAGCATATCTTTTTATTATTGCCATCGAAAAGTTAGCTGTTAAAATCATATCCAACAATAATATCAAAGGGTTAGAAATCCAACTCTTAAAACAAAGGTGTCATTGTACGCTGATAAACCATATACTCTTTTAATTCCACAATTTGGATCCCTCCACAGCCTCATAGAGGATCTAAATACTTTGTCTAACCTCTCTGGATTACAACCAAATGATGTATTATATTATGTATTGGATCACAAAAACTTTTAGATTACCAATAAAATGGTCTGACAGGAATGTGGACATACTCCACATCACTGTCAGACCCCGAAAGAAAGAAATGATTTCTCTCCAATAAATGTTAATAGAAAGTTAGCAAAAATATATACGATTTTGCTACCATGGAAAGGTCTTGTGGAAAAATCACCCAGATTAACGCTTTAGTAATATTCCATTTTACCTATTTGCTTATGGTCTTGCCTACACCTAACAACCAGTTTTTGAAAATTATATGAGCAAAAAATATACATTTTTTATTTGGAATGGCAAGACAAAATTACCTAATTAAAAGGGCCTATTTATATAATAAATATTAATTCGGAGGGCAGAAATGATTCAATATTAAAGCATTAGACCTCTTACTAAAGGCTGAAGGTTCCAGGCTCCCCAGCATTACGCACTCCTGCCACCATCATTTCGCACATCAGCAATTATTGGACTCACCTGGACTCAATTACCTGTGTCATTACCTCTCCTATATCTGTCTGTTCTCAAGCTCTGCTCCCTGCTTTAGGATTCATGTTCGTATGTCATTGTGTTACCCGTGTGCTGACTCTGATCCTGTCTTGTTCTATGTCTGTTCCTCATTAAATGTTCAACTCCCTGTACCTGCTTCTCTACTCCAGCATCGGACCTTACAAATGCTTCAGTCATACAAAAGTTACACTTAAATCCAAACTGGTTTGCTATCAGATTAGTAAGAATGTCTCACCACATGTTCAAGAATTGCCTTTTCTCCTTTATTCAGATTACAACCTCTCATTTATTTGAAAAATGAATAATCTCAAAAATATCGCTATTTTTAAAACAAGCCATAGAAAGTTGCTTGTAATTTCAGTCTAATCCCCCAGAAAAGACCGAACTAATAATACAACAAATATGACGTTAAACTCAAACATACTAATTTATTTAAAAAAATGTTTTATAAAATGTTTTAAAAAGTTATAATCTTTGTAAATGATATAATAAATAGGACCAGTGGAGTTATGCCACACATGCAGCTATTACAACCAACTAATTGCAGCATTACCGCAAAAATGTGTCATTAGATCTTTTTATTTGGTACTGCCCATATGTAGCTTGTTTTTGGTCACAGATCCAGGAATGGCCCAAGAATTGCAACATTTACTTAGAGCTAACTCCGCATTACTGGGTGGTTTTAAAAGTCATAGTCAATCGATCAATAGTATAATAATAATTTTAGCAACATTTTTTCTTTAATTTACAATCTGTAGAAACGATGAGAATAGAAAGGTTCTGAATTTTTGTGAAGCATCACAGCACATTTGAAAAATGTATTGCAAATAAAAATCCAATACGGATGGTGTTAGGAGATACAGTATATCACAAAAGTGAGTACACCCCTCACATTTTTGTAAATATTTGAGTATATCTTTTCATGTGACAACACTGAAGAAATTACACTTTGCTACAATGTAAATTAGTGAGTGAACAGCTTGTATAACAGTGTAATTTTGCTGTCCCCTCAAAATAACTCAACACACAGCCATTAATGTCTAAACCGCTGGCAACAAAAGTGAGTACACCCCTAAGTGAAAATGTCCATATTGGGCCCAGTGACTCGTTAGTGTTACAAGGTCTCAGGTGTGAATGGGGAGCAGCAGGTGTGTTACATTTGGTGTCATCGCTCTCACACTCCCTCATACTGACTGGTCACTGGAAGTTCAACATGGCACCTCATGGCAAAGAACTCTGAGGATCTGAAAAAAATTATTGTTGCTCTACATAAAGATGGCCTAGGCAGTAAGAAGATTGCCAAGACCCTGAAACTGAGCTGCAGCACGGTGGCCATACAGCGGTTTAACTGGACAGGTTCCACTCAGAACAGGCCTCGCCATGGTCGACCAAAGAAGTTGAGTGCACGTGCTCAGCGTCATATCCAGAGGTTGTCTTTGGGAAATAGACGTATGAGTGCTGCCAGCATTGCTGCAGAGGTTGAAGGGGTGGAGGGTCAGCCTGTCAGTGCTCAGACCGTACGCCGTACACTGCATCAAATTGGTCTGCATGGCTGTCGTCCCAGAAGGAAGCCTCTTCTAAAGATGATGCACAAGAAAGCCCGCAAACAGTTTGCTGAAGACAAGCAGACTAAGGACATGGATTACTGGAACCATGTCCTGTGGTCTGATGAGACCAAGATACACTTATTTGGTTCAGATGGTGTCAAGCGTGTGTGGCGGCAACCAGGTGAGGAGTACAAAGACAAGCATGTCTTGCCTACAGTCAAGCATGGTGGTGGGAGTGTCATGGTCTGGGGCTGCATGAGTGCTGCCGGCACTGGGGAGCTACAGTTCATTGAGGGAACCATGAATGCCAACATGTACAGTGACATACTGAAGCAGAGCATGATCCCCTCCCTTCAGAGACTGGGCTGCAGGGCAGTATTCCAACATGATAACGACCCCAAACACACCTCCAAGACGACCACTGCCTTGCTAAAGAAGCTGAGGGTAAAGGTGATGGACTGGCCAAGCATGTCTCCAGACCTAAACCCTATTGAGCATCTGTGGGGCATCCTCAAACGGAAGGTGGAGGAGTGCAAGGTCTCTAACATTCACCAGCTCCGTGATGTCGTCATGGAGGAGTGGAAGAGGACACCAGTGGCAACCTGTGAAGCGCTGGTGAACTCCATGCCCAAGAGGATTAAGGCAGTGCTGGAAAATGATGGTGGCCACACAAAATACTGACACTTTGGGCCCAATTTGGACATTTTCACTTAGGGGTGTACTCACTTTTGTTGCCCAGCGGTTTAGACATTAATGGCTGTGTGTTGAGTTATTTTGAGGGGACAGCAAATTTACACTGTTATACAAGCTGTACACTCACTACTTTACATTGTAGCAAAGTGTAATTTCTTCAGTGTTGTCACATGAAAAGATATACTCAAATATTTACAAAAATGTGAGGGAGTACTCACTTTTGTGATATACTGTAGATGGGAGGGGTTGAATGGAGCTGAAGGTTGGGACTAATAACAACTAGATAACTCATGTGAAATATACTGTGTCTGTAAAATGTATTTAGGTTCAGAACTTTTGTGAAACAGCACAGTTAAAAAATATATGGCAAATAGAAATCAAACTGAATGGACATCATAATACCAACTGGATGGACATCATATCACTTGTGGAAGGCAGGACTTCCAGCGAGGCGCGGATTTCATTGGCCTTGTCAGGCATGATTGTAGATCCTTCAACTGAAGTCGTGAGAGTGCGACACCCCATAGTATGTTGTATTGAAGTTGACTGACTGAAAGGGAACTAGGGGTGAACAGCACCTTAGAGACCAGTAGGAACAAAGTAGACAGTCTTTTTCAGACCTAACAACCGTCTCAGACAGATAACCATCCATGAAATGATCCTTCCATGCTAAAAATGTCAGTTAATCAAAATCTCACAGTTGCAGTTGTTGAGTTGCTCTGCTCGTTCTTCATCTGCAACACTTCTGGTGTATTACACAATGTAATATTTCTTATTGACACATCATTTCACTCAATTTAGACTGGTAGTGTTCTGCCACCCACCCACCCACACATACCAGCCTCCATCCCACACTCACAGACTTGTCAGTTGACCTGAACAGCCAGAGACCCCTGGGGGCGTTTAAGCTGTCATCCTTAAGCGGATGAGTAGCTACTCTCTCTGCCACTCCAACCTTCTCTCACACACACACTTCCTGTGGGTTAAGGGAAAGTAAAGATGAGTTAAGATGGGATAACACTCCAGAATAAGCCTCCTCATATCGCTTCATCTGACTGTACCGAAAGGTTGCTGGATCGAATCCCCGAGCTGACAAGGTAAAAATCTGTTTTTCTGCCCCAGAGCAAGGCAACTAGCCCACTGTTCCGCCCCCACACCGCTCTGATTCAGAGGGGTTAGGTTAAATGTGGAAGACACATTTCAATTAAATGCATTCAGTTGTACAACTGACTAGCTATCCCCCTTTCCCATACACTCACACTAGGAGTGTCATCCCTTAATTTGTTGCTACGGAGGAGGAACATCGACTAACTCTCTCACTGGGACCATGTTCTGCTCCCTTATCATAGCCCAGCGAGCACGACTCGCTTTCGCCCGCAGACTAAAACATGCCATTATTAGAGGCTATCCAAATACCACGAACAACATATTTCCATTCACACTATTAGAAGGCATTGTTTTAATTTCAGTCTACCCAAAATTACTCTATATTTTTAATACCAACCTCTATAGGATATTCCCTTTCTGCTTCACACATTACATATCTATTATTATAAGATTAACATGAAATGTGCCAAATCCACAAAGTACATGAACCAATTCCTAAGGGAAAAGATACATTTCGATGGGAGTTAAAAGGATCCGCCCCTTTTTTTCAATTTCACCTAAAATGACATACCCAAATCTAACTGCCTGTAGCTCAGGACCTGAAGCAAGGATATGCATATTCTTAATAGCATTTGAAAGAAAACACTTTGAAGTTTGTGGAAATGTGTGTAGGAGAATATAACACATTAGATCTGGTAAAAGATAATACAAAGAAAAAACATGCGATTTTTTTCTCTTTTTTTCCAACATCTTTGAAATGCACTCACTTTTTCTTACATTGTTAGCCCAGAAAATCTTAAGTGTTATTACATACAGCCGGGAAGAACTATTGGATATAAAAGCCATGTCAACTTACCAACATTACGGCCAGGAATACGTCTTTCCCAAAGCGAATCCTTTGTTCGGATCTCCACCCTGGACATGGGATCTTATCCCAGAGGCCGACCCAAAACAACGCGGTCGCCACAGGAGAGGCAGACCGAGCGGCCTACTGGTCAGACTCAGAAGGTGAGCACACCATCCACCGCTTCCGAGCATATTACTCGCCAATGTCCAATTTCTAGATAACAAGGTGGACAAAACTACAGCACGAATTGCCTACCAGAGAGACAGAGATTGTAACATTCTCTGTTTCACTCGGGATATGTTGTCAGAGTCGGTACAGCTACCCGGTTTCTTCATGCATCGCACTGACAGAAACAAAATTTCTCTGGTAAGAAGAAGGGCCGGGGTGTATGCCTTATGATTACCAACTCATGGTGTAATCCCAACAACATACAGGAACTTAAATCCTTTTGTTCACCTGACCTAGAATTTCTTAAAATCAAATGCTGACCACATTATCTTCCAAGAGAATTATCTTCGATTATAGTCACAGCCGTGTATATCCCCCCCTCAAGCAGAGACCTCGTTGGCCCTGAAAGAACTTTTTCGGACTCTATGTAAACTCGAAACCATACATGCTGAGGCAGCATTTATTGTAGCTGGGGATTTTAACAAAGCTAACCTGAGAACAAGACTTCCTAAATTGTTAGATTACTTGTTAGATTTTACTGCATGGTCAGAACTAGAAGCACAAGCATTTCACTACACTCGCATTAACATCTGCTAACCATGTGTATGTGACCAATAAAATTTGATTTGGATTTGATTTAAATTCTAATAGCATATCGAATGCGTGACACGAGCTGGTAGCATTCTGGATCATTGCTACTTTAACTTCCGTGATGCATACAAAGCCCTCCCCCGCCTTGCCTTTGGCAAATCTGACCACGACTCCATTTTGTTGCTCTCAGCTTATAGACAGAAACTAAAACAGGAAACTCCCGTGCTCAGGTCTATCCAACACTGGTCTGACTAATCAGATTCCACGCTTCAAGATTGCTTCGATCACGTGGACTGGGATATTTTCCAGATAGCCTCAGAAAATAACGTTGATGTATATGCTGACTTGGTTAGAGAGTTTACTAGCAAGTGCATTGGAGAAGTCGTACCCACTATTAAAATCTTTCCTAACCAGAAACCGTGGATTGATGGCAGCATTTGCGCAAAACTGAAAGTGCAAACCACCGCTTTTAATCATGGCCGTCGCTCATCCATATATTTGTATGTACATATTCTTATTCATTCCTTTTCATTTGTGTGTAGAAGGTAGTTGGTGTGAATTTGTTAAATTAGTTGTTAGATATTACTGCATTGTCGGAACTAGAAACACAAGCATTTTGCTACACTCGCATTAACATCTGCTAACCGTGTATGTGACTAATAAAATTGGATTTGATTTGAAAGAAAGGCCTTAATGATATGCCAGCCCAGGCACAATTCAGATTTTGTCCACTAGATGATAGCAGTGTATTTGCAAAGTTTAGACTGATCCAATGAAACATTGCATTTATGTTCAAAATGTTGTATCATTACTGCCCAAATGTGCCTTATTGGTGTATTAATACATTTTCAAGTTCATAACTGCACTATCCTCAAACAATAGCATGGTATTATTTCACTGTAATAGCTACTGTAAATTGGACAGTGCAGTATGATTAACAAGAATTTAAGCTTTCTGACCATTTCAGATATGTCTATGTCCTGGGAATTTCTCTTGTTACTTACAACCTCATGCTAATCACATTAGCCTATGTTATCTCAGCCGTCCTGTAGAGCAGGGATTCCCAAACTGCTCTACAATGCCGTCGTGGGTACGCCAAATAAAAACATGATTCACATTTTCAAACAGTCCATTTATATTTTACAATGGGGCTATACATTTGGGTTGATGTTTTTTTTCCTCATTTCACTGCCAAAAATAAAATTAAACAATCTAACGTTCAGCGAAATAACACAATGTCAAATACAGGTAGCCTAGACAAATAATTAACATCCAATCACACTGTTACTCTCTTGCGGGAATTCCACTAACAGTCCATATATAGCGAAACGTAGCTGCTGTTCATTTCGTTTGCTTGAAAATTGATAAACGGTTAAAAAAAGTAAGGCCTGCATCCATAGAGTTACATTCCAGCTTGACTGGTAGTACTTCTACTACCAGCAGTACTACACCTGCACCTGTCGACGACACAAGTAGTTTTGCTTCCACCAGAAATTCTACATTTGTTGTTAGCCCAGCTAACATGGCCACTGGCAGTCGTGAATGATGCAGCCAAATAGCTACTGCCCCCTTACCCCGGAAAGCGCCAAACAACAGACAGGGACGTTGGACTATCGAAGAGACGCAAATATGATGAGATCTACATTGATTTGGAGTTCACTTATATTGGCAGTAGTGCCTTTCCTCAGCCACAGTGTGTTATATGTGCAAAAGTACTCTCAACTCAATGAAACTTTTACGTAGACATTTAGAAACAAAACATGGCAATTTTGAAAATAAGCCACAGGAGTTTTTTGAGCGAGAATTAAGACGACTTTCGGGCAGTAAGACAGAAAGATTCCATTAATAAGAAGGGGCTAGAAGTGTCTTATGCTATGCTTAAGAAGTTGGAGCTTTTCTCTGTCTGCATTAACAAGGACAACACACAGGTCTTTCCATGATTTTTTGTGTGCAAATGAACAAGTTTATGGACAATGTCAAATGTTATATAGCGAAGCACCTGAGTGAGTTGGGTGCGCAGTTACAGAGGTACTTTCCCGAAACGGATGACACAAACCAGATTTGCCCTGCCTCCAGTCCACTTACCGATATCTTAACAAGAGAGCCTCATCGAAATTGCAACAAGCTGTTCTGTGAAAATTGTATTTAATCAGAAGTCACTGCCAGATTTCTGGATTGTGCTGCACTCAGAGTATCCAGCCTTGGCAAATCGGGCAGTTAAGACACTGATGCCCTTTGCAACCACTTACCTATGTGAGAGTGGATTCTCAGCCCTCACTAACATGAAAACTAAATACAGGCACAGACTGTGTGTGGAAAATTACTTAAGACTGAGACTCTCTCCAATACAACCCAACATTGCAGAGTTATGTGCATCCTTTCAAGCACACCCTTCTCATTAACCTGTGGTGAGTTATTCACAATTTTCGATGAACAAATAAGGTTTTATATGTAAGATGTTTAAATAAAGAGCAAAATTATTCATTAATATTATTTTTGCTCTGGTCCTATAAGAGCTCTTTGTCACTTCACACGAGCTGGGTTATGACAAAAACTCACTCATTCCTATGTTTAAATTATTTTGCGTATAGTGTGTGTGGCAGGCTTACAATGATGGAAAAAAAACATATTTGAGAGTGCGTTGACCCTGGTGCTAGAAGGGGGTACGCAGCTTGAGGTTGAATGTTTGAACATAGACCCCAATGCTATTGAAATGACCAGTAAATCCCACAAATAACCCAATTATAATGGTTTGTAGACTTAACATCTGGCACATAATTACCAGAAAATAGCCATAAAGTTCATCCAAATGTTTCTTTGCAAAGATTTCACATGGGATTTAGCAGTCAACGAGTTGAATCGACATTCATTGATTTGGAAACAGATCTGGCAAGGTCAATAAAAGAAGACTCTATTTTCCCTTGCGACCTAATGGAATTCCTTTATTATGTCACATTTACTCTACTATGATTATTTTATTTGATGAAACCCTCATTTGTTTTTTTACGTAATGGAACTCTTGACTTTGTCTGGATTTTGCGCTCGTGCATTGTGCCGTTGGAATAGTGAACTAAACAGAGGTATTTGGACATAAATATGGACGTAATCAAACAAAACAAACATTTCTTGTGGAAGTGGGAGTCCTGGGAGTGCATTCCGACGAAAATCGGCAAAGGTGAGTGAAGATTTATAATGCTTTTAATGACTTATGTTGCCTCTGATGGCACAGCTGGCGCTGCAGTACAGCGCCCTTAACCACTGCGCCACCCGGGAGGCTTCTGTGACTAGTTTCTGTGACCTAACATGATGATATGTTCTGCTTTCGCCGAGAAGCCTTTTTGAAATCGGACACTGTGGTTGTATTCACGAGAAGTGTATCTTTAAAATGTTGTAAAATACTTGTATGGTTGAGGAATTTTAATTATGAGATTTCTGTTGTTTTGAATTTGGCGGCCTGCAATTTTCACTGGCTGCTGGCGAGGTGGGACGCGAGCGTCCCGAACGATCCCAGAGCGGTTAAGTAGCTGAGGGACAACTTATCCACTAGATTTGAAGACTCCAGCATGCCCTAGGATATCATTGCGTTTGTACGTGATCCTCTCATAGTCCGTCCAAGTGGAGAATTCTCCTCCCTTGCTAAGAAAACGATACCCTCACTGGATGTGGCCGCAATTCAAACTGAGTTGATTGAATTTCAGACATCGAAACAAATCAGGGATGCGCTCAGGGGTTCCGAGTCCCTGTGTGCGTTGTGGGTGGCATGCTCAGAGGAATACAGTACAATAAAGAAACTTGCATTTTATGTGCTAACAATGTTTTGAGCGACTTACACCTGCGAGCACTGATTTTCCTCTATTAACTCACAACAGGAACCAGCTTTCACATAAGTCAATCGAGGACTGCCTGCACATGAAGTGTCTTCATACAAAAACGTATTTCTTATTAGTTTTTGAAGTTACAAGCCTGAAACTTTGAACAGATCGCTGACACCCTGTGGAAGCCATAGGAATTGCATCCAGGATTTTACAATATGAGCTCTCTCTTGCATTTCAAAGATGGTCTCTCAAAAAAAAATTCTGGTTGGTTTTTCACATACCTATTCTGTTATATTCTCCTACATTATTTTAACATGTCTACAAACTTCAAAGTGTTTTTATTCAAATGGTACCAATAATATGCATATCCTGGCTTCAGGGCCTGAGCTACATGCAGTTTGCTTTTGGCATGTTATTCAGGCAGAAATGGAGAAAGGGGCCTGGTCCCTAACAAGTTGTACAAAATTGGAGAGAAAACACTCTGAAGTTTCTAAACTGTTAAAATAATGTATGAGTATAACAGAACTGATATGGCAGGCGAAAACCTGAGGAAAATCCACCTGGAATCTTTTTTTTTTGGAGGTCACAGGCCTTTCCAATGCAAGCCTATGGGCTATTCATAAAATAGCTCCCAGACTGCAGTACCTATGGCTTCCACTAGATGTCAACAGTCTTTATACAAGGTGTCAGACTTGTTTCTTGAAAGACGAACAAGTAAATGTAGTTTATCCACGGAGAGCCTCATTGGGAAAGTAGTCTTTTGGCGCACATGAATGAGGGCGCGCTCTTCATTATTTATCTTCCCTATTGAACATACTAGTCTCCTTATTAAATATTATGGTATATTTAGATATTATAGTACCTGAGGATTGAGCATTTGACTGGTTTGACTTGTTTGGACAAACTTTACCGGTAACTTTTTGGATTCCTTTGTCTGCATGTTGAACGAGTGGATTACTGAAATCAACGGCGCCAACTAAACTGACTTTTTATGATATAAAGAAGGACTTTATTGAACAAAATGGCTATTCATTGTGTAGCTGGGACCCTTGGGATTGCAAACAGAAGAAGATCTTCAAAGGTAAGTGATTTATTTTATTTTAACAATTGTTTACAAACAGATTATTTCACTTATAACTCAATGTATAACAATTCCAGTGGGTCAGAAGTTTACATACACTAAGCTGACTGTGCCTTTAAACAGCTTGGAAAACTCCAGAAAATGATGTCAAGCTTCTGATAGGCTAAATGAGTCAATTGGAGGTGTACCTGTGGATGTATGCCTATCTTCAAATTCAGTGCCTCTTGGCTTGATATCATGGGAAAATCAAAAGAAATCACCCAAGACCTCAAAAAAATTGTAGACCTCCACAAATCTGGTTCATCCTTGGGAGAAATTTCCAAACGCCTGAAGGTAATACATTCATCTGTACAAACAATAGTACGTAAGTATAAACACCATGGGACCACACAGCTGTAATACCGCTCAGGAAGTAGAAGCGTTCTGTCTCCTAGAACATTCTTTGGTGTGAAATGTGCAAACCAATCCCAGAACAACCGGAAAGGACCTTGTGAAGATGCTGGAGGAAACAGGTAAAAAATGATCTATATCCACAGTAAAACGAGTTCTATATCGACATAACATCAAAGGCCGCTCAGCAAGGAAGAAGCCACTGCTCCAAAACCACCATAAAAATGCCAGACTACGGTTTGAAACTGCACATGGGGACAAAGATTGTACTTTTTGGAGAAATGTCCTATGGTCTAATGAAACAAAAATAGAACTGTTTGGCCATAATGACCATCGTTATGTTTGGAGGAAAAAGGGGGAGGCTTGCAAGCTGAAGGACACCACCCCAACTCTGAAGCACAGGGGTGGCAGCATGTTGTGGGGGTGCTTTGCTGCAGGAGGGACTGGTGCACTTCACAAAATAGATGGCATCATGAGGGAGTAAAATTTTTGGGATATATTGAAGCAACATCTCAAGACATCAGTCAGGAAGTTAAAGCTTGGTCGCAAATGGGTCTTCTAAATGGACAATGACCCCAAGCATACTTCCAAAGTTGTGGCAAATGGCTTAAGGACAACAAAGTCAAGGTATTGGAGTGGTCATCACAAAGCCCTGACCTCAATCCTATAGGAAAAATTGTGCGCAGAACTGAAAAACCGTATGTAAGCAAGGATGCCTAAAAACCTGACTCTGTTACACCAGCTTTGTCAGGAGGAATGGGCCAAAATTCACCCAACTTGTTGGGGGAAGCTTGTGGAAGGCTACTCGAAACGTTTGACCCAAGTTAAACAATTTAAAGGCAATACTACCAAATATAAATTGAGTGTATGTAAACTTCTGATCCACTGGGAATGTGATGAAAGAAATAAAAGCTGAAATAAACAATTATCTCTACTATTATTCTGACATTTCACATTCTTAAAATAAAGTGGTGATCCTAACTGGGATTTTTTACTAGTATTAAATGTCAGGAATTGTCTAAATGTATTTGGCTAAGGTGTATGTTAACTTCCAACTTCAACTGTACAGTATATCTAAGGAATATTATTGAACATTTGAGTTTCTCTTAGAATAAAAACCATAGTGTAACAACAGTTTTGGTAAGTAATACTGACGAGTAGAAACAAAAAAATAAGTGTAGTTTTCCAAGTGTTTGTGCAGGACAGAGGAACAGCAATTTTTACACTATTGTTCTAAATTCAATCACCTTCATCCTCATAATTAATTTAATTGAAATTCAATTTTGACGTCATGCACAATTATCAGTTTCTATTTGGTTTATATCACCCATTCATTGTCAGGGAGACACATTAGCGCCTTGGGACCCAAAAGCACAATCAGTGCTCTCTCTCCCTTGCTGTGGTCTGGAGTAGTTAAGCAGGGTGTGACTTCACCTACAGAGAGATGAACTTGGAGAAAAGCAAGCTGGTCCTGGGACTCTGTTCAGAAACACAAACAGACCCCACGGAGCCCCAGGACAGCAAGACAATTAGACGCAACCAAATCATGAAAAAACAAAAAGATAATTACTTGACACATTGGAGAGAATTAACAAAAAAAATGGTATTTGGCCTTAAACAGAGAGTACACAGTGGCAGAATACCTGACCACTGTGACTGACCCAAAATGAAGACATATTTGACTATGTACAGACTCAGTGAGCATAGCCTTGCTATTGAGAAAGGCCGCTGTAGGCAGACCTGGCTCTCAAGAGAAGACAGGCTATGTGCACACTGCCCACAAAATGACGTGGAATCTGAGCAGCACTTCCTAACCTCCTGCCAAATGTATGACCACATTATGGATACATTTCCCTCAGATTACACAGGTCCACAAATCCAATTTTGATAAACTCCCATATCCATTGGGTGAAATACCACAGTGTGCAATCACAGCAGCAAGATTTGTGACCTGTTGCTACAAGAAAATACCATTGTAAATACAACCTAAATGTATGTTTTTCTTTCCGCTTTTGTACTTTAACTATTTGCAAATCATTTCAACACTGTATATATTTTACATTTACATTTAAGTCATTTAGCAGACGCTCTTATCCAGAGCGACTTACAAATTGGTGCATTCACCTTATGACATCCAGTGGAACAGTAGTGCATCTAAATCTTTTAAGGGGGGTGAGAGGGATTACTTTATCCTATCCTAGGTATTCCTTAAAGAGGTGGGGTTTCAGGTGTCTCCGGAAGGTGGTGATTGACTCCGCTGTCCTGGCGTCGTGAGGGAGTTTGTTCCACCATTGGGGGGCCAGAGCAGCGAACAGTTTTGACTGGGCTGAGCGGGAACTGTACTTCCTCAGTGGTAGGGAGGCGAGCAGGCCAGAGGTGGATGAACGCAGTGCCCTTGTTTGGGTGTAGGGCCTGATCAGAGCCTGGAGGTACTGAGGTGCCGTTCCCCTCACAGCTCCGTAGGCAAGCACCATGGTCTTGTAGCGGATGCGAGCTTCAACTGGAAGCCAGTGGAGAGAGCGGAGGAGCGGGGTGACGTGAGAGAACTTGGGAAGGTTGAACACCAGACGGGCTGCGGCGTTCTGGATGAGTTGTAGGGGTTTAATGGCACAGGCAGGGAGCCCAGCCAACAGCGAGTTGCAGTAATCCAGACGGGAGATGACGAGTGCCTGGATTAGGACCTGCGCCGCTTCCTGTGTGAGGCAGGGTCGTACTCTGCGGATGCAGTGCGGAGCGCCTCCGTGATACAGAGAAGAGCAGTCTCAGTTAAATGACTAGTCTTGAAACCTGACTGATTTGGATCAAGAAGGTCATTCTGAGAGAGATAGCGGGAGAGCTGGCCAAGGACGGCACGTTCAAGAGTTTTGGAGAGAAAAGAAAGAAGGGATACTGGTCTGTAGTTGTTGACATCGGAGGGATCGAGTGTAGGTTTTTTCAGAAGGGGTGCAACTCTCGCTCTCTTGAAGACGGAAGGGACGTAGCCAGCGGTCAGGGATGAGTTGATGAGCGAGGTGAGGTAAGGGAGAAGGTCTCCGGAAATGGTCTGGAGAAGAGAGGAGGGGATAGGGTCAAGCGGGCAGGTTGTTGGGCGGCCGGCCGTCACAAGACGCGAGATTTCATCTGGAGAGAGAGGGGAGAAAGAGGTCAGAGCACAGGGTAGGGCAGTGTGAGCAGAACCAGCGGTGTCGTTTGACTTAGCAAACGAGGATCGGATGTCGTCGACCTTCTTTTCAAAATGGTTGACGAAGTCATCTGCAGAGAGGGAGGAGGGGGAGGGGGAGGAGGATTCAGGAGGGAGGAGAAGGTTGCAAAGAGCTTCCTAGGGTTAGAGGCAGATGCTTGGAATTTAGAGTGTTAGAAAGTGGCTTTAGCAGCAGAGAGAGAAGAGGAAAATGTAGAGAGGAGGGAGTGAAAGGATGTCAGGTCCGCAGGGAGGCGAAGTTTTCCTCCATTTCCGCTCGGCTGCCCGGAGCCCTGTTCTGTGAGCTCGCAATGAGTCGTCGAGCCACGGAGCGGGAGGGGAGGACCGAGCCGGCCTGGAGGATAGGGGACATAGAGAGTCAAAGGATGCAGAAAGGGAGGAGAGGAGGGTTGAGGAGGCAGAATCAGGAGATAGGTAGGAGAAGGTTTGAGCAGAGGGAAGAGATGATAGGATGGAAGAGGAGAGAGTAGCGGGGGAGAGAGAGCGAAGGTTGGGACGGCGCGATACCATCCGAGTAGGGGCAGTGTGGGAAGTGTTGGATGAGAGCGAGAGGGAAAAGGATACAAGGTAGTGGTCGGAGACTTGGAGGGGAGTTGCAATGAGGTTAGTGGAAGAACAGCATCTAGTAAAGATGAGGTCGAGCGTATTTCCTGCCTTGTGAGTAGGGGGGGAAGGTGAGAGGGTGAGGTCAAAAGATTAGAGGAGTGGAAAGAAGGAGGCAGAGAGGAATGAGTCAAAGGTAGACGTGGGGAGGTTATAATATATAATATATAATATATACACATATATATACATATATATACATACACATATACATGTTGTACTGTTTATTTCACTTTTGTTTATAATCTATTTCACTAGCTTTGGCAATGGAAACATATGTTTCCCATTCCAATAAAGCACCTTAAATTGAAATTGAAATAGAGAGTGAGCGAGTAAGAGAGGTTGCTGAGTTAAAGAGGCCGCTGCGCCCGGTAAGATTTCTTTTTAAAGCCGTCTAAAAATAACTTCTGACTTCTGTATAACAAAATGTGATGTTGTCCGGTCCGGATTGACACTGCTCCTCTGCCAGTTAAGTTTGGTTGACCTAGACCTACCCAAATCGCAGGCTTCCCAAACACACTTGTGATTTGACACAATCCACAGCAAAAAATAAAAAAAATAAAGAAGTAAATGATCCTCTGTGGCTAAGTCATGATCCCTGGTGAATGTAATTTTGCCGAAACATCAATTTACTTTAGGGCAATGCAGCATCCTAACAGTGCACTCGTCCACTTTCCTTTCCAATTGGCAAGAGGCTGAAACCAGGTATCTGTATATAAACAGAGATATAGAACGGCGCCAGAGTAGATGGCTGCCGTTTTACTGACACCTCATCAAATTTTATTGGTCACATACACATGCTTAGCAGATGTTAATGTGAGTGTAGCGAAATACTTGTGCTTCTACTTCAGACAATGCAGTAATATCTAACAAGTAATCTCAGAAATTCACAACAACTACCTTATACACACACAAATGTAAAGGGATGAATAAGAATATGTACATACAAATATATAGTTGAGCGATGGCCGTGCAGCAGAAGCAAGATGCAGTAGATGGTATAGAATACAGTGTATACATATGAGATGAGTAATATAGGATATGTAAACATTATTAAAGTGGCGTTATTTAAAGTGACACCTTTATAAAGTCCATTTATTAAAGTGGCCAGAGATTTGAGTCTGTAAGTTGGCAGCAGCCTCTCTGTTCGTGATGGCTGTTTAACAGTCTGATGGCCTTGAGAGATGTTTTTTCGCGTTATTGGTAACTTATTTTGTACATAATGTTTCTGCCACCATCTCTTATGACCGAAAATAGTTTCTGGATATCAGGACAGCGATTACCCACCTCGTACTGAACAAAAATGTTCTCTTTAACGAGTTGGACACAAAGGATTTACTTCAGACACCCGACAAGGCCCAAATCCCTGGAATTCGCATGAGTAAGAGACAGAGATATCGGGGACGTAGTTCGGGTGCCTTATATGGATCCGAGGGCGAGGGAGTAATCTGCCTCTACCATCATTCCTATTTGCCAACATGCAATCATTGGAAAACAAAATAGACGAGCTACCAATATCCTACCAACAGGACATTAAAACTGTAATACCTTATGTTTCACCAAGCGTGGATGAACGACGGCACGGATAACATAAAGCTGGCGGGGTGGCCTTTCTCTTGCATTTCAAAGATGGTACAAAAAAAGATATTTCTTTTACCAGATCTAATGTTTTATATTCTCCTACATTCCTTTCAAATTTCCACAAACTTCAAAGTGTTTGCTTTCAAATGGTACAAAGAAAATGCATATCCTTGCATCAGGGCCTTAGCTAGAGGCAGTTTGGGTATTTGGGTATGTCATTTTAGGTGAAAATTGAAAAAACAACGGTCTGATCCATAAGTTAAGAACTTCTTCAGGTTTTGCTCGCCAGAGGTAGAGTATCTAATGATAAGCTTTAGACCAAACTATTTACGAAGAGAGTTTATTTATATTTTTCATAGCTGTCTATTTACCACCACAAACCGATGATGGCACTAAGGCCGCACTCAATGAGCTGTATAAGGCCATAAGCAAACAGGAAACGCTCATCCAGAGGCGGCGCTTCTAGTGGCCAGGGACTTTAACCTCTTAAGTCGACCCCTTACTTTTTCAAACATTCTGTTAAAAATCGCGCAACATTTCATCGCCCTGCTACTCATGCCAGGAATATAGTATATGCATATGATTAGTATGTGTGGATAGAAAACACTCAGACGTTTATAAAACTGGTTAAATCACGGCTGTGACTATAACAGAACTTGCGTTTCATCGAAAAGCGCAGGAAAATCTGATCACTGAAAATGGGAAAATATATCCATGCGCCACTAGAACCCATTGTTGAATGTGAACCACATTAAATGGGGCCGAGGTTGCAATACCTACAGCTTCCACACAATGTCAACAGTCTTGTCATTTGCCTAGGATCTGTTTCTTGGTCAAACGGACACGAGGCAGCGCATTTCTTCCGGTCTCCGACCGGATATTTTGGTTGAGATTTACCCGGACATTATTTCCAGACGTACAGCTATAGAATATACATCGCCTCGTGATTTAAAAATCTGACTTATTGGCTGGATTCACAACGAGTGTAGCTTTAATTCAGTACCCTGCATGTGTATTTTAATGAACGTTTGAGTTTTAACGAGTGCTATTAGCATTTAGCGTAGTGCATTTGCATTTCCAGATGTCTAGATGGGATGCCTGCGTGTCGGGTAGGAGTAAGAGGTTAATGCAGGGAAACTTCAATCCATTTGACCTAATTTCTACCAGCATGTTAAATGTGCAACCAGAGAGAAAAAACTCTAGACCACCTTTACTCAACACAGAGACATGTACAAAGCTCTCCTTCGCCCTCCATTTGGCAAATCTGACCTTAATTGTAACCTCCTGATTCCCGCTTACGAGCAACAATTAAAGCAGGAAGCATCAGTGATTCGTCATAAAAGAAGTGTTTAGATGCTAAGTTACAGGACTGTTTTGCTAGCACAGACTGGAATATGTTCCGGGATTCTTCCGATGGCATTGAGGAGTACACCACATCAGTCACTGGCTTCATCAATAAGTGAATCGATGACGTCATCCTCACAGTTACCGAACGTACATACCCCAACCAGAAGAAATGGATTACAGGCAACATCCGCACTTAGCTAAAGGGTAGAGCTGCCGCATTCAAGGAGAGGGACTCTAACCCGGAAGCTTATAAGAAAACACGCTATGCCCTCCGACAAAACATCAAACAGGCAAAGCATCAATACAGGACTAAGATTGAATCGTACTACACCGGCTCCAACACTAGTTGGATGTGGCAGGGCTTGCAAACTATTACAGACTACAAAGGGAAGCACAGCCACGAGCTGCCCAGTGACACGAGCGTACCGGACAAACTACATTTCTTCTATGCTCGCTTCGACACTGAAGCATGCATGAGAACAACAGCTGTTCCGGACGACTGTGTGATCACGCTCTCTGTAGCCGATGTGAGTTAGACCTTTTAAGACCAGACGGATTACCAGGACGTGTACTCCGAGCATGCGCTGACCAACTGGCAAGTGTCTTAACTGACATTTTCAACCTGTCCCTGTAATACCAACATTTTTCAATCAGAACAACATAGTCCCTGTGCCCACGAACACTAAGGTAACCTGCCTAAATGACTACCGACTCATAGCACTCACGTCTGTAGCCATAAAATGCTTTGAATTCAAACTTTAGACTTACACAAATTTGCATACCGCCCCAAAAGATCTGCAGATGATGCAATCTCTATTGTATTCCAATACTGCCCTTTCCTACCTGGGCAAAAGAACACCTACGTGAGAATTCTATTAATTGACTACAGCTCAGCATTCAACACTATAATGCCCTCAAAGCTCATCACTAAGCTAAGGACCCTGGGACTAAACACCTCCATCTAACTGGATCCTGGACTTACCCCTCAGGGGTAAGGGAAGGTAACAACACATCTGTCATGCTGTTCCTCAACACGGGGCCCCTCAGGGGTGCGTGATCAGCCCCATCCTGTACTCCCTGTACACCTATGACTGCATGACCAGGAACAACTCGAACACAATCATTAAGTTTGCCGATGACACAACAGTGGTAGGCCTGATCACTGACAACGACGAGACAGCCAATATGTAGGAGGTCAGAGACCTGGCCATGTGGGGCCTGGATAACAACATCTCCCTCAACGTGATCAAGACAAAGGAGATTATTGTGGACTACAGGAAAAGGAGGTTTGAGCACGCCCCCATTCTCATCGACTAGGCTGTGGTAGAGCAGGTTGAGAGCTTCAAGTTCCTTGGTGCTGTTGATCAATTTCTTCAGATGATCAGGTCTATATAATTACCAAACGTATATATTGGTAGTAAGGAAACACAGCCTTTGTTTAAATATTAAAATTATATTTTAGAAATACAATTGTAGGCAGAAGTTGTTACAGAGTACAGTATATGATAGCTCTCCCTAGGTTCTTCGAAGTGTCTAAGACATACTGTTACTGATATAGCGTCCCCAGTTCCCTTTTCGTGACTTTTCCTGGCAACAACATTCTGATAAATCTAACCTCCCCCTGACAGCAGCAACCATCTTGTCAGCAATTAAATGCTCAGAATTGGGTTTGACCGAAACTTGACCTTTCATCACAAGTATAGGCTCATAACAAGATGAAGGAGTCTAAGCATCTTCTGACAGGTGGCTGTTTTCATCAGGCCTGCGGCAGCATTGTGTTCTCAGAAAACCAGTCGTATTCTCAGAACATCAGACAGCCACGGTGGGGCCCAGACAGGAGGAGTATGAGTGCCTTCTGATAGTGTCTGAAGGGCACAACACTCAAAACAGGTGTTAACACACACAGAGGTCTCCTAAGAGGATCATAAAACAATGTATTAACCCTTTAAAAAGTATGAGGCCTTGGTTTAACCCCTTCAGTGTCCACATGTCATGTATTGTCATGTTATGTCTTGTTCCTGTTCTTTCTCTTCACTTCGTTTCCCCCTGCTGGTCGTATTAGGTTACCTTCTCTCCCTTTCCTTCCCCCAGCTGTTCCTCATCTCCTCTAACTACCTCGTTTACTCTCTCCCACCTGTTCCCTTTTTTCCCTCTGATTAGGTCTCTATTTCTCTCTCTGTTTCTGCTTCTGTCTTTGTCAGATTCTCGTTTGCTTCACCCTTGTCCCGTCCTGTCGTAATCTGCCTCTTCATCAGATGCTACGTGTGATCAGGTACCTCTGTCCTCTACAACCCGCGCCTACCCGGAGAGACCAGCAGTCTGTTGCCGCTAACCCTGCTATTCTCCTCTGCTGCTAGAAGGGGACTCTCCTGTAAAGATCAGAGGACTTTATGATTTATTTGTCGCCCTCTCTGCGGGTTGTCTATTTTGTCAACCGATACATCTGAAGAGGATTTATGTCTTCCCTGTGTTTGGACATTAAAAGACTCTGTTTCTGTTAAACCGCTTTTGGGTCCTCACTCACCTGCATAACACCACATCGCCATCAAACTATCATGGTCCAAACACACCAAGACAGTCATGAAGAGGGCACGACAAAGCCTATTCTCCCTCAGGAGACTGAAAATATTTTGGCATGGGTCCTCAGATCCTCAAAAAGTTATACAGCTGCACCTTCGAGAACATTCTGACTGATTGTATCACTGCCTAGTATGGCAACTGCTCAGCCTCTGACCGCAAGGCACTACAGAGGGTAGTGCGTATGGCCCAGTAGATCACTGGGGCCAAGCTTCTTGCCATCCAGGACCTCTATACCAGGCGGTGTCAGAAGAAGGCCCTACAAATTGTTAAATACTCCAGCCACCCTAGTCATAGACTGTTCTCTCTGCTACCGCATGCCAAACGGTACCGGAGCGCCAAGTCTAGGTCCAAAAGGCTTCTTAACAACTTCTACCCCCAAGCCATAAGACACCTGAACAGCTAATCAAATGGCTACCCAGACTATTTGCATTGTCCCCCCCACCCCCTCTTTTACGCTGCTTCTACTCTGTATATTGTCTATGCACAGCCACTTTAATAACTCTACCTACATGTACATATTACCTCAATTACCTCGACTAACCGGTGCCCCTACACATCGACTCTGTACCGGTACCCCCTGTATATAGCCTTGCTACTGTTATTTTCCTGCTGCTCTTTAAGGATTTGTTATTTATTTGTACTTAACTGCACAGTGTTAGTCTTAGAATTGGCCCCTGTCATTCTAAGCTGAGACATGCTCATTAGCTTTTTAGCTATTCTGAAAGGTAACCTTATGAGTTTCTGTTTCAATGACAATCTACATTGCTGGTTAAGGGTAAGTAAGCATTCCACTGTAAGGTCTACTACACATGTTGTATTCGGCGCATGTGACAAATAAATACAATTTGATAATGACGAGATGCTCATGTCTCCACCCTTACAATGGGAGTTTTAGTTCCAAAGGCAGGCGACAAGCTTAGGTCTGCATATTATTCCCATAGAAACACATTAGGCTTTTACTGGACAGAATTTGGCGAGAGTGAGCCCTTTCACTTCGCATTTTCCTCTCTGCTGAAACTATATCACTGGAGAAGGCATCCAAGCGAGCAAAGCAGCGCCCCTCCATATGTAGTCCATGACGCTTTCTGTCCAGAAATAGTATTGCAAAGTACTCTTTTGATCCAGACAGCATCAGATAAATGGTCTACACATACAGAGACTAAGGGGTGCTGTTTCGCTCGCTCTGATGTTTTAACTGAGATTGATGCATCTTTCTGTTGGTGTGTGTCTCAGTCAAATAAATGATGAATATTTCAATATTTTATTTGGACAGGTGAGGTACGGTAGGGCGAGCCCGCCCATAACACCGGCACTGAATTATCTTATGAATCATTATTAAATATTTTACAAGTTATTTTTCAATGTAGCTTACTAAAATGTACAAATGTGGGAGTAATGATTAATAAATGAATAAACTATTTACTAATCCATTATAAATGCTTTATTACACATTTTTATTATAAAGTGCCACACACTTTGTACTTTGTGTCAGTATCTCACAAGAGCAGTCCTTCAGTGTGACCAGGCATGGATTCAAAGTTGTGTAGAGAGGATAACAGACAAAGGGAAGGAGAGAGGGCTTTAAAAGATGGATGGACTAAATACAGGGTTACAGAGTGCTGGGAGAGCCTCCCACTGCGCTATTAGGGACACAGACATCTCTCCTTCTGTCCATCCATTTCTCTCTCATTCTCAATCCCTCTCTCTCCACATCCATTTCTCTCACACAGGGATCTGTTTTGACTGAGTGGTTCTGTAATGATCTCCAAGAAAGCAGCAGAGACACACGCACACACCATTCTCAGTATCCTCGGGGATAATTGGTAGACAGGGTTCAGTCACTCACAGTACCCCAGCACCTAGCTACCATGACTGGGACAGCTGGATTCAGAGACCTGTGTGTGTGTGTGAGCGTGAGTGAGCGAGCGAGCTAGGGGGTGGCCTTCAGGGGGTTTCATTCACTCCAAAGCCCTTGACACGCTCAACCAAGCAACCCTCCAACCGACTGACAGACTGTCTGAAATTCAGGCCTCCTCTCCTACCCAACACACACACACGCACACACACACACACACCACTGGAGCGGTGATCATTAGGGGTTTGGAGAGCTCCTCTGCAGAGGGAAACAGATGAAGCACTCTTAAAACGTGGGCTGAGATCTAGAAAGACTCCTAAGAAATTATTTTACAAAACACAGACCAGTGGGTGAGGCTATCCCTTCTCTTACTTCTGTGTCATTTTCTGCTCCTTTATATTCCCTCTCTCTTTTCCATTTAGTGTAAAAGAGAAAGTTAATAAATTTGAGTGTATTTTATATTATATTTCCATGGATTCCTCTTAGCTGCATAATGGAGAAAGAGAAAGCGCTATAACTAAGCCTCTCTATCGCATACATACATGCGTGCACACGCACACACACTCAAGATGCTCCCCTGGCAACTTTATTCTGTGATGTCTGGAAGTCTCTCTCTAACACACAGACACACACAGCCTCCACACACAGCCTCCACTCTTCCGGGAAGGCTTTCCACAAGTTGTTGGAACATTGCTGCAGGGACTTGCTTCCATTCAGCCACAAGAGCATTAGTGAGGTCGGCACTGATGTTGGGCGGTTAGGCCTGGCTCGCAGTCGCCATTCAAATTCATCCCAAAGGTGTTCGATGGGATTGAGGTCAGGGCTCTGTGCAGGCCAGTCAAGTACTTCTGTATGGACCTCATTTTGTGCACGGTGGCATTGTCATGCTGAAACAAAAGGGCCTTCCCCAAACTGTTGCCACAAAGTTTGAAGAACAGAATCATCTAGAATATGGAACTAAGGACCTAGCCCGAACCCTGAAAAACAGACCCAGACCACTATTCTTCCTCCACCACCAAACTTTACAGTTGGCACTATGCATTCGGGCAGGTAGCGTTGTCCTGGTATCGGCCAAACCCAGATTTGTCCGTCTTACTGCCATATGGTGAAGCGTGATTCCTCCCTCCAGAGAACGCGTTTCCACTGCTCCAGAGTTAATGGCGGCGACTTTACATCACTCCAGCCGACACTTGGCATTGTGCATGTTGATCTTAGGCTTTAGTGTGGCTGCTCGGACATGGAAACCCATTTCATGAAGCTCTCGACTAACAGTTATTGTGCTGACATTGCAACCGAGGACAGACGATTTTTACGCTCTTCAGCACTCGGCTATCCCATTCTGTGAGATTGTGTGGCCTACCACTTCCCGAATGAGCCGTTGTTGCTCCTAGATGTCTCCACTTCACAATAACAGCACTTCCAGTTGACCGGGGCAGTTCTAGCAGGGCCAACATTTTACAAACTGACTTGTTGGAAAGGTGGCATCCTATGACAGTGCCACGTTAAAAAATCACTGAGTTCTTCTGTACAGGCCATTCTACTGCCAATTTTTGTCTATGGAGATTGCATGGCTGTGTGATGGACAGGTGTGGCTGAAATAGCCAAACCCACTAATTTGAAGGGTATCCACATGCACGACATGGCAAAAGTATCTCATAAATTGATATAATGTATCCAAGTGAGCGGACACCTTAGGCAATTGATTCTTGAAGAGTTTGATACTCGCAATAGCACTTCGTGCCCGCTCCCACTCCCTATAATTCGGTAATTCTTTGATTGTAACTTGTATACAGGTAGACGTCATCGGGGGAGCAGTTGTTGTTGGGGGTTAACTGCCTTGCCGAAGGACAGAACGGCAGATTCAAACCAGCTCTGTGATTCGAATCAGCAACCTTTCAGGTACTGCCCTAATGCTCTTAACCGCTCGGCTACCTGCCTCCCCAGACTGCAATGCTGAAATGTCTGTGTACAAAACGCAATTACTGATGCAGTGAAAATCTTCTTCTTTTTTTTATCGAAAAAAAAAGAAAAGTAAGCTTTGTCATAAAAGTTGTATAAGGACACAGCGAGCATTGAGGAACAAACGCTCCTCAAATGATTGTCCCATTACCTCTGGTAAACACTGCGCCTTAATACATCTGCTAAAACTGCTTAGAAACAGTTTGAGCTACTTAAATATGTTTTATTACATGTGCACGAGGGACAATCAACTCCACTGCTTTTCCTATTTTTCTCTAGCACCTGATTGATCAGTGAAACTAATCGATTGGCGCCAATTAAAAGGGAGGGTTCAAAACAGTTAAGCACTCGTGATGTAATGTTGTTGGTTCGAAGTAGCATAAAAAAAGGGATGCTCAATAGAGTCTCCTGTAGGTGCGCTGCAATGTATCACGAGAAGTTGCAATCTTTTTTTCAATGCCAGCATTTCGGTCCACTGCCTTTACTCAAGCAACCAATTTGCCAGACTGTCTGAGGTAGGTAGACCAAAAACGGTGTGATTTTCAATTAAGAAAGTGAAACTGCCCAGGCAAAAAGTGTGCTGTACCTTCTTGGATTTAAAGTCATTAAAGAAAAAATGTGTATTAGCAGAAGTGTCTAGAGAGCGACAGTGTCCAGAGAGTACCATCACTTTTCATACTAGTACTTTACATGCAGGCTACATACATTCATATACTCATCTGGTGGTACAAGTAGCTTATTAATACCTAGGCTTTAACTCAGTTGGCTAACACAATCTTGAGTTAAATATGACCCAGACATGATAAGCTTCATCAGAAGTTAATGGACAGAAAGCTGGAGAACTCATTGACAAACAAACAAAGCAATGTCAATCCTTTCAGAGAGAGAGGTTGAATATATCAGCTTACAATAGCGTATCATGGACACACTGATATCCCTGCTTCTCTAATGTATGTATGTATGTGTGTGCGTGCATGCACAACCTTGATATCCCTGCCCTACAACTACACTCCTCAAGAGAGGATTAAGAAATTAAAAGATACATTTCCGAGCTCCAGAATAGATTTTCTAAAACTCATGCATTGTGAGATTTGTGACTGAGGTAAATTCTCCCTTAACAAGCTCCAACTGTGAAATAGTTTTTTTTTCCTCCAACAAATTGGACAGCTGAGGCTTGTGTCACACTGAGACGTACCACACACACACACACACACTCAAACCCGCACACACACCTCAGCCAAGGGTGCTTAGATTGTCACCTTTGGTGTGTCATATAGTTGAGGTTTGAACTAACTGACGAGTTTGTTTGAGTTTGTTAGTGTGTACGTGCGTGCGTGTGTGTCTAGTCCCTTCTGCAAACAATATCTCTTTAATCACAGCATCTGCTGCTGTCATTTTATCAGGATATACATATATACATAAACTGGGTGGTTCGAGCCCTGAATGTTGATTGGCTGACAGCCGTGGTATATCGGACCGTATACCACGGGTATGACATAACGTTTATTTTTACTGCTCTAATGAATTATTTCAACCAGTTTATAATAGCAATAAGGCACTACGGGAGTTTGTGGTTAATATGCCATGGCTAGGGGCTTTATCCTGGCACTCTGCGTTGCGTCATGCGTAAGAACAGCCCATAGCCATGGTATATTGGCCATATACCACACCCCCTCAGGCCTTATTGCTTAATTAATCACCAGGCGAAGAGAACGGCTTACCCAAATCCGATTTGATGAAGGGTGTCTATTGCTTAAATGCTTATGACTGTCCTCGTCACGCTGTACAGTGATAGGAGAAAGGCGCAGGAATGCGTAATAGTTTTTTTTATTTCTCCACCCAAAATAAAGTGCGTCATGAAAACGACGGGGATGAAGCCCAAAACACGTGTATATATATATATATACACACACACACACACACACACACACACACACACACACACACACACACACAGGGATGTAACCCAAACAAAAGAGCGAGGTGTAAACCTCTAAATAATACACGGGACGAGACCCGTAATAACATGTGCACAATAACGTGTAGCACGAAAGCCAATACAACAGAAAACAGGTACTCACAAGACCAACGGACATGGGACAATAATCGGCAAGGACAACAGAGGACACATATATACACATACTAATCAGGGGGAATGGGAACCAGGTGTGTGCAACGAGACAAGACAGTCCGGGGTTGGTTGTAATGAATCCAGTTCAGTGATGCCTAGAAGGCCGGCGATGTAGATCTCTGGTGCTGGTGAACGGAATGAGCAGCAGTACCGGCGGGAGCCGTGACAGTCCTTATCTGTCTGGAGCATAAGAAACGCATTGCTTATTAAGTGAATCTGTTTATTAGCGTTAGCTTTGTGTTTCTGCTCCCTATGATTAATGAACCTGTTGGATATAAGTTGTCAAAACGTATTAAAATTGCAACATTCTCTCTGATCTCAAGACTGACCTCAAGTAGTCTAATTTCAGACTACTCAAGGAGGAGATTTTGATGTTAAAGGAAATAACCTCACAGAGTTTGAGAGAGCACACATGCACACACAAATAAGCACACAGACACACACACATACACACTTTGTGACATCCTGTAATTAATGGATCACTGATGTTTTGGCAGGAAACTGGTGAGACAGAAAACTGAGAGAAAACAATGAAATGTAAAGAAAGGAGAAGAAGAGATAAAAAAGTGAAAGAAATATGGAGAGAGATATACAGTGGTAAGACAGACAGAGACAAAGACAGAAAAAGAGTGATGGGTGAAAGGCAGACAGACAAAGACAGAGATGGAGAGAAAGTGAGGGCAAGGGAGAGATAAAAAAGTAATACCAGACTCAATTCTCATCTTTCTTACCATTCTCCTTCTTTCACCTCTTCCCACCGCTGTCCTCTCCCTCATTCCTTATCAATTTGAAAAATCCGTTCCTCCACGTCATGTTCTCTCCAACCGTCTCTATCGAACTAGAAATACTATCTTCACATCTATTGTCACTCTTCCAGTAGCCATTTTGAGAAGTGACCCACATTGTCTGTGGGAGAAGGGCAGGATGTAGACACAGGCATTGACAAACATAAGAGTACTCAATAGTCTGTCATTCTAATCAGCAGAGGACTTCATTTGGTGGCATTTAGCAAGTTAACATTCTTTGATTAAAACTTTTAATTTGGTTTCTGTTGGTTGAGAGGGAGAAAACTGGCTTTGGATTTCAGGCTGGATCCCAAATGGCATCCTATTCCCTACAGAGTGCATCACTTTAAATCAGAGCCCTATGATCAGAGTCCACTTGGGATGCATCCTCAGTGTGTCTTTGTGAGTTTGAGCTGTTTCCCTGGTTTTACATTCTCTGTGAGCAGCTCCTGTTCACATACAGAGATCAAAAGGCTCTGCTCTTAATCTCTTGAATATTTGTGTTCATCAACACACACACACACACACACACACACACACACACACACACACACACACACACACACACACACACACACACACACACATTGTGGTGGCTTTGTCACAAGAGTAAAAGGTTGGTTGCTAAAGTAAACAAACAAGCTAATAGCGGCAATTCAGCACCACAAAGGTGGACAGCAATAGTATTGGAATTCTGAAGTTCAGCACCACAGGAGAGTGGACAGCAACCGTCTCAGATACAGCCTCTCCCCCCTGGGAGAATCACAATACATTCATTTGCAATCAATATTCTAACTAAGTCTCCAAACTATTCCCCTCTCCTGTCTATTTTCTCTACAGTATCTGTCGTAGCGTAGCTGCTTATCGTGTAATGTCCCTGTTTGAAGGACAGTGTTGTTTGGAGCATTTCACAGCTTGTTATCGGCATCCCATCTCTCTCCCTCGTTTGTCTCTTTCTTATGCTCTCTCCCTCTATACCCCTGAAAAGACAACGATAACACAGGCTTGCTCTATAAACGATAGAGAGAAAGAGAGCGAGAGAGAGAAAGAAAGAAAGTGAAAGCGAGAGAGATTAAATAAAGTGGATCGCTGGTCAACAACAGTATGTCCCACACAGGGGAGGAGAGCAGGGCACCATAAAAAAAATGTGAACAACTCTTTCTCTCATGCTCCCCTCACCCCTCTCCATCTCTCTCTCTCTCCCTAATATCTCTCTCTTCATTACACTCTCCCTCCAGCCAGAGGTCACTGGGTATTGATTGTGTTCCGAGGACTGATGGGCAAAGAAAGAGAGACAGCGAGAGAGAGTGGGTGGGTGGGTGAGAGGGGAGAGGGAATAAATGAGAAGGACACATCAAGGAGGGGACAGCAACAGAGAGAGGGCAGGAAGAAAAGAGAATGTGTAAGAAATACAAATGGGAGACAGAGTGAAGAAACTAATATTATTAGAGAAAGGCCAAGGAGAGAGAGGAGTGGAGGGGGACACCGCCTTTAGACCTGTCACCTGGGGGAGGGAATTAAGACTACACAGCTGTCTGATAGGCACACACAGACACACACACACACATATTGCCCATTTGAATGGGGGTGTTGTGAGAAGCAGTGAAGTGTGGTGAGGTCAGAAGTTGGGTCGGCACTGGCTATTATCAAAGACAAATTTACTCACAAATAAAACACTGATGAAGCCCAAGTTCACCATAAAGCAGATAGCTCCAACAACCAGAGTGACATAGGCCATTAACCAACATTAAGAGAAAAAAATCACTACATAAACACCAATGTAGCATGATACACAAGCAATAGTCTCCAATGGCCGCGTATGTCATGTCATCCGACAAAATCACACGTAGCCGATTGGTGACACTAAAGACCAGTATATGGACAATATAAGTGGCACACTCAGTCATACAGTATTAAACAAACAAGCTATAGATAGCACATTATCTTGTTAAAATGTTAAATAGTAACTAGTAAGCTACACATTATGCCAAATAACAGACATATAATGTATTATACAGTGGCACTTGCGTTGCTGCATGCAGACGGCTCAACATTGAAAAATGACAGCAAACATCTGGGGTGATTTTCCCTTAACAGATGATCAGCTCCGCTGCGCTCAGTTTTGATTAAGTTTGATATCGTTGCGAAACTTACATTTTTTTTATACAGTAGAGCTGAAAATGTTCTAGTCCATGTGACTGATAATGATGGTGCAAGTCACATACAGTATATTTTACACATTTGCATAATAAACCAGTTATTCTCTTGTTTATTGAACAGTAGCCTGCTAATTGCAAAAGAAAATGCATTTAGGCATACCTCCACTTTTAAATTAATTCCATGTATCCTTCTGGATGAATGGACAATTTTTTGAGGTGCCTAATATCCATGTTGTCAGGTTATTATTTATTCTAGGTAGCTAACTTCATTGACGTTAATTGACAGAAAGAGATATTAGCGCCAAATTATGTAGACACGGCCAAATAAGCAATGTTTAATATTTTCATTTTATTCATTTGTAAAAAAAAAATAATAATAACATAATTCCACTTGGACATAAAGTGGTATTGTGTGTAGGCCAGTGACACAAAATCTCAATGTAATCCATTTTAAATTCAGGCTGTAACACAACAAAATGTGGAAAAAGACAAGGGGTTTGAATACTTTCTGAAGGCACTGTTAAGTATAATGCCGTGAGCCACTTAAATAAGGACACTTTCTGATGCTTATTTGAGTTTGGGATGGATGGCATACAAGTTTGATATTAAGGCACATGAAAGTTCACATGTTCGAGAAGGCATTTCTGCCAAAAAACGCATTTTGATAAAACCATGTTTTTGACTTGCAACACAAACCTAGTTTCTTGAATCGCGTCACAAATATTAATCCATGTAATTCTATCAGACACTATAATTGTTGTATTACCTCTAGATAAAGGCGCACGCAAACTGCAATTTAAAACCACAGTAACAGGTAGCCTACCAAAAATAATTTAGTATTTTCTGTCATTTTTTTATTTGGACTCCACAAATTTTTTTATTTTTTATTTTTACCTTTATTTTACTAGGCAAGTCAGTTAAGAACAAATTCTTATTTTCAATGACGGCCTAGGAACAGTGGGTTAACTGCCTGTTCAGGGGCAGAACGACAGATTTGTACCTTGTCAGCTCAGGGATTCAAACTTGCAACCTTTCGGTTACTAGTCCAACGCTCTAACCACTAGGCTACCCTGCCGCCCCAAATGAGTGTGTAAATGGTGTGGTCTAACGGATATCTGGAGAAACAAAGAAGTGAGAAGCTGTTCAGAAAATGCCTCACAAAGAAGACAGTAGAGTGAGAGCTAATTTGAGATATGTTTTATTTATCTTAGTGACTTGAATCAGGAACGCTCTCTAATTTTGCCAGTAGCTAGCTAGGCTTGATAGGGGGCAAAAGCTAAGTTCTAGTCTAGCTAGTTAACAAATAATGAAATTTCCCTCAAAATGATTTGGGGGCTAGCTAGCTAGCTCCAGTTTGTTCTCGTCATGAATGAAGCAGATAGAGTAGCTACCTTGTGGTATGATTATGTGAAATGACAATATTTTCTTGCAACATCAACATAATTTTGAAACTTAAAAAAAACAGGCTTCTGACAAACAATTGTGGCAATTCTTTGGCCAATTTCCCACAAATTGGCAGCAAGCTCATATTTTCACATGCAAAAAACTAAACATACTAAATGTAGTAAATATAGTAAACAAAATGTAGTCAATGTCTTTAACAGATAAAAAGTAATTAAATACAGCTTGAAATCATCAGCATGGTAATTAAGAAAAGAGCAAAGACTGGTTTCCTAAATAAATTGTTTACATGAGAGAAATGTGAACACTATGGGGATGTTGACCTTAGGATGTTTAAAGGGACAAATTGTCACGACTTCTACCGAAGTCGTTGCCTCTCCTTGTTTGGGCGGTGCTCGGCGTTCGACGTCACCGGTCTTCTAGCCATCATTGATCCATTTTTCATTTTCCATTGGTTTTGTCTTGTCTTCCCACACACCTGTTTTCAATCCCATTCATTACCTGTTGTGTATTTAACCCTCTGTTTCCCCTCATGTCTTTGTCAGAGATTGTTTTATTGTCAGTGTTGTTATTTTGTTGTGTTGGTGCGCGACGGGTCCTCGTACCCATGTTTTTTCATGTCTGTACCTTTTAGTGTTATGGAGCATGTTCTGTTGACATTTATTAAAAGACTCAATTTACACTTCATTTTGACTCTCCTGCGCTTGACTTCCCTGCCACCTATACACACAACGCTGACACAAATACAGAATTATTTACACGAGCCAAGTGATAACTGAGCAATAGATTTACCAATGGAATTTTAAAAGAGAACACCTTTTTTTATAATTATAACAACAAAAACTAAATCAAACTCAGTTCAGAACTATTGCCTTTTTGAGTGAACTTTGGAGATGGCAGCCCTGTGGAAGTCCTTCATCCACAGCTTGTTGAATGCATGCACTGAAACCATCCAGAAAACAAAACAAAATTAGTGTCACGCCCTGACCATAGAGAGCCCTTGGTTCTCTATGGTGTAGTAGGTCAGGGCGTGTTCTAGTATGTCTATTTCTATGTTGGTGCTAATATGGTTCCCAATTAGAGGCAGCTGTTTATCGTTGCCTCTGATTGGGGATCCTATTTAGGTAGCCATTTCCCCACCTGTGTTTTGTGGGATATTGTTTGTGTTTAGTTGCCTGTGTGCACGTCATGACGTCACGTTTTGTTTGTTCTTTATTGTTTTGTATGTGACCCTATACTCATGCTGGGCCTTGGTCCGATCATTACGACGATCGTGACAATTAGGATACTGAAATGGTTTTATTTTATTCTATTTTCTAATCTTAAAAAGGTAGACATTCAGTTATGCCTAATATGGCAATGCATAAATTTATTATTTTTCAAAAATGTAATTATTGTTACTCTAAAAAATGATGGGTTAATAATAACCCAATTTTGGTCATTTAGACAACCCAGCGCTGGGTCAATATTGGACAAACACAACATTGGGATGATTCAATCAAGCAGGTTTGGGTTGTGCTTCTGACCCAGTGCCTTGGGATGAGTGCTTGATCCAACTGCTGGGTAAATCAAAATATATTTACATTTACATTTAAGTCATCTTAAATCCGCTCTTATCCAGAGCGACTTACAAATTGGTGCGTTCACCTTAAGACATCCAGTGGAACAGCCACTTTACAATAGTGCATCTAAATCTTTTAAGGGGGGGGTGTGAGAAGGATTACTTTATCCTATCCTAGGTATTCCTGAAAGAGGTGGGGTTTCAGGTGTCTCCGGAAGGTGGTGATTGACTCTGCTGTCCTGGCGTCGTGAGGGAGTTTGTTCCACCATTGGGGGGCCAGAGCAGGGAACAGTTTTGACTGGGCTGCGCGGGAACTGTACTTCCTCAGTGGTAGGGAGGCGAGCAGGCCAGAGGTGGATGAACGCAGTGCCCTTGTTTGGGTGTAGGGCCTGATCAGAGCCTGGAGGTACTGAGGTGCCGTTCCCCTCACAGCTCCGTAGGCAAGCACCATGGTCTTGTAGCGGATGCGAGCTTCAACTGGAAGCCAGTGGAGAGAGCGGAGAGAGCGGAGGAGCGGGGTGACGTGAGAGAACTTGGGAAGGTTGAACACCAGACGGGCTGCGGCGTTCTGGATGAGTTGTAGGGGTTTAATGGCACAGGCAGGGAGCCCAGCCAACAGCGAGTTGCAGTAATCCAGACGGGAGATGACAAGTGCCTGGATTAGGACCTGCGCTGCTTCCTGTGTGAGGCAGGGTCGTACTCTGCGGATGTTGTAGAGCATGAACCTACAAGAACGGGCCACCGCCTTGATGTTAGTTGAGAACGACAGGCTGTTGTCCAGGATCACGCCAAGGTTCTTAGCGCTCTGGGAGGAGGACACAATGGAGTTGTCAACCGTGATGGCGAGATCATGGAACGGGCAGTCCTTCCCCGGGAGGAAGAGCAGCTCCGTCTTGCCGAGGTTCAGCTTGAGGTGGTGATCCGTCATCCACACTGATATGTCTGCCAGACATGCAGAGATGCGATTCGCCACCTGGTCATCAGAAGGGGGAAAGGAGAAGATTAATTGTGTGTCGTCTGCATAGCAATGATAGGAGAGACCATGTGAGGTTATGACAGAGCCAAGTGACTTGGTGTATAGCGAGAATAGGAGAGGGCCTAGAACAGAGCCCTGGGGGACGCCAGTGGTGAGAGCGCGTGGTGAGGAGACAGATTCTCGCCACGCCACCTGGTAGGAGCGACCTGTCAGGTAGGACGCAATCCAAGCGTGGGCCGCGCCGGAGATGCCCAACTCGGAGAGGGTGGAGAGGAGGATCTGATGGTTCACAGTATCGAAGGCAGCCGATAGGTCTAGAAGGATGAGAGCAGAGGAGAGAGAGTTAGCTTTAGCAGTGCGGAGGGCCTCCGTGATACAGAGAAGAGCAGTCTCAGTTGAATGACTAGTCTTGAAACCTGACTGATTTGGATCAAGAAGGTCATTCTGAGAGAGATAGCGGGAGAGCTGGCCAAGGACGGCACGTTCAAGAGTTTTGGAGAGAAAAGAAAGAAGGGATACTGGTCTGTAGTTGTTGACATCGGAGGGATCGAGTGTAGGTTTTTTCATATATTGAATATATGATATATATATCATATTGCTGGGTTAAAACAACCCAGTGTGTTGGGTTGTGACAAACCCAGCACATTGGGTAATATATGTAATCCTTGAGTTATTTTCAGTCATCCTAATTTCTATTTTGTTTGTTTTCTTCTCTACCAAACCCATCACCTCCATTTCCTACACACACAATCAAGATACAATGTTGTAATTCATTTATTTTGCCTGCATTTCAGAACATACATCACTTCAGAGAATGTAACGTAGACTCACCCCATTCCGTACAAATGTCCATAACCGCGACATTCAAACGAGGCTACAAAGAAAACGAATGGGACTGTAGCGACTGTATTGACATCAAAATCGGGGGGGTGAACTAGGTTTCTATCCAAGCGTTGATGGACATGGTAATGGCTCTACAGTATTGGAGAAAAGTTGAAAAAACTGACCTCCGTTACATCGTGACGTGTCATGTCGTAACGTACAGCACTCATAAAGCAACTATTTCTGTCTTACAATCTCTCTCCACCAGGTGTTGCACTTCTCTCATCCTTTAAAAACAAGAAATTGACAGTGGCGGGGGTAAGGGGGGGGATACCTAGTCATATTTTGTGTCATCATTGCATGCGATCATCATTCTCAAAGCCTCTGTTTACTTCTAAGATCACTTTAGCACCGCCCTAAAATCCCAATTCAAATTCGACACAAACCTTCAAATAGGTGTGTAATGACACATTATATAAACTCTTTATAGTCTTTTATTTACATTTGAGAGGCGATAAGGTGATAAGTTGGACAGATCGAGTGAAAAAAAGCTATTTTCCCACACATCTCTCCTTCTCACTATCACACATTAGTTTCGCTTCCCCATCCTCCATTTTTAAAAAGACTCGACGGGGCTCATTGCCTGCTTGAATTATGCAGAAACGGGCAGCTTTTAGGTCATGTCATTTATTTTGTTGGCAAGGGGAGAAAGTGTGCTTTACAATGGTATTGACATTAGAGTTGATCTGGAAGTATTAGGTTTTTGGGGCGCTAAAATACGGTCAATTGTACGGACCAAGGCGATGTACAAAAGTGAGTGAGTTTACGTTACAAGAATATATAAAACATTTGAATAGCACATTGAAACAAAGCCATAGTCTAAATATGTATTGTTTCACAAGATAAGATTTCATAAGATAGGATGGACTATTAGAATGTATTATATTTTTTAATGAACCAAACAGTCCAAACATCAGACTAAAGCCACAGTTGAACTTGAGGTGCATGCTCAGATTGCCCTTTGAGAAAAACAAAGCATGCATGTGTGTGACACTGTTTGTCTTAAGTGATATTAACACAGATCTGTTTATCTTAGGTGACAGCACACACAAACATGGCCATACAATAATGCTCTGCAATTGGGTCGAGTTAAAACATTGTCACAAAGAACAAGTGTAAAATATTACATTTGAAGGTCACTCTACTAAGGACATCGACTATGACTCATTACTTAATAACTGTATTTCCTTCATAAAGCACTTTTCACAATCCCCAAAATGTAACATTTGTATTTAAAATAAATTGTTGTGATAGAATGAAAGCATACCAGAACGGCTTCAGTAGTTGAACTGAAGGCAATCGAGCCACATACTGTACTGTAGGCAAAAAGCAGGCACTAAAAAACTATCTAAGAATACATTTTAAGTTGCACCATACAGAAATCGCTCTGCCATTTCCTTGCTGCTAAAACTCTTAATAGTTCGCCTAATTTCAGTTTATGTGACAAAATAAGATAGTATAGTGTGGATAGTCAGTGTACCATCTAAACTGTGTGAAATATATTTTTCATAACCAAAAATATTGTTGTTTCAGCTGTTTGAAGCTGGTGTACAAAACTGAAAGTAAAAGACGCAAAAACAAAACTTAAGAACGGGAATATAGAAATAGCGCACATAGAATATATATTCCACTTCTTGGACTTGCTTTCAAGTAGAATAATATATCTATAACTCACATTTCTAAGTTAATTTGGTCGGGGTCACCCAACATGTTACAAATTGACACTATACAGAGCTATAAATAGTTCCTTAAAATCATATTAATGTTGGATTGAGACCCTCATGGCGCATACATGCATTGATCTATTAATTCACAGTAACACATCAGCCGGAGGGCTATGCTTTCTCCTGTCACTTCTCACATTCCATACAAGAGCAGATACTTATCCACTATTGTTCAGTGGAAAAAATATATTCTCGCAACAGTTTTACTGCGGGGGATTCTGTTCCTGGCAGCTGATACACTGTGGTCTGTAGGAATTACAATGCTGGGGCACAGTGGGAAAGTTGATATCAAACACATAATAGGACTTGAAGCACACATCAAGTTCCTCAAGCAGTGTACCTTGCTCCAATGCCGTTCCACTAATGACAGTAAACACCTGTGAGCAGTCCCCAAGAGCCAACACAAATGGGTAGGGTCTGAGCACCTCTGCCTAGTGGAGGTACTCAACCATGTTGGTCCCAACCTGTTAGAAAAACCATTTGAATTTGGAATATGAGGACTAGTGCAAAGCATGGAGGCACACTGACAATGCCATCACACACACACACAATTTATTTTGTGTATTTTGTAGCCATTTACCTCAATCAACACCCAAACCCTGTTTGTTGCCTAAATATTCCATTCATTTGGGGCTGGGGCTCATAGGTTCATTTACACAACACAAACCGCGTTTCCATCCAACCATTTATTGCGGATTATTACCTGATGCATGAATAAAGTCACGACCGGGCTGATGGAAAAATGTAATTCCTCCAATTTTATAAATGCCTACAGACAATTTGTTTCGTTAGCCATGCTGTGATCTTTTTGTGTCGTTAAAATGTATAATGCGAGAAATGACAGTGGAAACTCCTTTATGCGCAAATGTTGAAATAATAACCATCATATCGAAGTTAACTTGGAATAGTGATGATATGTTCTGTGGTCCTCCCACTACGACTCGCGAAAGCATGCAGTGTATTAGGCTACAGCTTAAATAAACAGGATGGTGAATGTGCAAGGTGATGAGCTTAATGCGCCTTTCCAATACATTTTGTGGGTCTTATTCTGGTTACATGATGATCGATGTGTGGCTGCCATTTGACAAATACAAAAAATAATCACTCTTATCCATAAATCTCATAATGTACAGTGCATTCAGAAAGTAATCAGACCCTTTGACTTTTTCCACATTTTGTACGTTACAGCCTTATTCTAAAATTGATTAAAACATTTTTTTCCCCTCATCAATCTACACACAATACCCTATAAAGTTTAAAACAGGTTGTTAGAATTTTTTGCAAATGTATAAAACATTTCAAACTGAAATATCACATTTACATAAGTATTCAGACCCTTTACTTAGTACTTTGTTGAAGCACCTTTGGCAGCGATTACAGCTATGAGTCTTCTTGGGTATGACACTACAAGCTTGTGGGAGTGGGAGTCTCTCCCACTCCTCTCTGCAGATCCTCTCAAGCTCTGTCAGGTTGGATGGGGAGATTTGCTGCACAGCTATTTTCAGGTCTCTCCACAGATGTTAGATCGGGTTAAAGTCCGGGCTCTGGCTGGGCCACTCAAGGACATTCAGAGATTTGTCCCTAAACCACTCCTGTGTTGTCTTGGCTGTGTGTTTAGGGTCTTTGTCCTGTTGGAAGGTGAACCTTCTGAGGTCCTGAGCGCTCTGGAGCAGGTTTTCACGAAGGAACTCTCTGTACTTTGCTCCGTTCATCTTTCCCTCGATCCTGACTAGTCTCCCAATCCCTGAAACTGAAAAACATCCACACAGCATGATTCTTCCACCACCATGCTTCACCGTAGGGAAGATGGCAGGTTTCCATCAGATGTGACGCTTGGCATTCAGGCCAAAGGGATCAATCTTGGTTTCATTAGACCTGAGAATCTTTTGGGGGCCTTTTGGCAAACTCCAAGCAGGAGTTTGCCAAAATGTATTGATGAATAAAAAATACATTGGTTTAATTCATCCAGAAAATTGTCATATTCAAGTTCAAACCAGGAAATATTGCAGTCATCGTGAACCATGCGCCAGGCTCTAGGTTCACAATGCTATGTTTGGTCTGCGCTTCATAATGATTCAAATAGGCTTCCTAATGTATGTGGGTATTACTGATAGTGGCAAATATTTAACACGACACAAATTGTCAAATAAAATGGAGAAAAGCCCTAAAATAGGCTATAATAAAAACATTGTAAAGCACTTACAGTGCCTTGCGAAAGTTTTCAACCCCTTGGTATTTTTCCTATTTTCTTGCCTTACAACCTGGAAATATAATATATTTTGGGGAGGTTTGTATCATTTGATTTACACAACATGCCTTGAACTTTGAAGATGCAAAAATGTGTTTTATTGTGGAACAAACAAGAAATGACAAAAAAAACAGAACTTGAGCGTACATAACTATTCACCCTCCGAAGTTAAATACTTTGCAGAGTCAACTTTTGCAGCAGTTACAGCTGCAAGTCTCTTGGGACATGTATCTATAAGCTTGGCATATCTAGCCACTGGGATATTTGCCCATTCTTCAAGGCAAAACTGCTCCAGCCCCTTCAAGTTGGATGGGTTCCTGCTGGTGTACAGCAATCTTTAAAACACACCACATATTCTCAATTGGATTGAGGTCTGGGCTTTGACTAGGCCGTTCCAAGACATTAAATGTTTCCCCTTAAACCACTTGAGTGTTGCTTTAGCAGTATGATTAGGGTCATTGTCCTGCTGGAGGGTGAACCTCCGTCCCAGTCTCAAATCTCTGGAAGACTGAAACAGGTTTCAAGGATTTCCCGGTATTTAACACCATCCATCATTCCTTCAATTCTGACCAGTTTCCCAGTCCTGCTGATGAAAAACATCCTCACAGCATGATACTGCCACCACCATGCTTCACTGTGGTAATTGTGTTCTCGGGGTGATGTGAGGTTTGTGCCAGACATAATGTTTTCTTTGATGGCCAAAAAGCTCAATTTTAGTCTCATCTGACCAGAGTACCTTCTCCCACATGCCTTTTGGCAAACACCAAATGCGTTTGCTTATTTTTTTCTTTAAGCAATGGCTTTTTTCTGGCCACTCTTCCGTAAATCCCAGCTCTGTGGAGTCTACGGCTTAAAGTTGTCCTATGGATAGATACTCCAATCTCCGCTGTGGAGCTTTGCAGGTCCTTCAGGGTTACTCCAGTCTCTATCACCCCAGTGTTTAATTGCTAAATTGTAATTATTTTGCCACTGTAGCCTATTTATTGCCTTACCTCCCTTATCTTACCTCATTTGCACACACTGTATATATACTTTTTTCTATTGTGTTATTGACTATATGTTTTGTTTATTCCATGTGTAACTTTGTTGTTGTTTGTGGTCACACTGATTTGATTTATCTTGGCCAAGTCGCAGTTGTAATTGAGAAGCCTACCTGGTTAAATGAGAAGTCTACCTGGTTAAATAAAGGTCAAATAAAAAAATATATCTTTGGTCTCTTTGCTGTCTCTCTGATTAATGACCTCCTTGCCTGGTCCATGAGATTTTGTGGGCGGCCCTCTCTTGGCAGGTTTCTTGTGGTGCCATATTCTTTCATTTTTTTTATAATAGATGTAATGATGCTCTGTGGGATGTTCAGATGTTTTTATAACCCAACCCTGATCTGTACTTCTCCACAACTTTGTCCCTGAGAGCTCCTTGGTCTTCATGGTGTCGCATGCTTGGTGATGTGGCAGACTCTTAAACCTTTCAGAACAAGTGTATATATACTGACATCATGTGACAGATCATGTGACACACACAGGTGGACATTATTTAACTAATTATGTGACTTCTGAAGGTAATTGGTTGAACCAGATCTTATTTAGCTCCATAGCAAAGGGGGTGAATACATACTGTTGAAGTCAGAAGTTAACATATACACTGCTCCAAAAAATAAAGGGAACACTAAAATAACACATCCTAGATCTGAATGAATGAAATATTCTTATGTGCTGACAACAAAATCACACACAAATTATCAATGGAAATCAAATTTATCAACCCATGGAGGTCTGGATTTGGAGTCACACTCAAAATTAAAGTGGAAAACTACACTACAGGCTGATCCAACTTTGATGTAATGGCCTTAAAACAAGTCAAAATTAGGCTCAATAGTGTGTGTGGCCTCCACGTGCCTGTATGACCTCCCTACAACACCTGGGCATGCTCCTGGTGAGGTGGCGGATCCTGAGGGATCTCCTCCCAGACCTGGACTAAAGCATCCGCCAACTCCAGGCCAGTCTGTGGTGCAACGTGGCGTTGGTGGATGGAGCGAGACATGATGTCCCAGGTGTGCTCAATTGGATTCAGGCCCGGAAACGGGCGGGCCAGTCCATAGCAACAATGCCTTCCTCTTGCAGGAACTGCTGACACACTCCAGCCACATGAGGTCTAGCATTGTCTTGCATTAGGAGGAACCCAGGGCCAACCGCACCAGCATATGGTCTCACAAGGGGCCTGAGATCTCATCTCGGTACCTAATGGCAGTCAGGCTTCCTTTGGCGAGCACATGGAGGGCTGTGCGCCCCCAAAGAAATGCCACTCCACACCATGACTGACCCACCGCCAAACCGGTCATGCTGGAGGATGTTGCAGGCAGCAGAACGTTCTCCACGGCGTCTCCAGACTCTGTCACGTGCTCAGTGGGAACCTGCTTTCATCTGTGAAGAGCACAGGGCATCAGTGGCAAATTTGCCAATCTTGGTGTTCTCTGGCAAATGCCAAATGTCCTGCACGGCGTTGGGCTCATTTGTGGCCTGTTAGAGGTCATTTTGCAGGGCTCTGGCAGTGCTCCTCCTGCTCCTCCTTGCACAAAGGTGGAGGTAGTGGTCCTGCTGCTGAGTTGTTGCCCTCCACATCTCCTGATGTACTGGCCTGTCTCCTGGTAGCGCCTCCATGCTCTGAACACTACGCTGACAGACACAGCAAACCTTCTTGTCACAGCTAGCATTGATGTGCCATCCTGGATGAGCTGCACTACCTGAGCCACTTGTGTGGGTTGTAGATTCCGTCTCATGCTACCACTAGAGTGAAAGCACCGCCAGCATTCAAAAGTGACCAAAACATCAGCCAGGAAGCATAGGAACTGAGAAGTGGTCTGTGGTCACCCCCTGCAAGAACCACAACTTTATTGGGGGTCTTGCTAATTGCCTATAATTTCCACCTGTTGTCTATTCCATTTGCACAACAGCATGTGAAATTTATAGTCAATCAGTGTTGTTTCCTGAGTGGACAGTTTGATTTCACAGAAGTGTGATTGACTTGGAGTTACATTGTGTTGTTTAAGTGTTTCCTTTATTTTTTGAGCAGTGTTATTTAAACTCAGTTTTTCACAATTTAATCCTAATGCCATGACATAATTATGGAATTTCCCAAACTGTCTAAAGGCACAGTCAACTTGGTGTATGTCACGTTCATTGAATGGAGGAGACCAAGGCGCAGCGTGATGTGAATACATGTTACTTTAATGACGACGAAGAAACACATAAACAAACAACAAAACGAGTGTGAAGCTAAATATAGTGCTGAACACAGGCAACTAACACATAGACATAGATAATAACCTACGAAATACCCAAAGAAGATGGCTGCCTAAATGTGGTTCCCAATCAGAGACAACGATAAACAGCTGCTTCTAATTGAGAACCAATCTAGGCAACCATAGACATACATAAACACCTAGATAGTATACACCCCCATAAACATACAAAACCCCTAGACAGTACTAAAACACATACATCACCCATATCACACCCTGACCTAACCAAAATAATAAAGAAAACAACGAATACTAAGGTCAGGGCGTGACAGTGTATGTAAACTTCTGACCCATTGGAATTGTGATACAGTGAGTTATAAGTGAAATAATCTGTCTGTAAACAATTGTTGAAAAAAAAATGTACTTGTGTCATGCACAAAGTAGATGTCCTAACCGACTTCCCAAAACTATAGTTTATTTACAAGAAATTTGTGGAGTGGTTGAAAAATGACTTTTAATGACTCCAAACTAAGTGTATGTAAACTTCCGACTTCTGACAACTGTATGCACGCACAACTTTCCAATTATTATTTTTTTTTGTGAAACAAGTTGTCTTTTTCATTTCACTTCACCAATTTGGACTATTTTCTCTATGTCCATTACATGAAATCTAAATCTAAATTACAGGTTGTAATGCAACAAAATAGGAAAAACACCAAGGGGGGTGAATACTTTTGCAAGGCACTATACATCAACTCTGCAGGTTCAGCCCTACAGTATCCTGTAGCTCCATGCAAATTATAAGGGCACACTATAAAAATAGAATAAGACAGAGCTATTTGTAGCCTATTTCACTGTTAAAAAGGGGCCACAATACATGTCATGTTGATATGATTTTCAGTTAGCTTCGATGTGGCTGGTTTCACATTCAACACCAGGGATCATAAGGGGGAAAAACAATTAATGGGCTCTGTGTATTCACAATCCCTTCTCTTACCAATAGCTCTTATCCATTTATAAATTGAAGTGCATGGAGAATAATGTTATTTCGATCAGAAAAAATAAAGTAGACGTTTTCTACAATTGGGTCTTGCAGGTTCCAAATATTCATGGTTTTCTCAGGTGTAAAGGTAGTGGAATTATGAGGGAAGACACACCTCTGCCACACCTTAGTTTTTCTTAGATCTCCATCCAGAACGAATAGCAGTTGAATAGCATGATATTCTCATGCTTAAGTTCAAAGTCAGAATACACATAGAAAGAAAAGTGCATAAAAAATTAATTATATTTACGTGCACTCAACTCAGGACTGGATCGGGCCAATGTGTGCTTTGAGGAATAAACAATGATTTGGTCCTCATACATTTTACATTTTAATTCCAGGTTGTGCAATATTTAAGACCATATCCTATGGTCTGCTCTGCCCTTGCACTCTTTATTTTACATACAACTGGTGGAACACAGGCAGAGTTTGAATAATGCAGGAATATTGCTAGGCTGATGATGTTGCCCACTGAATGTGTTCGGGCTGGCCTGAATGGATTTCCACTGAGCTGAGATCAGAACACAATGTGAGCTCCTGCACCTCTGGAGAGCGTCAGGCAAATCTGCCTACATACCGAACACTATGCGCATTGGTTGGATTTACACCTGGCATTAATATGTGTTTCTTGTTATGTCAATACATGCAGAGCCCAGCAGGTGACATTGACTAAGATTTTCTTTTTAAATTTGTTCATGATTTTTTAAAACATGCTCACAAATGACTAAAACGTGTTTTATTTAAGTGATAATGCCCTCGAAGCCGGTGTTTGGAGGACATATTGGCACTGGGTGTTTTTTGGCTAGAGATGAAGTCGAGTGCCGGCAAACCATGCCAATATATCCTCCAAACACCGGCTTCGAGGGCATTATCACTTTTATACAACAGGTTACCATCATATTCAAATAATGATTGACATATTTTCATTAAAAACTTTATTTGGATGAATTTAGTCATACTATTTCATCCTTAAAACAACTCCCCTCATCCTCCGGCTTCCTGCAACTCGCCCGAGCTTCCCCTGGCCTGCATCCCATCATGTTTCAATAAATGCCTGCGCTACCTCATCCCAGTCTCCTCGTCTGAGTCTGCTCTTGGGTTCACCTGTTCCGCTCCGCGTGACAGTTCCATTACCATACTGGCTGGCAACGTTCTTATCCCTCGCTTGCTAGCTAGCCAACTACAGCTGACTTACAGCCATGTCAAAAAGTACAGCGGGAATAAAAGCAAAGTAGCTGCATTTGCATTTGTTTAAGCTGTTTTCTAGTGACATTTATTTGGATACATCCAAATAAACTTTTTTTCAAATGACATTTTTTTAATATATGTATTCATAAAAATGATGCCAGCTGAATCATTCTTTTGACTGGCTGAGAAACGCTGCCTGCCTGTCTGTCTCGTCCCAACTCCCGACATGTTCATTACTATGGAACAGCAGGAGATCGAATTTGAATATTGAAACAATGTTGCAAGTTTTGGAGAGACAGACAGCAAAGTTTATACAAATCTCTGCTGTTGAAAACTAAAAGTTAGTATAAAAGAAATGTGAGAATGTCTAGATGTTTTTTTATAGTGAAGATCAAGTTTATAAATTGCTTGCCTGGGCTGATGAGACAGTAGATTGAGCAGTCAGAAGGAACAGAGTAAATAGGCATTTTAACCAATCAGCATTCAGGATTAGACCCAACCGTTGTATAATAATTGCTAGCTAGCAAGCAAGGATAAGAACGTTGCCAGCCAGTATGGCAATGGAACATTTAGATTGAACAATGGGTCGCGTCCATAGATACAGAACAAAAAGACTGAACAGCGTCTCTGGCAATCGAACCAATAGAATGAACGACCAGTCGACTTCGGTAGCAACTAGATTTTTATTTTATTTTTTAAAATGTTTTAATTTATTGAACATTCGAAACATACAATATACTTGCAGTGAAGCTGCTCAACAACTACATCATACCAGTCATCTAACAGATTCCCATTCAGAGTGACACACAGAAGCATCCAGGGTCAATACCCTGCTCAAGGGCATGTTGGCCGATCTACCACTAGGCTAAAAAACGTGAACCTGAACCCTCCAAGATCCCCACCCACAGTTCGCCAATAGCTGTCCCTCAACTATTCGAGAAACTCTCCCACAGTCCCCCCCCATAAAAATACAATTAATTCCATTCCCCACCCCCAAGAACCCCCCAATGCACCAACAACCAAGAGAATGAACTAAAGAGAAAAAAGGAAAAGACAGAAGAAAACAGCAAACAACAATGCCCAAAAAATAATAAAACAAAATAATACATTTAAAACAAAGGACATCAAGGACAACTAAAATCATAACAGCAATGCCAACTGTATATGTTTGTGTGCATGTCTGGCACTATTACATGTATGTGTGTGTTCTTGTGTTTATTTGAATGAGAGTGTGTGTGTATATGCATGTGTACAAACACCTCCATGGCATCAGCCTCAGGAAAACCGGCATTAGTTGTAAAAACACTGCCACTTAAGTGTCATTCAAATGTACTTTTTATAATGTTTTATTTAGACTTCAAAAAAGATATTTGACCATCATGCTATCTCTCACACAGCAACTCCACTCCCACTTGTCTCCAATTCCACATACTAACCCTCAGCTTCCCTCAGCACATCCCATCTATCTCTGCTGGCCACCCACGTTGGGTTTCTATGTAACATATATCTTTCAACTATGCTGTGATGTTTAACGTACAATTTCAATCTATCTAATCAAATAGAATCCGCAGATTGCGAGTTGAAGATAAATACTTTCACTACGAGTATTAGTAATTGACTGACCCGGTCTCTCCAGATCTCCTAACAGTACTATTTCTAGGGTCAATTTTAGATTTTCAGCCATTCCTGAACCTGAGACCAGAAACAGGCTACCTGAGGGCAATACCATAATTGATTCAATTGATTCAATTGATTCTGTATCCTCACAAGTTACTCTAACTTCCGCGACGCATATAAGGCCCTGCCCCGCCCCCCTTTCGGAAAAGCTGACCACGACTCCATTTTGCTGATCCCTGCCTACAGGCAGAAACTAAAACAAGAGGCTCCCACGCTGAGGTCTGTCCAACGCTGGTCAGACCATGCTGACTCCACACTCCAAGACTGCTTCCATCACGTGGACTGGGACATGTTTCGTATTGCGTCAGATGGAAATATTGACGAATACGCTGATTCGGTGTGCGAGTTCATTAGAACGTGCGTCGAAGATGTCGTTCCCATAGCAACGATAAAAACATTCCCAAACCAGAAACCGTGGATTGATGGCAGCATTCGCGTGAAACTGAAAGCGCGAACCACTGCTTTTAATCAGGGCAAGGTGTCTGGTAATATGTCCGAATATAAACAATGCAGCTATTCCCTCCGCAAGGCTATTAAACAAGCTAAGCGTCAGTACAGAGACAAAGTGGAATCTCAATTCAATGGCTCAGACACAAGAGGCATGTGGCAGGGTCTACAGTCAATCACGGACTACAAGAAGAAACCCAGCCCAGTCACGGACCAGGATGTCTTGCTCCCAGGCAGACTAAATAACTTTTTGCCCGCTTTGAGGACAATACAGTGCCACTGACACGGCCTGCAACGAAAACATGCGGTCTCTCCTTCACTGCAGCCGAGGTGAGTAAGACATTTAAACGTGTTAACCCTCGCAAGGCTGCAGGCCCAGACGGCATCCCCAGCCGCGCCCTCAGAGCATGCGCAGACCAGCTGGCCGGTGTGTTTACGGACATATTCAATCAATCCCTATACCAGTCTGCTGTTCCCACATGCTTCAAGAGGGCCACCATTGTTCCTGTTCCCAAGAAAGCTAAGGTAACTGAGCTAAACGACTACCGCCCGTAGCACTCACTTCCGTCATCATGAAGTGCTTTGAGAGACTAGTCAAGGACCATATCACCTCCACCCTACCTGACACCCTAGACCCACTCCAATTTGCTTACCGCCCAAATAGGTCCACAGACGATGCAATCTCAACCACACTGCACACTGCCCTAACCCACCTGGACAAGAGGAATACCTATGTGAGAATGCTGTTCATCGACTACAGCTCGGCATTCAACACCATAGTACCCTCCAAGCTCGTCATCAAGCTCGAGACCCTGGGTCTCGACCCCGCCCCTGTGCAACTGGGTACTGGACTTCCTGACGGGCCGCCCCAGGTGGTGAGGGTAGGCAACAACATCTCCTCCCCGCTGATCCTCAACACGGGGCCCCACAAGGGTGCGTTCTGAGCCCTCTCCTGTACTCCCTGTTCACCCACGACTGCGTGGCCATGCACGCCTCCAACTCAATCATCAAATTTGCGGACGACACAACAGTGGTAGGCTTGATTACCAACAACGATGAGACGGCCTACAGGGAGGAGGTGAGGGCCCTCGGAGTGTGGTGTCAGGAAAATAACCTCACACTCAACGTCAACAAAACTAAGGAGATGATTGTGGACTTCAGGAAACAGCAGAGGGAACACCCCCCTATCCACATCGATGGATCAGTAGTGGAGAGGGTAGCAAGTTTTAAGTTCCTCGGCATACACATCACAGACAAACTGAATTGGTCCACTCACACTGACAGCGTCGTGAAGAAGGCGCAGCAGCGCCTCTTCAACCTCAGGAGGCTGAAGAAATTCGGCTTGTCACCAAAAGCACTCACAAACTTCTACAGATGCACAATCGAGAGCATCCTGGCGGGCTGTATCACCGCCTGGTACGGCAACTGCTCCGCCCTCAACCGTAAGGCTCTCCAGAGGATAGTGAGGTCTGCACAACGCATCACCGGGGCAAACTACCTGCCCTCCAGGACACCTACACCACCCGATGTTACAGGAAGGCCATAAAGATCATCAAGGACATCAACCACCCGAACCACTGCCTGTTCACCCCGCTATCATCCAGAAGGCGAGGTCAGTACAGGTGCATCAAAGCTGGGACCGAGAGACTGAAAAACAGCTTCTATCTCAAGGCCATCAGACTGTTAAACAGCCACCACTAACATTGAGTGGCTGCTGCCAACACACTGTCATTGACACTGACCCAACTCCAGCCACTTTAATAATGGGAATTGATGTAAATATATCACTAGCCACTTTAAACAATGCTACCTTATATAATGTTACTTACCCTACATTATTCATCTCATATGCATATGTATATACTGTACTCTAGATCATCGACTGCATTCTTATGTCACTAGCCACTTTAACTATGCCACTTTGTTTACTTTGTCTACATACTCATCTCATATGTATATACTGTACTCGATACCATCTACTGTATGCTGCTCTGTACCATCACTCATTCATATATCCTTATGTACATATTCCTTATCCCCTTACACTGTGTATAAGACAGTAGTTTTGGAATTGTTAGTTAGATTACTTGTTGGTTATCACTGCATTGTCGGAACTAGAAGCACAAGCATTTCGCTACACTCGCATTAACATCTGCTAACCATGTGTATGTGACAAATAAAATTTGATTTGATTTGAAATCTGCAGAGCTTCAATGATTTTATGCCCCAAATATTCAAAATTTTGTTGGTGGCAAGAATTCTATATAATAATTTTATCTGAAAAGCAAAAAGTCTTGAATCTTGCTTTGTTTTATAAATCAACTCACACACCATGTATCATGGAATCGGTACATCAAAAATCTCTTCCCAACTATTTTGCAATCTGTATGGCACAGTTGTCGACATCCTGGTCCTCAAATGAAACTGGTATACTTTCCTGTTTATGCTATTTTTATTCCTCCACCAGTTTTGATCCTTTATATTGGGCAGACAGACCAGTTCCCTACCTCCTCCTACTGCCACCCGCCTCCTCTATTTTTGGGGCAATGCTGTAATCAATTGGTTGTACTCTTGGATTGAGCAGACCTTTCCGTACAATTCTTATAACTCCATGAAGGACCTAACTCTACCATTCCAATTTACAATATAATTTAAGAACAAAATACCCCTTTACTATAAATACAGGTATTTTATCAACCTACACATTTGAGTTCAGCAATAATATTTGTTGTAATATTTGTTACATATATATTAGCAACGCTAGATTTGATGAAATAGTATGAATAAATTCATCAAAATAAAGTTTTGAATGAAAATATGTCAATCATTATTTGAATATGTTGGTAACCCGTTGTATAAAAGTGAGAATGCCCTTAAAGCCGTTGTTTCAAATCAAATCAAATGTTATTGCTCACATACATATAGTTAGCAGATGTTAATGCGAGTGTAGCGAAGTGCTTGTGCTTCTAGTTTCAACAGTGCAGTAATATCTAACAAATCCCAACAACTACTTAATACACACAAATCTAACCAGTAGTCTGACAATTCCCCAACAACTACCTAATACAAATATCTAAATGGGTGAATGAGAATATGTACTTGTAAATATACGGATGAACGATGGCCGAGCGGCATAGGCAAGGTGCAGTAGATAAAATAGAGTATATACTGTATATGAGTAATGTAAGATATGTAAACGTTATTAAAGTGGCATTGTTTAAAGTGACTAGTGATCCATTTATTAAAGTGTCCAGTGATTGGGTCTCAATACAGTATATACATGTGATGTGAGTAATGTAAGACATGTAGACATTATACAAAGTGCCTTTATTTAGAGTGGCATTATTTAAAGTGACTAGTGATCCATTTATTAAAGTGTCCAGTGATTGGGTCTCAATGTGGGCAGCAGCCTCTCGGAGTTAAGGATTGCTGTTTAGCAGTCTGATGGCCTTGAGATAGAAGCTGTTTCTCAATCCCTCAGTCCCAGCTTTGATGCACCTGGACTGACCTCGCCTTCTGGATGATAGCGGTGTGAACAGGCAGTAGCTCGGGTGGTTGTTGTCCTTGATGATCTTTCTGGCCTTCCTGTGACATCAGGTGCTGTAGGTATCATGGAGGGCAGGTAGTTTGCCCCTGGTGATGTGTTGTGCAGACCCCACCACCCTCTGGAGAGCCTTGCGGTTGAGGGTGGTGCAGTTGCTGTACCAGGCTGTGATACAGCCCGACCGGATGCTCTCGATTGTGCATCTGTAAAAGTTTCAGGGTTTTGGGTGACAAGCCACATTTCTTCAGCCTCCTGAGGAACAATGGTATCCATTTTGATAGCGATTGAATATGTCCTTAGACACACCAGCAAGCTGGTCTGCGCATGCTCTGAGAACGCGACTAGGGATGCCGCCTGGGCCAGCAGCTATGCGAGGGTTAACCTGTTTAAATGTTTTACTCACATCAGCCAAGAAGAAGAGGGGTAGCGGCAGTCTTAGTTAGCGAGCCACGGTAGTGGCACTGTATTGTCCTCAAAGCGGGCAAAGAAGGTGTTTAGTTTGTCTGGAAACGTGACGTCGGTATCCGTGACGTGGCTGTTTTTGTTTTTGTAGTCCACAAATTACTGTAGACCCTACTACATACGTCTCGTGTCTGAGCTGTTGAATTGCGACTCCACCTTGTCCCTATATTGGCATTTCGGTTGTTTTATTGCCTTGCGGAGGGAATAACTACACTGTTTATATTCAGCCATATCACCAGACCTCTTTCCATGGTTAAATGCTGTGGATCACGCTTTCAGTTTTTCGTGAATGCCAGTATCCATCCACGATTTCTGGTTACGGTAGGTTTTAACAGTCACAGTGTGTGTGACATCTCCAATGCACTTATTTATAAACACACTCACCAAGTCAGCATATAGATCAATGTCGTTCTCTGAGGCTGACTGGAATATAATCATTTGACTCAAAATATGTTAATTCGCCTATCAGAAGCATCTAAAGCCATGACATCATTTTCTGGAATTTTCCACGCTGTTTAAAGGCACAGTCAACTTAGTGTATGTAAACTTCTGACCCACTGGTATTGTGATACAATGAATTATAAGTGAAATAATCTGTCTGTAAACAATTGTTGGGGGACAAAATTACTTGTTATGCACAAAGTAGATGTCCTAACCGACTTGTCAAAACTATAGTTTGTTAACAAGAAATTTGTGGAGTGGTTGAAAAACATGTCTAAATGACTCTAAGTGTATATTAACTTCCGACTTCAACTGTGTATCGGTGCCCCACCCCCTCATCCATTTCTTCACTGTTCCTGGGTCTGTTGCCACCTCCTACCAGTGTCTGTAGAGAGGGCAGAGCAGTCCAGCTGCTACCTACTCATCCCTCTCTGGCCCCTGGCCATGGCCTGGCATGGGCACCACCTCAACACCCACAGGCACTCCTCCACTGCAGGCTCCTCCTGTCTCTCAGCCTTGACCAGCATCCAGAGTCCCCCACCACCACCTTATAGCCTGGCCCAATGCAGCCAGGCCCCTGGGGAAATAACAACAGAAGACAACATCGTCAGTTCAACAATAACATGCCACTACAGACTTGGACAGAGAAGTCAATAAAGGACAGGGTAATGTTCATAAGGCACAACAAGGAAGAAAACTCAGTGAAACCGGGAGGTTTAATATTGTCTGAACTTGTGCAATATCAAATGCTTGTTGTGTTTTTTTCATTGCAACATGTTTTGTTATGGTGTGTGCTTTAATGAACACAACCCAGCTTCAATAAAGAGCATGTTAAAATCAATAGAGGACAGCATCAACAGGGTTGAGTTCAGGTGGACGACAATGTACACGTTGAGTGTTTGTGTGAGTGAATGAATGAATGAACAATGGAGGAGCATCCTAGGCTGGATGCCTGGCTGAAAATAATGTAAAGTTTGCGGGAACAGTACATACACACAGCCTCTCCATTGATTGGATACAACAGAAAGGAGTTCGTGAGAGCCACACAATGGACACGACCACAAAACAAAGCCATGTAGCCAGCTAGTAGGCCTAAGACCTATACCATGATTACTGAAGGAGAATGGAAGGGATGGAAAGGTGCCACCACTGCCACACTCAACATAGTTGAGCAAATGAATGGGAACTGTACAGTAGTAAGCTAGACGAGCCTTTCTTAAAGTATGGGTTGCGACCCAAAGTGGGTTGCAGACCTGTTAATGGTGGGTCGCGACGTATCAGAGAAAATGTATAATGATTTCATGAATTACTGTAATTGATTTGGCCAAGTGCAACTGCGATCTCTGTTCAGTGTGCTCTCTGTTTAGCAGTGGTCTCTGACTCTGCTCAGTTTAGCTGCGGCGTGCGAGTGGGAGGGAGATTTACCAGATCTTTTTTTTCTGCAGTTTTCTTGAAGATCACTCTGTGTCCCACACTCTGTAGCCGTGTCTTTCAGCAGCAGAACATGCACTGTCATCCCTGACTTGTCATTCCCACTTGACATCACTCACAGCTGTCATCATTGGGCTCAAGCTATGTACAGTGCATTCGAAAAGAATTCAGACCCTTTCAATTTTTCCACATTTTGTTACATTAAAGCTTTATTCTAAAATGTATTACATAGTTTTCCCCCCTCATTAATCTACACACAATACCCCACAATGACAAAGCCAAACAGGTTTTTAGAAATCTTTGCTAATTTATAAAAAATGCATAACTGAAATATCAGTCAAAAGTTTGGACACACCTACTCATTCCAGGGTTTTTCTTTATTTGTACTATTTTCTACATTGTAGAATAATAGTGAAGGCATCAAAACTATGAAATAACATATGGAATCATGTAGTAACAGAAAAATAGTTAAATCAAAATATATTTTACATTTGAGATTCTTCAAAGTATCCACCCTTTGCCTTGATGAAAGCTTTGCTCTCTCTCGGCATTCTCTCAACCAGCTTCATGAGGAATGCTTTCCCAACAGTCTTGAAGTAGTTCCCAATATGCTGAGCACTTGTTGGCTGCTTTTCCTTCACTCTGCGGTCCAACTCATCCCAAACCATGAGATTCATGAGGGAAAAAAATAGTAATCCATTTTAGAATAAGGCTGAAAAATTCAATGGGTCTGAATGCTTTCTGAATGCACTGTATATGGGTATTTCATTTAATTGTTATTTGTTTTAGGCACATGGGCAATGAAATGTACTGATATTTATGTATAAGAGCTTGTTTTTGTAAGCTTGGGTCCCAGGAAAACACAGAATTTCTAGTTTGGGTCCCAGGCTAAAAATGTTTAAGAACCCCTGAGCTAGACTGGTTTTCCATTCTTCCACATTGTTGTTGAGTGATGATGACTTTAAAATACATCACAACTTTTCCAAAATTGCATCAAACACAAGAAACTGTCTCGGTTACCCCTTCAGAAATAGCATCTGGTTAGCGTTACATTAGCTCATCAGCTAGTGGAATAAGTGGAATGGAATGGAAAAACATGGTTTCTATGTGTTTGATACCATTCCATTCGCTATTTTCCAGACATTATTATGAGCCGTCCTCCCCTCAGCAACCTCCACTGCTAGCTAACATTGATCAATGTGGACAAGTAGTAGAGTAGTAGAGTAGAGTAGAGTTACCCCTCCAAAAATAACACATTGCTAACATCACATTTGCTACCGATTTAGCAAGGCTAGCTAACCAGTTAGCAGACCCTCAGCTAGTCCAGCTAACATTCGCTAACGTTGGTGATGATGTCAATTTGAAATAAGAACCTTAATTGCTTTCGGGATAACATTAACAGTAAGTTCAATGTAATAGCCTATACATTCTTCCCTTGAAAAACATCACTTGCATGTTGTGTGTCTGTGTTGTGTGCCATTGTCTTGTGTGTTCCTGTTGGTTGGGATTTGGGAATGGATAGTAATTCGTGAGCATGTTTTATCATTTGTGAGCTCGATTTATAATTTGTCTATTTTCACCTCCAGGTCCTGTAAATACATGTAAGGTGTAATTGGGGTTATACTCTCTCTCGCTTCCTCTTTCGCTCTCTCACTTTCTCTTTCTCAATGTGGCTCTCTTTCTCTCTTTTTCGTCTCTGACCTGCAGTATATTGAACAACCACAGGTGGGAAGTATATTCCATTGCAGATGAGGGTGAGGTAAGTTCAGTGTGTGTGTGTGTGTGTGTGTGTGTGTGTGTGTGTGTGTGTGTGTGTGTGTGTGTGTGTGTGTGTGTGTGTGTGTGTGTGTGTGTGTGTATATATGCGTGTGTGTGTGTGTGAGGTTGTTAGCTAAGAGCCAATTTATGCTTGATCCACATGTGTTTGGAAGGTGCCATATGGATGGTGTGACAAAATTGCGGAACCTTTGGAGGCATGCACAGGCCAAATTGTTTAACAATGCGGAGGGCTCTGTGTAGCTCCTCAATGACATGATTGATTGACGGTAGGTGGGGGCGGGAGGTCCTGTATAAACACAAACTCACTTCCTTGATAACTTCCTTCACAACCGCTCTGCGCTGCTCCACGAGCAAAAAGTATGAATGCTCTGCTTTCTGCCGAGGCCGTATCACCGTAAATGCTGCATGGCCAAAGCAGATGTTGGATTGACCATCTAGCACTTTTTACAGACTGCCGTGTGCGGCCCTAGCAGAGAGTAAAGGACCGTATTTAGCCATATCTGAGTGTCTTCCCCATCTCCTGTTAAAACAACCTCTCTGCTTCTCCAGTACACAGCCCTAGATTGTACCTACTGATGTGCTCCCTCTCCGTCTCTCTTCTCTCTCACCTTTACAACTATTTTCTCCTCCCCTTCTCTCTCTCTCATTTCTCCCCTCTCTCTTTTTAACCCTCTCCCCCCGCCCCGATATCTCAGGATCAGGTAATTGTGGTGAACCTAAACCCTCAGAAGCAGTTTCTCCTTTTCTCTTCTGAAATCACATCAGTTCTCCCCTCCTAACAGTGAACAGTCAGAGCTGTAACCAGGGCTTCCTTTGATCATGGAGAATATTCACCAATAGAGACAGATCTCCTTGTTGTCTCATCTCCCTTCCCTTTTGCCTAATTTTGGGTTCTATTACCGAGAAACACCTTGATGTTGTCACTTAAAAGCCCTCCTGTGTTGTTGTGGAATTCTGAGTCAGGTTTGACAGAAGCTCAGAGGAACTAAGTGTGTGTGTGTTTTATGGTAGTCATGGTTACTTGTCATATCTGGCCCAGATTCCACCTGTGACGCACCTGGGAGATAACTGCTTACATACATGCACGAATACATGCACACCCGCAAATTCCACTATCCTATCCTTCTGTTTAGAAGATGCACTAACGTGATTTAATGAAATAGAACTGACGGTGAGTGTGTAGACGAGAAACAAACTCACCATCCTGATTCCTTTTAAAGTATTTGATTAAATGTTACCTTGAAGAGTGTTATCTGCCTTTACCGTAAAACATCTGCTTAGACAGTTTGTGTGTGTGTGTGTGTGTGTGTGCTCACCTGGCAGTTGATTTTTACAGTAGTACAGTGACAGTTTATTACAACCTACCATCCCACCAGAAAGAACAGGCAGGCTGAAGAATATTTTACGCTAACAGAGGAATTAGACACTTTTTCCTTCTTAGCTGAAGTAGATGTATGCAGTCTGCCTCCTGTCCTTAGATACCTCTTTCATTGTCTTTCCATTTATGATAAAAGCAAAGAAGAATCGCATTGAAACATTACCACTGTTAGCTAATTTCAAAGAAAAACAACTGCATATTTAAATAACATCTACATGTAATGAAAGTTTAGGTTTGTTTTACATTACCTGGTTAAAATGGAATAATATACCCTGGCAAATATTTGTATACTTGCCAGTGTAACCTACAATACAATACACAGGAGATTGGTGGCACCTTAATTGGGAAGACAGGCTTGCGGTAATGGCTGGAGCGGAAGAGGTGGAATGGTATCAAATACATCAAACTCATGGTTTCCATGATTTGATGCCATTCCATTCGCTCCGTTCCAGACATTATTATGAGCCGTCCACCCCTCAGTGACCTCCACTGCCACAACATTATCCTAGTTTGACATGCAGCATGAATGTATCCACTTCCAAATCAGCTAAAAATAGAATAGAAAAAGCACATGGCTAGAAGCTGGTTTTTACCACTTCAAAATAGCCTAGAATCATGTAGTTATTACTTCTAAATAAAATACAGTTTTGGGGGATTCTAATATACTGAGTGTACAAAACATTAGGAACACCTGCTCTTTCCATGACATAAACTGACCAGGTGAATCAAGGTGAAAGCTATGATCCCTTATTGATGTCACCAGTTAAATCCACTTCAATCAGTTTAGATGAAGAGGAGACAGCTTAAAAACCTCTTAAGGCTAAGTCTGCGTCTCACTTAGCCAACAGGAAATGCAAATGCGCAACGCCAAATGCTAATAGTACTCGCTAAAACTCAAACTTTCATTAAAACACACATGCAGGGTACTAAATTAAAGCTACACTCGTTGTGAATCTAGCCAACAAGTCAGATTTTTAAAATGCTTTTCGGCGAAAGCATGAGAAGCTATTATCTGATAGCATGCAACACCCCGAAATACCTGAAGGGGACGTAAACAAAATAATTAGCGTAGCCGGCGCTACACAAAACGCAGAAATAAAATATAAAACATTCATTACCTTTGACGAGCTTCTTTGTTGGCACTCCTATATGTCCCATAAACATCACAATGGGTCTTTTTTCGATTAAATCCATCCATGTATACCCAAAATGTCCATTTATGAAGCCCGTCTGATCCAGGAAAAAACTGCCTTCCAAAACGCAACGTCATTTTTTAAAATTAAAAAAGTTGCCTATAAACTTTGACAAAACACTTCAAACTACTTTTGTAATCCAACTTTAGGTATTAGTAAACGTTAATAATCGATCAAATTGATCACGGGGCGATGTGTATTCAATAGCTCCACGTCTTGAAATGATGGTCGATATTCTCCCTTTAAAAACTTCCTCCCGTGTACTGGATGACATGAAGTGCCTCTTCTTCATTTCACCAAGGATCAACTTCAAGCCAATTGCCAAGACTGGCGACATCGTGTGGAAGCTGTAGGACTTGTAAACTGGGAGCTATCTATTTTCCCTTGCCATAGACAATAAAGCCAACTGGCGGATTGATATATATATATTTTTTGGTGAACAGTTTTCCTTGGGGTTTTGCCTGTTAAAACACGTTCTGTTATAGTCACAGACATGATTGAACCAGTTTTAGAAACATCAGAGTGTTTTCTATCCACACATACTAATCCTATGCATATACTATATTCCTGGCATGAGTAGCAGGACGTAGAAATTTTGCGCGATTTTTAACAAAATGTAGAAAAAAATCGCGCTATCTTTAAGAGTTAAGAAATATTTTTAAACTTGAGGCATGAATTGTGTATGTTTGCCATTCAAAGGTTGAATGGGCAAGACAAAAGATTTAAGTGCCTGTAAATGGGGCATGGTAGTAGGTGTCAGGCGCACCGGTTTGAGTGTGTCAAGAACTGCAATGCTGCTGGGTTTTTCACACTCAGTTTCCCGTGTGTATCAAGAATGATCCTCCACCCAAAAGACATCCAGCCAACTTGACATAACTGTGGGAACATTGGAGTCAACATGGGCCAGCATGCATGTGGAACCTGGTCTGAGACCATTTAGGGACATTTGAAATGATAATTTATGTTACGTTTCGTATGGTGTGTATTTCATATGAAATGTTACTAATTACAATTTGTATTACTTGTTACGAATTTGCAAAACGTATGATATGTTACGAATTCTAGATAAAAAGGTTAAGGTTAGGGTTACGGTTAGCTAACATCCTAAGTAGTCGCATAGTAGCTAAAAAGTAGCAAGTAGTTGATAATTATCTAAAATGCTAACGTTGTCCGTGATGAGATTCTCACAACCTTTTGGGTTGTTAGACGATCCCATTATTTCATTTTTCTTGCCTGAAGTAACCATCTGTCTTATGTAACCAACCAAATGTAACATATCATACTAATTTCAGTGTCTCGGATTTCAATTTACTATGTTACGTCTAGTGTATGAGACCAGGCTGTGTAGTTTATGCCCCAACAAATTGAGGCTGTTCTAAGGGGAAAAGGGGGTGCAACTCAATATTAGGAAGGTGTTTCTAATGTTTTGTGCACTCAATGTAATGTCACAATGTTTTTTTTTTTTTTTGAACAGTCGTTGAAATTATATTTGGTTATCAATGCATAATAGGCTACTTTGATGCATATAGATTAGGTCAAGGAATGGCATTTACACTTTCATCACTTTTGCTTTCAAGGATTTATAGTAATGCTAGTGCATATTGTTTTGAGCAGTTTATTAAAATGATAGATTTAGAGTTAATTATTTTGTGAAACAACTTTGTGCCAAAGGAGAAAGAGGAACAAAATAAATGTTTCTGGTTCCATTTCAACCAAGTGATTGGTGGTAAAATACTGCTTCATTATCTACACAACACACTGCCCCTATAGCCGCGCAAGGAATAATACGTTCTGTCAAAAAGATATGAGCAATGCAAATCTGCATTGAAAGCACCGTATGCAGGCCTACGTACTACAAGGAGCTGCCCATTTTGTGACAAAAAAAACACCATTCAGGTACTGTGTTGCACTTCGAACCCTTTAGCCAGAGGGTTTGGCCACATGTTAATAGTCTAAAGTGGCTTCCCCTCCTTGACTCCTTCTGCACTGAAAAGGAACTGGATAGGAAAACAACAGGGTCATGTTCATTAGGGCCAAAATTATTATAATTCTTAAAAGTTTGGCAATTGGAAGTGAAAATAAAAGTTTTTCATTGGACAAGTCTAGATAGTCTCTCCCTGTTTCAGTCTGCTCTTCCGTTCGGTGCCCAATGAACCCGATCCGTCATCCACATAAAGCTTAAGGATGACTAGAGTGCATTGAGGTCATATTCTCCAAGGTCACAAAGTTTGAATATTCATTTTGGGTCAGAGACTGTACCCTCCGACCCCTGACCTCTGTCGACCTCTTAGTTGAGGCCTGTTTAGGACATGTAGAATGCTGCCAGTCCAACTTACTCCTCCAAGATTGCTGTTACTTGTCCTCCTTGTCATCTGTACATCCATCTTGCATCTGCTGCCTGCTACCTGTTTTTAATTTGGCTCTGAGACTGGCATCTCTCCTCCAGAGATAAACACTGTTGGCACCAACCCTCTCCCCAGTTCAGCTGGAGATCTCCTAGGAGGACGGGTCATTTGTGAATTAAAACATTTACCTCTTCTTTGCCCGATAGATTTTGGGGGAGATGTGTAATTCGACATGCACATTTCATGATCATGAGCATGCTCTCTGCTGAGAACATCAATGATCTCAAGAGACAGTCTAAAAGCCGAGATGGTCTACTGAAATAACCCGAGTGAGTGAGTGAGAGGGGGAGGGAGGGAAGAGAAAGAGGCAGAGTGTGAAGGAAGAGAGAGGGAGAGGGTGACAGGAAGGAGAGGGAGAAGAAGGGATAGAAAGATAATGAAATAACGCGAGAGAGCGCGAGAGAGAAACTTCTTAGCACTCAGTAGGGAAATGTAAGCCAATAGATATGTAACTGTAACCACTGCTGAGAATTTCAAGCAAAAATGCAATGTTTTGCTGACTTAAACAAAATATAGGAAAGCGCCAATGCATAGGACCCTTTCAAGTTGAATGTCTCAGGAAACATTCAATGAAATTGCCATCACAATCATGGATTGATTGGTTAATTCTTCAGAAAATATGGTGAAGCACTAATGCCTTTGATCCCACCACACTCAGCAAACACACACGCGTGCACACACACAAACACAAATACCACCTACCCACACACACACACCATTTCAGATCAAGATTACTCTTTAACAGATATACAATATTCATGTCCTGTTAAATCAAGTTATATCAGTGTTACCCCCCCTCCAGGTTTGCTATGCCTGGCCCATTCATATGACCTCACAGGGGGGAACAAAAGGCTTCAGGAAGCAGGTTCGCACGTTAGTGCAGCAGCTGTGAATGTTTGGCTGTGCAATGTGTAGCTGCATCTCCTGAGGAAACGACTTTGGATCTTTTGACCTTTGTGTGTGTGTGTGTGTGTGTGTGTGTGTGTGTGTGTGTGTGTGTGTGTGTGTGTGTGTGTGTGTGTGTGTGTGTGTGTGTGTGTGTGTGTGTGACCTTTGCATGGTGAATTACTCCACCTGTTAGACATTGTACATTACATTACATTCATTATTAGTCAACCACAAGCCCTCCACTGAAATTTTTTTTGTTACCATACAGGGCTGTATATATTGTGTGGGTTTGTACATTCCTGTATAAGCTATTATAGATCATCAGAGGCAAAATAAACTGTCAAACTTCCTCCAGTGTTTGGAAGCAGCTTCCACTTTGATATGAGCCTCACATAGTGTAGGCCTGCTTGCTGAGCCAGGCCTTTGGCCATTATTCACCTACACAGCAGGTAGCCTAGTGGTTAGAGTGTTGCGCCAGTAACTGAAAGGTTGCTGGATCGAATCACTGAGCTCACAAGGTACAAATCTGTCATTCTGCCCCTGAACAAGGCAGTTAACCCACTGTTCCCTTGTAGGCTGTCATTGTAAATTAGAATTTGTACTTAACTGACTTGCCTAGTTAATGACTCTGTGTTTTCTGCCTGCTTAACCCCCGGGCTTGCTTCAGTGACCATATTTGCTCTATTCCCCCGTTGACCACCTTCCTCCGATAACCACTCAAGCCATGAACTTTCCCAGCCTTCTCATGAGCTTCCTCTCCTGAATTATGTTGTTGTTGTTTGTAACGGTCATCGTTGCATGAAGAAGGATCGGACCAAAGCGCAGCGGGGTAAGTGTTCATGATTTTATTGAAAACTGAACACTAGAACAAAATAACAAAGTGAGAAACGAAACAGAAACAGTCCTGTCAGGTGCAGAACACTAAACAGAAAAAAACTACCCCCAAAACATAGGTGGGAAATAGCTACATAAGTACTGTTCCCAATCAGAGACAACGATAGTCAGCTGTCCCTGATTGAGAACCATACCCTGGCCAAAACAAAGAAATACAAAACTTAGAAAAAGAACATAGAATGCCCACCCCAAATCACACCCGGACCAAACCAAAATAGAGATGTAAAAAGCTCTCTAAGGTCAGGGCGTGACATTGGTTTTCTAAATTGCTTGTCTTTTTTTGTTGCTTTAAATCGCTTTGAAATTCTTCATGTAATGAATAGCACTATAAAAGTAATAATATATTATTATTATTATATTCTGGTTTAAGAGCTTGCCAACTTAGTGGACTTCTACAAAGAACTTTAACCATCACAACGTTACCAAAAAAAATACAATGATAGTATAACAAGACTCCGCTCAATTCAGCATTTACTTTCTTCATGTGCTTTTCTACTCACTCGCCTTGAAAATCAAGAATCGTGGTTGTCTTCACTTACCACAGTTCACCATTGGCTTCTCACTCATTTAACTGACAACAACGCAGGCTAGTTCGAGAACTACAGTAGAGTGACAGCTCGTGAAGCAACCACTGGAACGAGCGGCCCCCTCTATTGGCCCGAAACAAGCACAACACAACACCTCTTCTATAAATAAATGATTACAAATTACAAAGTTGACCATATATCTCACACACACACACACACACACACACACACACACACACACACACACACACACACACACACACACACACACACACACACACACACACACACACACACACACACATGCAGAAGGGTGAGATAGAGTGGCAACTTTCAGAGAGAGAGAAAGAGAAGAAGAGAGAGAGGAGAATGGTTGGGAATTAATCAGAGACCAGGGCTAGTCTGAGACACTGTGGCTCTGAGGTCTTTGCTCTGAAAACACAAATTAGTCTCCTGGGATAGAGCCGCCCTTCTCTCTTCCTCTCAACCTCTCCTCCTCCTCTCCTCATCAGACCCCAACCAGGAAGTCTGTGAGAGAGAGAGAGAAAGAGAGAGAGAGAGACATCAAATCTGGTCCAGTGCAAAGGGAATCATCACTTCTCCAGCCCAACTTAACCAATCCCTGAGTTCCACCTCCATCAGGGGGAGTGGAGTTCTCCCACATTGCTGAGCTCAGTGGATTCAACCTTCTTCTCAGTCTAAAAGGATTCACTGACTCACCCACACATACATACACACACATTACGTTTGTTTTACTATCCTTGTGGGGACCAAACAATTGATTCCAATCTAAATCATATTTTCCCTAAGCCCTAAACTAACCCTTAACCTAACCTTAACCCTTAACTCTAATTCTAATATAACCCTTATTGTAACCCTTACCCTAAACCTAACCTAAGCTTAAAATACCCTTTTTCCCTGTGCGGACCGGCACAATGTCCCTAGTTATCCAAATTTTCCTTGTTTTAGTATCCTTCTGAGGACTTCTGCTCCCTAAAATAAACACACATGGATTCCGTAAGGTAAATAAATTATTGGCTGCAGGGGATTCTACAATCCATGAGGGGAAATCAATCAGTTATCTCATACTGTAAACAACTACAGTAGGGCAAAAAAGTATTTAGTCAGCCACCAATTGTGCAAGTTCTCCCACTTAAAGATGAAAGGCCTGTAATTTTCATCATAGGTACACTTCAACTATGACAGACAAAATGAGAAAAAAAATCCAGAAAATCACATTGTAGGATTTTTTATGAATTTATTTAAAAATTATGGTGGAAAATAAGTATTTGGTCAATAACAAAAGTTTATCTCAATACTTTGCTATATACCCTTTGTTGGCAATGACAGAGGTCAAACGTTTTCTGTAAGTCTTCACAAGGTTTTCACACACTGTTAATAGTATTTTGGCCCATTCCTCCATGCAGATCTCCTCTAGAGCAATGATGTTTTGGGGCTGTTGCGAGGCAACACAGACTTTCAACTCCCTCCAAAGATTTTCTATGGGGTTGAGATCTGGAGACTGGCTAGGCCATTCCAGGACCTTGAAATGCTTCTTACGAAGCCACTCCTTCGTTGCCCGGGCGGTGTGTTTGGGATCATTGTCATGCTGAAAGACCCAGCAACGTTTCATCTTCAATGCCCTTGCTGATGGAAGGAGGTTTTCACTCAAAATCTCACGATACATGGCCCATTCATTCTTTCCTTTACACGGATCAGTCGTCCTGGTCCCTTTGCAGAAAAACAGCCCAAAGCATGATGTTTCCACCCCCATGCTTCACAGCAGGTATGGTGTTCTTTGGATGCAACTCAGTCATCTTTGTCCTCCAAACACGACGAGTTGAGTTTTTACCAAAAAGTTATATTTTGGTTTCATCTGACCATATGACATTCTCCCAATCTTCTGCTGGATCATCCAAATGCTCTCTAGCAAACTTCAGACGTGCCTGGACATGTACTGGCTTAAGCAGGGGGACACGTCTGGCACTGCAGGATTTGAGTCCCTGGCAGGTCCCCCCGTGTGGTTCTGGGATTTTTGCTCACCGTTCTTGTGATCATTTTGACCCCACGGGGTGAGATCTTGCGTGGAGCCCCAGATCGAGGGAGATTATCAGTGGTCTTGTATGTCTTCCATTTCCTAATAATTGCTCCCACAGTTGATTTCTTCAAACCAAGCTGCTTACTTATTACAGATTCAGTCTTCCCAGCCTGGTGCAGGTCTACAATTTTGTTTCTGGTGTCCTTTGACAGCTCTTTGGTCTTGGCCATAGTAGAGTTTGGAGTGTGACTGTTTGAGGTTGTGGACAGGTGTCTTTTATACTGATAACAAGTTCAAGCAGGTGCCATTAATACAGGTAACGAGTGGAGGACAGATGAGCCTCTTAAAGAAGAAGTTACAGGTCTGTGAGAGCCAGAAATCTTGCTTGTTTGTAGGTGACCAAATACTTATTTTCCACCATAATTTGCAAATAAATTCATAAAAAATCCTACAATGTGATTTTCTGGATTTTTTTCCCTCATTTTGTCTGTCATAGTTGAAGTGTACCTATGATGAAAATTACAGGCCTCTCATCTTTTTAAGTGAGAGAACTTGCACAATTGGTGGCTGACTAAATACTTTTTGCCCAACTGTATATTCCAGGTCAGATATCCCTTCATTGCACATCTACAGAGGATGGGTATAGGGTAGATAGGGATACTGGATGGTGTAGGCTTGTTTTTAAAACAAATGATGGGATAGGGTCTATTTTTCTCCATTTCCCCCTGACTGATGTGACCAAAGTAAACTGCCTGGTACTCAGGCCCAGAAGCCAGTACATGCATGTAATTGGTAGCATTGGATAAAAAACACTTTGAAATTTGTAGAAATGTTAAAATAATGTATGAGACTATAACACAATTGATATGGCAGGCGATAATCTAAGCAAAAACAACCGGAAATTATTTTTTGTTTTTGAGATCCCAGGCTCTTATCATGGAAAGCTACGAGTCCTATGTAATTCCAGCTACCAGATTGCAATTGCTATGGCAGTAGATGTCAACAGCCTTTGTTCATTGGTTCAGGCTTGTTTCTTCAAAAACGAGCAAGATTTTTGAGTTTTCGTACAAAGAGTCCCAGTTGAAAATTAGTCTGTCTGCTAATTTTACACACATTTCTTCTATTGAACATACTGCTTTCCATATGAAATATTTTCGTTTATTTACATTTTAGGATACCCGAGGATTAAATAGAAACGTAGTTTGACTTGTTTGAACAAAGTTTATTGGTAGCTTTTTGGACTCCTTTGTCTGCATGTTGAACGAGTGGATTACTGAAATCGATGGCGCCAACTAAACAAACTTTTTGGGATCATTCATGTTGTAGCTGGTACCCCTGGGATTGCAAACAGAGGAAGATTTTCAAAAGTAAGTGATTTATTTCATCGCTATTTGTGATTTTGTGAAGCCTGTGCTGGTTGAAAAATATGTTGATGTGGGGCGCCTAGCCTTAAGAAGTTTTAACCTCTTACAGCTTCCCCCCCTACTTTGTGCAATTTCCGCCTGAAGACATACCCAAATCTAACAGCCTGTAGCTCAGACTTCCGCCGAAGTTGGCTCCCCTGCCTGTTCGGGCGGTGCTCGGCGGTCGTCGTCACCGTCCTACTAGCCGCAGAGCTTTCAGTCGTTTGAAGGAGCTGTTCACCAATGTGCCCGTGTTGGCGCATCCGGACCCCTCTTTAGCGTTCATAGTGGAGGTGGACGCGTCCGAGGCGGGGGTCGGGGCCGTGCTGTCCCTGCGCTCGGGTGTGCCACCCGAGCTCCGCCCTTGTGCCTTCTTTTGGAGGAAGCTCGGTCCGGAGGAGTGAAACTATGGCATGGGGGACCGGGAGTTGTTAGCTGTAGTCAAGGCTCTGAAGGTGTGGAGACATTGGCTTGAGGGGGCTAAGCACCCTTTGCTCAGAGCAAGGTTCCTCGGCACTTGCCTAGAGGGAAGTTACAACCCCGCCCCCTTCCACAACGGCCGTGGACACACTTATCGGTGTACTTTCTTACCGACCTTCCCCCGTCCCAGGGAAGTACTACAATCCTGGTCGTTGTCGTCTCATCCCGTTGCTCGGTCTCCCTACGGCCCTGCAGACTACGGAGGCCTTGTTTACCCATGTCTTCTGGCACTATGGGGTGCTTGAGGACATCGTTTCTGATCGGGGTCCCCAATTCACATCCAGAGTGTGGAGGGCGTTTATGGAGAGACTGGGGGTCTCGGTCAGCTTAACCTCAGGTTTTCACCCCGAGAGTAATGGGCAGGTGGAGCGCGTAAACCAGGATGTGGGAAGGTTTCTGCGGTCCTATTGCCGGGACTGGCCTGGTGAGTGGGCAAGGTATGTTCGTTGGGCCTAAGCTCGCTCAGAACTCCCTACGCCACTCCTCAACTAACTTGTCCCCTTTTGAGTGTGTGTTAGGTTACCAGCCGGTCCTGGCCCCATGGCATCAGAGCCAGACCGAGGCTCCTGCGGTTGAGGAATGGGTACAGCGCTCCAAGGACACCTGGAAAGCTGTCCAGGACTCGCTAAGGTTAGCGGGAGAACGGCAGAAGAGTAGCGCTGACCAGCACCACAGTGAGGCCCCCGTGTTTGCACCGGGGGACAGGTTCTGGCTCTCGACCTGAAACCTGCCCCTCCGCCTGCCCTGTCGGAAGCTGGGGCCGCAGTGTGTGGGGCCGTTCAAAGTCCTGAGGAGAATAAACGAGGTGTGTTACAGGTTACAACTTCCTAGGTATTGACCGTATTAACCGCTCGTTTCATGTGTCTCTCCTCAGTGCCTGAGGTCCCTCCGCCCCCTCTGGACATCGAGGGGTCCCCGGCGTACACAGTCCGTGGCATTCTGGATTCGAGACGCCGGGTGAGGGGCCTACAGTACCTCGTGGACTGGGAGGGGTACGGTCCGGAGGAGAGATGCTGGGTTCCGGTGGGGGACATTTTGGACCCTCTCCTGAGAGATTTCCACCGCCTCCACCCGGATCGCCCGGCGCCTTGTCCTCCGGGCCATCCTCGAGGCCGGTGGCGGGGGGGGTACTGTCATGACTACTGCCGAAGTTGGCTCCCCTGCCTGTTCGTCGTCACCGTCCTACTAGCCGCTACCGATCCCTTTTTCGTTTGTCTGTTGGTTTTGTCTTATTAGTTTCACCTGTGTGTATTTTGGTTTAATTAGCTTCCCTATATGTAGTAGTTTGACCCGCCCTTGTTTTGTGCGGGATTGTCTTTTGTTACGTGTGTACATATTAGGTCGTGGTGTATTTTATTTTCTATACTGGACACCTTGTGGTTGTGGGTTGTCTGGTATAGTGTCCTGCGCCCTGTATAGTATTGGGCTCATCAGTTTGGTGTGCAATAGTAAAGCACTTTACTCTCTCTCTGCGTCTGATTCCTGCACACACACCTAGTCCCGCGTGACACAGGCACAGAACCAAGGATATGCATATTCTTCCCATTTGAAAGAAAACACTGTGAAGTTTGTGTACATGTGAATTGAATGTAGGAGAATATAACACAATAGATCTGGTTTAGATAAAACAATGAAAACAAACATACGTTTTTTATTTTTATATCATCATCTTTAAAATGAACAAGATAAAACAAACATTCAGATAGGATGATGGGGACAATTCCAGTGAAAAATATGAGAGGGCAACAGTACTTGTGCAAAGTTTCAGAATGATAACTTCCAAAATGAGTGTGCTACATAACATTTATCATGAAGTCACCCAGGTGTCCCACACAAGTAGCCCAAATGTACCCAAGTGGCCAAATTGGTGAAGGAATACATTGTGAAACAAATAACTATATACAAAATACCTAAATGGTATTCTAACACACCCCCCCCCCCCACAAAAAAAGGAAAAAAATGGGAAAAAAAATGGGAAAAAAATCATTATTGATTAAAAAATACAAAAAAAATACATATATATATATATATATATATATATATACACATTTACAAAATAACATGGGTAACTATTTACACACTTTCAATATTTGGAAGACCCTCAGTCCTCTATCAAATCAAATCAATTTATATAGCCCCAGCCTAAAACCCCAAACAGCAAGCAATGCAGGTGTAGAAGCACGGTGGCTAGGAAAAACTCCCTAGAAAGGCAAAAACCTAGGAAGAAACCTAGAGAGGAACCAGGCTATGAGGGGTGACCAGTCCTCTTCTGGCTGTGCCGGGTGGAGATCACAGTGGTTGTAGAGGGTGCAACAGGACAGCACCTCAAGAGTAAAAATGAACAGTTTAGGGTTCATAGCCGCAGGCAGAACAGTTGAAACTGGAACAGTGGCAAGGCCAGGTGGACTGGGGACAGCATGGAGTCATCATGCCAGGTAGTCCTGACGCATGGTCCTAGGGCTCAGGTCCTCTGAGAGAGAGAAAGAGATAATTAGAGAGAGCATACTTAAATTCAAACAGGACACCGGATAAGACTCCCATTCGGAGTCAGTGTCACTGTGAATGAAAATGTTCAGTTTGAATAGTTTCACATATTAGCCCTGTATCAACAGGTATAATAAACAGATATATAATCATTCAAGCATAGACTTGTAGCTTAGTGTTTCCTACGATCCTCGTCACTTCTCTCCATCCTCAACCTCCGGACACTAGCTGGCATTTGAATCAAAAGAATTTCCAGCTAGCCAGAGAACATTAACTAGCTAGATAGCTAGCCAAACAAACAAACAACTTGCTAGCTTCAGTCTTGAAACTCTGTAGATTCTAATGACATTAATTAGCTATATTAATTATTAATTCTTATTAAAACACAAAGTTTGTATAAAAACAAAAAGCCATAAATATTTACAAAATGTACAGCAGCTCTCTGCCTAGGAAACCTCACAGTACCATGGCAACCATTGTATGACACATTCATCCTACTCCTGAAGCCAACAAAAATATTAAATATCCACCAAATGTTCTAATGTTGCTATGGGCACAGACAAACAACATAAGTCATGGATTCAAATTCCTCTTGACTTCCCCACTGCAGTGCACCAACTTAACATTCCCAGCATTTGTAAAACATTTTGACAAAGTCAATTATTTGAAGGAGTCAAATTATAGAGCATAAAAGTCAGGTATGTGTGTTAGTGAATAAGTGTAATTTGATATTTCATCAATTCAAGTTCGCTAAAGTTAGCTGCTAGTAGTTATGTTGTGATAATAACGTTAACGTTAGTTTTGTTGTGTCAGTGTTAGCCGGTAGCTAGGTAGCTAGCTATGCCCTACAGGAGTGGTCAAGACAGGAATGCTTCCACCAAAGGTCACAGACCAAGGCACAATGTTCATGTCCACCGGGTTTTTCCTTTTCACAAGATTCCAGTGATTGACGTCGAGAAGAGGCAATGGCTGAAGACTTTCAATCTGCAGAAGCCACCAAGCAATTTATATGTGTGCTCATTCCACTCCCTCAACAAGCAACCCACCATGGAACACTGCTATCCGGAAATGTACCTTGGGTACGACCGACCTGTTGTGAAGAAGAGTAGGAAACCTGATAGATTCTCTCCAGCAGAATCGGGATCAACAGGTAATTGTAGTTATGTTATAGCTAATGTTAGTGCATACATAAACAAGACATGTTGATGCTGATTCCTGAACGTGTGTGTGTGCGTGCGTGCCTGCCTCTTAGTATTAGTATTTAGTATTTCATTAGGATCCCCATCAGCTGCTGCCTCTTCCAGGGGTCTAAACAGGAATAAAACAATGAATCATAATAAAACAATACATAATAAATAAAATAATACATCATAGAAGACTCTGATTCATATAAATCTAAATTTCTACATATTTACAAATTTACGATATACATTATTACAATAATTCAATATAGAGTGTGTGTGTGTATATGTGTATATGTGTGTGTCTCTCTTCACAGTCCATGTTGTGCCATAAGGTGTCAATCAGATTTGACTGCTTGAGTTACCTGAAGTGGAAGAGAGTTCCATGTAGTAATGGCTACATATAGTACTGTGCGTTTCCCAGAGTTCTGGACTTGCAGACTTTGAAGAGACCCTTGGTGGCACAACTATTTTTATCTAAATGAAAGTCAATATGAAATTGTAAAGTGTGTGAGTGAGAAACATGGAATGAAAGAGACATCGCATAATTTAAGTTATTTGAACATTAATGTATGTTAATGTATGTTATGTGTCTGTAATGGCAATGGCGGCAACCAACATGCCGATGCTCAGACCCAGCGGGAGGATCCAACCTTGGCAGACCACTCTTATGTAAAAGAATGGTCCTGAGAATAACACCACTACCACCACCACCACAGACACAGCATCACAAACTCAAACTGAATGACTTGTCTTAGACAAGTCCAATCTTGCAGTTCAATACTCTGGTTTCCTGTTTGAAGCCTTTTAAGTGCGATTAAGTAACCATGTTTCATGAGGTGTCACAGGGTGTGATAAGCAATGTCATAGCTTTCTTGATAGATGTGATGGCAGAGACATGTGAAATGCTTGATCCATTGCTCCCAAGTGAAACTATCCAAGCGAAACTATCCACCATGTCCAGGAACTTCAAAAGAGATATCCCAATGCGTGATAAAAATGTGTGATTGCCGCTCAGAAAGCATTCTCCAGAAAACAACAAACCTGGTTGCGAGAGGGGCGTCCTACAACAATTACTACTCCAACAACACGGTAAAATACCTTGTAGCCATGGCTCCAAATGGCCTGATTATGCCAAGGCAGCAGCTACTCTTCCTGGGGTGCAAACACATTAAGGCACTTACATCACTCATAAAACCAAAGATAAAACAGTACATTATATAGCATTATTAAACCATTACATATCAACAATGCAAAACATATAATGACACCATACAACAATATTACAATATACATGTGTGTGTGCTAGCGTGTGTGTGAGTATGCGTGTCTGTACCTGTGTGTGTGTGTCTCTACACAGTCCCAGCTCTTCCATAAAGTGTATTTTTATCAGGTTTTTTTCAATCTGATTCTACTACTTGAATAAGCTGATGTGGAATAGAGTTCCATGTAGTCATGGCTCTATGTAGTACTGTGCGCTTCCCATAGTCTGTTCTGGTGCCATGTCTTGTGGGTTATGCATGGGTGTCCGAGCTGTGTGCTAGTAGTTTAAACAGACAGCTCAGTGCATTCAGCTTGTCAACACTTATTACAAAAACAAGTAGTGATGAAGTCAATCTCTCCTCCACTTTGAACCATGAGAGACTGATATGCATATTATTAATGTTAGCTCTCCGTGTACATAGGGCCAGCCATGCTGCGCTGTTCTGAGCCAATTGTAATTTTTCGAAGTCCCTCTTTGTGTCAGCGAACCACAAGACTGAACAGTAGTCCAGGTGCGAAAAAACTAGGGCCTATAGAACCTGCCTTGTTGATAGTGTTGTTAATTTCCACATTATTCATTACAAGATTTAGTTGAGCTTTAGGATTTAGCTAATTATTTGCCCCAAATACAAATCTTTTAGTTTTTGAAATATTTAGGACAAACTTATTCCTTGCCACGCATTCTGAAACTAACTGCAGCTCTTTAACTGTTGCAGTCATTTCAGTCACTGTAGTAGCTAACGTGTATAGTGTTGAATCATCCGCATACATAGACACACTGGCTTTACTAAAGACTGAAAAAATGGGCCTAGACAGGTGCCCTGGGGAATTCCTGATTCTACCTAGATTATGTTGGAGAGGCTTCTATTAAATAACACCATCTGTGTTCTGTTAGACAGCTAACTCTTTCTCCACAATATAGTAGGGGGTGTAAAGCAATAACACACGTTTGTAAAGCAGCAGACTATGATCTATAATGTCAAAAGCGGCACTAAAGTCTAAGAACAGCCCCATCAATCTTTTTATAATCAATTTCTCTCAGCCAATCATCAGTCATTTGTGTTAGTGTTAAATGTTCTTCCCTATAAGAGTGCTGAAAGTCTGCTGTCAATTTATTTACTGTAAAATAGCATTGTATCTGGCCAAACACAATTTTTTCCAAAAGTCTACCAAGGGTTGGTAATTGGCTGATTGAGCCAGTAAAGAGGGCTTTACTATTCTTTGGTAGTGGGTAGTGGAATTTGTTTCCCTCCAGGCCTGAGGGTACACACTTTCTAGTAGGCTTACATTGAAGATATGGCAAATAGGTGTGGAAATATGGTCCTCTATTATCCTCAGTCATTTCCATCCAAGTTGTCAGACCCCAGTGGCTTGTCATTGTCGATAGACATCAACAAAAATTGCCCCTCTTCCACACTCACTTTACAGAATTCAATTGCAATTGCAATGCTTGTCTTTCATAATTTGGTCATTTATACTTGGATGTGTAGTGTCAGCTTTTGTTGCTGGCATGTCAGGCCTAAGTTTGCTAGTCTTGCCAATAAAAAAATCATTAAAATATACTGAACAAAATATAAATGCAGCAATTTCTAAGATTTTACTGAGTTACAGTTGCAATGAGGAAATCCGTTAATTTAAATAAATAAATAAGGCCCTAATCTATGGATTTCACATTGACTGGGAATACAGACATGCATCTGTTGGTCACATGGGGCACTCTGTTTACAGCAGCAAACCACTCGCCCACACAATGCCATACACATGGTCTGTGGTTTTGAGGCCGGTTGGACGTACTGCCAAATTCTCTAAAATGTTGGAGGCGGCTTATAGTATAGAAATTAACATTATATTCTCTGGCAACAGCTCTGGTGGACATTCCAGCAGTCAGCATTCCATTTGCATGCTCCCTCAAAACTTGTGGAATTGTGTTGTGTGACAAAACTGCACGTTTTAGAATGACCTTTTATTATTCCCAGCACAGGGTGCACCTGTGTAACTACCATGCTGTTTAATCAGCTTCTTGATATGCCACACCTGTCAGGTGGATGGATTATCTTGGCAAAGGCGAAATGCTCACTAACAGAGATGTAAACAAATTTGTGGGCCAAATTTGAAAGAAATACACTTTTTGTGCCAATGGAAAATTTCTAGGATATTTATTTCAGCTCATGAAACATGGGACCAACACTTTACATGTTGCATTTATATTTTTATTCAGTGTAGTTGGCAATACCAGTGGGTTTTGTGATGAATGAGACATCTGATTCAATGAATGATGGAGCTGAGTTTGTCTTTTTTTCCCAAAATATATTTAAGGTGCTCCAAAGCATTTTTGCTATCATCATTCTTTAAATCATTAATCTTTGTTTTATAGTATAATATATTTTTCCTTTTATTCCGTCAGTCATATTGAAATCACCCAGAAAATATATCACGTACATCATGAAGCATTTCACACATACTATCCAGATACTGTCAGTTAGCACTTGGTGGTCTATAGGAAGCTTCCCACAAGTATGGGCTTTAGGTGCGCGAGACATACTGTACATGTGTTGTGTAACATGAAGTCCTATGAGTGTCATCTGATGAAGATCATCAAAGGTTAGTGATTCATTTTATCTCTATTTGTGATTTTTGTGTCTCCTCTCTTTGGCTGAAAAAATGGCTTTGTTTTTCTGTGAGTTGGTGGTGACCTAACATAATCGTTTGTGGTGCTTTCGCTGTAAAGCCAATTTGAAATCGGACACTGTGGTGGGATTAAAATCAAGATTACCTTTAAAATGGTTTAAGATACATGTATGTTTGAGGAATTTTAATCATGAGATTTCTGTTGTTTTGAATTTGGCGCCCTGCACTTTCACTGGCTGTTGTCATATCGATCCCCTTAATGGGATTGCAGCCCTAAGAAGTTAACTTCTTAGAGATAGGGGGCAGCATTTCCACTTTTGGATAAATAGCGTGCACAATTTCAACTTCCTGCTACTCATGCCAGGAATATATTATATGAATATGATTAGTAGGTGTGGATAGAAAACACTCTGAGGTTTCTAAAACTGGTTCAATCATGTCTGTGACTATAATAGAACTTATGTAGCAGGCAAAACCCCAAGGAACAACTGTTCAGAATAAACAAATGTTTTTCCTCTGACAGTTCCCTCAGATGTCTTTGCCAAGGGAAATTAGATAGCGCCCATTTTACAATTCCTACGACTTCCACAGGATGTCACCAGTCTTTGGAATTAGCTTGAAGTTAATCATTGGTGAAACGAAGAAGAGGCACATCCTGGAACAACGTTACACTGTTGATAGTTACGCAAGAGGGAAAATGGTGCATGTTTTGTTTACTTTCTCTATCGAATACAGATTGCCCCATCTACAATTTGATCGATTATTAACGTTTAAAAATACCTAAAGTTGTATTACAATAGTAGTTTGAAATATTTTGGCAAAGTTTATAGGCAACTTTTGAAATGTTTTGTAGTAACGTTGTGTTTTGGAAAGCTGTTTTTTTCCGGATCAAACCTGCTTCATAAATGGACATTTTGGGTATACATGGACGGAATTAATCGAAAAAAAGGACCAATTGTGATGTTTATGGGACATATTGGAGTGCCAACAAAGAAGCTCGTCAAAGGTAATGCATGTTTTATATTTTATTTCAGCGTTTTGTGTAGCGCCGGCTACGCTAATGATTTTGTTTACAACTCATCCAGGTGGTTCAGGGGGGGTGCATGCTATCAGATAATAGTTTCTCATGCTTTCGCTGAAAAGCATTTTTAAAATCTGACATGTTGGCTGGATTCACAACGAGTGTAGCTTTAATTGAGTACCCTGCATGTGTGATTTAATGAAAGTTTGAGTTTTAACGCGTTTTATTTGAATTTGGCGCTCTGCATTTCCCGATGCTATTGGCCACTTGAGACGCTAGCGTCTCACTATCCCTAAGAGATTTTAACAGCTGCATGTTTATCAATAATTGGAAGAAGCAATTTCATAAATGAATCAAGTGCTGCGTCTGGATGCTCCTTATTAATCACTTCAGGCCATCAAAGATTTCTAACATCATCCACATAAGAGTCACAGCAAAATCATTTCTATGATCTCTATCTATGATACATTATTTTAGGGCCAGTTTATGAAACTTTGGCTTTCCTGGATATAGCCACTATACTGTGATCACTGCATCCAATAGGTACGGATACAGCTTTAGAACAAAGTTCTACAGTATCAGTAAACATGTGATCGATACATGTGGATGATCTTGTTCCTATAGTGTTTGTAAACACCCTGGTAGGTTGATTAATAACCTGAACCAGATTACCAGCAACAGAATACAGATTCATCTGAACCAGATTACAGGCACAGAATACAGGCACTGGTTACAGTGAGAAGCTTCCTCTTAAATGGGCAAGGGGGACAAGAGTCTCAAGTTAAAGTTTAGTCTGCAGGCTATTCCATAGGCAAGGAGCATTGCAGGAAAAGGCAGCCATACCCAACTCTGTGGAAATCACATGGGCCTCAAGTGTAATAAATGCTTTAGACCTTGTTTTAGGAATTATAATTCTAATGTTGATGAGTGATGATAAATAAGAAGGTAGTTTATTCAGAAGTGCTTTATAGACAAACACGAGAGCATGTTGTTCTCATCTCATGGCCAACGAAGTCCAACCCACATTTTGATATAAAACACAGTGGTGAGTTCTGTAGCTAGCCCACGTAATAAACCTGCGCAAAGTGCGCCATGATAAGTAGCATCCAGCGATTTAAGCATGCATGTAGATAATATCCCCATAATCTATAACAGACATAAAAGTAGCTTGCACCATTTGTCTTCTATTTGTAGAGGACAGACATGTCCTGTTTCTATAAAGGAAGCCTAGCTTGATATTTAGCCGTTTACAAAGTTCGTCAACATGCATTTTAAAAGACAGTTTATCATCCAACCATATCCCTAAGTATTTATATGCTGTCACGCCCTGACCATAGAGAGCTTTATATGTCTCTATTTTGGTTTGGTCAGGGTGTAATTTAGGTGGGCATTCTATGTTCCTTGTTCTATGATTTGTATTTCTGTGTGTTTGGCCGGGTGTCATTCTCAATCAGAGGCCGCTGTCTATCGTTGTCTCTGATTGAGAACCATACTTAGGTAGCTTTTTTCCCACATGTATTTGTGGGTAGTTGTCAATTTATAGTTGCCTGTGAGCAGTACGTTGACTTCACGTTTTCGTTTGATGTTTATTGTTTTGTTGGTGACAGCTTATCTTCTTTTTATTTTTTTTTATTTTTTTATTTCACCTTTATTTAACCAGGTAGGCTAGTTGAGAACAAGTTCTCATTTGCAACTGCGACCTGGCCAAGATAAAGCATAGCAGTGTGAACAGACAACACAGAGTTACACATGGAGTAAACAATTAACAAGTCAATAACACCGTAGAAAAAAGGGGGAGTCTATATACAATGTGTGCAAAAGGCATGAGGAGGTAGGCGAATAATTACAATTTTGCAGATTAACACTGGAGTGATAAATGATCAGATGGTCATGTACAGGTAGAGATATTGGTGTGCAAAAAAGCAGAAAAGTAAATAAATAAAAACAGTATGGGGATGAGGTAGGTGAAAATGGGTGGGCTATTTACCAATAGACTCTGTACAGCTGCAGCGATCGGTTAGCTGCTCAGATAGCTGATGTTTGAAGTTGGTGAGGGAGATAAAAGTCTCCAACTTCAGCGATGTTTGCAATTCGTTCCAGTCACAGGCAGCAGAGTACTGGAACGAAAGGCGGCCAAATGAGGTGTTGGCTTTAGGGATGATCAGTGAGATACACCTGCTGGAGCGCGTGCTACGGATGGGTGTTGCCATCGTGACCAGTGAACTGAGATAAGGCGGAGCTTTACCTAGCATGGACTTGTAGATGACCTGGAGCCAGTGGGTCTGGCGACGAATATGTAGCGAGGGCCAGCCGACTAGAGCATACAAGTCGCAGTGGTGGGTGGTATAAGGTGCTTTAGTGGCAAAACGGATGGCACTGTGATAGACTGCATCCAGTTTGCTGAGTAGACTGTTGGAAGCCATTTTGTAGATGACATCGCCGAAGTCGAGGATCGGTAGGATAGTCAGTTTTACTAGGGTAAGCTTGGCGGCGTGAGTGAAGGAGGCTTTGTTGCGGAATAGAAAGCCGACTCTTGATTTGATTTTCGATTGGAGATGTTTGATATGAGTCTGGAAGGAGAGTTTGCAGTCTAGCCAGACACCAAGGTACTTATAGATGTCCACATATTCAAGGTCGGAACCATCCAGGGTGGTGATGCTAGTCGGGCATGCGGGTGCAGGCAGCGATCGGTTGAAAAGCATGCATTTGGTTTTACTAGCGTTTAACTAGTTGCTCCTACCCTCTACTTTTTTGAACATTTTGTTAAAAATCGCGCAACATTTCAGCGCCCTGCTACTCATGCCAGGAATATAGTACGTTCATATGGTTAGAATGTGTGTATAGGAAACCCTCGGACGTTTTTAAAACTGGTTAAATCACGACTGTGGCTATTACATAACGTGCGTTACATCGGAAAGCGCAGGAAAACCTGATCACAGAAAATGGAAATAAATATCCTTGCGCCACTTCCAGCATTTGTTAACAGTGAGCCGAATTAGATAAGACCGAGCATTCAACTCCCACAGCATCCCCATGTAGTCGAGTATCTTGTGAATTTAATCCTCTTTGATTCTTGGTTGAACCGAAAGAGGGGCACGACGTACCTCCGGTCTCCGCCCAGATCATTCCGGAAGAGCTCTCTCCTGAAATTTTTTCCAAGACGACAGCTAATGATATGTACATCGCCTACGGATGATTTTTATCGCTTATTAACGTTTACTAATACCTAAAGTAGCATTACAAACGTATTTCGAAGTGTTTTGTGAAAGTTTATCGTCTACTTTTTGAATTTTAAAAAATGACGTTACGTTGTGAAATCGCTGTTTTTTTCGTTTATAACGATATCTTGGCTTTATATGGCCCGATTTAATCGAAATAAAGACCCAATAGTGTTTATGGGACATCTAGGAGTGCCAACAAAGAAGATGGTGAAAGGTAATGACTGTTTTCTATTTTATTGTGCGGTTTGTGTAACGCCGAAATGCTAATTATTTTGTTTACGTCCCCTGCTGTGCTTTTCTGTTGTAGTGTATTGGTGCATGCTATCAGATAATAGCTTCTCATGCTGTCGCCGAAAAGCATTTTAAAAATCTGACTTGTTGCCTGGATTCACAACGAGTGTAGCTTTAATTTGATACCCTGCCTGTGTATTTTAATGAACTTTTGAGTTTTAACTAATACTATTAGCATTTAGCGTACCGCATTTGCTTTTCCAGAGCTCTAGTTGGGACGCAAGCGTCCCAGGTAGAGGTAAGAGGTTAAGAGCAGTTGGAGGCCACGGAAGGAGTGTTGTATGGCATTGAAGCTCGTTTGGAGGTTAGATAGCACAGTGTCCAATGACGGGCCGAAAGTATATAGAATGGTGTCGTCTGCGTAGAGGTGGATCAGGGAATCGCCCGCAGCAAGAGCAACATCATTGATATATACAGAGAAAAGAGTCGGCCCGAGAATTGAACCCTGTGGCACCCCCATAGAGACTGCCAGAGGACCGGACAGCATGCCCTCCGATTTGACACACTGAACTCTGTCTGCAAAGTAATTGGTGAACCAGGCAAGGCAGTCATCCGAAAAACCGAGGCTACTGAGTCTGCCGATAAGAATATGGTGATTGACAGAGTCGAAAGCCTTGGCAAGGTCGATGAAGACGGCTGCACAGTACTGTCTTTTATCAATGGCGGTTATGATATCGTTTAGTACCTTGAGTGTGGCTGAGGTGCACCCGTGACCGGCTCGGAAACCAGATTGCACAGCGGAGAAGGTACGGTGGGATTCGAGATGGTCAGTGACCTGTTTGTTGACTTGGCTTTCGAAGACCTTAGATAGGCAGGGCAGGATGGATATAGGTCTGTAACAGTTTGGGTCCAGGGTGTCTCCCCCTTTGAAGAGGGGGATGACTGCGGCAGCTTTCCAATCCTTGGGGATCTCAGACGATATGAAAGAGAGGTTGAACAGGCTGGTAATAGGGGTTGCGACAATGGCGGCGGATAGTTTCAGAAATAGAGGGTCCAGATTGTCAAGCCCAGCTGATTTGTACGGGTCCAGGTTTTGCAGCTCTTTCAGAACATCTGCTATCTGGATTTGGGTAAAGGAGAACCTGGAGAGTCTTGGGCGAGGAGCTGCGGGGGTGGGCGGAGCTGTTGGCCGAGGTTGGAGTAGCCAGGCGGAAGGCATGGCCAGCCGTTGAGAAATGCTTATTGAAGTTTTCGATAATCATGGATTTATCGGTGGTGACCGTGTTACCTAGCCTCAGTGCAGTGGGCAGCTGGGAGGAGGTGCTCTTGTTCTCCATGGACTTCACAGTGTCCCAGAACTTTTTGGAGTTGGAGCTACAGGATGCAAACTTCTGCCTGAAGAAGCTGGCCTTAGCTTTCCTGACTGACTGCGTGTATTGGTTCCTGACTTCCCGAAACAGTTGCATATCACGGGGACTATTCGATGCTATTGCAGTCCGCCACAGGATGTTTTTGTGCTGGTCGAGGGCAGTCAGGTCTGGAGTGAACCAAGGGCTGTATCTGTTCTTAGTTCTGCATTTTTTGAACGGAGCATGCTTATCTAAAATGGTGAGGAAGTTACTTTTAAAGAATGACCAGGCATCCTCAACTGACGGGATGAGGTCAATGTCCTTCCAGGTTACCCGGGCAGGGTCGATTAGAAAGGCCTGCTCACAGAAGTGTTTTAGGGAGCGTTTGACAGTGATGAGGGGTGGTCGTTTGACTGCGGCTCCGTAGCGGATACAGGCAACGATCGCTGAGATCCTGGTTGAAGACAGCGGAGGTGTATTTGGAGGGCCAGTTGGTCAGGATGACATCTATGAGGGTGCCCTTGTTTACAGAGTTAGGGTTGTACCTGGTGGGTTCCTTGATGATTTGTGTGAGATTGAGGGCATCTAGCTTTGATTGTAGGACTGCCGGGGTGTTAAGCATATCCCAGTTTAGGTCACCTAACAGAACAAACTCTGAAGCTAGATGGGGGGCGATCAATTCACAAATGGTGTCCAGGGCACAGCTGGGAGCTGAGGGGGGTCGGTAGCAGGCGGCAACAGTGAGAGACTTATTTCTGGAGAGAGTAATTTTCAAAATTAGTAGTTCGAACTGTTTGGGTATGGACCTGGAAAGTATGACATTACTTTGCAGGCTGTCTCTGCAGTAGACTGCAACTCCTCCCCCTCTGGCAGTTCTATCTTGACGGAAGATGTTATAGTTGGGTATGGAAATCTCTGAATTTTTGGTGGCCTTCCTGAGCCAGGATTCAGACACGGCAAGGACATCAGGGTTAGCAGAGTGTGCTAAAGCAGTGAGTAAAACAAACTTAGGGAGGAGGCTTCTGATGTTGACATGCATGAAACCAAGGCTTTTTCGATCACAGAAGTCAGCAAATGAGGGTGCCTGGGAACATGCAGGGCCTGGGTTTACCTCCACATCACCCGCGGAACAGAGAAGGAGTAGTATGAGGGTGCGGCTAAAGGCTATCAAAACTGGTCGCCTAGAGCGTTGGGGACAGAGAATAAGAGGAGCAGGTTTCTGGGCATGGTAGAATATATTCAGGGCATAATGCGCAGACAGGGGTATGGTGGGGTGCGGGTACAGCGGAGGTAAGCCCAGGCACTGGGTGATGATGAGAGAGGTTGTATCTCTGGAGATGCTGGTTGTAATGGGTGAGGTCACCGCATGTGTGGGAGGTGGGACAAAGGAGTTATCAGGGGTATGAAGAGTGGAACTAGGGTCTCCATTGTGAACTTAATCAATGATAACTAACCTGAACAACAGTATACAAGGCATATTGACATTTGAGAGAGACATACAGCGAGGCATACAGTAATCACAGGTGTTGAATTGGGAAAGCTAGCTAAAACAGTAGGTGAGACAACAACAGCTAATCAGCTAGCACAACAACAGCAGGTAAAATGGCGTTGACTAGGCAACGGGGCCACCAGATAAAACAAACAAGCAGAATGGAGTACCGTGATTAATGGACAGTCCAGCGTGCATCAGCTATGTAGCCAAGAGATCAGTGTCCAGGGGGCAGCGGTCGATGGGGCAGGGAAGCTGGACTGGCGAGTGTTATCCAGGTTTTTAAAAAACTAACAATGACTAAATAGCTTGTAGCTAGTTAGCTGGTTAGCTTCTGGAGGTTCTTGAGTGTGTTCAATTTTTTTTTAAATAATAGCGATTCCGTATCACATTGGGTGAGGCAGGTTTCCGGAAGGTATAAACAAATTAAAAATCAAAAAGAGATAGAAAGTAAATATGGGTCCAGTGAGTGTTTGGGACGCGGTGATTCAGACGGTTAGCAGGCCTGTGCTAACAAGCTAACAGTTCGTAGGCCCTGGCTAAACAAGGTAGCAGTTAGCAGACCGGAGCTAGCAGTTAGCAGCCGAATTAGCAAGCAGGGAGATAGCGAGGGCTAGAGAGTTAGCCTTTGGGGGACGTCGCGATAGGGTGAGTCTGTTTATTCCTCTTCATGCGGTGACATCGATAGACCGGTCGTGGGCCCGGGTATTGTAGCCCAGGAGTATGCTACGGTGGTAGCACAGGTGTTCTGGCCGGGCTAGCTTCAAGCTAAGTGGGTGGAAACGCTAGCCAGGAGTAATCATCCGGGGTTGCGGTTTAGCTAGATAGCAAGTTGTGAAGATCCAGCTGAAAAATGTTCCGTTTGCGGTGGGAATCCGGGGATGAATCCGGGGATGAAAAATAAATAGGTCCGTTATGCTCTGGTTAGAGTCGCATTGTTCGAACTGACGAGATCTTTCCGGGCTAAAGGTTAGCTGATGACCGGTTAGCTGAAGACCGCTAGCATAGCTCGTGGTTAGCTGGCTAGCTTCAGTTGAGGGGTTCCGGTTCCGAAGTAAATATAAATACTTTAGGAAAAATAGCTACATTGGGTGAGGCGGGTTGCAGGAGAGTATTTGGAAGCTTAGGTTTAGCAAAATGTTTTTAAAGAGATATGCGAAGAAAAATATGTAAAAAACGAAAAAGAAACGATACGACAGGACGACTTACTGCTACGCCATCTTGGATCATAAACCTTGACGCTACCCATCCCTTAAGCGGGATAAGTGTCATCAGCAACCGCTGAATAGCATAGCGCCACAGTCAAATATTATTACTAAAAAATATTCATATTCATGAAATGCAATATTGCAAAACACAGCTTAGCCTTTTGTTAATCCACCTGTCGTCTCAGATTTTGAAATTATGCTTTACAGCGAATGCAATCCAAGCATTTGCGTAAGTTTATCGATAGCATAACAAAACATTATGTACACTAAGCATTAAGTAGCTAGGTCAAGAAAATCAGAAAAGCAATCAAATTAATCGTTTACCTTTGATGATCTTCAGATGTTTTCACTCACGAGACTCCCAGTTACACAACAAATGTTCCTTTTGTTCCATAAAGATTTTTATTTTAATTTTACCTTTATTTAACTAGGCAAGTCAGTTAAGAACAAATTCTTATTTTCAATGACGGCCTAGGAACAGTGGGTTAACTGCCTGTTCAGGGGCAGAACAACAGATTTGTACCTTGTCAGCTCGGGGGTTTGAACTTGCAACCTTCCGGTTCCTAGTCCAACACTGTAACCACTAGGCTACCCTACCCAAAATACCTCAGTTTGTTTGTCGCGTTATGTTCAGAAATCCACAGGAAAGAGCGGTCACGACAACGCAGACGAAAATTCCAAATAATATCCATAATGTCCACAGAAACATTTTTTATAATCAATCCTCAAGTTGTTTTTAAAATATATATTCGATAATATATCAACCGGGTGTGTAACTTTTGCAATAGGACCGGGAGAAACAATGGCTGCTTTACTCTGTTGTGCAAATCTCACTCTGAGAGCCCCCACCTATCCACTTACGCAATGTGATCTTTCTCGCTCATTTTTCAAAATAAAAGCCTGAAACTATGTCTAAAGACTGTTGACACCTTAGGGAAGCCATAGAAAGGGGAATCTCGTTGATATCCCTTTAAATGGAGTATAGGCATGCATAGGAACAGAGAGGTTTCAAAATAAGAGGCACTTCCTGATTGGATTTTCCTCAGGTTTTCGTCTGCAATATCAGTTCTGTTATACTCACAGACAATATTTTTACAGTTTTGGAAACTTTAGAGTGTTTTCTATCCTAATCAGACAATTATATGCATATTCTAGTTTCTGGGGCTGAGAAATAGGCAGTTTCAAATGAAAATACCGCCCCCTACACGCAAAAGGTTAAAATAAAGAAGTATGTACGGTACCCACGCTGTACCTTGGTCCACTGTTTCCACCTTAGACGATTGTGACATATGCAGAGACCTGATTAATTCGAGAGCCATCTAAGCTCGTAAGTGCAAGTGTATTTTCAACCAACTTTTTGAATCTATTAAAAATCATAAAATGTGTTTTCTTTGCATTTAAAACAAGTTTCGGCTGTATAAAATACCCTTGTAATATCTTAAAATCTGTCTCCAATAGTGATAATACTTGGTCAGCCGTTGAAGTACATAACAGTGTCATCAGCATATAAATTCTTATCTCCGATATTGTTTATGTAGAGAGTAAACGGTAATGGACCAAGTATCGAACCTTGTGGGACCCCTTTAACCAACTCCAATGGCTCCGACTGGATGCCGTCGACTCTAACAGCCTTCTATCCTTTAGATAGTCATGAAACCACCGTTAGGTATCCAATCCCAGTCCTATTAACGACAGCTTACCCAAAAGTATCGCATGGTCTACATTGTCAAAAACTTTAGACAAATCTATGAACAAGGCAGCACAGTACTTTCTATTATCTAAGACATTAGTAATATCATTTGATGTTATTAACATAATTAAACAAAGCATGTGTACCCATGTATGCTGATGATTCAACCATACACGCATCAGCAACCACAGCTAATGAAGTCACTGAAAGGGTGGCCAATAATAAACTGGTCCTGAATATCTTTAAAACTAAGAGCATTGTATTTGGTACAAATCCTTCCCTAAGTTCTCAACCTCAGCTGAATTTGGTAATGAATGGTGTGGCTGTTGAACAAGTTGAGGAGACTAAATTACTTGTCGTTACCTTAGATTGTAAACTGTCATGGTCAAAACATATAGATTCAATGGTTGTAAAGATAGAGAGAGGTCTGTCTGTAATAGAGAGATGCCCTGCTTTTTTGACCACACTCCATAAAGCAAGTCCTGCGGGCTCTATTTTTGTCTTATTTTGTTTACTATCCAGTCATGTGGTCGAGTGCTGCAAGGAAAGACCTAGTTAAGCTGCAGCTGTCCCAGAACAGAGTGGCACATCTTGCTCTTCATTGTAATGAGAGGACTGATATAATACTATCCATGCCAGTCTCTCTTGGTTAAGAGTTGAGGAGAGACTGACTGCGTTACATATTTTTATAAGAAACAACATTTTTGCATAGTCAAATTACACACAGCTCTGACACACACACTTACCCCACCAGACATGCCCCCAGGGTTTTTTTCACAGTCCCTAAATCCAGAACAAATTCAAGAAAGCGTACAGTATTATATAGAGCCATTATTGCATTCCAATTCCATTCCATCTCATATTGCTCAAGTGAACAGTAAACCTGGTTTCAAAAAACAGTTAAAACAACACCTCACGGCACAACGCTTCTCCCCTATTTGACCTAGATAGTTTGTGTGTATGTATTGATATGTAGGCTACGTGTGCCTTTAAAAAAATATATAATGTGTGTGTAGTTTTTTCCTTGAACTGTCTATTTGTGATGAACCTCTTCCTCCTCTTCTGAGGAGGAGTAGCGAGGATCGGAGGACCAATTTGCAGCGTGGTAAGTGTCCATAATGTTTATTTTAATACATAAACTGAACACTACGAAATACAAAACAATAAACGTGAAATGAACGAAACAGTCCCGTGTGGTACGAACACTAACACGGAAGACAAACACACACAACCCAAAAGTGAAACCCAGGCTACCTAAGTATGATTCTCAATCAGGGACAACAATTGACAGCTGCCTCTGATTGAGAACCATACCGTGCCGAACTCAAAAACCAACATAGAAAACCAAACATAGACTGACCACCCAGCTCACGCCCTGACCATACTAAAAAAAGATAAAATAACAGAACGTGACACTATTAATGTTCTGTATTATGTCATGTTTTTTTGTGGACCCTAGGAAGAGTAGCTGCTGCTTTTGCAACAGCTAATGGGGATCTTAATAACAAATACTACATTTAAGAAACGTTTTTCAACATAATCGGCTAAATGAATTCACTTCTGATCATACGCAAACACAGTTCACGTTCATAACGGCCACAAAACAGCATACTTACTCGTATATATTATTCCATCTCACAACTATCCATGCACTCTCCTCCTCTCTCCTTTTCCCCTTCGCTTGTGGGCTTTAGTGCACCACACATCAGCTGTCTGTGACCACCTTTATTTAATGATAGCTAACCACTACACACAGCCTACATCATTGTCACATCATAGTCAACATAGCATCCCTCTCTGTTTGAGTCGGGTTTTTGAGTTGGATAAACTAACTAGCTAAGAAAAGGTTAAAGTTTAAAAAAATATATAACCAAATATACTGTAGCTATCTCTCTCTCGCTCGCGTCTCCTTAATTCTGAAATTATTTATTTTTAAACTGTTAAATTGTCTTTCTCTCTCTTTAAGTCAGCTCCTCACCACATGTTATGCACTGTAGTGCTAGCTAGCTGTATGTTATGTCTTGAGTACTAGATTCATTCTCTGATCCTTTGATTGTGTGGACAACATGTCAGTTTGTGCTGCAAGAGCTCAGACAGGTTGAAGGATGTCCTCCGGAAGTTGTCATAATTACTGTCTAAGTCTATGGAAGGGGGTGAGAACCATGTGCCTCCTAGGTTTTTCATTGAAATGAATGTAACCAGAGGAGGACAGCAGCTAGCTGTCCTCCAACTACACCATGGTACTACCTTTGAGTGCTGCAGAGGCTACTGTAGACCTTCATTGCTAAACAGTGTGTTTTAATCAATTTTTGGTGATTTGAATATATTTAGTTTTTTTAATCTAAAAAGGATAACTTTTTAAAAGTTTCAGTTTTTTTAATGAACTTCACTGAGGATGGTCTTCCCTTTGCTCCTCTGAGGAGCCTCCACTGCTCTCTTCTCTTTCTTTCATCCTCTGTGCTTCTCCCAGTCTGTGTGCAATTATCTCCTGATCCCTTGCTCCCAGTGTGTCTCTGTGTTCCTTGCCTTACACAGCACCTGTGATGCATGACACACACGCCAACACACACAGCTACAAATAGATAGGTCTAGGAAACAGTTTGTGTCCTATCAGCTCAAAGACACCAGGGTGAGACATCACATTTGCGATAAAGAAAGATTTTCCAAAGATGTAAAAAGGTTCATATATTCTGCAGCAAGTTGGCTTCACCTAAAGCCAAACTGATTGAAAAATCTGTCCTTTGTAAAAAGGCCATAAGACTAACATACCATTACAGGAAACACCTACAGCACACAATGTCACAGGAAGTCCAAAAAGATCATCAAGGACAACAATCACAGGAGCCACTGCCTGTTCACCCCGCTATCATTCAGAAGGTGAGGTCAGTACAGGTGCATCAAAGCTGGGACCGAGAGTCTGAAAAACAGCTTCTATCTCAAGGCCATCAGACTGTTATACAGCCATCACTAACATTGAGTGGCTGCTGCCAACATACTGACTCAAATCTCGAGCAACTGTAATAATTAAAAATCGGATATAATAAATGTATCACTAGTCACTTTAAACAATGCCACTTTATATAATGTTTACATACCCTACATTACTCATATCATATGTATATACTGTACTCTGTACCATCTATTGCATCTTGCCTATACTGTTAGGCCATCGCTCATCCACATATTTATATGTACATATTCTTATTCATTCCTTTACACTTGTGTAAAGGTAGTTGTCGTGGAACTGTTAGATTACTTGTAAAGATATTTCTGCACGGTCGGAACTAGAAGCACAAGCATTTCGCACAAGCATTTCACTACACTCGCATTAACATCTGCTAACCATGGGCGGCAGGGTAGCCTAGTGGTTAGAGTGTTGGACTAGTAACCCGAGCTGACAAGGTACAAATCTGTCATTCTGCCCCTGAACAGGCAGTTAACCCACTGTTCCTAGGGTTCAGGCTCTGCCTCAGGACAGCCAAAGGAGGGGGCCGAGTGGCGAGGTGCACACTGACACTTCTGAAGAAGGTTATCTAGATGGATGGCCAACGAGATGAGAGCATCCAACATGCCATCTGGACATGCCAACTCCTCCCACTGCAGAATAGAGTGCGGAGTGCCGGCTCATTCCGGCTCATTCCATCCACTGGAGGCTGCCGCAATCTAAAAAGTGAGGGCGTACTCCTCAGCAGTCTGGATTTGAAAAAGTTACCCACCCCCCTTTCTGCCCTCTGGAGGATGGTCAAAGAACAGAGCCATGAACCTCTCATAGGAAACCAACTCGTCTTCTCCTCTCTCCCAGAAGGCCGTAACCCACACCAACTCCCGTCCGGTCAACAGGGTAATGACCGTGGCAACCATGGACCTCTCGGTGGAGGGGGCTCCCGTCTGATAGGAAGCCACGGCATTTCTATGGAGTACCATCATTCTTCTTCCGGAAGGGAAAGCTGACCTGGGCGGACGGCTGGGTAGCCTGGGGGACTGGCTCACAGTGACTACCCGTGGTAGGAGGCCCTCCGTCAGAGGTATGGAGAACCTCGCTGGTGGTGTTGAGGTGGTGGAGAATGCAGAGGACCTCCTTCATGGTCATACCCAGTAGAGCCAGCTGGTCGTGGTGTTGGTGGAGTAGATGACCCTGTTCCTTGACTGTCTGGAAGATGGTGTAATCATCTGCTGCTTCCATAATTTCTGAGTATTCTGCAACGTAGACACAGGGCATCAGGAAGCAGGTGCAGACGGTTATGAGTTGTTTTTTTACTCTGGTGGTCTCAGGAAGAAATTACATTTTACTGTACAAGACTGAGTAAAAATGAATACAACATTTATAACAATTACAGATCAAATAGCCTAACAATGAAAATTGTTTATCTGTGGTTGTGCTTGTGGGAGGCTATAGTAGCTACAGTTATTAGTCTACGTCACCTTGCATTTTTGTTTGCAAATGTTTTCACCACAGCCTGTAGGCTTAGGTTGTGCGGCCGACTGTTTTCTATAGTGAGTATTTTAAACCCAGTCTTTCCTGAGAAAGATAGACATCGAAGACAGGCGCTTGGCCCCCAGAGCTCGTGGACACCCCCCACCTTGCGGGGGCTGCACGGATGTCCGGTACACCAGTGCTCTGTGTGTGTGGTTGTTTGTGCATGGCATGTGTGTGTCTTCCCTAATAAAACAGCAATACAAATATGGAACAGGTGCTCTTTTCCATTTTCCACCCCATTGTCATAAACATTCCAAGGGCTCTCTTTTCGGATGCTGCTAAACAGGTGCAACGTCAAAAGCACTTTATTTTGCAATTTCGTCATGGAAAAATTGGAACACCTACATTTTCCAGCCCTAACGCTAGGTTTGTTGATTTACCTATCTAACATCAGGTAAATTGAGGTAGGATGGATGGCAATATTTATGGTGTGTCCTAAAAACAAGCCTAAAACTGACAATTTTATGTAGCTCTAATGGAAAGTGTAGACCCACAAAAAGCAGGTCTTAATGATAACACAGTTGATAATAACATGGATTTGAGAGCGGAAGCACAGCCTATCCAGCCATGACGCACAGTGCCCATGTAAGGAGATATGTGCCGGTGAATCTCGTATTTAGAAAAAAAACACAAATGGTTTCCCCCCCATTTCCTTATATTTGATTAGAAATCAAGCATAGCCTGCCCTCCCCTTAATCAAGGCTGGTTTAGTAGCATCGCATAGGTGTGTCTTTTTATCCTGGCCATAAGCCAAACGTAGCCTATGAAAAAAGTGGTTTTAAAAGGGAGAGTGCTTTGAAGTACTGCAGGTTTTGTCCCTCGTGCTTTTTTATTATTCACAAACCTGCATTTCGCTTGATTAAGTGAGCTATCCTTCCCCATTTCAAAGAGCGGCCATTGTCCGATTACAAAAGGGACGCTCCTCCAAACTGTAAAGGTGGATTTTTTTTTTGAATCTGCCTTGCATGTAAGCAACCATACAATTGACAGGAGCCTAGTATTTTTGGGGGATGTACAAATGTTATGCGTAAAGACATTTAGGCCCCCTAAAGGGAGAGCATACTATACAAGGAATTTCTCAAATCTGCTAATGAGAACCTTGACGACCTTGTACTTAGCCGGTGGGGATTCCGGTGGGGTGCCCCCACCCAGGCAGTGGCAGTGTTGGCAACACTAGCTGCAGTAACCCATGGGGGGGTCACACTCTGACATTCAGAGAGGGGGTATAATATTGTGACCCTGGTGGCACAAAATCAAAAGTCTGACTGCATGGAGATGTGTGGGAATATGGTCAATATGGGTGACCATATTGTGGGTGTTTCAGGGAAAAGGTGTACATTTGACCTCCATCATCTAGGATGTGACAATGGTTAATAAAATCTCTCAATTTCTGCCCATTTCTTTGCACCGTCTTGCAGGCCTTCTCATGCAGCTGCAACTAAGTGCATTTGTAATTCAAGACCTTTTTTGAGTTGGGCTCTGGGATGGTGCAACTGTTGAGCATGTGAGTTGATGGTTGTGTGGGGGGAAAGGGTTGAGTGTGTGTGTGGTTGTATGTGTGTATCCCACAACTGTTGCGAAGGAGTAAAAGTTCTCTCCTCTCCTCTGCTCTCATCCTTCTAGACCTATCGGCTGCCTTCGATACTGTGAACCATCAGATCCTCCTCTCCACCCTCTCCGAGTTGGGCATCTCCGGCGCGGCCCACGCTTGGATTGCGTCCTACCTGACAGGTCGCTCCTACCAGGTGGCGTGGCGAGAATCCGTCTCCTCACCACGTGCTCTCACCACTGGTGTCCCCCAGGGCTCTGTTCTAGGCCCTCTCCTATTCTCGCTATACACCAAGTCACTTGGCTCTGTCATAACCTCACATGGTCTCTCCTATCATTGCTATGCAGACGACACACAATTAATCTTCTCCTTTCCCCCTTCTGATGACCAGGTGGCGAATCGCATCTCTGCATGTCTGGCAGACATATCAGTGTGGATGACGGATCACCACCTCAAGCTGAACCTCGGCAAGACGGAGCTGCTCTTCCTCCCGGGGAAGGACTGCCCGTTCCATGATCTCGCCATCACGGTTGACAACTCCATTGTGTCCTCGTCCCAGAGCGCTAAGAACCTTGGCGTGATCCTGGACAACACCCTGTCGTTCTCAAATAACATCAAGGCGGTGGCCCGTTCCTGTAGGTTCATGCTCTACAACATCCGCAGAGTACGACCCTGCCTCACACAGGAAGCGGCGCAGGTCCTAATCCAGGCACTTGTCATCTCCCGTCTGGATTACTGCAACTCGCTGTTGGCTGGGCTCCCTGCCTGTGCCATTAAACCCCTACAACTCATCCAGAACGCCGCAGCCCGTCTGGTGTTCAACCTTCCCAAGTTCTCTCACGTCACCCCGCTCCTCCGCTCTCTCCACTGGCTTCCAGTTGAAGCTCGCATCCGCTACAAGACCATGGTGCTTGCCTACGGAGCTGTGAGGGGAACGGCACCTCAGTACCTCCAGGTTCTGATCAGGCCCTACACCCAAACAAGGGCACTGCGTTCATCCACCTCTGGCCTGCTCGCCTCCCTACCACTGAGGAAGTACAGTTCCCGCTCAGCCCAGTCAAAACTGTTCGCTGCTCTGGCCCCCCAATGGTGGAACAAACTCCCTCACGACGCCAGGACAGCGGAGTCAATCACCACCTTCCGGAGACACCTGAAACCCCACCTCTTTAAGGAATACCTAGGATAGGATAAAGTAATCCTTCTCACCCCCCTTAAAAGACCTAGATGCACTATTGTAAAGTGGCTGTTCCACTGGATGTCATAAGGTGAAAGCACCAATTTGTAAGTCGCTCTGGATAAGAGCGTCTGCTAAATGACTTAAATGTAAATGTAAATGTAAATGTTAGGGACAATAGAGGATGATCCACAGCTATATATAATACAAATCGAGGTGAGGGCGATGGAAATGCATTTGGCAGTTGATCTACTTCAATTCGGTAAATGGCACTGTGTGCTCTTTTCGATGCATCCCAGTCTGTTCAGGGCTATGGGATACGGGGGGTCGGAGGTGGTCTGTCGGGCATTGGGATGACAACCCAACTCGGGATGAGTTTACAGACATATATTTTGATAAATACACTGCTCAAAAAAATAAAGGGAACACTTAAACAACACAATGTAACTCCAAGTCAATCATACTTCTGTGAAATCAAACTGTCCACTTAGGAAGCAACACTGATTGACAATAAGTTGCACATGCTGTTGTGCAAATGGAATAGACAACAGGTGGAAATTATAGGCAATTAGCAAGACACCCCCAATAAAGGACTGGTTCTGCAGGTGGTGACCACAGACCACTTCTCAGTTCCTATGCTTCCTGGCTGATGTTTTGGTCACCTTTGAATGCAGGCGGTGCTTTCACTCTAGTGGTAGCATGAGACAGAGTCTACAACCCACACAAGTGGCTCAGGTAGTGCAGCTCATCCAGGATGGAACATCAATGCGAGCTGTGGCAAGAAGGTTTGCTGTGTCTATCAGCGTAGTGTCCAGAGCATGGAGGCGCTACTCGTAGACAGACCAGTACATCAGGAGATGTGGAGGAGGCCGTAGGAGGGCAACAACCCAGCAGCAAGACCGCTACCTCCGCCTTTGTGCACTGCCAGAGCCCTGCAAAATGACCTCCAGCAGGCCACAAATGTGCATGTGTCTGCTCAAACGGTCAGAAACAGACTCCATGAGGGTGGTATGAGGGCCCGACGTCCACAGGTGGGGGTTGTGCTTACAGCCCAATACCGTGCAGGACGTTTGGCATTTGCCAGAGAACACCTAGATTGGCAAATTCGCCACTGGCGCCCTGTGCTCTTCACAGATGAAAGCAGGTTCACACTGAGCACGTGACAGACGTGACAGAGTCTGGAGACGCCGTGGAGAACGTTCTGCTGCCTGCAACATCCTCCAGCATGACCGTTTTGGTGGTGGGTCAGTCATGGTGTGGGGTGGCATTTCTTTGGGGGGCCGCACCGCCCTCCATGTGCTCGCCAGAGGTAGCCTGACTGCCATTAGGTACCCGAGATGAGATCCTCAGACCCCTTGTGAGACCATATGCTGGTGCGGTTGGCCATGGTTTCCTCCTAATGCTAGACAAAGCTAGACCTCATATGGCTGGAGTGTGTCAGCAGTTCCTGCAAGAGGAAGGCATTGATGCTATGTACTGGCCCGCCCGTTCCCCAGACCTGAATCCAATTGAGCACATCATGTCTCGCTCCATCAACCAACGCCACGTTGCACCACAGACTCTCCAGGAGTTGGCGGATGCCTTAGTCCAGGTCTGGGAGGAGATCCCTCAGGAGACCATCCGCTACCTCATCAGGAGCATGCCCAGGCATTGTAGGGAGGTCATACAGGCACGTGGAGGCCACACACACTACTGAGCCTCATTTTGACTTGTGTGACTCCAAATCCAGACCTCCATGGTTTTATAAATCTGATTTCCATTGATAATTTTTGTGTGATTTTGTTGTTAGCACATTTAACTATGTAAAGAAAAAAGTATTTAATAAGAATATTTCATTCATTCAGATCTAGGATGTGTTATTTTAGTGTTCCCTTTATTTTTTTGAGCAGTGTAGATTTGAAAGTTGTGTCTCATTATGGTAAGTGGTGAAATAAGTGTAGCCAGTTACAATTGTAATGGCCTAGCAGATAATAAGAAAAGACGATCCGTATTTACCTGGCTAAAAGAGAAGGAATAGAATATCAATTGGAGAAAATATAAGACAAGTACTGGGAACAATAGAATACTATGAAATATCGGGGACACCAGGCCTGGTTTTCATAGCTGATTTTGAAAAGGCTTTCGATAAAGTTTATATATAAATGCCTAGCATATTTCAATTTTGGGGAATCTCTTATAAAATGGGTTAAAGTTATGTATAGTAACCCTAGGTGTAAAATAGTAAATAATGGCTACATCTCAGAAAGTTTTAATCTCTCTAGAGGAGTAAAACAAGGTTGTCCACTATCGGCATATCTATTTATTATTGCCATCGAAATGTTAGCTGTTAAGATTAGATCAAACAATAATATTAAGGGATTGGAAATCCGTGGCTTAAAAACTAAGGTGTCATTGTACGCTGATGATTCATGTTTTCTTTTAAAACCACAATTATTGTCTCTCCACGGCCTCATAGAAGATCTAGATACTTTTGCTATTCTCTCTGGATAAAAACCAAATATTACGTATTGGATCACTAAAAAATGCACATTTTACATTACCATGTAGTTTACCAATAAATGGTCTGACGGAGTGGACATACTCGGTATACAAATCCCAAAAGAAAGAAATGATCTCACTTCAATACATTTTTATAGAAAGTTAGCAAAAATAGATAAGATCTTGCTACCATGGAAAGGAAAATACCTGTCAATTTGTGGAAAAATCACCCTGATTAACTCTTTGGTCAAATCACAGTTTACCTATTTGCTTATGGTTTTTGCCTACACCTAGTGACCTGTTTTTTAAATTATATGAACATAAAATATTCAATTTTATTTGGAACGGCAAGCCAGATGAAATTAAAAGAGCCTATTTATATAACGAATATGAATTCACAGAGGGCAGAAATGATTAAATATTAAAGCATTAGACCTCTCACTAAAGGCATCAGTCATACAAAAGTTATACTTAAATCCAAACTGGTTCTCTAGTAAATTGGTACGAACGTCTCATCCTATTTTCAAGAAGGGCCTTTCCCCCTTTATTCAGATTACATCGGCCCAGTTTCGGTTGTTTGAAAAGGAAATAATCTCCAAAATAGCTTTATTTTTTAAACAAGCCTTAGAAAGTTGGTTGCAATTTCTGGTTAATCCACCTGAAAAGACAGAACAAATAATACAACAAATATTGTGGTTAAATTCAAATATACTAATTGATTAAAAAAACGGTATTTTTCTAATAAATTTTTAAAAAATGAATATTTTTTGTGAATGATATCATAAATTGGACTGGTGGAGTTATGTCACACATGCAGCTAACACAAACATATGGAAATGTCTGCTCTACCCAAAATTACAACCAATTAATTGCAGCATTACCGCAAAAATGGAAGAGGTAAATAGAAGGGGGAAAAAGTAAGGAACTTGTATGTCGGCCCTCTATTAAAGAATACAAACGGTTAAAGAAAAGTATGATAAATAAAAACATATACCAATTTCATTTAAGGACCAAAAAACTGACAGCTGTGCCATATAAATTGCAAAATAGTTGGGAAGAGATTTTCGATATACCCATTCCATGGCACATGGTTTATGAATTGATACGCAAAACAAACTTCAATTTTTTAAATTTAAATTACTATACAAAATTCTTGCAACTAATAGAATGTTATATATATGGGGGATACAATCTTCCCAGCTCTGCAGATTCTGCTGTGAGGAAGATCATTTATTTTGGTATTGTCCATATGTAGATTGTTTTTGGTCACAGGTCCAGGAATGGCTGAAGAATTGCAACATTTGCCTAGAACTAATGCTGCAGATAGCAATACTGGGTGATTTGAAAAGCCATAGTCAATCAATCAATAATATAAAAATGATTTTAGCAAAAATGTTTATTTTTAATTTACAATCTGTAGAAGCTATGCGAATAGAAAGTTTCAATTAGTTTGTGAAGCATTATAGCACAGTTAAAAAATATATGTCAAATAGAAATCCAAAATGGATGATGTTGAGAGATAGATGGGAGAGGTTGAATGGAGCTGAAGGGTGGGACTAATAGCAAGATAAACCATGTAAAACATACGGGATCTGTAAAATGTATATAGGTTCAGAACCTTTGTGAAATAGCACAGTTACAAATAGAAATCAAACTGGATGGACATCAGAAAAAGAGGAAGGACTAAAAACAAACAAACTATTGTAAAATTGACCGTGTCTGTAAAATGTGTATAAGATGTATAAATTGAAGGTAAAACCCGAAGTGTTTATTAGTTTAATCCAGTTGAGGGATTGGTGGTAGGTTTTGCGGGGAATAATAATAAAGGTATATTATTTTTTTAAAGTATGTATGTCTATATAGGTATGTTTATGTATATATGTGCATATGTATGCATGCGTGTATGGATATATATATATATATTTACCCCAAAAATATATGGGGGATTGGAAATTATGCAGACAATTACATTGATTGAACCAATATTCTTTCCGCAATATTAAGCTGATCCACCCCTTAAATAAAAAAATTAAAAAATACATTTACGCCTACGTGTGCACATAGTGCCATGGAACGAGTGAAGCGACGAATGAAATTATGCTTCTGACCAGATCGTATTTTAAACAAGTTGTTAAATTTTTATTGGAATTATACACTGTATTTTTAGGCCTTAACAGTAGCTTAGTGAATTTTATCCTGCTTATTGACTATGTTTTTATTTTTATTTAACCTGCCAAGTCAGTTAAGAACAAATTCTTATTTACAATGATGGCCTACCCGGCCAAACCCTAACCTGTACGATGCTGGGCCAATTGTGCACCGTCATAATGGACTCCCAATCACGGCCGGTTGTGAAACAGCCTGGAATCGACCCAGGGTCTGTAGTGACGCCTCTAGCACTGAGGTGCAGTGCCTTAGACCGCTGCATCACTCGGGAGTTTAACATGTCCATTTCCAGACTTGAATGTATAAGGCATAAACCTATATCAGTGTGATTGTTATAGCCTGTTTAACAATGTATATCCATTATTCATAAGAACAATGTGGATTGCAAACATATTTAGCAAATATGTTCAGTCTAGCATTTCAATTCAAGTTGTTGACAATGCAATACATAAAATACTGTAAATACACAACTTAGGATGTCATCAGTGGATTCAACTGTTGTGATCTCAGGGAGTGAGCTTGGAAGGTCCAACCAATGTTAGAGCGCCAGAGCGTCTGCTAAATGACTTAAATGTAAATGTTAAATGCAATGTCTCTTTGAGGCAACCACACAGTCTACATTTACATTTAAGTCATTTAGCAGACGCTCTTATCCAGAGCGACTTACAAATTGGTGCGTTCACCTTAAGACATCCAGTGGAACAGCCACTTTACAATAGTGCATCTAAATCTTTTAAGGGGGGGGGGTGAGAAGGATTACTTTATCCTATCCTAGGTATTCCTGAAAGAGGTGGGGTTTCAGGTGTCTCCGGAAGGTGGTGATTGACTCCGCTGTCCTGGCGTCGTGAGGGAGTTTGTTCCACCATTGGGGGCCAGAGCAGCGAACAGTTTTGACTGGGCTGCGCGGGAACTGTACTTCCTCAGTGGTAGGGAGGCGAGCAGGCCAGAGGTGGATGAACGCAGTCTACTACTGTGAGTGCAGGAAAGGCTTGAGACAATGCACCAATGTTGACATCCTTTGCGATAGTGCACCTTGAAGTCGAGCTGCTGTAAATGTAGGGTCCAACAATCTCAATGAAGTCTTCGACCAGGTAAGAGCATTCGACCAGATAAGAGCAATGACCAGGTAAGAGCATTATGATCAGCGAAAACATTGCAACGTTTGCACTCCAGTTAGTGTCTCCACTTCTTAAAAGACCAGAAAACATCCAGACACTCTTTCTCTGATGTTGAATAGATGAGCTCTGCCCCCTCGAGGGCTCTGGAGGCAGGGACAGACTGGGAATGAAAAATGGCCCTGGACTTTTTGACTCAGACTGGCCCACCAAACCCCCCCCCCCCCAGCGATACACAACCCACGCCACACTTTATGTAAACAAGATTACTGAGCAATATCAATAACAATAATTTTAGGAAAATGGATGTAAAATAGAACAAGGGGAAGGTGTTGCTCTTGGGAGGAGGCTGGCTAGAAGGAGAACATATTGGCACAATGGCACTGGCAGCAAGGTGGCAAAAATCTCTGGAACCATCTGACCAGTAGAATAGATAATAAAGGAAGAAATTTGTTGGTGAAAAGACTGGTGAGTAGGCAAATCATAGAATTAAATTAAAATAAACATATTTCCTACCTCCTTAAATTAGCAATTTCTGCAGCAGCTCACTTCTCTCAGCAAAGCCATCTATAACCAGGTGTTAAGGGAATTTTTTATCTATAATGACTAATTATGTATACATTTCAATCAGGATGAATTAAAGGACTATTATGTTACTGTACATGTATGAATTTTCTCTCTTGCTCCCATTATTGAATATAATGTAGTGAATGTAGTCGGGAGTTTAGAACAATGACGGTCTGTTCCTTTGTACAATTTTTATTTTTATTTTTTACCTTTATTTAACCAGGCAAGTCAGTTAAGAACGCATTCTTATTTTCAATGACGGCCTGGGAACAGTGGGTTAACTGCCTGTTCAGGGGCAGAACGACAGATTTGTACCTTGTCAGCTCGGGGGTTTGAACTCGCAACCTTCCGGTTACTAGTCCAACGCTCTAACCACTAGGCTACGCTGCCGCCCCCAAATGAATGAACTATCTCCAGATGGCAGGGACGGACTATCTCCAGACTGTCTAGAATGCTTATCTACACTGACTGACTTTGGCTCTAGGCGAGGAGGGAAGGCTTGAGAACTATAGGGCCTTTCTACCAGTGTCAAGAAGAGACAGAACATTTAGAAAACGCTGACGTCATTTTCAGTTTATAACCTGTGGTAAAATGTGTATGAACTCAGTACTCTCTTGAATTAAAGGCTGTTACTTGACTTTTAAGACCGGGGCTCTGTCCATTCTTATAAAATAAGGGTCTTACAAACCCTTATGCATTGACAGAGTGTTTCATTTTGATTGGGAATTAAAACAGAGGAATTCAATTCCTTCAACACCAGGTCACTGTCCAGGGCCATTAAAACATCTCACTCAGTAGCCATGAGCATAAAAGCCTCGAGGTGCTGTTGAGATAGAACTCTCCTGAGCCTACTCTTGATGAATTTCAGAGTAGAGAAGCACTGCTCGCAAGCTACCTGGGTTACTGACAGGGTAACTAGGAACTTGTAAGGCCCAGGATGTTGTATGCGTCGGTCAATAGGTTGTACTGACTAAGATTACGGTAGCAACACAGTGGACAGCCCTTGCTAGATGAACAGCTCTTGTTCACCATCTCCACCTTCATCTTAATTTCTTTCAGGTCCATTATCCTCCATAGTCCTGGTTGTGTATTCTTCAAATCCTGATTGTTTTAACCTAATCCACTGTTCTGCCAGACTCATGAGCTCACTCTGTACATTGTCCAACGTTGCTCTGCTGTCAAATTTGATCAAACATTTGCTTAGTTCTTGAAGGGCTGTCTGTGGAAGGCGACTGGCACTGGATGTTAGCTGACTAAACTTTTTAGGGTCCAGAAGAGCCATGTCGGTATATAAAGTGCAATTTCTCAGAAATTGCCGATGGATGCTATCTATAACTGTATCCATAATTTTGGATTATGGACACCAATCCTCTATGCACTCTCTGCCCCAGTAAAAGTCTCATCTCTTGCCATCTCTCCAGGCATGGTCTTTCAGGTCCTTTTCGGTGGCAGAGTGGTCTCTAACTCCGGCTCTGTTTCCTCATCCCTTTCCTGCAACTTCCTATTGGCCCACTGAACAAATGTGTCTGCAGCTGCCTTGACTTTTTCAAAATCTCCTGCCGTTCCTTTCAGCTGCTCCTCTGTAAATACAACCATACAATGTGCAGACAGAATGTCAATTTCACTTGTTTGAAGATATTTTTAGACTGGTGAGGTGGTGTGAAATATACTGAGGAATACCTGAGCTGTAAGTATTGTTTCATACTTCAGCAACCCCTCAATGTGTTCTTGTGCCTTGACCCGTGCAGTAGTGTTGATGTGTTTTCTGATCTTGTATGGTTGAAAGAGTGAGAAGAACATCAACATACAGACCCTCATTTGGATTTCTGTCTTTAGCCCACCAGCGTATCTCTCCAAATGGAGCAAAACATCTGTGTCTTGAGTCCTTGCTCTCCTTTTCCCAAATGTTCATCCTCTGGTTGGATTCACAGAATAACACATCTATGTTGTTAATGATAGAAAAAAAGTGACCCACTTGCCAAGGCACTCGCTGTTGTGTCTGTCAAAACAGGTTCAAAATGTGTGCATAGCACCACACATGCACTTGAGTGGTGGATTTTGCAGAGAGAAGCCTTTATACTGGCCTTGCATACTGGAGGCTCCATCATTCGAATTGCCAATGCATTTGCTGATGTCAAGCTTCATATTTTCCAGTACTTCACTCAGTTCCTGGACAAAGTATTGTCCAGTAGATGCCTCACATTTCACCACAGCCACAAGCTTCTCATGGATGACGTTCGTCACATACCTGACTGTGACAGAGCATTGATCTTGTGTTGTAATGTCCCGCGTAGTGTCAATCTGAACTGAAATCATGCCAGCTTCCTGGATTTCACTTGCTATGGTGGCCTGCATTGTGTGTTGGACGCTGGTAATGACGTTATCGATGGTAGTCTTTGATAATAGAGTGATTAGAGAGCCTCTGCCCCCTCTTGACCCAGACTCAAGCAGTTTCTGGGTTTTCTCTATACAGGCAGTGAGATGCTCTGTCACACACAGGTCGTACTTACCCAGCAGAATGATAATCTCTAAAAAGTCGCCATGGTCAATGCTTCTGTCATCTAGTGTATAAGCTGCTTCAGACTGCATGCCTCTGTAGCTCAAACCCCTCTTGCCTATGACTTTAACAACATCTATAATGCGCTCTAGCACTTGCCTTGTTCTGCTCACTTGCTCTCTATGAGCAGACATCTGACTGCCGATGAGCAGGCTCTCAATGTTACCTTTGGAGGACCTTAGTTAGAAAGTAGGCCTAACCTCTATGCATAACCTCTATGCATAATGCTCTTCTTATGCTCTTCCACTCTGATGGATCTGCTTCCAGTCTGCCATTCCATTCATGAAAGGGCTGTTCTCTGTGGGCTTTGCAAATGCCATCCACATGAAGCAGAATAAAGCATGGTTCTCTTCACTGTATGACAGCCACTTCGTGTTGGTCCCATCTTTACAAAAGAAAACCTTCTGCACCACAGACTTTTCATACTTTTGTTGGGGGTGGAAACTAAAAAACATATTTAGGTCCCATGACTTTGGGCCTCTTAAAATAATAAAAAATTGGGGTGGCATTCCTGGCTCTGGCTCAATCTATATCTGTTCACTGCAGATGCACTATCCCCAACCTGGATGAGTAATTAGTATAAATTATTATATTAGCATAATATTATAAAATGAAATAAAAAGTACAATGATAATATAATAGTATAATGTTAGTATAATATTAATATATTAATTATATAATGTTTCTATATTCATAAAATTGCATACAATAGTATACTATATACCACTAGCATAATATCCATTCCAATTTGACAATACAGCAGTTTAAGAAATAAACAACCCACATTTATCATTTTTGTAGGTTTTGTTCCGTCATTAAATCCTTGTACAAGTAAAATGGTTTACATTGGTGGTTAGTCTCTAATTTCTTAATGGTAAGTACTAACTTGTCAATAATCATAACCATTCATGGATAACAATGAGTTAAACATTTAGAAAGTTTGCTGAAGCACATCAACCTTTTTTTAATGTCCCGCCCCATCCAGGCTGTGAATGGCCGGTTCACGAAAAGTGACATTGACAGGCGCTTGTTTCAACAAAAGGCACCTTACATAGCTAAACAGCCAGCTATCCAAACCCAAACATTGCTTATCTTATCCATATTGTCTTCTGTCTAACCGCTTCAGCTGCAAAACCTTGACTAACAGTTGCACTGGTATCACTGGGCTTAATGGGCTGCTCTCTCTGCTCTCTCTCTCCTCTCTGCTGCCAGTGCCTTCAGGCTCACTAGGCTGATATGATTGTCTGGTAATGGCGACAAATTAATCATTTGTTGTTTTAAAACATTTGGCTGCATCAGCCTCAAGGGACTTCAACCTCTTCTCTCTCTGATTTTCAGCACCACCTTCATGTTTTTTCTCTTTTTGTTTGTCCATCTTGCTTCACTCCACTATTTATCCAAATGTCACCACTTAACAGAGATGGGAAAGGGTCGGGGCCCAGGTAAAGTTAGAATGGACTGGACCAAAAGTAATTATATGGGAGAGAGAGGCTGACAGATGTAATGCCCAACCGCAGTGGCAGTGGGCCCGTTAGCCCACTCGCCTGGGCCAGTCAGACACACAGCACTTGGTTATTTTTATTTAAGCGGGGGCTGGGGCTATTTATATTTTGCATTGCACCGGCCCCAGTTGTCAAGCGGCCCACCGGGAAAACTCCCGGTGCTCCGTCATTGTCTGGAGGCGAAAGCGATGATTCTTGATGGACCTGGACAAGGACAACGCCTAGCCCAATGTAACTGGCATCAGTGGCACCTGGGAGGAGAGAGAAGGGTCGGGTTGAGCCAAGACTGGGGGGCTTAGTAGGGCTTGCTTCAACTTGTCCATGGTCTGTTGACATTCTGATTATTAAGGGGAGCTGCAATATCGTCAAAGTTAGGCATGAAGTATTTCAGTGCCTTTAGGTCATTGGGAGGAGCATAGACGACCTCGGCAGTAGCCTTCTTTGGATCTATTTGTACACCTCTTGACACGACCCAATAATTCAAGTTGGGACTGAATGAAGTTGCACGTCTAAGTTTAGTGTTAAGTTGGCTGCCTGCAACTTGGCACACAAAGCCCTGAGATCCCTCAGATGTTTTTCCAGACTGGAGGGGAAAACGATGATGTCATCAATGGTACACAAAGCATGTTTGACCTTTCAACTCGCCCAGCACCCTCTCCATCAGGCTTTGACCGAAACTGATATAGACCACTGGGGGTGATCACAGCAGTCTTCTACTTGCTTTCAGCCGACATGGCTACATGCCAATATCAAGACTTAAGTCTGGGGAGATGAAGCAAAAGGCGCCGTGTAGCGACTCTAGGATCTCATGCACCAGTAGGCATCGTCCAAGATTTTGGAGTTGACACCCCTGTAACCGGAGCGAAACCGTCGTGTTCCATCTAGCTTTGGCACGACAACAACTGGAGAGGCCCAGGCAGATGCAGATGATACAAGGATGTCATCTTTGAGAATTTTCCAACATGTTAGTCTATTATCTTTTTTTTAAAAGGGTGAAACCCTGTATCCTATGCAGCAGACTGGCGTCTCATTTGTAGTGATGATGAGTCGAATTGCTACTAATTATATCAGTTTTCAAATGATGGTTTGAGTTGTATAATACATTCATGTGTTTTGCTCTGAGCCCAAATGTATCCACACAGATTCTTCCTTTGTATACTTTTTACCACCTGTGCATGCCTTGCGTGCTGGTTTAATTAACCCCAGACAACTTACAACGTATTATTTTGGGGGATTGAAGTAGTAAGTTCACATGAAGGAGAAATCACCATATGCTTGCATAGAATTAGATTGCAAAGGAACATTCCATGGAAATCAGATTTTGGGAAATAGCATTTTTATAATTTTTTACGAATGTTCAGGACTGTGAAGAGTGACATCATAACATCATTAACTATTGCGTGTGTGTGTGTGCATGTGTACGTATCAATCAATCAAGCAAATGTATTTATAAAACCCTTTTTACATTAGCCGATGTCACAAAGTGCTATACAGAAACCCAGCCTAAAACCCCAAAAAGCAAGCAATGCAGATGTAGAAGCACGGTGGCTAGGAAAAACTCCCTAGAAAGGCAGGAACCTAGGAAGAAACTTAGAGAGGAACCAGGCTCTGAGGGGTGGCTAGTCCTCTTCGCCGGGTTGAGATTCTAACAGTACATGGGCAAGATGTTCAAACGTTCATAGATGACCGGCAGGGTCAAATAACAAAAATAATCACAGTTGTTGTAGAGGGTGCAACAGGTCAGCACCTCAGGAGTAAATGTAAGTTGTATTTTCGTATCCGAGCATTCAGAGCTAAGAGACAGCAGGTGCGGTAGAGAGAGAGAGAGAGTCAAAAACATCAGGTTCCATAGCCTCAGGTAGAAGTGTTAAAATTGGAGCAGCAGCACGACCAGGTGGATTGGGGACAGCAAGGAGTCATCAGGCCAGGTAGTCCTGAGTAATGGTCCCAGGGCTCAGGTCCTCTGGAAGGGGAGGGAGAGAGAGAGAATTAGAGGGAGCATACTTTAATTCACACAAGACACTGGATAAGACAGGAAAAATACTCTAGACGTAATAGACTGACCCTAGCCCACTGACACATAAATTATTGCAGCATAAATATTGGAGGCTGAGACAGGAGGGGTCGGGAGACACCATGGCCTTTGCCAAAGCACAGCCCCCACACCAGGATATCTTCAAAACACCAACTTACTACCCTTAGACAAGGCTGAGTATAGTCCACGAAGATCTCCGCCACAGCACGAACCCGAGGGGGGCGCCAAACCCGGACAGGAAGATCACATCAGTGATTCAACTCACTCAAGTGACGCACCCCTCTTAGGGACGTGATGGAAGAGCATCAGTAAGCCAGTGACTCAGCCCCCGTAATAGGATTAGAGGCAGAGAATCCCGGTGGAAAGAGGAGAACCGGCCAGGCAGAGACTGAAAGGGCGATTCGTTGCTCCAGTGCCTTTCCGTTCACCTTCACACACCCCTAGGCCAGACTACACTCAATCACTACTGAAGAGATGAGTCTTCAATAAAGATTTAAAGGTTGAGACCGAGTCTGCCCCTCTCACATGGATAGGCAGACCATTCCATAAAAATTGAGCTCTATAGGAGAAAGCCATGCCTCCCGCTGTTTGCTTAGAAAATCTAGGGACAGTAAGGAGGCCTACGTCTTGTGACTGTAGCATATGTGTAGGTACCGAAGAGATAGGTAAGAGCAAGTCCATTTAATGCTTTGTAGGTTAACAGTAAAACCTTGATCACCCTAGCCTTTACAGGAAGCCAGTGTAGAGAGGATAGCACTGGAGTAATATGATCAAATGTTTTGGTTCTAGTCAACAATCTAGCAGCCATGTTTAGCACTAACTAGCTTTTTCCGGGTGGCCGGAAAGTAGAGCATTGCAGTAGTATAATCTAGAAGTGACAAAAGCATGGATTAACTTATTTTCTGCATCATTTTTGGACAGAACGTTTCTGATTTTTGCAATATTATGAAGATGGAAAAAAGCTGTCCTTGAAATAGTCTTGATATGTTCGTCAAAAGAGAGATCAGGGTCCAGAGTAACGCCAAGGTCCTTCACAGTTTTATTTGGGGCGATTGTACAACCATCAAGATTAATTGTCAGTTCCAGCAGAAGATCTCTTTGTTTCTTGGGACCTAGAACTAGCATCTCTATTTTTTCTGAGTTTAAAAGTAAAAACATTTCCGCCATCCACTTCCTTATGTCTGAAACACAGGCTTCCAGGGAAGGCAATTTTGGGGCTTCGCCATGTTTCATCGTAATGTACAGCTGTGTATCGTCTGCATAACAGTGAAAGTTAACATTATGTTTCTGAATGACATCACCAAGAGGTTAAACATATAGTAAAAACAATAGTGGTCCTAAAACGGAGCCTTGAGGAACAACACCAAATTGTACAGTTGACCATGCACAGAGACAAACATATCTTTCTGACAGATAACATCAATACCAGGCCAGAACTTGTCAGTGTAGACCAATTTGGGTATCCAATCTCTCCAAATGAATGTGGTGATCGATGGTGTCAAAAGCAGCACTAAGGTCTAGGAGCACGAGGACAGATGCAGAGCCTTGGTTTGACGCCATTAAAAGGTAATTTACCACCTTCACGGGTGCAGTCTCTATGTCGCTATGATGGTGTCTAAAACCAGACTGAAGCGTTCTGTATACATTGTCTGTCTTCAGGAAGGCAGTGAGTTGCTGTGCAAAATCTTTTCTAAAAATGTTGAGAGGAATGGGAGATTCGATATTGGCCGATAGTTTTTATATTTTCTGGGTGAAGGTTTGGCTTTCTCAAGAGAGGCTTTATTACTGCCACTTTTAGTGAGTTTGCTAGACGTCCGGTGGATAGGGAGCCGTTTACTATGTTCAACATAGGAGGGCCAAGCACAGGAAGCAGCTCTTTCAGTAGTTTAGTTGGAATAGGGTCCAGTATGCAGCTTGAAGGCTTAGAGGACATTACTATTTTCATGAATGTGTCCCTTGATCCTAGCTCCTGGCTGTGTTGTGTCGACTCGGGACAACTGAGCTTTGGAGAAATACGCAGATTGAAAGAGGAGTCCGTAATTTGCTTTCTAATGATCATGATCTTTTCTTCAAAGAAGTTCATGAATTTTTCACTGCTAAAGCCATCTTCTCTTGGGGAATGGTTTTTAGTTAGCTTTGTGACAGTATCAAAACATTTTTGGGATTGATTTTATTCTCCTCAATAATTAAGTTGGGAAAAAAGGATGATCGAGCAGCAGTGAGGGCTCTTCGATATTGTACGGTACAGTCTTTCCAAGCTAGTCGAAAGACTTCCAGTTTGGTGGAGCGCCATTTCCATTACAATTTTCTGGAAGCTTGCTTCAGGGACTTGAGTATTTTCTGTATACCTGGTAACTAGTTTCTTATGACAATTTTTTTTTAGGGGTGAGACTGCATCTAGGATATTACACAAGGTTAAATTTAGTCCTCAGTTAGATGGTTAACCAATTTTTGTACTCTGACATTCTTGGGTGGGTGGAGGAAGTCTGGAAGGGCATCTAGGAATCTTTGGGTTGTCCAAGAATTTATAGCACGGCTTTTGATGATCCTTGGTTAGGGTCTAAGCAGATTATTTGTTACGATTGCAAACGTAATTGTCAGGATTTGGCCAGGGTTGTTCCGGTTTTTGGTCACTAGATGCCCCCATTGTGCCTTTTGACCTTTTGTTTTCCCTTGATCCCCATTATTATTTGCACCTGTGCCTCGTTTCCCCTGATTGTATTTAAACCCTTTGTTTTCCTCAGTCCTTTGCTCTGTGTTTGTATGTTAGCACCCAGCCCTAGTATTCTGTTAACTCTTGTTGATCCCGGTGGACGCTCTTGTGGAATTCTGTTTTTTTTCTTGTTTATTTATTTTTGAGTATCTTTTGAGGCTTTTTGTGCTATACCTACCACCTTGTGGATTTACCTTTTTTGTCTTGGAGGATTACCTTTGTTCTTGTGGAATTCCTTTAGAGGTTGTGGAGTTACATGTGTTCCTGAAGGACTTCACTTTTTACTACATTAAATACACCGTCTCAAGTACTGCTGTGTCTGCCTCATCTTCTGGGTTCTGCCGACTATTCGTGGCTCAGTTGGTTAAGTGACTGTTTCTCACTCCGGAGACCCGGGTTCGTAACCGGGTCCTGACAGTAATAAATTGGTGGTCCGATAGTCCAGGATTATGAGGAAGAACATTAAGATCCACAAATCTAGGTCCAGAGTATGACTGTCAGTAGGTCCGGAGACATGTTGGACAAAACCCATTGAGTCGATCCCGGCTCCAAAAGCCTTTTGGTGTGGGTCTGTGGACTTGTGAATATTAGCCACCAAAAATGTGAATATTATCTGCCATGACTACAAGGTCTGATAGGAAATCAGGGAACTCAGTGAGGAAAGCCGAATTTGGCCCAGGGGGCCTGTAAGTAGCTATAAAAAGTGAATGAGTAGGCTGTGTAGATGTCATAACTAGATGCTCAAAAGACAAAAATTCAGTCTTTTTTTGCATATTGAAATTTGCTATCGTAAATGTTAGCAACACCTCCGCCTTTACAGGATGAGCGGGGGATATGGGCACTAGTGTAACCAGGAGGAGAGGCCTCACAGTAAATTAATCAGGCTTAAGTCATGTTTCAGTCAGGCCAATCACATCAAGATTATAATCAGTGATTATTTCTTCGACTATTACTGCCTTGGAAATGAGGGATCTAACATTAAGTAGCCCTATTTTGAGATGTGAGAGATCACAATCTCTTTCAATAATGACAGGAATGGAGGGGGTCTTTATTCCAGTGAAAATGCGTGTTGTGTGTGTGGGTGTTGGGGGTGCTGGCTGTTAGGTGTATGCTCCCTCCCTGGCATCAGCCAGTCTGTCTGGTTAGTGAAAGTTGACATTGGGGACATTTCAGCTAGGTCACCCGTAATACAAGTCAGTATTAGACGCCCATCCATGTCTGAAGAGGTTGCGAGATGACGTGGAAACCGGCCACTAGGGGCAACAGTGAGCACAGTTAACTTCAAGTAGGTTTTGGTTTTGCTAGGGTGTTGTGGAGAGGGATGGAGGCTGGTCATAAGCAGCTGCCTCTTTGTGCAAAATATTGCATATTTGAATCCAGCTATAGAATGTTTTTTTTTTTTTTTAAGCCTATCCCAAACCTTAACCCTTACCTTAACCTTTCAGAGTTAATGCCTAAACTTAACCCTAACCTTAAAAATGCAGAATTAATGCCTGAAATTAACTTAAACCCTTCAAAATGTTACGTTTGGAACAACTTTGAAATGTGATATTTGAGAAGCACGTCTAATTCGGACGTGAGACTGTGAGAGCTTGTTGGACATTTGGCTGATGAAGGCTGTCAGCTTGGTGTGCTTGTGTGTGTGTGAATGTGTGTGTGCGTGTCAGCCTATTACGGAAGATGAACTAGGAGACTCTTCTTCAGCTATTCTATCAGAATACAAGTAAAGTGTGAGCTATCACTGCCAGCTGTTGACATGTGTGCGTGTGTTTGTTTGTGCACAAGGCTGTCAGCCGGGAATGGGTTCACTTGTGTGTGTCTGTGTGTGTGTGTGTGTGCGTGCGTGCGTGCGTGAGTGCATGTTTAATGACCTGTCCAATTATAAATATAACCCGTTCTAAAGTGGCAGCATGTCTATGTATTGCCGTGGTAATTAGTAAAGTGGATGGCTCTGTTTTTTGGACCTGGCTATCAACAGGGATGATGAGCTGGGAGACTGCTGCATTCATTCTATCAGAACAGAAGTAAAGTGTGAGTTATCACTGCCAGCTGTCCAGAAGTGTGTGTGTGTGTGAATGTGTGTGTGCGTGCCTGTTTGTCCACAAAGCTGTCAGCCTTGTGTGTGTTCACATTGTGTGTGTGTGTGTGTGTGTGTGTGTGTGTGTGTGTGTGTGTGTGCCGTCCCATATACAGTGCAATCGGAAAGTATTCAAACCCCTTGACTTTTTCCACATTTTGTTACATTACAGCTTTATTCTAAAATTGATAAATGTTTTTCCCCTCATAAATCTATACACAATACCCAATAATGACAATGCAAAAACAGGTTTTTTATTATTTTTTATTATATATTACTAGTAAAAAACTGAAACATCAAATTTACATAAGTATTCAGACCCTTTACTCAGTACTTTGTTGAAGCACCTGTGGCAACGATTACAGCCTTGAGTATTCTTGGGTATGACGCTACAAGCTTGGCACATCTGTATTTGGGGAGTTTCTTCCATTCTTCTCTGCAGATCCTCTCAAGCTCTGGAAGGTTGGATGGGGAGCGTTGCTGCACAGCTATTGTCAGGTCTCTCCAGAGATATTTGATCGAGTTCAAGTTCGGGCTCTGGCTGGGCCACCCAAGGACATTCAGAGACTTGTCCAGAAGCCACTCATGCGTTGTCTTGGCTGTGTGCTTAGGGTTGTTGTCCTTTTGGAAGGTGAACCTTCGCCCCAGTCTGAGATCCTAGGGCTCTGGAGCAGGTTTTCATCGAGGATCTCTCTGTACTTTGCTCAATTCATCTTTCCCTCGATCCTGACTAGTCTCCCAGTCCTTGCCGCTGAAAAACATGCCCACAGCATGATGCTGCCACCACCATGCTTCAGTGTAGCGATCGTGCCAGGTTTCCTCCAGACGTGATGTTTGGCATTCAGGCCAAAGATTTCAATCTTGAGTTCATCAGACCAGACAATATTGTTTCTCATGGTCTAAAAGTATTTTAGGTGTCTTTTGGGAAACTACAAGGTGGCTGTCAGGTGCCATTTACTGAGGAGGGATTGGTGGAGTGCTGCAGAGATGGTTGTCCTTCTGGAAGGTTCTCCCATCTCCACAGAGGAACTCTGGAGCTCTGTGAGAGTGACCATTGGGTTCTTGAACACCTTCCTGACCAAGGCCCTTTCCCCCCCGACTCAGTTTGGCCGAGCGGCCAGCTCTAGGAAATGTCTGGCCTCATCACCTGCCCAATGCCATCCCTACGGTGAAGAATTGTTGTGCCAGCATCATGCTGCAGGGACTGCGAGAGTAGTCAGGTTTGAGGGAAAGATGAACGAAGCAAAGTACAGAGAGATCCTTGATGAAAGATGTTGGTAATAATGTTTGTCCCACATCTTTCACCTAGGTATGAGAAACAAGCTTTGCTTGATTTACAATCCGATGCATCAGTCCTTACCCTCCCTGCTGATAAGGCTGGTTCGTTAGTACTCATGGATAGGACAGTTTATGTAAATTCGTGTCATCGACAACTGCTTGACAACACCTTTTACAGGAAACTCAGAAGTGACCTCACTTCCTTATTTCAGAATACTATCTTTTCTGTCATAGATGGAAATGTAAGTTCTGCTCAAACAACCATGAAATAATATGACTTTTTGGCTATTCAACACCCTAAAATTGTCACTTTCTTTACTTTGCCGAAATTACACAAGAACGTTACAAAACCTCCAGGGTGCCCTATTGTAGCAGGCACTGTTGCAGGAACAACCCCTTTATCGACTTTAGTTGACTCCTTTATTAGACCACTCACAGAACAGCTCCCCTCATTTGTAAAGGCCACCAGCAGTATGATCTCTATCATTGAATCTCTTGATCCTCTCCCTGAGAATACATTGTTAGTTACTTTTTGAGTTGTTATACAAGAATATTCCACACAAGGGCTATATGGAAGCCATGGAACATTTTCTTCTGCAACATGACCCTAATGAACTACCTTCCAGTGCATGTATTATTGCAATGACTGAAATAGTACTCACACATAACTATTATATTTTTCTAAATTATTTCTTTATCCTGACAAAGGTTACTGCTATGGGATAGCCTATGGCTCCTAACTATGCTAATTTGTATGTGGGTTACATGGAGAAACAGTACATTCTCAATCCTCTCAAAAATGTTTTCTTGACTAACAATATTATTTGGGAATGGTACACTGATGATATTTTTGTTTTATGGATGGGTGATGCAAAACAGCTCCAGGCATTCCATGCTTTTCTTAAATCTTGTTCTGAACACCTGAGATTTACTACGCCATCTGACACACGTCAAATCAGTTTCCATGATATTCTGATTTTGTGTTTGGATCATGTTCTATACACTGATCTTTACAGGAAACCTACTGATCGTAACAGTTTGTTTAGGGATGGTAGCTGTCCCCCGCTTCCTTTGTAAAACAGTTTGGCCTACAGCCAATGCTGTCGAATCAAAATAATTTCCAAAAAGACTATCCAATTTCGACAGGAGAGGGGACACAAAAATGATCAGATTAATACTGCCATTGAGAAAATCCCAAACAAATCGAGACATGATCTCTTTCAAGGACAATCTCGCAAAAATAAGCATTCTTGAATTCTTACTACGTGCTATTCAAAGTGCTCTGAACAAATAAAGGGAATTATTCACAAACGTTGGCACATTCTAAGATCCAACGACATTATCAGTATTGTGTTTTTGGACCCTCCTTTAGTCGGATTCTCGTGGGGAAGAAATCTCAGACATCAATTGGTAAACTTTGATTTATCACCCAAAAATCCCCCCCCTCCCTTCACAACATCTATTTGTGCCTCTACCGGATGGAAACTACAAATGTAATGGATGTGCTCAATGCAATGGCACTTACAAATGTAGATCATTCAAACATCCTCAAACAGGGAAATAGATCCCAATCAAAGGTGTTATCACGTGCTCCAACAAGGCAGTTATTTATCTTATAACTTGTCCTTGAGGTAAAAATGATCTGGGTAAAACAAAGTGGCAAAAAAGGAGCATCGTAGCACCATTAGGTGCTAAAACTCCACGTACTCAGTTGCGGCCCACTTTTTGGGAGTGAACCACTCTATTTTGAACACGTCACTCTCCTTAGGAGAGGGGTTGACCTTGGCAATTTATTGTTAAAACGAGAGGCTGCCTGGATCTTTAATTTAACGACATTTGCTTCCTTCGGTCTCAGCGTAGACTTTGATCTGAAGCCATTCTTCTGATTATTGGGATTTTTCTATTCATTGTAATTGCTTGTAGGCCAATGTAGCCAAACTGTATCTATGATCATATGTTATCCATTCATGCTTTTTATATGTTCTATTTATATCTGTAAATCAACCAATGACATCAAGCCAGACCCAGCCGTGAGTACAGACACCTTTAAACTATATAAATTGGACTTGAACCCAATCGAATATCTCTGGAGAGACCTGAAAATAGCTGTGCAGCGACCCTGCCCATTCAACCTGACAGAGCTTGAGAGGATCTGCAGAGAAGAATTGGAAAAACTCCCCAAATACAGGTGTGCCAAGCTTGTAATGTCATACCCAAGAAGACTCGAGGCTGTAATCGCTGCCAAAGGTGCTTCAACAAAGTACTGAGTAAAGGGTCTGAATACTTCTGTAAATGTGATAATTCCGGGGTTTTTAAATTATAAATTAGCAACAAAAAAAATGAACCGTGGTTTTGTTTTACAATATGGGGTATTGTGTATTGTTTAATGATGAGGAAAAAAACATTTAAGCCATTTTAGAATAAGGTTGTAACGTAACAAAATGCGGAAAACGTCAAGGGGTCTGAATACTTTCTGAATGCACAGTAGGCCTTCAGACAGCATGGAACAAAAGGGGGGGAAGGGTCGTTCATAACTCTGATGCAGTTGTCATGTCAACACATCCATCAATGCTGCTGTGAACCGTATCACAAGAGACATGCCAAACGGGAGATGTATACAATTATTGACATCATTGATGCAATTTAAATGTTGCTTGAGTTGCTTTGTGCATCACCAAATTGGTTGAGATGATTTTACTGCAAAACTTCTCACTGCATCCAAGTTTCTTGACACAGGCGTTTCAAAGAGCTGTCAGTCAAGGCGAATTCATGAATATAAACTCCCTGCCTACTCAGCCTGTCTTTTCAAACTTCCTGGTAGTTAGCCATGAGAGAAATATTTCTCTTTTGAGCATTGCTATCCCCCAAAAAATATTATGTGTGATATTTTAGTCACTATTTACATGGGAATCAGAATTACTGTTCGGGACCGTAAAAGGGAACGTTCAGCCAAATTACAATTTCACTCTCCCTTTAATGGCTCTGCAAATCTGTAGTTTCGCTAAATAGAAAACATTGCAGTGTGACTTCCTCTCAGTCAAGTGGATGAATAAAGAAACAGGCAGGGTGTGTGACAGATATTCAGCAAATATTGGAGGATAAATTAAAGTCGATACCGCGATGAAGGTTGAGGCAGAAATGTGTGTTTTTTTTAACAATAAACAACCATTTTATTCCTATCACCTTTCATTGCCCTCCAATATGTGCATGATTGCATGCAGAGAGAGAGAGAGAGAGACTGTGTGTGAGCGTTCTTCTCTGAGCGTTGTGTCAACATAGAATATCTAGGGACACTCAGTGAGCCAGTGAAATATGTACCTGGGGGATTGAAATACTGCATTATGTCTGGAAGGCATGATGTATCTGTCTGGGATTTAGAAGTCTGTGCACTCTTTTACGTCCTGGGTTTTCACCCATGAAAAACCAGGGCAACCTATTCCCTATATAATGCACTGAGAGAGAGATGTGAATAACTAGATCTCTCTCTCTCTCTCTCTCTCTCTCTCGCAGCAGCAGGTCCTATTAATAGGTTCTGTGATCCCCGTCTGGTTATTGTTGGCTGATTAGATTTTCTCTGGATGTGTGTGTGGCTGTAGGTGAACACTATTACAGAACGCTTTCACATTCTAATACAAAACCCTGTCACGCCACTCCCTTGTGTGTTTGTGTGTAATACAGCCTTCTGTCACACTAGAACCACTGTAGACATGTAATCATGTCTAATAAAAGTACAAAACCCTTTCCCCAGAGAATTCATCTTAAACCTACAGTGGGGCAAAAAAGTATTTAGTCAGCCACCAATTGTTCAAGTTCTCCCACTTAAACAGATGAGAGAGGCATGTAACTTTCATCATAGGTACACTTCAACTATGACAGACAAAATTAGAACAGAAAAATCCAGAAAATCACATTGTAGGATTTTTTATGAATTTATTTGCATATTATGGTGGAAAATAAGTATTTGGTCACCTACAAACAAGCAAGATTTCTGGCTCTCACAGACCTGTCCTCCACTCGTTACCTGTATTAATGGCACCTGCTTGAACTTGTTATCAGTATAAAAGACACCTGTCCACAACCTCAAACAGTCACACTCCAAACTCCACTATGGCCAAGACCAAAGAGCTGTCAAAGGACACCAGAAACAAAATTGTAGACCTGCACCAGGCTGGGAAGACTGAATCTGCAATAGGTAAGCAGCTTGGTTTGAAGAAATCAACTGTGGGAGCAATTATTAGGAAATGGAAGACATACAAGACCACTGATAATCTCCCTCGATCTGGGGCTCCACGCAAGATCTCACCCCGTGGGGTCAAAATGATCACAAGAACGGTAAGCAAAAATCCCAGAAACACACGGGGGGACATAGTGAATGACCTGCAGAGAGCTGGGACCAAAGTAACAAAGCCTACCATCAGTAACACACTACGCCGTCAGGGACTCAAATCCTGCAGTGCCAGACGTGTCCCCCTGCTTAAACCAGTACATGTCCAGGCCCGTCTGAAGTTTGCTAGAGAGCATTTGGATGATCCAGAAGAAGATTTGGAGAATGTCATATGGTTGGATGAAACCAAAATATAACTTTTTGGTAAAACTCAACTCGTCGTGTTAGGAGGACAAATAATGCTGAGTTGCATCCAAAGAACACCATACCTACTGTGAAGCATGGGGGTGGAAACATCATGCTTTGGGGCTGTTTTTCTGCAAAGGGACTAGGACGACTGATCCGTGTAAAGGAAAGAATGAATGGGGCCATGTATCGTGAAATTTTGAGTTAAAACCTCCTTCCATCAGCAAGGGCATTGAAGATGAAACGTGGCTGGGTCTTTCAGCATGACAATGATCCCAAACACACCGCCCGGGCAACGAAGGAGTGGCTTCGTAAGAAGCTTTTCAAGGTCCTGAAGTGGCCTAGCCAGTCTCCAGATCTCAACCCCATAGAAATCTTTGGAGGGAGTTGAAAGTCCGTGTTGCCCAGCAACAGCCCCAAAACATCACTGCTCTAGAGGAGATCTGCATGGAGGAATGGGCCAAAATACCAGCAACAGTGTGTGAAAACCTTGTGAAGACTTACAGAAAACGTTTGACCTCTGTCATTGCCAACAAAGGGTATATAACAAAGTATTGAGAAACTTGTGTTATTGACCAAATAGTTATTTTACACCGTAATTTGCAAATAAATTCATTAAAAATCCTACAATGTGATTTTCTGGATTTTTTTTCTCATTTTGTCTGTCATAGTTGAAGTGTACCTATGATGAAAATTACAGGCCTCATCTTTTTAAGTGGGAGAACTTGCACAATTGGTGGCTGACTAAATACTTTTTTGCCCCACTGTACATATGAGCTAGCTATATATTCATGACTCCGACTAAATATAGACCGCCTGGAGGTTGAGGTAACAGACGTTGACGTTCAAATTTTCCCCCAAATCCACTGAGAAGTACAGTACAGGAGTTGAAGCAGGAGTTGAAATTCCAATTTTTAGATTGAGTGTTTGGAAACCTAGCATTTGTATATGAATTTAGTTGATATCCCTCTTAGCGATCCACACAGTATGGATAGAAACAATCTCTCTTCGTCCAATCCTTTGTTCACTTCTTCTCCTCATTACGGGAAAAAAACAATGTCACAACAAATATCATTGCGACATGTGTAATGTAAACGGCAGATATAGGAGACATTTTCTAAAGATCGACAGGGGTAGATTTTTCTTTTGTCTAACTTTCTTTTTGTGACCAATTATGATGGAACAGTGTTTGGCGAATAAATGATGATTGCCAAATCATTTTGAAGGTACACGAGGCACGTGATGTCACTGCGGAACTGTAAAGCGTTTAATTATAAATGTCTACTGCTTGTAAAATCAATATTCTCAACTATACAATTAATGTTTCTTTGCAGGACAAGGATGCCTGAAATGCTTCGCTTTGATTTTCTGATTGGCTGGCAAGTTTCACTATCCAATTACTTCAGATCTACAGGAGTGCAAAGTTCCACCAAGCTAACATATAGAAATGTTTTCAAATGGTCATACCATGGATCATTTAGCGATTTGATTTAGAATTTTAGGACTTCTGTAGGTATAAAAAAATACATCTTTAAAAAAGTATTTGATAAAGTACAGAAAGTATAGGAAATATATACTTTTTTGGGGGACACATACAGTGCCCTCAGAAAGTATTCACACCTCTTGACTTTTTCCACGTTTTGTTGTGTTACAGCCTGAATTTAAAATTGATTAATTAGAGATATGTTGTCACTGGCCTACACACAATACCCCATAATTTCGAAGTGGAATTCTGTTTTTCGAAATGTTTCCATATTGATTCAAATGTAAAAGCAGATATGTCTCTGTGTACAATAATAGTGTGTAACATGATTTTTGAATGGCTACCTCATCTCTGTACCCCACTCATACAATTATCTGTAAGGTCCCTCAGTTGAGCAGTGAATTTAGAACACAGATTCAATCATAGAGAGCAGGGAGGTTTTTCCCATGCCTCGCAAAGAAGGGCACCTATTGGTAGATGGGTAAGAATTTGAGCATGGTGAAGTTATTAATTACACTTTGGATGGTGTATCAATACAAACAGTCACTGCAAAGATGAGGAAAGAAACCACTCAGGGATTTCACAATGAGGCCAATGATGACTTTAAAACAGTTACAGAGTTTAATGTCTGTGATAGGAGAAAACTGAGGATGGATCAACAACATTGTAGTTCCTCCATAATAATAACTTTATTGACAGAGTGAAAAGAAGGAAGCCTGTACAGAATTAAAATATTCCCGTTTGCAACAAGGCACTAAAGTAAAGTGTTATGTTTGGGGCAAATCCAATACAATACTTTGATGAGTGCCACTATCCATATTTTCAAACATAGTGGTGAGTGCATCATGTTATGGTTATGCTTGTAATCATTGAGGACTGGGGAGTTTTTCAGGATAAAACATGTACGTAATGGAGCTAAGCACAGGCAAAATCTGTATTCCCTCTGCATTCCACCAGATACATTCAGCAGGCCAACAACCTAAAACACAAGGTCAAATATACACTTAAGTTGCTTACCAAGAACACAGTTCCTGAGTGGCCGAGTTACAAGATCTGACAAGATCTGAAAATGTTTGTCTAGCAATGATCAACAATCAATTTGACAGAGCTTGAAGAATGTTGAAAAGAATAATTGGCAAATGTTGCACAATCCAGGTGTGGAAAGCTCTTAGAAAGACCCAGAAAGACTCACAGCTGTAATCGCTTCCAAAGGTGCTTCTACAAAGTATTGACTCAGGGGTGTGAAAACCTATGTAAATTAGATATTTATGTCATCCATTTTCAACAAATTAGCAAACATTTCTAAAAACATGTTTTCACTTTTTCATTCTGGGGTATTGTGTGTAGATCAGTGAGAGAAAAAAATATTAAATCCATTTTGAATTCAGACTGTAACACAACAAAATGTGGAATAAGGCATGAATGCCTTCCATACTTCCATCATTTTTTAAAAGCGGGTTACCTTCAGATGAGTCCCATGACACTTGTGGGGGTCGTAAAGCAAAACAGAGAACACCGTGTTCGTGAGAGTTTTTCCTTTCCATAGTGGCGTCACATTATACTCAACAAAAATATAAATGCAACATGCAACAATTTCAATGATTTTACTGAGTTACAGTTCATATAAGGAAATCAGTCAATGTATACAAATGAATTAGGCCCTAATCTATGGATTTCATATGACTGGGCAGGGGCGCAGCCATGGGCGTGCCTGGGAGGGCATAGGCCCACCCACTGGGGAGCCCGGCCCAGCCAATCAGAATGAGTTATTCCCACACAAAGGGCTTTATTACAAAAGTTCCTAGGCCGTCATTGAAAATAAGAATCTGTTCTTAATTGACTTGCCTAGTTAAATAAAAAATAAAAAAATGACAAAAATCAATACTCTTCAGTTTCATCAGCTGTATGGTTGGCTTGTCTCAGACAATCCCGCAGGTGAAGAAGGCGGATGTGGAGGTCCTGGTCTGGCGTGGTTGTGAGGCCGTTTGGACATACTGCCAAATGATTTAAAACAACATTGGAGGAGGCTTATGGTAGAGAAATGTACATTAATTAATTATGATTAGTTATTCACAATTATTTGGATCCAACTCTGGTGGACATTCCTGCAGTCAGCATGTCAAATGCACACTCCCTCAAAACTTGAAACAGCCTTGTATTGTCCCCAGCACAAGGAGCACCTGTGTAACACTGCTGTTTAATCAGCTTCTTGATATGCCACACCTGTCAGGTGGATGGATTATCTTGGCAAAGAAGAAACGCTCAATAACAGGGATGTAAACAAGTTTGTGGACAACATTTGAGAGAAATATATTTTTTGTGCGTATGAAAATTCATGGATCTTTTATTATGCAACATGGGACCAACACTACATGTTGCGCTTATAATTTCGTTCAGTATATTGTTTGTAGGCGAAACCGTTCAGACACTACAAATGTTTTCATGAGAAGACCAATATTCGGAATTTCTCCTCATCTGACAAACAGAGCTGATATCTGTAGTTTAAATGTATGGAGTTTGATGGGGATTGTTGTATTATGTTAATTAGATTGATGCATAGACTCTTAGGGGTGAAATGGGAACACACCCTAGTAGGCAAATGTCACATATATTATTCTATGCAAACTTTCTAAATTTAAAAAGAAACATCACTGGACAAGTTAATGGAAACGTATTGTATTATGTTCCTCTTTCCCTATAGCCCTCGCTCTTCTTCTCCTTATTCCTTTCTTTCTTACACTTCTCTCTCTTCCTTCCAGTCCCCCCCCCCCTGTACTTTTTCTCTTATCCTCTTCTCTTCTCTTCCTCTCATTCTCTGTTCTATCTCTTCTGTCCCACTGTGAGAGTAATTAATCGTGTCCCTCAGAGATCAGTCTGGTGCCCTACGGCTCTCTTCCGCCGTCTGCATCTCTTGTTGTCTTTCTCCCTCCGCCTTTCTCTCTCATCCCCTCTCTCGCTCAGTAGTCTGCAAAACTCACAGACAAGAGTAACTCGTAAAAATATGTGGCCATATCCATTGATATCTAATGAAACCGGTCGTGTTCATTAGGCACCAAATGGAATAAAAATTGACTGAATCAATTAAGGACCTGGTCCAATAAGAAATGTTCATTTATATGATATTTATGTTTCCCTGCATGCCCTAATGAACACCACCCAGTTGTGGGTAATGTAAGATAAAATATTGAACAAATGCCTGTCCAACAGAAGTGCTGAATGTCAAAGTGGAAATGTGTGTTGTGAAAACGAATGGGGCAGTAAAATGTCTCTGCTTTTTTGGGGAAATATAGATCAGTGAGAAACATAGTTTGACCTAAAGGCACTAAGTAGGTCTAAACTACATCCCTGTATGTTTTTCTAAACCATTCGGGGAAAACAAATTATGCTTTTACCCATTTTCCTAACCAACAAACTTAAATACTTGTGATTTCAGCGATTCAGACGCACAGTAATTGCCGCAGAAAGAGGACTTGTCACGCTGTGTAAAGAACAACAACTATTCAAACAAGAAGAAGGGAGCAGGGAGCAGCACACACACACAGTCGTGTCATTCAGCCGATGAGTTTTCCGTATTCATATTTTAGACTATTACATCATTTCCATTTCAGGGAACATTTATTCTGAATGTTTTTATAAGTAATTCTATATTTTTGATTGGAGTGTATTTAATGAAGCTGCCATGCTTAGCCATGTGTTAAGCTCAGAGATAAGACAAGATTGAGAAGGAAAGCTGTGGATGGAAGGTAAAAGTTACTTTATATAATGTTAGTTTTTGTGGCCTTTGACTATCATCCGAGGGGAACGGAAACAACGTTGATTCAACCAGTTTTTGCCCGGTGGCAAAGGCCTGGGCCAATCCGAGCTGTGCTTGCTTCAATAGCACCCCAGAAATATTTAAAGTATAGTAAAACATGTATTAATAGACCGGGCATTTATTTGCTTAAAGAAAGAGTGATCACGCCGATTGGCAAGTGTTTTTTTTTTTGCTCATTAGAAAAACAAGATTTCAGTCTTGGAAGTGTGTTTCCTGACCCATTCCGTGTTTGGTTAAGGATGTTTGTCTGTTTCACTTCCTAAAAATCCCCAGAATTTTTATTTAACCTTTATGTAACTAGGCAAGTCAGTTAAGAACAAATTCTTATTTACAATAACTGCCTACCCCGGGCAAACCCTCCCCTAATGTAATAGTGCCTGTGTGTAGCTGGTGTAGAGGAGTCAGGCACAGGATAGCAGATATGAGTAATAAACGCAATTTACTCAAAAATTCACAAATACAACACAATAAATCGAGCCCACAAATAACGGACCATATTACAAACAAACAATCACTCACAAACAACCATGGGGGAACAGAGGGTCAAATAATGAACATGTAATTGGGGGATTGAAACCAGGTGTGTAAGACAAGGACAAGACAAATGGAAAATGAAAAGTGGATCGGCGATGGCGTGACAACTAACCTGGAAGACACTAAGCCAATTATGCGCCACCCTATGGCACTCCGGATCACAGCCGGTTGTGAAGGGCCCAGGACTGACCCAGGATATGTAGTGATGCCTCTAGCACTGCGATGCATGTGCCACTCGGGAGCATGAATCTAAGATAGCTCAATAAATCTGTAAATTATTTTTATGTTTTTGCCAAGAATGTTTTAGTTGCAAAATGTTACATATAAGGTGTTTGGTGCAGTATTTTTCAAATGAAAAAATGTGTGACTTGTTGTCTTACGTAAACAAAGTCGGAGCTGCTGGGCACGTCTGTCTCACTGTCTATGCTATTGGATAGAGAGCAATCACCGCAGCTGTTCACCCCATGTCAGTGGGGAAATTGACATCGTCAAATCATAACACAACCTTAATTTACCAGTTGTGAAGCACGGATGCTCCAATCTCCTTTTTAGATGAGACTGACTTTATGACCAATATTATTATTTACACTTTGTAGTAAATTTGGACACTAAAAACATTTTTTTCTAAGGGATTCATTCATTGCTTTTTAAACAACAGGTGCTTATTGGAGACAGGCGTCAATTTCCTTACTGCACACAGCTTTTGCTCATTTGCATAGTTAATTGTTTCGTTCATTTACACACTGTGTCACATTTATTTTGTCTTAGTATGCAAAAAATAATAATAATAACTTGACAGAATAATTATTCACCCCATAGACTGGGCATTTTTGGCAGCTCTTATTTTCGCCACTAGTGGGCATTTGGACGGTTTATGAGGAAGTTGTTTTACTAGCAGTTCTCAGCTGTTAGTGGCCAATGGCTAGCAGTTTCTTTCTGGCGATAGAAAATGGTAATTACTGAATTATTTAATGTAACAAATCAAACATTAAACCTTGTAAGTAATTCATGGTAACCTCGAAGACAATTCATTTAGACCCAGCGTTTATTTGATTCAGACATTTATTTGCTGAAATGTGTTGCATTGCCCTGCTATTAAAAGGGACATGCGGCTATTTGAGACTAAGTTTAATTAAAGTTTTACTGTACTTTCATTAAAAGCAGAGGAGATGAAGATAACCCTGTGGACCATGACACTCCTCTCCAGACTGCTTCTGAAACGTAGGCCTAATTAACACACAAACCAACGCACACAGGCACACACACACATACCTTTCAAAACCATCTCATTCCCCAGTTAATCTTCAGAGTCACCAGCATAATATGCACTTGTAAAATATAAAGGAAATGACCACACACTGCGGACATGTCTCCAGAGATTTCATTTGATAAGGTCAATTAGTAGTCGAGTTGCTGGAAATGTGGGTAACTTTTGATTGCGATGTTAATCAATGAGATTTCAACCTTTATTCACCCACTCAGAGTGACAGTGTGTTGAATTCCCAATGCATTATCATTATGCTGCTTTCAACTATCTAAAAGCACAAAAGAATTTCAATTAGATGATAACATTTTGGTTTAGTTGTCATCTAATTGTGTTATCATTGCTCTTTCAACCACTTAAAATCCATCTACGGACTGAACATACTGTCCTGTAACCCCCCTCACCCAATGTGGTACGTACCTGTTATTGTTTACACTTTAGAACCGGAACCCCCATCAGGAGCTAGCCAGCTAACTAGCTACTAGCTAGTAGTCAGTTAGCCACTGCTAGCGGCATCAGCCAGCCTCAGCCAGGTCAATTCCTGCCATTCTGCACAGCGCGATATCAACCCAGACCGTATTGGACTGATTTTTCTCCTCCACATCTCCACCTCTCTGGATTCCTACCGTAAGCTCTAAAACTTTACACCGGATCATCGCAGCTATCTAGCTGCTATCTGAGTGGCTATTCCTGGCTAACGTCTCTGTCCCAAAGCAAGCACCAGTTAGCCTGGAGCTAGCCTGGAGCTAGGCCCATCTCCCGGCTAACCAAAAAGGTCCATCAGCCAATTCTTGGGCTACAATACCTATTCTGCCAATTGACCTGAACCCCTTTACTGCTGACAAGGATCCCCGCCGATCCATCACAACGGGTCTGCCGACGTAAACGTCCGAGGGGGTTTCAACAGGCTATTCCGTTGCGACGTCCCCCAAAGGCCCATCTGCTAGCCTGCTTGCCCCAGCCCACTAGCTGTCTGAATCGCCGTGTCTCCAGCTTGCCTAGCTAGTCACTGGACCCTATGTTCACTTGGCTCCACATGCCTCTCCCTAATGTCAATATGCCTTGCCTATTGCTGTTTTGGTTCGTGACACATGCAGTGACCTCACCTGGCTTAAATGGTGCCTCGAGAGACAAAACCTCTCTCATCATCACTCAATGCCTAGGTTTACCTCCACAGTATTCACATCCTACCATACCCTTGTCTGTACAAATCTGCTCCTTTTACTCTCTGTTCCGAACTCACTGGATGACCAGTTCTTATAGCCTTTAGCCGTACCCTTATCCTACTCCTCTGTTCCTCTGGTGATGTAGACGTTAACCCTGCATCCCCTACCTCCACTCCAATTCCCCAGGAGCTCTCATTTGTTGACTTCTCTAACCGTAAAAGCCTTGGTTTCATGCATGTTAACATTAGAAGCCTCCTACCTAAGCTGTTTTATTCACTGCTTTAGCACACACTGTCAACCTGGATGTCCTAGCCGTGTCTGAAAAAATACTGACATTTCCATCCCTAACTAGAACATTTCCCAGCAAGATATAACTGCCGAAGAGGGTGGAGTTGCAATCTACTGCAGAGATAGCCTGCAGAGTTTGTCATACTATCCAGGTCTGTGCCCAAAAATACAAGCTTCTACTTTTAAAGATCTTCTTCAACCGATTGTTGCCCGCACACTCCCGCCTAGCATCACTACTCTGGACGGTTCTGACTTAGAATATGTGGAAAACTACAAATACCTAGGTGTCTGGTTAGACTGTAACTCTCCTTCCAGACTCACATTAAGCATCTCCAATACAGAATTAAATCTAGAATCGTCTTCCTATTTCGCAACAAAGCTTCCTTCACTCATGCTGCCATACATACCCTCGTAAAACTGACTATCCTACCGATCCTTGACTTCGACGATGTAATTTACAAAATAACCTCCAACACTCTTCTCAGCAAACTGGATGTAGTCTATCACAGTGCCATCCGTTTTTTCACCAAAGCCCCATATACTACCCACCACTGCGACCTGTATGCTCTCGTTGGCTGGCCCTCACTACACATACGTCACCAAACCCACTGGCTCCAGGTCATCTATAAGTCTATGCTAGGTAAAGCCCCACCTTATCTCAGCTCACTGGTCACCATAGCATAACCAACCCTTAGCACACGCTTCAGCAGGTATATTTCACTGGTCATCCCCAAAGCCAATACTTCCTTTGACCGCCTTTGCTTCCAGTTCTCTGTTGCCAATGACTGGAACGAATTGTAAAAATCACTGAAGTTTGAGTCTTATATCTCCCTCTCTAACTTTAAGCATCAGCTGTCAGAGCAGCTTACCGATCACTGTACCTGTACACAGCCAATCTGTAAATTGCACACCCAACTACCTCATCCCCATATTTGAACCCAAAAAGGTTGAATTCAAGAAGTTTAAGCTGCCTATCAATCAATGTTTTTGAAACCAGTGGACAGCCAGTGAAGAATGCGCTCTTGCAACAGATGCACAGTGCGGATCCAAGCCGATGGAATACAAGTGGGTCTTTTTTTTGTTCTTCAGTAGTGCTCAAAGCATACCATTTTATGAGCGCAGAATTTATTTGACGCAATCAACCCAATCAGTCCTCAATGACGACAAAATCATAAAGGACAGAGTATGGCTGGCTAATAAATCCTTAGTTTTTGGGTCATGCTCAGGTTAAACAATTTGGCTAATCTATACTTATATATTTCCAAGTCCTATTCTTGAAGATCAAGCGGTATAAAATGTATTGGAATGACTGTAATTTGGTTTTTAATGTAAATATAATTTCATCGTATTATATGTAGTAGAAAGCGGTGGGTTTGAAGATGCCTACATAAAGTAAAATTTAACATCCATATACGGCCAGCTATGTAAACTTTAACATGGATTTATCCTGCAATAGATGTCATTCAATTGCTAACATACATTTTTGTCTTCTTCTAATCAAATCACATTTTATTAGTCACAACATGCACCGAATACAACAGTTGTAGACCTTACAATGTAAATAGTCTGGGTAGCCATTTTTTTAGATGTTCAGGAGTCTTATGGCTTAGGGGTAGAAGCTGTTAAGAAGCCTCTTGGACCTAGACTTGGCGCTATGGTACCGCTTGCCGTGCGGTAGCAGAGTGAACAGTCTATGACTACGGTGGCTGGAGTCTTTGACACGTCTTTATGGGCTTCCTCTGATGTACTGGGCCGTACGCACTACACTGTAGTGCCTTGCGGTCAGGGGCCAAGCAGTTGCCTTTGCTGTAGAACCTTTTGAGGATCTGAGGACCATTGCCAATAAAAGTTAGTCTCCTGAGGGAGAATAGGTTTTGTCGTGCCCTCGTCATGACTATCTTGGTGTGCTTGGACCATGTTAGTTGGTTGGTGAGGTGGACAGTTGGTTGTTGATCTCAACCTGCTCAACTATAACCAAGTTGATGAGAATTGGGGTGTGCTCGATCCTCCTTTTCCTGTAGTCCATAATCATCTCCTTAGTCTTCATCACGTTGAGGGAGCGGTTGTTGTCCTGTCACCACACGGCCAGGTCTCTGACCTCCTCCCTATAGGCTTTCTCATCGTTGTCGGTGATCAGGCTGTTGTGTCATCGGCAAACTTAGGGGTGTTGGAGTCATGCCTAAGTGAACAGGGAGTACAGGAGGGGACTGTGCACGCACCCCCGAGGGCCCCTGTGTTGAGGATCAACATGGCGGATGTGATGTTAACTATTCTTACCAGGGGGGGACAAAATGGCACCGTAGAGAGAACACAGTGTTTCAGCGAGCTCTCGTGGCATTCGTAAATTTATATTCTTACATTAATCTCCTAGCTTGAAAAAGTGGTAGAATTGGCTAAATAAGTCTTGACGACTATTTCGCAAAAATCTCCGACAACATGCCCAATAGAACTACTAAGAAGTCGACCAAAACCACCACCCCTGTGGATGTGTATGAGGAGCTAGCTAACGTTAGCGAAGCTAACACCACTGCGGATCCAGGCACAATGGACCTGATGATTCAAAAGATGACTGATAACATTACTAAAGTGATCGATGCTAAGATAAGAACGGTCTTGGAAGCAATAGCAGGCCATTCAGCTGAAATACAGACGGTTGTGAACCGTGTTGTTGAGGAGGAAGGAAGAATTGCTGCAGTGGAAACTTCAACTACATCTATGGACGCTAAGATAAAAGCACTTGAGAAACAGGTGAGCGAAATGGTGGAGCACATTGACGACTTTGATAATCGAGGACGCAGATGCAATATTCGTGTTGTGGGACTCCCGGAAAATTCTGAAGGGACACGTTCAGTAACATTCTTTGCGGAATGGATCCCTGGCTACCTACAAATGGACACTAAGGCTGGTCGTGTGAAGCTGGACAGAGCCAATCACTCTCAAGCACCGATACCCGGTCCCAACCAGCGCCCACGGCCGGTGGTTATAAAGTTCCACAACTTCACCGACAAGCAGCGCGCGTCATGGATGCGGCTAGAAACATCGGCTCTGATGGTAGTCAACATAAAGGTCCAAAGGTCTCATTCTTCAATGATTATTCCACAGCGGTTGTACGAAGACGCAAAGAGTTTGATGAGGCGAAGGCTCGACTCAGGAGAATGAAGATGGACTACGCACTGTTGTACCCGGCCACATTGAAGATTATGGTCAACGGATCACCTAAAAGCTCTACACACCTGAAGAGGCTGCTGCGTTTATTGACTCTCTCGGGTAAATAACTTTAAGCTGCACCTCCACAGCATTGAATAACTTTGTTTATTTTTGGTTGAATCTGATCATGAAACAGTGGTGTGAGTCCCCACGTACTCCGGCTCAGTAATATTCGTACCTTTATTATTTTTCTTGCTAAAGTAATAGCCGCTATAGCTCAGGCTGAGATATGTGTGAATCCATATTGGTGCCCAGGCTTGGTTTTAGGTGGAAGAGCCTCAATCTTCTTCTATTGATTTTCTTTTCCATACATATAAAGGATGAGGCTATTGAGCGGCAATGCGGACTTAATAGTCTACATTGGAGAGTTGAAATCCCCTGCATGTTAGCTAGTGGGAAAACCCCCTTTTGGATCTTTACATGTTTAATTTTTGGGTTTAGTTTAGTTCGAGTTCAGGGTTCATATTGTTTGTTTATGCTCAGTGAGATAGAGGAGAGTTCAACACATGGAAAAAGGTACCACCCCACTTTTACAGTAGGATCCAGTCTGGATATTGAATGGTCAAGATACAATGGCAGGTAACAGACTGCGTGTATATACATGGAACATAACCCCATTAAAAGGCAGAAGGTACTGTCTTTTTTGAAAAAAGAAAATTTTTATATTGCCCTGTTGCAAGAAACTCATTTGGATGATAAGGAGCACCTGAAATTACAACAAGGGGGGTTTGGTCAAGTGTTTTTCTCATCATTTACATCCAGAAGTAGAGGTGTAGCAATTCTGGTGAAAAAGAACTTACCACTTAAGGTCTTGAATTGTGTGAAAGATACATTTGGTCGCTTTGTTATAATTAATGGTACTTTACAAGGGCAGAACATTTCCATAATGAATATTTAATTCCCCCCTGCTCACCCCCCTGATTTCCTCACTAAGGCATTTCTAGACTTTTCAGAATTAAACTCGGACACTGCAGTGGTTGGAGGAGATTTTAACTGCTTGTTGAACCCCCTTATTGATAAGTTTCCCAGCGGTATAGCTTCACTCTCTCCTCAAGCTAAGTCACTTAAAGCTATTTGTGATGATCTGGGGTATGCGGATGTCTGGAGAGCTTTTCATCCCTCCAACAGAGAGTTCACTTTTTTCTATGCACCTCATGGATGTCAGACTAGAATAGATTATTTTTTTATGCCCAGGACGTCTTTGCAGTCTGTTTTATCCGCTAGGATAGGAAGCATAGTCATATCTGATCATGCTGAGGTGATCCTGGACATAAAACTCAACGGGGCATTCAATCGGTCAAGACATTGGAGGTTGAACACAACCATTCTTAAAGACCATACATTCACATCATATTTTATTACAGAGTTTAAAGCATTTTTCTCTATTAACTCTCAATCAACAGATAACCCGTCGCTCCTTTGGGAGACCTGTAAAGCGTATGCCAGGGGTCTGATTATGTCATACACAGCTACTAAGAGACGGATAAAGCAGGAAAAGCTAAAAATGTTGGGTGAATTAGGAACTAAAGAGAAGGACTACATTAAAACGCCCACTCCTGCCATATTAAAGGAAATATCAGTCATTAGATCAACGTTAGACTCTCTCCTAACACAGGACGCTGAAAAGAAAATGAGATTTGTCAGGCAAAAGCTATATGAACATGGCGATAAACCAGGAAAGTACTTGGCATACCTAGCTAAAAAGAGGGCTGACTCTCAGTCAATTGCTACTATTACTGATTCTGATGGTAATCATTTATATGAAAGTAAATTGATAAGTGACTCATTTAAGACATTTTATACAAACCTTTATGCCTCAGAACTGCCAAAGGATGCCCCCAAATTAATGGAGAACTTCTTTTGTAAGATTGAGCTCCCTACTATCTCCGAAGAGCAAAGGTCCCTCCTTAATGCCCCTATTACCAAGGAAGAGATAATGTTCGCAATTAAGAATCTGCAAAATGGTAAGGCCCCAGGACAAGGGTTTTGTAGTGAGTTCTATAAAGAGTTCCATGGCCTGATCCTTGAGCCATTGTGTTATATGTTTAACCACTCATTTTCAAATGACCAACTCCCTCAAACGCTGAGAGAAGCCAACATTTCACTTATTCTCAAAAAGGGAAAATGTCCAGAGTCTTGTTCCCAGAGTCTTGTTCCCTTCTGAATGTGGACAGAAAATTGCTTTCTAAAATTCTAGCCACAAGATTAGAGGACTCACTGCCACTAATTGTGAAAGGAGACCAAACTGGCTTCATTAGGGGCCGTAAGTCATGCAACAATGTCAGGCGGCTTCTTAATGTAATTCAAGCCTACCAACAAAGTGCTGTGGATGGTCTTGTGCTCTCCCTAGATGCTGAGAAAGCATTTGATCGTGTGGAGTGGTCTTACCTATTATTTGCTCTAAATAAATTTGGTCTGGGGGACAACTTTATAAAATGGGTGAAAGTGTTATATGATGATCCTCAGGCTGCTGTCCTTACTAATGGGCTAAGGTCAAATAGCTTCTCTATACACAGAGGTACCAGACAGGGCTGTCCTTTATCCCCCCTCCTCTTTGCACTCGTTATGGACCCACTGGCCGAGGCCACATTCATTCTTTCCTTTACACGGATCAGTCGTCCTGGTCCCTTTGTAGAAAAACAATGAATGTGGCCATGTATTGTGAGATTTTGAGTGAAAATCTCCTTCCATCAGCAAGGGCATTGAAGATGAAAGGTGGCTGGGTCTTTCAGCATGACAATGATCCCAAACACACTGCCCGGGCAACGAAGGAGTGGCTTCGTAAGAAGCATTTCAAGGTCCTGGAGTGGCCTAGCCAGTCTCCAGATCTCAACCCCATAGAAAATCTTTGGAGGGAGTTGAAAGTCCGTGTTGCCCAGCAACAACCCCAAAACATCACTGGTCTAGAGGAGATCTGCATGGAGGAATGGCGCAAAATACCAGCAAGTGCGTGAAAACCTTGTGAAGACTTACAGAAAACGTTTGACCTCTGTCATTGCCAACAAAGGGTATATAACAAAGTATTGAGATAAACTTTTGTTATTGACCAAATACTTATTTTCCACCATAATTTGCAAATAAATTCATAAAAAATCCTACAATGTTATTTTCTGGATTTTTTCTCCTAATTTTGTCTGTCATAGTTGAAGTGTACCTATGATGAGAACTTGCACAATTGGTGGCTGACTAGATACTTTTTTGCCCCACTGTAGATACTTTTTTACCTGTTTCCTCCAGCATCTTCACAAGGTCCTTTTCTGTTGTTCTGGGATTGATTTGCACTTTTTGCAACAAAGTACATTCATTTTTAGGAGACAGAACGCTTCTACTTCCTGAGCGGTATGACTGCTGCATGGTGCCATGGTGTTTATATTTACTATAGTTTGTACAGATGAACGTGGTACCTTAAGCCGTTTGGGAATTGCTTCCAAGGATGAACCAGACTTATGGAGGTCTACAAAACAATTACGAGGTACTGATACAGTGAATTATGAGTGAAATAATCTGTCTTTAACTTCTTATGGCTGCAGGGGCAGTATTGAGTAGCTTGGATGAAAAGGTGCCCATTGTAAATGGCCTGCTCCTCCGTCCTAGTTGCTAATATATGCATATTATTATTAGCATTGGATAGAAAACTCTGAAGTTTCTAAAACTGTTAGAATGATGTCTGTGAGTATAAGAGAACTCATATGGCAGGCAAAAAGCTGTGAAGAAGTTTTCGTCCGACGTTCGGCTGGACCTGCACGACCGTTTGGATTTGTGTACTAAACGCGCTAACAAAAGTAGCTACTTGGACATAAGAAATGGACATTATTGAACAAAAAAACATTTATTGTGGAACTAGGATTCCTGGGAGTGCATTCTGATGAAGATCATCAAAGGTAAGGGAATATTTATAATGTTATTTCTGATTTCTGTCGACTCCAACATGGCGGATTAAAAAAAATTCTGAGTGCGGTCTCAGATTATTGCATGGTTTCCGTAAAGTTTTTTTAAATCTGACACAGCGGTTGCATTAAGGAGAGGTATATCTATATTCGCATGTCTAACAATTGTATTTATCGACATTTATAATGACTATTTCTGTAAAATGATGTGGCTCTCTGCAATATCACCGGATGTTTTTGGAACTAGTGAACGTAACACGCCAATGTATACTGAGATTGTTTGAAATAATTATGAACTTTATCAAACCAAACATATACGTATTGTGTAACATGAAGTCCTATGAGTGTCATCTGATGAAGATCATCAAAGGTTATTGATACATTTTTTCTCTATTTGTGCTTTTTGTGACTCCTCACTTTGGCTGGAAAAATGGCTGAATTTTCTGTGAGTTGGTGGTAACCTAACATAATTGTTTGTGGTGCTTTCGCTGTAAAGCCTATTTGAAATCGGACACTGTGTTGTGATTAACAACAAGATTACTTTTAAAACGGTATAAAATACATGTATGTTTGAGGAATTTGAATAATGAGATTTCTGTTGTTTCGAATTTGGCGCCCTGCACTTTCACTGGCTGTTGTCATATTGATCCCGTTAACGGGATTGCAGCCCTAAGAAGTTTTAAACAATTGTTGGAAAAAGTAGATGTGTTAACCGACTAGGCAAAACTGGTTTGTTATCAAGAAATTAGTGTTGTGGTTGAAAAACGAGTTTTAATGAATCCAACCTAAGTGCATGTAAACTTACGACTTCAACTGTATATATCTGAATGATGCACTGAAATTAGCTACTCTCGAAGGGATAACTATGGTAGCTAGCTTTGGCTATTCTCAAGAACAAGCAAGCCCCTATCTGAGAAGCATTTCTGACTGATAGAGAATACTCAATGAGCGCTGATTTAATCAAAAGTGCATTAGTGGCGTGGAAATACATTGGTATTCCAAAAGGACTCAAATAGTTAGTAGGGAAACATTTAGCCATTTTGATGTCGCCAGATTAATTTTGGATGCAGTAGCTATAATGTTAGTTGGTATAACGTTAGCTACGGTGCCTTGCGAAAGTATTCGGCCCCCTTGAACTTTGCGACCTTTTGCCACATTTCAGGCTTCAAACATGAAGATATAAAACTGTATTTTTTTGTGAAGAATAAACAACAAGCGGGACACAATCATGAAGTGGAACAACATTTATTGGATATTTCAAACTTTTTTTAAAATCAAAAACTGAAAAATTGGGCGTGCAAAAAACAGAAGATCATAATGAACACCAGTATTATGTGGACCTGATCCTAGATCAGCACTCCTACTCTGATGGCGAATTCTCTCCCTAATCCTTTCTATAAATTCAGATTGACCCTCTGGTCTATTACTTTCTAAATGATCATTTATATTAATTTAGAGCTTGTCTAGTCCCAACCTAAGTGTGCCTTTCAACTAATCTATTGTGTTTTACAACCCTCAGAAGACTATGAGAAGGGAGTGGGCAACTTAAGCAATGCCATTGCTCTGTGTGGTTAACTCCAGCAGCTCCTCTAGTTGATCCAGCATATATCTTGTCTTTGGCTGAAACGGTCCACTATCAGCCAGGTGAGGATGCTCTCCCATTGAAAGGAATGGCTGTTGTGGCACCAAAATGGCTGAAAGTTGCCTGGGTAGCACTTCCTTTATTTGAAAAGTAGAATTTAACCCTGACAATCTTAGTGCATTAAACTGATAACTATGGACAAGACTCTTTTAAGGCAAGTCTTGTTTTCCTGTCATTCAGAATCTGCAATATATGCAAGTATTAAATTAGGATCCCCCCCTTGGGTATGGTATTTGTTTTGTCCAGTTCTGGCACTCTCCCTACATGAACTCAGCAAAAAAAGAAACACCCCTTTTCCAGGACCCTGTCTTTCAAAGATAATTCGTAACAATCCACATAACTTCACAGATCTTCATTGTAAAGGGTTTAAACACTGTTTCCCATTCCCATAAAAAAATAATGAACATGCACCTGTGGAACGGTCGTTAACTTCTTAAGGTATAGGGGGCAGCATTTTCACTTTAGGATAAATAGCGTGCCCAATTTCAACTTCCTGCTACCCATGCCAAGAATATAAGATATGCATATTATTAATATAGTTTGATGGAAAACACTCTGAAGTTTCTAAAACTGTTTGAATCAGGTCTCTGAGTATAACATAACTTATGTAGCAGGCAAAACCCCGAGTTTCGTAGGAACTTGTTTTCAGTTCCTACCGCTTCCACTGGATGTCATCAGTCTTTGGAATTTGGTTGAGGTTATTCATTTGTGCAATGGAGAAGTAGGGCCAACTAGGAACTGCGTAACACTGTTGAGAGTTGCGCAAGACTTGAAAAGTAGCTTGGTTTGTTGTCTTCCTGTATTGAGCACAGGTAGACCCGTCTTCAATTTGATCGATTATTAACGTTTAAAAATACCTAAAGTTGCATTACACAAGTAGTTTGAAATATTTTGGCAAAGTTTATAGGCAACTTTTGAAATATTTTGTAGTGACGTTGCGCAGTTTGGAAGCTGTTTTTTTCTGGATCAAACGTGCCAAATAAATTGACATTTTGGATATATATGGACGGAATTAATCGAACAAAAGGACCAATTGTGATGTTTATGGGACATACTGGAGTGCCAACAAAAAAAGAAGCTCGTCAAAGGTAAGGCATGTTTTATATTTTATTTCTGCGTTTTGTGTAGCGCCTGCAGGGTTGAAATATGCTACCCTCTTTGTTTTACTGTTGTGCTATCATCAGATAATAGCTTCTTATGCTTTCGCCGAAAAGCCCTTTTAAAATCTGACATGTTGGCTGGATTCACAACGAGTGTAGCTTTAATTGACTATCTTACACGTGTGATTTAATGAAAGTTTGATTTTATATCAATTTATTTGAATTTGCAGCGCTGCATTTTCCCTGGTTTTTGGCCAAGTGGGACGTAAGCGCCCCCTATACCATAAGAAGTTAAGAAACTAACAGCTTACAGGTGGTAGGCAATTAAGGTCACAGTTATGAAAACTTAGGACACTATAGAGGCCTTTCTACTGACTCTACTGACAAAATATCAAAATAAAGATGCCCAGGGTCCCTGCTCATCTGCATGAATGTGCCTTAGGCATTCTGCAAGGAGGCATGAGGACTGCAGATGTGGCCAGGGCAATAAATTGCAATGTCTGTACTGTGAGACGCCTTCGCGTTTATCGTTGAAGGAATGAGTGTTACACCGTGGACTGTACGCTGGAGTGGGATCGAATGGGAGGTGGAGGGTCCGTCATGGTCTGAGGTGGTGTGTCACAGCATCATCGGACTGAGCTTGTTGTCTTTGCAGGCAATCTCAACGCTGTGTGTTACAGGGAAGACATCCTCCTCCCTCATGTGGTACCCTTCCTGCAGGCTCATCCTGATGTGACCCTCCAAAATGACAATGCCACCACATTGTTCTGTGTGTGATTTCCTGCAAGACAGGAATGCCAGTGTTCTGCCATGGCCAGCGACGTGCCCGGATCTCAATCCCTTTGAGCACGTTTGGGACCTGTTGGATCGGAGGGTGAGGGCTAGGGCCATTCCAAAAAGAAATATCCTGGAACTTGCAGATGCCTTGATGGAAGAGGTGGGTAACATCTCACAGCAAGAACTGGCAAATCTGGTGCAGTGCATGAGGAGGAGATGCACTGCAGTACTTAATGCAGCTGGTGGCGACACCAGATGCTTTTGATTTTGACCACCCCCTTTGTTCAGGGACACATTATTCCATTTCTGTTAGTCACATGTCTGAGGAACTTGTTCAATTTCTCTTCTTTTGAATCTTGTTATGTTCATACAAATATTTACACATTTTAAGTTTGCTGAAAATAAACGCAGTTGACAGTGAGAGAACGTTTCTTTTTTTTGCTGAATTTCCCACTACTTTACCATGCATGCACTTTGTATATGTGTTTCCTAATGTATGTTCTCTCCTTTCCAGACACCAGAAACCTTCCATCAATCACAACTATACTCCAGGACTCAAAACTCCAACTACTGAGGCTCCACTCCAACCAACTGTGTTTAATTGTGTGAACATTTTAACCACCCTCCTCCTATGATTGGAGCATCCTACTTAACTACTGTTTCTCTGTTTGCATCTCTCGCCCCCTGCCTCTTTATAACTTGTAGTCCATCTGTGTTTCTGGAGCAGCACCGTGAGAAGGAACATTTCTGTGGGGTTTGAGTCCAAGAACCAAGCTGTCAGTCCAAACTGCAAATGTCTGAGCTGCAGAGTTCAGGTTGAGGACTGGAGTTGGGAAACACTGTGCTAAGGCAACAAGCGAATAAGGCAGTGATGTAGGAATGCCGGATGTCCCAACTCGACCATTTGAAGCTTTTTCTGTACAGACTTGTATGCCGGAACATTAGCACATTGTGGGAGGCAAACCATCTGTCTAGAGAGACTACCAGCCTACTCCCGCTCCCCCTCCCTGGCACTCAAAGGCGCCAGGCTCCTCAGCATTACGCACTCCTGCCACCATCATTACGCACACCTGCCTTCCCCACCATCATGTGCGATTATTGGACTCAATCACCTCTGTCATTACCTCCCCTATATCTGTCTGGTTCCCCGCTCTGTTCCCTGCTTCAGCATTGTTTGTCATTGCTTACCTGTGTGCTGACACTGTTCTTGTTTTTTACCTCTCTGTTCCTGAATAAATGTTGACTCGCCGTACCTGCTTCTCATCTCCAGCGTCGGTCGTTACAGAATGCTGAAGCCATCACACAATGCCTCGGAGTGCTGGCGTTCTGGTTGGTGGTGATGTCGGGTCCAGGGGTCGCCACCAATGGATCCTGCCTAAGCCAGCTCGTCACGCCCTAGCTGGCTCGAGATGTTCTTGGCTCGGAAGGTTCTCATCCCACGTCGGGTCTCAGCCAGCTCCTCAGGCTGCTACGCCTCCGCCGGATCATCGGGCTCCCAAGTCTCAGCGGGATCGACAGGATTTCACGCTCCAGCTGGATCCCATGCATCTGCAGGTTCGTCGGGAGTTTACGCCCAGCAGGCTCGCCCAGGTTGGACACCGGTTGGCACCACTGGGGGGGTACTGTCATGCCTACTCCCCCTCCCTGGCGCTCGAAGGCGTCAGGCTCCCCAGCATTACGCACTCCTGCCACCATCATTAGGCCCCCTGCCTCCCCCCTCCCGTCACAAGCATCAGCGACTATTGGACTCACCTGGACTCAATCACCTCTGTCATTACCTTCCCTATATCTGTCTGGTTCCCTGCTTCAGCATTAATTATTTGTCGTTGTTTACCTGTGACCTGACACTGTTCCTGTTTTGGTACCTGTCTGTTCCTGAATAAATGTTGACTCCCTGTACCCGCTTCTCATCTCCAGCATTGGCCGTTACACACCCAGGTATGTATTGATTGACTGTTGTAACTGGCTAACAAACAAAGTGCGGGTGTTTTTAATCTTGTAACTTAATCTTGACGCTACCCATCCCTTAAGCGGGATAATTGTCATCAGCAACCTCTGAATAGCATAGCGCCCCAGTCAAATAATATTACTAAAAATATTAATATTCATGAAATCACAAGTGCAATATTGCAAAACACAGCTTAGCCTTTTGTTAATCCACCTGTCGTTCCAGATTTTGAAATTATGTTTTCCAGCGAAAGCAATCCAAGCGTTTGTGTAAGTTTATCGATCGCATGACAAAACATGAAGTACACTTAGCATCAGGTAGCTTGGTTACAAATCAGAAAAGCAATCAAATTAGTTGTTTACCTTTGATGATCTTCGGATGTTTTCACTCACGAGACTCTCAGTTACACAACAAATGTTCCTTTTGATATCCAAAATAACTCCATTTGTTTGGCGCATTATGTTCAGAAATCCACAGGAAAGAGCGGTCACAACAACGCAGACAAATTCCAAATAATATCCGTAATGTCCACAGAAACATGTCAAAAGTTTTTTATAATCAATCCTCAGGTTGTTTTTAAAATATGTAATCGATAATATATCAACCGCAACGGTCTTGTTCAGTAGGAGAGGGAAAATTAACAAACAGATTCCACCATACCTTCTCCGCTATGCAATCTGGTTTCAGAGCTGGTCATGGGTGCACCTCAGCCATGCTCAAGGTTCTAAATGACATCATAACTGCCATCGATAAGAGACATTAGTGTGCAGCCGTATTCATTGACCTGGCCAAGGCATTCGACTCTGTCAATCACAACATTCTTATTGGCTGACTCGACAGCCTTGGTTTCTCAAATGATTGCCTCGCCTGGTTTACCAACTACTTCTCTGATAGAGTTCAGTGTGTCAAATCGGAGGGTCTGTTGTCAACTAGCCTACCTGGTTAAATAAAGGTGAAATAGAAGCCACTTCCTGGTATGATTTTTCTCAGGGTTTCGCCTGCAATATCAGTTCTGTTATACTCACAGACAATATTTTGACCGTTTTGGAAACTTTAGAGTGTTTTCTATCCTAATCTGTCAATTATATGCATATTCTAGCATCTGGTCCTGAGAAATAGGCCGTTTACTTGGGGAACATAATTTTTCCAAACATAAAAATAGTGCCCCCTAGCTTCAAGAGGTTAATAAGGTTTAGGCAAAGACCAGATGCTTGGAAAATACATTTATCACATGGATAGCTCTAGGAATCTGGTCAGCATCTTTCAAAAAGAGGGTTGTGTCATCTGCAAGTTGACTTATGATAATATCTCTGTCCGCAATAGAGATCCCTTTTATATCACTGGATTTAACAAAACGTGTAAGAAGTTGGGATGCAAGAAGGCGAAACTGGGCAAACTTGCCTAATTCCTCTTTTCAAATCAAATCTAGGAGAAGTGCCATGCTTTAACTTAATTGAACTGTTCCCATTCATATAAAGAGTTTTAATAGTACTACAAAATAACTCCCCAAAACCAAATTTCTCAGGGGAGAGAAATATAATCTCATGTTCCAGTGTATTGAAGGCTTTTTAAAAGTCTCAGAAGACAATACAACTATATTTGAAGATTAAATCAGAATAGTCAATAAGGTATAACACCAGTCGGATATTATTAGATGTATGTCTATTCCTCATGAAGCCAGATTGGGTCTCTTCTATAATTGAGTTCAATACTGCCTTCATTCTTTTTGCTAATATAGAGGCAAATATTTTGCAGTCAATTATCGAGTAGAAGTAGGTCTTTCTTGGGCTTAGGGATTAATGTAATCAGACCTTGAGTCAAACTGTGAGGGAGAGCATTATTTACAATGCTTTCAGAAAAGACCTCCAACAGAAAAGGGGCCAACTGTTGAGAAAAAGTTTTGTAAAACTCAGCAGATATACCATCAGTCCCAGGAGACTTATTATATTTAAGGTGTTCAATAGAATAAATGATTGCTTCAACTATAATAGGGTCATCACACTGTTCCCTCAGCCTCCCCAATTGATTTCACATCCCCAGAGAGTCAAAGAAAGGTGTTGAGGAAACCTCACAATACTTAGAACTATATAAATTCCTGTAGAAGTTGCGATTAAAGTTGGAGATTAATTTGGTATCATCTGTGATGAGACCATTAATATTTAATTGTTGAATTGTATTTATTTTTAGTGGTATTTTTCTAACCCGAAAAAAAATATGAATTTTGTTCACCCTTTAGCCACTTCTTCCTAGATCTGACAAAGGCTCCCTCTGCTTTCAGTTTATACATATCATCCAACTTGTTTTGCATCTCAAACAGAACAGATTTGTCCACCTCTGAGAGACTTTCAACAGGTTTTTGAACGAGAGAAGTGATCTTTGTAATTGCACTTTCTTCTTCAGCTCTCCTTGTCTTGGCAAGAATACTCCCATATTTTCTTAAATAGTTTCCAACCTCATATTTACTGTATGAATTGTCATTTATAGCTTTGTTCCAAAAGTGTGTAATTAAATTGTTTATCTCCATGTTGACCAACTCATATTTTAATATAGAGCTATTAAGCTTCCAGTAGGATGATCTGCCAAGGCCATTATCAGAGATAATAAGTTTAATGTCAATATAAATAGCTCTATGATCAGTAAGGGGAGTGGCCAGGATGTTAACAGAAATACCCTGTTTATCAAAACATTTAGACACCAGCCAATAATCTATGCGTGAATGTCTGGAGCATGCCTTATTACTCCATGTGAAAGACTTGTCATTAGGAAACTTTACTCTCCAATTATCTATAATATCAAGCCTCTTAGTTTTCTGTGTTCGGCCTTGTATGGTTCTCAATCAGAGGCAGGTGTCGTTAGTTGTCTCTGATTGAGAATCATATTTAGGTAGCCTGGGTTTCACTGTTGTTTTGTGGGTGATTGTTTCCGTGTCTGTGTTTGTTCGCCATACGGTACTGTTTCGTTTTTTTTCACGTTTATTGTTTTGTATTTGTGTTCATGTTGAGTTTTTCATATTAAAAACCATGGACACTTACCACGCCAGACGAAGAGGAGGAAAACCTTTACAGTTAGCCAATGGAGAATACGCTTTTCTAAAGATTCAAGTATGTGATCATTTTCAAGTTTGGAATTGTAACCATAAATGTTAGTAATAATAATGATGATGTTGTTACAGTTGATAACAAGACAAAGAGAGTGACAAGAAGGGTCACAGTCGAAGTGCAAAATAATTATATTGAAATTATTCTTTAGAGTAATAACTCCAGCAGAGTGTTCAGAACCATGAGAGCCATACGTCATTACCCCACTGAGATCTCCAGAAGTTGACGTCGGTAGCAACTGAATGAGACTCTTGAAAAAAAACTAAATCAGTTTTAAGCTGTTTGGCAAATAAAAATAATGCTTTGCGATTGACACTATTTCTTAACCCCCTAGCATTGAGTGACACAATAGACAATAACAAAATGGAATATAGAACAAAGTACTATGAGCTAAACAACAATCGCAAATCGAAAAAGAATGTAAGGAAACTAGCGTTGCTTACCATATAGATATAAATGATTGAGTTAGCTTTGTTATGCTAAACTATTCTAACTATTCTGCCAGAACAAGAAACAAGAAAGAGCTTGCTCAATGCCTATACTGCAGGTAAAATATCAGAAGGGAGAGAACAAATCAAATAGCAAATATCCATTACTCCAGTAGTCCTGTGCAGTTAGAACGAAGGTTAAATCACCTTAGAGCCGGGAGTGGGATCTGCTCACATCAGAGGTAGCTATCTAGGTAGCCTATGTTGACCACCAGGCACAGTCTATGACAGTCCTGAAGGAGGAAGGTTGATTTCAGATCCGTTGATGAAAGTGCGCCCTCCGATGAAGTAAGCCTCTTTTCGTGCTTTTTCCACAGCTGGCCACAGTTCCTCTCTCCTTTCTCTGTCTGCTTTTGAGAGGTCTTCAGCAAATCGTAGATTGTTATCGCGTAGGAAAGTAGATTTCTTGGCTGCTTTCCAAATGGCATCCCTGTAGATCCGTGATGTGACCTGGAGAATGACACCTCTTGTCTTGGAGTCACCCTGCCTTCTCGTGCCGAGGCGATGTACATTGTCGACAACATTGCTTGCTTAGCCTTCTCCACAGGTAGGATAGCTTGGCAGACCTTGATGATCTCTTGCCGCACGTTCTTCCCATCTGCTTCGCGAACTCCATACAGTCTCAGATTCCTCTGTCTGGAGTAGCTTTAGAGTTCCGCGATTCTTCTTTGGCACAAGTCCATCTTTCCCTCCTCCTTTTTGACACTCTTTTCGATATGGGCTACCTTCTTCTTGACATCATTGATTTCCATGCATGCAAAGTCAATCGTTTTTTTTAAGCCCTGGATTTTCATTGCGTTGTCACCAACCATTTTCTCTATGGCATCGGACCTTGCATCGATGTGCCTGGAAAGAGTGGCGATAACATCATTATTGGCAGTGGCATCTGTGCCCAATTCAAACATGCCTTTCTTGGAAGTTGGAGGTTTGCTTGGGGTTATGGGCAAAGAAGGAAAATCCTTGTCTAGTCTGTCAGATCAGTATAGTTGTGGCAGTTGTCAATCAAATCATTTGCCTCCTGTGTAACGACATTGGATGATGCCTGTACATTGCTAGCTGAGGAGTTAGCCAAAAGACTTCTCTTTCTGTCAGAGCGCTGTAACATTTTGAAAAATATCATCTTAAATCATCAATAACCTGGTGTTTTTAGCAAGCAAAGTATGAGTTTGGTAGTTCAAAATAATACACTTTTCACTATCTTTCAAAAGTTGGTATGCAGAGCTCAGTAGGAAGCGTGCATTCAAGCTGCCATCTTGGAGCCTCCCTTATTGGCTGTCCTAAAAGTCACTTGAAGTCACTAAATGAATTTGCATATTTGGCCATGTGCATGTAATTGGAATGGACTCTGTAGGATAGATGAATAATGTTGTGGAAGAGACAAAAAGTCAGTAAAAAACACCCTAAATATGTTTAGAACTACAAATTAACTTTCTTCTGTCGATTCTTGTTTTTTTTATGTCACAATTCCAACCCTCCTCCTTTATCCGGGCTTGGGACCGGCAAAAGTGACCAAAGAAAGAGACACTCAGGCGGAGTTATTTAGTATTTTTTTTTATTTATTTATTTTTTAAATTGTATTTCTCTTAACCTCTTGCGACGAGCAAACCTGTATCCGGGAGCGTAATCATAGCCTCAAACGCATTAGCATAACGCAACTTTTCCTATTCATGAAAATCGCAAATGAAATGAAATAAATATATTCAAACACAAGCTTAGCCTTTTGTTAACAACACTGTCATCTCAGATTTTCAAAATATGCGTTACAGCCAACGCTAGACAAGCATTTGTGTAAGTTTATCATGGCATAATGCTATGCTAGGCTCTGCTGGCAGCAGGTAACATTTTCACGAAAATAAGAAAAGCATCCAAATTAAATAATTTACCTTTGAAGAACTTCAGATGCTTTCACTCAGGAGACTCCCAGTTAGATAGCAAATGTTCCTTTTTTCCAAAAATAATATTTTTGTAGGCGAAAAAGCTCCCGTTTCTTCATCATGCTTGGCTGAGAAATCGACCGAAAAATGCTACAACTATAACGCCAAACTTTTTTCAAAATTTGCTCCATAATATCGACAGAAACACGGCAAACGTTGTTTAGGATCCATCCTCAAGGTGTTTTTAACATATATATTCGATAATATATCCGTCGAGGCAATTACTTTCTCATAAGAAGCGATTGGAAAAATGGCTACCTCAGTATTTTACGCAAGATTTTCTCCGGGAGACACCATGTGACCACTCGCTAAATATGGTCCCTTACAGCTATTCTCCAATGGAAATGCCTAAAGAGACGTCACAATGCTGTAGACACCTTGGGGAATGCGTGGAAAACGGAAGCTCATTCACAGCCATATAAGGAGTTATTGGTTTTTCATCCCAAAATTCTTATATCGCCCCCTAATGCATAACTGGTTAATTTGGTTTGGTTTTTAACCTTATGGTCCACTTAGGAGCCTACAACAAGTCACAGTAACATGAACATTTTTAACCATAACACTTTTTACTTTTTTTTGTGTAATTCAATCTACATTAACAATCTAAATGGACCAAAAAGAAACAAGAGAAAAAACTGGCATTGGCAATGTGAGAAAATTATGGTAACTAGTCTGGCCCTAATTCAGGTTAATTGTTTTTTTCCGCAGATCCCACTCCACACACACACAGGCTGTGCTGGCTTACAGAAAGAGTGGGTCATCGTCATTTTGGTCAAGGCTCTCTATGGCAGGTTCAGGGAGCTGACTTAAATGAGTAAGCAGCTGATGTGCCAAAAAGCTGTAAAACATTAACAGGCAGCTGGTGCTCATAGTTAGCCTCACCAGACAGCTTCAGTCCATATCGAATGTACAGGATGGAGTTAAGGGTCTGCAAGGACATCCGATTTCTAAGTTTGCTTTTTTACCACACTCATCTGGCTGAATACTCTCTCGACTTCAGCATTCGAGTGTGGCAAGGACAACACAGACACAGCAGCCATGGCAAGTTCTTGAAATGGGTTGATATCAGCTGCATCCCTGAACTTCCAAATCTCACCCCAGAAGCCCAGTGTGTTTTTTGTCTCATTCCATTTACTAAGATGGATGTCACGCCATTGCTGACAATCTTGTCTATCTCTGCGGGGGAGTAGCCAAGGAGCTTGGCTATTATTTATATTTCTCCAGGGCTCTTATTGTGCTTTAGAGTTTCCTCCACATTGAAAATGGACATGTACTGCAACGCTTCGATGTTGTCCGGCAGTCTCACCCTCAACTCATTAGTGAGGGAGATGGTGAAGGCTACACACCGCTTTCGGACATTGTTTTCATCCTCAGGCGCAAGGTGGAGCTCAGCTGCCTTTGACTCAAAAAGGTAACCAAGGTACGGTTTGGGACTGATGTATCAATCTATTGGCCCTTTGAGTACATCAACATTTGCCAGTGGATTCAGCACCCTGCTGCTCACAGACTTGATCAGGTTAACCAAGCTGTCAAGAAGTTTAAGAGGATTTACTTGCTCTCCCTCAAAAGCCTTGATGGCCAACTGTACCTCACCCAGCACTGACTTCAAAAAAGTCAGATGCAATATGTTTTGAGGATCACTGTACATGGAGTATAAAACCTCAGCCATGTAGCAGTGTTCACTGGACTTGGTTACTGCGAAATGCAGCCTAAGCTCCTCCCACTGGTCCAAAATGCGTGAAACCATGGGTTCAATGGAGGGCCAACGTGTGGCACACACCTTTGTTATCTGTAAAGCTTTCTCCCCACAGTTGATGGTCTCATATTTGGCCTTGTAGGCCTCCGTGTGCTTTGGAGACACTGAAAACCAGTTTTAAGTACCACGTACTCCACACTACGGTGGATGGTGTCATTGGAAGTATGACTTACAGCAAGCTGCAGAGAGTGGCACTCACAGCGAATAAGAACCAGATATTTGAGGCCATACTCCTCCTTCAGCACTTTATGGACCCCATTGTTAATCCCCGTCATAACAGAGGCATTGTCAGTCCCTACCCCCAGGAGTTTCTCTTTTTTAAGACTACACTAGAGTTAGAACAATGACTGTCTATTCCTTGGTACAAATGAATCAGACTGGCTAGAGTGCTTATCTACACAAGAAAACCTTGACTTGTAAATTATATTAAATTGGTAGGGAGACGGATGTGGGAAGGCTGGAGAGACAGCCTTTGTACGGGAACAGATATGGCACGGATTGGGGCTGGAACTAAGGACGCCATTTTCAGTTTATAACCTGTGGTAACCTGTATTGTGGCAGTACTCTCTTGATTAAAGGCTGATACTTGACTTTTAAGACCAGGCTCTGTCCATTCCTATAAAATAAGGGTCTTACAAATTCTTATGAATTCACAGAGTGTTTAATTTTAATTGGGAATTAAAACATCTCCAATAAACTACTTCAACCAGCTGTCATGACATTGGCCTGGGAGTAGGTTTATGACAGTCATAAATACCTCTTCCCCCCTTTTTCCTCTCTCTACCCTGCTGATTCAACTAGTTAGCCAGGGTTCGTGAAGATAACCAAGAATTTACAACTTTCAGATGAGACTGAATTAAAGTGACGATTAATATTGACTGCTATCGATGTAAAATATTACTAGGTCTTTAAGAGTTTATTCGGAAGATAACAGCTCTATAAATATTATTTTGTAGTTCCCCGACTCTCTAGTTACTTACATTTGCATGATTAGCTCAATCAGGTAATATTAATTACAGAGAAAGGATTTTAAAGAATAGCATGTCATATCACTTAATCCGGCATAGCCAAAGACACGACATATTGGTGTCCCGTGTGAGGAATCTAAAATACCAGGAGGCTTTCATTTTGATTCAGCCTGTATAAATTGAAAAGCAGATTACATAATATACCAAGTTTATTATACACATTATGGGTGTTAAAGACAAGCATTATTGGGTGTGTGTGTGCTGAAGATTCCCCGCCTCCGTGTTGTTCTCTGAAGTAGTCAGTGGGTAACGTAAGCGAATACATTTCTGTAGGAGGGCCGATAAAGCTAATTATAGAAATCTGAGAAATAGAGCGTGTGGCCAAATGCAGAGCTCTATAAATATTATTTTGTGGTGCCCCGACTCTAGTTAATTGCTGCTTCATGATTAGCTCAATCTGGTAATATTAATCACAGAGAAAGTATTTTATAGAACAGCATGTCATATCCCTTAATCCGGCACGACACAGTATGTAACCAGCGGCGGTTTCCCGCATGCGCGATCCATTTGCAGTCTGGATGCAAGGGGTGAACATCTCCTGCTCTGACTTCAGCTGGGAGGGACTGCTGCACGAGGACTGGGCCACCTGTGAGTGCTTTGGGACAGGGATGGGGACCACGGCAGCACCCGCTGCTCGTTGAGAAGAGTAACAACATTTACATTTACATTACATTTAAGTCATTTAGCAGACGCTCTTATCCAGAGCGACTTACAAATTGGTGCATTCACCTTATGACATCCAGTGGAACAGTAGTGCATCTAAATCTTTTAAGGGGGTGAGAGGGATTACTTTATCCTATCCTAGGTATTCCTTAAAGAGGTGGGGTTTCAGGTGTCTCCGGAAGGTGGTGATTGACTCCGCTGTCCTGGCGTCGTGAGGGAGTTTGTTCCACCATTGGGGGGCCAGAGCAGCGAACAGTTTTGACTGGGCTGAGCGGGAACTGTACTTCCTCAGTGGTAGGGAGGCGAGCAGGCCAGAGGTGGATGAACGCAGTGCCCTTGTTTGGGTGTAGGGCCTGATCAGAGCCTGGAGGTACTGAGGTGCCGTTCCCCTCACAGCTCCGTAGACAAGCACCATGGTCTTGTAGCGGATGCGAGCTTCAACTGGAAGCCAGTGGAGAGAGCGGAGGAGCGGGGTGACGTGAGAGAACTTGGGAAGGTTGAACACCAGACGGGCTGCGGCGTTCTGGATGAGTTGTAGGGGTTTAATGGCACAGGCAGGGAGCCCAGCCAACAGCGAGTTGCAGTAATCCAGACGGGAGATGACGAGTGCCTGGATTAGGACCTGCGCCGCTTCCTGTGTGAGGCAGGGTCGTACTCTGCGGATGTTGTAGAGCATGAACCTACAGGAACGGGCCACCGCCTTGATGTTAGTTGAGAACGACAGGGTGTTGTCCAGGATCACGCCAAGGTTCTTAGCGCTCTGGGAGGAGGACACAATGGAGTTGTCAACCGTGATGGCGAGATCATGGAACGGGCAGTCCTTCCCGGGAGGAAGAGCAGCTCCGTCTTGCCGAGGTTCAGCTTGAGGTGGTGATCCGTCATCCACACTGATATGTCTGCCAGACATGCAGAGATGCGATTCGCCACCTGATCATCAGAAGGGGGAAAGGAGAAGATTAATTGTGTGTCGTCTGCATAGCAATGATAGGAGAGACCATGTGAGGTTATGACAGAGCCAAGTGACTTGGTGTATAGCGAGAATAGGAGAGGGCCTAGAACAGAGCCCTGGGGACACCAGTGGTGAGAGCACGTGGTGTGGAGACGGATTCTCGCCACGCCACCTGGTAGGAGCGACCTGTCAGGTAGGACGCAATCCAAGCGTGGGACGCGCCGGAGATGCCCAACTCGGAGAGGGTGGAGAGGAGGATCTGATGGTTCACAGTATCGAAGGCAGCCGATAGGTCTAGAAGGATGAGAGCAGAGGAGAGAGAGTTAGCTTTAGCAGTGCGGAGCGCCTCCGTGATACAGAGAAGAGCAGTCTCAGTTGAATGACTAGTCTTGAAACCTGACTGATTTGGATCAAGAAGGTCATTCTGAGAGAGATAGCGGGAGAGCTGGCCAAGGACGGCACGTTCAAGAGTTTTGGAGAGAAAAGAAAGAAGGGATACTGGTCTGTAGTTGTTGACATCGGAGGGATCGAGTGTAGGTTTTTTCAGAAGGGGTGCAACTCTCGCTCTCTTGAAGACGGAAGGGACGTAGCCAGCGGTCAGGGATGAGTTGATGAGCGAGGTGAGGTAAGGGAGAAGGTCTCCGGAAATGGTCTGGAGAAGAGAGGAGGGGATAGGGTCAAGCGGGCAGGTTGTTGGGCGGCCGGCCGTCACAAGACGCGAGATTTCATCTGGAGAGAGGGGGAGAAAGAGGTCAGAGCACAGGGTAGGGCAGTGTGAGCAGAACCAGCGGTGTCGTTTGACTTAGCAAACGAGGATCGGATGTCGTCGACCTTCTTTTCAAAATGGTTGACGAAGTCATCTGCAGAGAGGGAGGAGGGGGAGGGGGAGGAAGATTCAGGAGGCAGGAGAAGGTTGCAAAGAGCTTCCTAGGGTTAGAGGCAGATGCTTGGAATTTAGAGTGGTAGAAAGTGGCTTTAGCAGCAGAGAGAAGAGGAAAATGTAGAGAGGAGGGAGTGAAAGGATGTCAGGTCCGCAGGGAGGCGAGTTTTCCTCCATTTCCGCTCGGCTGCCCGGAGCCCTGTTCTGTGAGCTCGCAATGAGTCGTTGAGCCACGGAGCGGGAGGGGAGGACCGAGCCGGCCTGGAGGATAGGGGACATGGAGAGTCAAAGGATGCAGAAAGGGAGGAGAGGAGGGTTGAGGAGGCAGAATCAGGAGATAGGTTGGAGAAGGTTTGAGCAGAGGGAAGAGATGATAGGATGGAAGAGGAGAGAGTAGCGGGGGAGAGAGAGCGAAGGTTGGGACGGCGCGATACCATCCGAGTAGGGGCAGTGTGGGAAGTGTTGGATGAGAGCGAGAGGGAGAAGGATACAAGGTAGTGGTCGTAGACTTGGAGGGGAGTTGCAATGAGGTTAGTGGAAGAACAGCATCTAGTAAAGATGAGGTCGAGCGTATTTCCTGCCTTGTGAGTAGGGGGGGCAGGTGAGAGGGTGAGGTCAAAAGAGGAGAGGAGTGGAAAGAAGGAGGCAGAGAGGAATGAGTCAAAGGTAGACGTGGGGAGGTTAAAGTCGCCCAGAACTGTGAGAGGTGAGCCGTCCTCAGGAAAGGAGCTTATCAAGGCATCAAGCTCATTGATGAACTCTCCGAGGGAACCTGGAGGGCGATAAATGACGCTAATGCAAAGGAGATTGGAATGACAAGTGGACTACACGTCTCGAGTGTTCAGAAAGTTAAGCTTACGTAGCAAGAATCTTATTGACTAAAATGATTAAAATGATACAGTACTGCTGAAGTAGGCTAGCTGGCAGAGGCTGCGTTGTTGACTATGTAGGCTAGCTGGCAGTGTCTGCGTTGTTGACACTACACTAATCAAGTCGTTCCGTTGAGTGTAATGGTTTCTACTGTGCTACTGTGCTGCTATTCGGGGCTAGCTGGCTAGCTAGCAGTGTTGATTTACGTTACGTTGCGTTAAAAGAACGACAATAGCTGGCTAGCTAACCTAGGAAATCGCTCAAGACTACACAATTATCTTTGATACAAAGACGGCTATGTAGCTAGCTATGTAGCTAGCTACGATCAAACAAATCAAGCCGTTGTACTGTAATGAAATGAAAAATGTGATACTACCTGTGGAGCGAAGCGAAATGCGACCGGATTGTTGAGTGCGGAAGTTATGTTACGTTAAGGACGACGAATAGCTGGCTAGCTAACCTCGGTAAGTTAAGATAATCACTCTAAAACTACACACTCTAAACTACACAATTATCTTGGATACGAAGACAGCAAAGACAACTATGTAGCTAGCTAACACTACACTAATCAAGTCGTTCAGTTGAGTGAAAGTTGTGCTGCTAATCGGTAGACGGTGGACTAGCTAACGGTAGACGTTAGCTAGCTAGCTAGCTGCAGGGCGGTGTAGACTGCGTTAGGACGACGAAATACGATAATTACGCAATTATCTATGATACAAAGACGGCAATGTAGCTAGCTAAGAAGAAAAATTGCTAAGATTAGACAAATCAAACCGTTGTACTATAATGAAATGTAATGAAATGTACTACTACCTACTACCTGCGGACCGAGTGCAGATGCGACCGCTCGCTCCAACCCGGAATTTACCACGATACATGCTTTCACGTCAGAGTCTCAAAGTCTCCAATAACACCAGGAAAAGTCGCTAGATTAGTCGCTAGTCGATTTTTTGAAAACGTGTCGCTAGCGGGTTCTGAATATTCACTAAATATAGCGACAAAGTCTCTAAGTTGGCAACACTGACTGGATGCCACTATAGAGTTGAAAGAAACCAACCATTGGAGCGAGCAGTCGCATCCGCACTTCGGTCTGCACTTCGGTCTGCAGGTAGTATAACTTTTCATTACATTTCATTACATTTCATTATAGTACAACGGTTTGATTTGTCTAATCTTAGCAATTTCTTCTTAGCTAGCTACATAGCCGTCTTTGTATCAAAGATAATTGCGTAATTATCGTATTTCGTCGTCCTAACGTAGTCTACACTGCTATCTGCCCAGCAGCTAGCCAGCTAGCTAACGCCCACCGTCTACATAGCTAGCTACATAGCCGTCTCTGTATCAAAGATAATTGTGTAGATAATTGTGTAGTCTAGAGCGATTTTCTAGGTTACCTAGCCAGCTATTGTCGTTCTTTTAACGCAACGTAACGTAATCAACACAGCTAGCTAGCCAGCTAGCCCCTGAATCAACAACGCAGCCACTGCCAGCTAGCCTACAAAGTCAACAACGCAGCCACTGCCAGCTAGCCTACCTCAGCAGTACTGTATCATTTTTAATCATTTTAGTCAATAAGAATAGCAGCACTGTAGAAACTATTACCCTCAACTGAACGACTTGATTAGTGTAGTGTTAGCTAGCTACATAGTTGTCTTTGCTGTCTTCGTATCCAAGATAATTGTGTAGTTTAGAGTGTGTAGTTTTTAGAGTGATTATCTTAATTTACCGAGGTTAGCTAGCCAGCTATTTGTCGTCCTTAACGTAGGAGACACTGCTAGCTAGCCAACAGCTAGCCAACGTCTACCGAATAGAACTCAACAACCCGGTCGCATTCCGCCTCGCTCCACAGGTAGTATCACATTTTCATTTCATTTCATTACAGTACAACGGTTTGATTTGTTTGATCGTAGCTAGCTACATAGCTAGCTACATAGCCGTCTCTGTATCAAAGATAATTGTGTAGTCTAGAGCGATTTTCTAGGTTACCTAGCCAGCTATTGTCATTCTTTTAACGCAACGTAACGTAATCAACACTGCTAGCTAGCCAGCTAGCCCCCGAATCAACAACGCAGCCACTGCCAGCTAGCCTACAAAGTCAACAACGCAGCCACTGCCAGCTAGCCTACTTCAGCAGTACTGTATCATTTTAGTCAATAAGATTCTTGCTACGTAAGCTCAACTTTCTGAACATTCGAGACGTGTAGTCCACTTGTCATTCCAATCTCCTTTGCATTAGCGTAGCCTCTTCTGTAGCCTGTCAACTATGTGTCTGTCTATCCCTGTTCTCTCCTCTCTGCACAGACCATACAAACGCTCCACACCGCGTGGCCGCGGCCACCCTAATCTGGTGGTCCCAGCGCGCACGACCCACGTGGAGTTCCAGGTCTCCGGTAGCCTCTGGAACTGCCGATCTGCGGCCAACAAGGCAGAGTTCATCTCAGCCTATGCCTCCCTCCAGTCCCTCGACTTCTTGGCACTGACGGAAACATGGATCACCACAGATAACACTGCTACTCCTACTGCTCTCTCTCTTCGTCCGCCCACGTGTTCTCGCACACCCCGAGAGCTTCTGGTCAGCGGGGTGGTGGCACCGGGATCCTCATCTCTCCCAAGTGGTCATTCTCTCTTTCTCCCCTTACCCATATGTCTATCGCCTCCTTTGAATTCCATGCTGTCACAGTTACCAGCCCTTTCAAGCTTAACATCCTTATCATTTATCGCCCTCCAGGTTCCCTCGGAGAGTTCATCAATGAGCTTGATGCCTTGATAAGCTCCATTTCTGAGGACGGCTCACCTCTCACAGTTCTGGGCGACTTTAATTAACCTCCCCACGTCTACCTTTGACTCATTCCTCTCTGCCTCCTTCTTTCCACTCCTCTCCTCTTTTGACCTCACCCTCTCACCTTCCCCCCCTACTCACAAGGCAGGCAATACGCTCGACCTCATCTTTACTAGATGCTGTTCTTCCACTAACCTCATTGCAACTCCCCTCCAAGTCTCCGACCACTACCTTGTATCCTTTTCCCTCTCGCTCTCATCCAACACTTCCCACACTGCCCCTACTCGGATGGTATCGCGCCGTCCCAACCTTCGCTCTCTCTCCCCGCTACTCTCTCCTCTTCCATCCTATCATCTCTTCCCTCTGCTCAAACCTTCTCCAACCTATCTCCTGATTCTGCCTCCTCAACCCTCCTCTCCTCCCTTTCTGCATCCTTTGACTCTCTATGTCCCCTATCCTCCAGGCCGGCTCGGTCCTCCCCTCCCGCTCCGTGGCTCGATGACTCATTGCGAGCTCACAGAACAGGGCTCCGGGCAGCCGAGTGGAAATGGAGGAAAACTCGCCTCCCTGCGGACCTGGCATCCTTTCACTCCCTCCTCTCTACATTTTCCTCTTCTGTCGCTGCTGCTAAAGCCACTTTCTACCACTCTAAATTCCAAGCATCTGCCTCTAACCCTAGGAAGCTCTTTGCCACCTTCTCCTCCCTCCTGAATCCTCCTCCCCCTCCTCCCTCTCTGCAGATGACTTCGTCAACCATTTTGAAAAGAAGGTCGACGACATCCGATCCTCGTTTGCTAAGTCAAACGACACCGCTGGTTCTGCTCACACTGCCCTACCCTGTGCTCTGACCTCTTTCTCCCCTCTCTCTCCAGATGAAATCTCGCGTCTTGTGACGGCCGGCCGCCCAACAACCTGCCCGCTTGACCCTATCCCCTCCTCTCTTCTCCAGACCATTTCCTGAGACCTTCTCCCTTACCTCACCTCGCTCATCAACTCATCCCTGACCGCTGGCTACGTCCCTTCCGTCTTCAAGAGAGCGAGAGTTGCACCCCTTCTGAAAAAACCTACACTCGATCCCTCCGATGTCAACAACTACAGACCAGTATCCCTTCTTTCTTTTCTCTCCAAAACCCTTGAACGTGCCGTCCTTGGCCAGCTCTCCCGCTATCTCTCTCAGAATGACCTTCTTGATCCAAATCAGTCAGGTTTCAAGACTAGTCATTCAACTGAGACTGCTCTTCTCTGTATCACGGAGGCGCTCCGCACTGCTAAAGCTAACTCTCTCTCCTCTGCTCTCATCCTTCTAGACCTATCGGCTGCCTTCGATACTGTGAACCATCAGATCCTCCTCTCCACCCTCTCCGAGTTGGGCATTTCCGGCGCAGCCCACGCTTGGATTGCGTCCTACCTGACAGGTCGCTCCTACCAGGTGGCGTGGCGAGAATCCGTCTCCTCACCACGTGCTCTCACCACTGGTGTCCCCCAGGGCTCTGTTCTAGGCCCTCTCCTATTCTCGCTATACACCAAGTCACTTGGCTCTGTCATAACCTCACATGGTCTCTCCTATCATTGCTATGCAGACGACACACAATTAATCTTCTCCTTTCCCCCTTCTGATGACCAGGTGGCGAATCGCATCTCTGCATGTCTGGCAGACATATCAGTGTGGATGACGGATCACCACCTCAAGCTGAACCTCGGCAAGACGGAGCTGCTCTTCCTCCCGGGAAGGACTGCCCGTTCCATGATCTCGCCATCACGGTTGACAACTCCACTGTGTCCTCCTCCCAGAGCGCTAAGAACCTTGGCGTGATCCTGGACAACACCCTGTCGTTCTCAACTAACATCAAGGCGGTGGCCCGTTCCTGTAGGTTCATGCTCTACAACATCCGCAGAGTACGACCCTGCCTCACACAGGAAGCGGCGCAGGTCCTAATCCAGGCACTTGTCATCTCCCGTCTGGATTACTGCAACTCGCTGTTGGCTGGGCTCCCTGCCTGTGCCATTAAACCCCTACAACTCATCCAGAACGCTGCAGCCCGTCTGGTGTTCAACCTTCCCAAGTTCTCTCACGTCACCCCGCTCCTCCGCTCTCTCCACTGGCTTCCAGTTGAAGCTCGCATCCGCTACAAGACCATGGTGCTTGCCTACGGAGCTGTGAGGGGAACGGCACCTCAGTACCTCCAGGCTCTGATCAGGCCCTACACCCAAACAAGGGCACTGCGTTCATCCACCTCTGGCCTGCTCACCTCCCTACCACTGAGGAAGTACAGTTCCCGCTCAGCCCAGTCAAAACTGTTCGCTGCTCTGGCCCCCCAATGGTGGAACAAACTCCCTCACGACGCCAGGACAGCGGAGTCAATCACCACCTTCCGGAGACACCTGAAACCCCACCTCTTTAAGGAATACCTAGTATAGGATAAAGTAATCCTTCTCACCCCCCTTAAAATATTTAGATGCACTATTGTAAAGTGGCTGCTCCACTGGATGTCATAAGGTGAATGCACCAATTTGTAAGTCGCTCTGGATAAGAGCGTCTGCTAAATGACTTAAATGTAAATGTAAATGTAATGTAATGAAACGTTACACACTTTCCCTCTTTCAGTACTCTGCCTGAAAGAGATCAATTATCAAACTCTGCTGGCACATTGTAGAACAGATGTCCACAGGCAGAAAGTGTACAATGTAATAACATGCAGTGTAGCCCAAAGAGATTGCTTTTATTGCATTAAACTTGACAGTAAAACTTTTGTGTGGGTGGGCGGATTATTACATTTTTTACTCAGTGAACATTATATTTGCACACATGTAGCCTTGTGCACTTGATCGATGTCTACTATAGTGGCCAGTATATTAGAGTAAAAATTGAATGCCTGTTTGTTTCATTCTATTTCTACTTTAAGATGTTTTTCCCCAAGTGCATTATTTAGATGTTTGTGGTCACAAGCATTCTATTATAAAGGCTGGCATGGCTAACTGCAATATTAGAGTATTGTTTTTTTCTCAAGACTTGAGTGTCATTTGCAGTAAAGTTTAGGCAACAAATAACATTGGATTGCTTTCCCTACATTTTATTTAGCTGTGAGTTAGGTTCACGTTAACCACGTTTTATTTTACACACGGAGACTGATAATGTAGATCATATTCTTAGTTGTTTAATTAGTTAAAACCTGCATTTCCCCCTAGCAGAGATGAACATGGCTCCTACTTTGGCTTCCTAGCCTCAGCGATGGTCAGCAGACTGCACCGAGGGGTGAAGGACAGCAAGGGGATCTGATAAGTGTTGACTTCTCCTGCAATAATGTGTTGAATGCAGAACACAGCATATCTCATGGTGATTAGATGTCAAATAAATCCTTGCCAATAGTTGAGAAGAGCTGCTGCTGCTTGGCTAGTCCCAGATCTGTATGTCCTCTCACCCACATCTACTAATCATAGACCAGAGGGTCATTCTGAAGTGATGGAAAGGATGAGGGAGAGAGAATTTGCCATCAGAATAGGCGTGCATATCTAAACAGCAAAAAAAAGAAACGTCCTCTCACTGTCAACTGCGTTTATTGTCAGCCAACGTAACATGTAAATATTTTTATGGAATAACTACATGGGCGTACAGAGGCCCATTATCAGCAACCATTCTCCTGTGTTCCAATGGCACGTTGTGTTAGCTAATCGAACTTTATCATTTTAAAAGGCTAATTGATCATTAGGAAACCCTTGTGCTGATTACAGAAGTAATAAAACTGGCCTTCTTTAGACTAGTTGCGTATCTGGAGCATCAGCATTTGTGGGTTCAATTACAGGGAAAAATGTCCAGAAACAAATAACATTCTTCTTAAACTCGTCTATTCTTGTCTTGAGAAATTAAGGCTATTCCATGCGAGAAATTGCCAAGAAACTGAAGATCTCGTACAACGCTGTGTCCTACTGCCTTCACAGAACAGCGCAAACTGGCGCTAACCAGAATAGAAAGAGGGGTGGGAGAACCCGGTGAACAACTGAGCAAGAGGACAAGTACATGAGAGTGTCGAGTTTGAGAAACAGACAAGTCCTCAACTGGCAGCTTCATGAATTAATACCCGCAAATCACCAGACTCAATGTCAACAGTGAAGAGGCGACTCTGGGATGCTGGCCATCTAGGCAGAGTTGCAAAGAAAAAGCCATATCTCAGACTGGCCAGTAAAAATAAAAGATTAAGATGGGCAAAAGAACACAGACACTGGACAGAGGAACTCTGCCTAGAAGGCCAGCATCCCGGAATCGCCTCTTTGTTACATTACAGCCTTATTCTAATATTGATTCAATTATTTAATTTCTTTATCGTTCTACACACAATACCCTATAATTGTGAGGACAGACGGTGGGAGACGAGAAGCAAGTACAGGGAGTGAACATTCTAATGGAACAACAGACATGAAACAGAACACGGACAATGTCTGGACAGGGGAAAACAAAACGACAATGATGCTGACATGGGGATGAAACAGAGGAACAGACAGATATAGGGAAGGCAATCCAAATGTGAATGAGTCCAGGTGAGTCCAATGAGTACTGATGCGCATATTGATGGTGACAGGTGTGCGTAATGCGGGAGCAGGTGCGACAGTACCACCTCCCGGCATCCCACCTGGGCCGGCCGAGGCATGGGCACTGGACATTCCGGCTAAGGCGTAGAAGCCCGATGAGCCGGCTGAGGCGTAGAAGCCCAATGAGCCCGCTGAGGCATGAAAGCCTGACGATCCCGCTGAGGCGTGGGAGCCTGACGAGCCCGCTGAGGCATGACATGGGGTGGGATTCTGCTGAGCCAACCGAGTCAAGGAAACCTCTCGAGACAGCTAAGGCATGGAAGCCCAACAAGCCAGCTGAGGCACCCCCGGTTACATCGGCAGCTGCACCCGGACCCAACATTACCAACATGAAATAAAAACTCCCTGATGCTTCAAATTGTGGTATCAGCATTCTGTGAGGACAGACATTGGGAGATGAGAAGCAAGTACAAGGAGTGGACATTTTAATGGAACAACAGACATGAAACAGAACACGGACAGCGTCTGGATAGGGGGAAACCAAACGACAGTCATGCTGTCACAAAGATAAAACAGAGGAACAGACATATATAAGGAAGGCAATCGAAACATGAAGGAGTCCAGGTGAGTCCAATGAGCGCTGATGCACGTAATGGTGACAGGTTTCCGTAATGGTGGGCAGCCTGGCGCCCTCGAGCGCCAGAGAGGGGGAGCGGGAGCAGGCGTGACAATAATGATGAAGCAAAAAACGGGTTTTACATTTTTTGGGTACACATTTATGAAAAATATACACCTGAAATATCACATTTGCATAAGTATTCAGACCCTTTACTCCGTTCTTTTGTGAAGCACCTTTGGCAGCAATTACAGCCTAGAGTTTTCTTGGGTATGACGCTACAAGCTTGGCACACCTGTATTTGTGGAGTTTCTCCCATTCCTCTCTGCAGAAGAATGATGGAATGATGGAGGCCATCGATGGAGGCCATGCTGCAGTAATGTTGTGGTACCCTTCTCCAGATCTGTGCCTCTACAAAAATCCTGTCTTGGAGCTCTACAGACAATTTCTTCGACCTCATGGCTTGGTTTTTGCTCTGACATGCACAGTCAAAGGAGGGACCTTATATCGACAGGTGTGTGCCTTTCCAAATCAAGTCCAATCAATGTAATTTACCACAGGTGGACTCCAATAAAGTGTAGAAACATCTCAAGGATAATCAATGGACAAGCTCAATTTCCAGTCTCATAGCAATGGGTCTGAATACTGAGTTTTTCAGTTTTTTGTTTTTAATAAATGTGCAAAAAATTTCGAAATCCTGTTTTCACTTTGTCATTATGGGGTATTGTGTTTAGATTGATGAGAATGTTGTTTTCTTTGATCTATTTTAGAATAAGGCTGTAACGTAACCAAATGTGGAAAAAGGGAAGAGGTCTGAATACTTTCTGAAGGTACTGTATATTGCTTATTTAGAGGAATAAAGAACTCTCCGTGAAGAAGAAAGGTGTGGGTTGTATGTTTCATGATTAACCACTTATTGTGTGATTTTGATAACATACAGAAAGTGAAGTAATTTTGTTCACCCGACCTAGAATACCTCACAATCAAATGCCGACAGTATTACTAAGAGCATTACGAAGAGCATTCTCTTCGAGTTATAGTCACAGCCATGTATATTCCCTCTCAAGACAATACGACAACAGCCCTCAAAGATCTTCACTGGACTTCATGCAAACTGGAAACCATATATCCTGAGTGCGCATTTATTGTAGCTTGAGATTTTAACAAAGCAAATTTGAGAGAACGCTACCGAAGTTCTACCAACACATTGACTGTAGTACACACGCTGGTAAAACTTGGGACCACTGCTACTCAACTTTTAGAAAGGCAATCAAACAGGCAAAACGTCAGTACAGAGACAAAGTGGAGTTGTAATTCAACGTCTCAGACACGAGACGTATGTGGCTGGGTCTACAGACAATAACGGACTACAAAGGAGCGGCCAAGTCTCGGACACTGACGTCTTGCTTCCGGACAAGCTAAACACTTTCTCCGCCCTCTTTGAGAATAACACAGTGCTACCAAGGACTCTGGGCTCTCCTCCATGGCCGACGTGAGTAAGACATTTAAGTGTGTCAATTCTCGCAAGGCTGCCGGCCCAGACGGCATCCCTAGCAGCGTCCTCAGAGCATGCACAGACGAGCCGGCTGGAGTGTTTACGGACATATTCAATCTCTCTCTATTCCAGTGTGCTGTCCCCACTTGCTTCAATATGTTCACCATTGTTCCTGTACCCAAGAAAGCAAAGATAACTGAAGACAATTACTAGCACTCACTTCTGTCATCATGAAGTGCTTTGAGAGGCTAGTTCTAACTTATCACCTCTACCTTACCTGATACCCGAGACCCACTTAATTTTGCCCTCCAAGCTCATCATTAAGCTCGGGCCCTGGTTCTGAACCCCGCCGTGTGCAACTGGGTCCCGGACGTCCTGACGGGCCGCCCCCATGTGGTGAAGGTAAGAAACAACACCTCCACTTCGCTGATCCTCAACACAGGGGCCCCACAAGGGTGCTTGCTCAGCCCTCCTCCTGTTCTCCCTGTTCACCCATGACTGCATGGCCACGCACGCCTCCAACTCAGTCATCAAGTTTGCAGATGACACTACAGTAGTAGGCCTGACCACCAACAATGACGAGACAGCCTAAAGGGAGAAGGTGAGGGCCCTGGGAGAGTGGTGGCAGGAAACTAACCTCTCACTCAATGTCAACAAAACAAAGGAGCTGATCGTGGACTTCAGGAAACAGCAGAGTGAGCACACCCCTAAACCCGTCGATGGGACCTTAGTGGAGAAGGTGGAAAGCTTCAAGTTCCTTGGTGTACACATCGCTAACGATCTGAAATGGTCCACCCACACAGACAGTGTGGTGAAGAAGGTGCAATAGCACCTCATCAACCTTAGGAGGCTGAATAAATTTGTCTTGGCTCCTAAAACCCTCGCAAACTTTTACAGATGCACAATTGAGAGCATCCTGTCATGCTGTATCACTGCCTGGTATGGCAACTGCACCGCCTGCAAACGCAGGCTGTCCAGAGGGTGGTCTGCCCAACGCATCAGAGGGCAAACTACCTGACCTCCAGGATACCTGCAGCACACAATGTCACATGAAGGCCAAGAAGATCATCAAGTACATCAACCACCTGAGCCACGGTCTGTTCATCCCGCTATCATCCAGAAAGCGAGGTCAATACAAGGTCATCAAAGCTGGGATCAAGAGACTGAAAAACAGCTTCTATCTCAAGGCCATCAAACTGTTTAACAGCCATCACGAACATTCAAATCATTGGCCACTTTAATATATTAGTCACTAGTCACTTTAACAATATCACTTTAATAATGTTTGCATTTCTTCCATTTCTCATCTCATATGTGTTTATACCATCTATTGCATCTTGCCCATGTCGCTCTGTCATTGCTCATCCATGTGTATGTATTCTTATTCCATTCCTTTACTTACATTTGTGTCTATTAGGTAGTTGTTGTGGAATTATTAGATTACATGTTAGATATTGCTGCACTGTCGGAACTAGAAGCACAAGCATTTCGCTACACTTGCATTAACATCTGCTAACCATGTGTATGTGACCAATGACATTTGATTTGATTTTACTTCCATAGCAACAGTGAATCTATTTCGATTTTATTTGCATAACTCTCAACAACATTCTCACGTTGGTAATAGTCAGTGACAAATACCAAAGCAGGGCTGGATTAAAACCCTGGATGAGAGACCAAAGTGATAGCTATAGATAATCTCTTCAATAGGAGGTGCTGTCCAGCCTATTGTTTGTTTCTGATAGTGGATCTAACGTTGAAGATCTAACGTTGTTTCAAAAGTCAGAATTCAACATCTTTTATACAAGGTTTGTCTATGTTGAAAATTGGTTACCACACGATGACATAATCCTATGGTTGAAATTTCACCCACAAAACAAGTTTACGTTTGGACTTTTTGCAAATCCAATGTATTTTACATGTAGATTCCACGTCAGCCTACATTGACAAATTATGCTGAAACAACGTTGATTCAACCAGTTTGTGCCCAGTGGGTCCGTATCTGTGCCGGTGTCTGAATAAGTATGAGAGTGTGTGTCTGCCTGTACACCCACACGTTTAGAAAAAAGGGTTCCAAAAAGGTTCTTCAGCTGTCCCCATAGGAGAACCCTTTTTGGTTCCAGGTATAATCGTTTTTGGTTCCAGGTAGAACTCTTCTGGGTTCCAGGTAGAACCCTCTGGAAAGGGTTTTACCTGGAACCGAAAATGGTTCTTGAAAGGGTTCTGATATGGGGACAGCCGAAGATCCCTTAGTTGTTCTAAATAGCACATTTTTCTTCGAAGAGTGCACAAATATGCTAAACAAAAAGACGACCTCACTTTTTCAATCACACAGATCCCGTTGGGTTCGTCAACGACGTGTAGCTAAGCCGTGTGTGACCGCAAGGATTTGAGCCTTGCGCGATGTGATGGATCTGAGCTTTGGCAACACTAATTACAAATGATTACAGTGTGTATTCACAGGGGAGACACTCTCTCATCAACCAATCACTGTCTGGACCGCTTGTTTAATGAAGACAGTAGAACTTTATTGCCCGTTGAAGCTAACGCTCCTTCTAGAAAAATAAGGGTATAAGGCTTATGGAAGTTATTCATGGGAAGTCTCTCTTCCCCTTAAGACAGTTGGCTCAATGAGCATCTGGTGCTGTGGACGTTATTGTCTTTGTGTTCTGGCGTTCTCTCGTGAGGTTAAAGAACATTTGTTTATAAGAAGAAACACAAGACGAACGTGTTTTTAAAATATGATTTATTTTCCTTCTATCTGTTTCACTTCTCTTCTTGTCCCGATCCTCTTTCTCTATTTCTCTTTATCCCCTATTCAGTAACTCCCTCTTTTCCTTTTCCCCTCCATCTCTTTACTAACTCTATGCTGCTCTCTCCAGCTCTACCCTTCTCTCACTTTCTCCATGTCCACCCTTCACTCTCTCTCTCTCTCCTGCATTTCCAGGCAGTATGCACCAGAAACCATGGCATCCTTTACCAGCCAAGTGTGAAACAGTCGATCTGTGAGTCCAATCCTCTCTCCCTCCGTTCTCTTCTTTCCTCAACCCTCTCTTTTTCAGTCTTCGAAAAGCAACCCCAGCATCTAGCTCTTAAACAATTCCAACGAAAACCAGCAAAAAACGAAAGGCTATCGAAATCGATAGAACAATGATAAGAGAGTGTAAATTGTTTGAGGGAGAGAGAAGGAGACAGCGAGAGGAGACTGTAACAGATTGTGGAGGTTTAGGCCTTAGTGAGCTAATTGGTTAATGTGAGTGATCAAAACATGGTCAAAACATATTTTATGAATTCTAGCTACTGTAGGTGGCTAACGTTAGCTAGCTGGGGGTTAGGGGTTAAGGAGAGGGTTAGGAGTTAGGTAGTGGTGGCAGCATTAGCTGTAGTAACCAACGGGTAGGGGTCAGTGAGGGGACAAATTATTGTGACCCTGGCGGCACAAAATAATCAAAAGGTCTGACGGTGCGGAGATGCTTGGGAAAATGGTCACAACGGAGACAAACGTTTGTGTGTTTGAGGGGAAAATTGTGTATCTGAGCTCCATCAGCAAATCTCCCCATTCTTGCTCAATTTTGCATGCCTTCTCAAACAGCTAAAACTGTATATGCATTCGTACATCAAGTCTTCTCTTGAGTTGGGCTCGGGGATGAAACAACTGTTGAACATCTGAGATTGTGTTTTTTTTTGTAGGGGAAGGGTGGGGAAAGTGTGTGTATGTATCCCACATCTGTTGCTAAGGGGTGATGATGTTAGGGACAGTATAGGATAAATCACAATAATTGTTTCCCAAAATGATAATTGCGTTCCAAAAACAAAATCCTTTGTATGACGTGCCTACATTATTATGCATATTATTCATTAATTGTGGAAATAAATTAAAATATACAAGATTGTTTAATATATACACTGTATATGTTTTAAATAACAGTACACAATACTATCGAGTTGAGGACAGGGGTGATCTGCCAGTCACGTGGACGACAACCCAACTTTGGATGCGGGGAGGTTTTAGCAGGTGGAATAGTAGATAGCAATTTTTTTGTTTTTTTATTTCACCTTTATTTAACCAGGTAGGCCATTTGAGAATAAGTTCTCATTTACAACTGCGACCTGGCCAAGATAAAGCAAAGCAGTGTGACACAAACAACACATGGGATAAACAAACGTACAGTCAATAACAGAATAGAACAATCTATATAGAGTGTGTGCAAATGTAGTAATATTATTGAGGTAAGGCAATAAATAGCCCATATAGCGGCGAAAAAATTACAATTTAGCAAGTAATTACTGGAGTGATGGATAGTGCAGAAGATGAACATGCAAGTAGAGATACTGGTGTGCAAAGGAGCAAAAAAAATAATATGGGGATGAGGTAGTTGGGTGGGCTATTTACAGATGGGCTGTGTACAGGTGCAATGATCGGTAAGCTGCTCTGACAGCTGATGCTTAAAGTTAAAGAGGGAGATATAAGACTCCAGCTTCAGTGATTTTTGCAATTCGTTCCAGTCATTGGCAACAGAGAACTTGAAGGAAAGGCAGCCAAAAGAGGAGTTGGCTTTGGGGATGACCAGTGAAATAAACCTCCTTGGAGAGTGTGCTACGAGTGGGTGCTGCGACGGTGACCAGTGATCTGAGATAAGGCTGAGCTTTACCTAGCAAAGACTTATCGATGACCTGAGCCAGTGGGTTTGGCGATGAATATGAAGTAAGGGCCAGCCAAAGAGAGCATACAGGTCGCAGTGGTGGGTAGTAAATGGGGCTTTGGTGACGAAACAGATGGCACTGTGATAGACTACATCCAATTTTCATAGTAGGGTGTTGAAGGCTATTTTGTAAATGACATCAACGAAGTACAGGATTGGTAGGTGTTAAAGGAATTTTGTCAATATTGACTAAATAATGTATACATTAGGCATAGAGTTATATGTTGTCTGTTATGGAATATGTTGTTACATAGGCAAAGAGGAAGGGTCAACAGACAACTCGTGATCACAGTGAAACTAGCATCAGGAAAGATGTCTGGTCCCCAACCAGGGAGGGGAGAAACCCTTGGGCTTGCAGTAGATTGTGTAACATATGGTAGCAGAAGATAAGCAATGTGTGTGTGTTAGAATGGAATTGAAAAACAGCTTTGTCATTGCTGAAAGGAGGAGGGACATTTATGACAAAATGAGAGGTATATAAACCAATATACATGAAATGATGGGCAGAGCTCTCGAGAATAAACGTCACTGACTATTTTAGGCTGGTCTCCGTCTGTTTCATTTCCCCCAGAACCTTACAAACTCTGGGTACAGACTGAGTATTTTAATTGAATTGGTAAATGAATACATAAGAACTAAATTCATCTAGCAGTAGGATAGTCAGTTTTACGAGGGTATGTTTGGGAGCATGAGTGAAGGATGCTTTGTTGCAGAATAGGAAGCTGATTCCAGAAAAAAATTGGATTGGAGATGCTTAATGTGAGTCTGGAAGGTATTTGTAGTTTTCCACATATTCTAAGTCAGAACCGTCCAGAGTTGTGATAATAGACGGGTGGGCAGGTGCGGACAGTGATCGGTTGAAGAGTATGCATTTAGTTTTACTTGCATTTAAAAGCAGTTGGAGGCCACGGAAGGAGTCTTGTATGGCATTGAAGCTCAACTGGAGGTTTGTTAACACAGTGTCCAAATCAAGTCAGATCAAATTTTATTTGTCACACACATGGTTAGCAGATGTTAATGTGAGTGTAGCAAAATGATTGTACTTTTAGTTCCGACAGTGCAGTAATAACCAACGAGTAATATAACCTAACAATTCCACAACTACTACCTTATACACACAAGTGTAAAGGTATAAAGAATATGTACATAAAGATATACAGTGGGGCAAAAAAGTATTTAGTCAGCCACCAATTGTGCATGTTCTCCCACTTAAAAAGATGAGAGAGGCCTGTAATTTTCATCATAGGTACACTTCAACTATGACAGACAAAATGAGGAGAGAAAAAATCCAGAAAATCACATTGTAGGATTTGTAATTAATTTATTTGCAAATTATGGTGTAAAATAAGTATTTGGTCACCTACAAACAAGCAAGATTTCTGGCTCAACACAGACCTGTAACTTCTTCTTTAAGAGGCTCCTCTGTCCTCCACTCGTTACCTGTATTAATGGCACCTGTTTGAACTTGTTATCAGTATAAAAGACACCTGTCCACAACCTCAAACAGTCACACTCCAAACTCTACTATGGCCAAGACCAAAGAGCTGTCAAAGGACACAAGAAATAAAATTGTAGACCTGCACCAGGCTGGGAAGACTGAATCTGCAATAGGCAAGCAGCTTGGTTTGAAGAAATCAACTGTGGGAGCAATTATTAGGAAATGGAAGACCAAGACCACTGATAATCTCCCTCGATCTGGGGCTCCGCGCAAGATCTCAGCCCGTGGGGTCAAAATGATCACAAGAACGGTGAGCAAAAATCCCAGAACCACACGGGTGGGACCTAGTGTATGACCTGCAGAAAGCTGGGACCAAAGTAAAAAAGTGTACCGTCAGTAACACACTACGCCGCCAGGGACTCAAATCCTGCAGTGCCAGACGTGTCCCCCTGCTTAAGCCAGTACATGTCCAGGCCCGTCTGAAGTTTGCTAGAGAGCATTTGGATGATCCAGAAGAAGATTGGGAGAATGTCATATGGTCAGATGAAACCAAAATATAACTCTTTGGTAAAAACTCAACTCGTTGTGTTTGGAGGACAAAGAATGCTGAGTTGCATCCAAAGAACACCATACCTACTGTGAAGCATGGGGTGGAACATCATGCTTTGGGGCTGTTTTTCTGCAAAGGGACTAGGACGACTGATCTGTGTAAAGGAAAGAATGAATGGGGCCATATATCGTGAGATTTGAGTGAAAACCTCTTTCCATCAGCAAGGGCATTGAAGATCAAACGTGGCTGGGTCTTTCAGCATGACAATGATCCCAAATACACCGCCCGGGCAACGAAGGAGTGGCGTGTAAGAAGCATTTCAAGGTCCTGGAGTGGCCTAGCTAGTCTCAACTCCATAGAAAATCTTTGGAGGGAGTTGAAAGTCCGTGTTGCCCAGCAACAGCCCCAATACATAACTGCTCTAGAGGAGATCTGCATGGAGGAATGGGCCAAAATACCAGCAACAGTGTGTGAAAACCTTGTGAAGACTTAAAGAAAACGTCTGACCTCTGTCATTGCCAACAAAGGGTATATAACAAAGTATTGAGATAAACTTTTGTTATTGACCAAATACTTATTTTCCACCATAATCTGCAAATAAATTCATAAAAAATCCTACAATGTGATTTTCTAGAATTGCCTTTCTAATTTTGTCTGTCATAGATGAAGTGTACCTATGATGAAAATTACAGGCCTCTCTCATCTTTTTAAGTGGGAGAACATGCACAATTGGTGGCTGACTAAATACTTTTTTGCCCCACTGTATATCTTTATATGCCCCACTGTATGATTGGGTGATGGTACAGAACAGCATAGGCAAGATGCAGTGGATAGAAGCTGTTTTTCAGTCTCTCGTCCCTGCTTTGAAGCACCTGTTCTGACCTCGCCTTCTGGATGATAGCGGGGTGAACATGCAGTGGCTCGGGTTGTTGTTGTTATGGCCTTCCTGTGACATCAGGTGGTGTAGGTGTCCTGGAGGGCAGGTAGTTTGCCCCCGGTGATGCGTTATAAGCCTTATACCCGCAGACCTCACTACCCTCTGGAGAGGTTGTGGGCGGAGCAGTTGCCGTACCAGGCGGTGATACAGCCCGACAGGATGCTCTCGATTGTGCATCTGTAGAAGTTTGTGAGTGCTTCTGGTGACAAAACAAATTTCTTCAGCCTCCTGAGGTTGAAGAGGCGCTGCTGTGGGTGGACCAATTCAGTTGTCCGTGATGTGTACGCCGAGGAACTTCAAACTTACTACCCTCTCCACTACTGTCCCGTCTGCTGTTTCCTGAAGTTTTTTTATTTTTTGTGGGTAGTTGTCAATTTATAGTTGCCTGTGTGCAGTACGTTGACTTCACGTTTTCGTTTGATGTTTATTGTTTTGTTGGTGACAGCTTATCTTCTTTTTATTTTTTTTATTTTTTTATTTCACCTTTATTTAACCAGGTAGGCTAGTTGAGAACAAGTTCTCATTTGCAGCTGCGACCTGGCCAAGATAAAGCATAGCAGTGTGAACAGACAACACAGAGTTACACATGGAGTAAACAATTAACAAGTCAATAACACAGTAGAAACAAAATGGGCAGTCTATATACAATGTGTGCAAAAGGCATGAGGAGGTAGGCGAATAATACAATTTTGCAGATTAACACTGGGGTGATAAATGATCAGATGGTCATGTACAGGTAGAGATATTGGTGTGCAAAAGAGCAGAAAAGTAAATAAATAAATTTTAAAAAACAGTATAAAAACAGTATGGGAATGAGGTAGGTGAAAATGGGTGGGCTATTTACCAATAGACTATGTACAGCTGCAGCGATCGGTTAGCTGCTCGGATAGCTGATGTTTGAAGTTGGTGAGGGAGATAAAAGTCTCCAACTTCAGCGATTTTTTTAGCAGTTCGTTCCAGTCACAGGCAGCAGAGTACTGGAACGAAAGGCGGCCAAATGAGGTGTTGGCTTTAGGGATGATCAGTGAGATACACCTGCTGGAGCGTGTGCTACGGATGGGTGTTGCCATCGTGACCAGTGAACTGAGATAAGGCGGAGCTTTACCTAGCATGGACTTGTAGATGACCTGGAGCCAGTGGGTCTGGCGACGAATATGTAGCGAGGGCCAGCCGACTAGAGCATACAAGTCGCAGTGGTGGGTGGTATAAGGTGCTTTGGTGACAAAACGGATGGCACTATGATAGACTGCATCCAGTTTGCTGAGTAGAGTGTTGGAAGCCATTTTGTAGATGACATCGCCGAAATCGAGGATCGGTAGGATAGTCAGTTTTACTAGGGTAAGCTTGGCGGCGTGAGTGAAGGAGGCTTTGTTGCGGAATAGAAAGCAGACTCTTGATTTGATTTTCGATTGGAGATGTTTGACGTGAGTCTGGAAGGAGAGTTTGCAGTCTAGAAATAGGTCTGGTATGCTCTGGTTTAAGTTGCGTAGTACAAACTGGCAAGAGCTTTCCGAGCTAAAGGTTAGCTGATGACAGCTAGCAGTGGTTAGCTGACTGCTGGCTAGTAGCTAGTGAGCTGGCTAGCTTCTGTTGGGGGATTCCAGTTCCGAGGTAAATACAAATACTTTAAATGTCTAACATGGGTCAAACGTTTTGGGTAGCCTTCCAGAAGCTTCCCACAATATTTTGGGAAGTTAATTTTGGCCCATTGCTCCTGACAGAGCTGGTGTAGCGGAGTCAGGTTTGTAGGCCTCCTTGCTCGCACACGCTTTTTCAGTTCTGCCCACACATTTTCTATTGGATTGAGGTCAGGGTAATGTGATGGACACTCAAATACTTTGACTTTGTTGTCCTTAAGCCATTTTGCCACAACTTTGGAAGAATGCTTGGGGTCAATGTCCATTTGGAAGACCCATTTGCGACCAAGCTTTAACTTCCTGACTGATATCTTGAGATGTTGCTTCAATATATCCACATCATTTTCCTACTTCATGATGCCATCTATTTTGTGAAGTGCACCAGTCCCTCCTGCAGCAAAGCACCCCCACCACATGCTGCTGCCACCCCCATGCCTCACGGTTGGGATGGTGTTCTTCGGCTTGCAAGCCTCCCACTTTTACCTCCGAACATAACGATGGTCATTATGGCCAAACAATTCTATTTTTGTTTCATCAGACCAGAGGACATTTCTCCAAAAAGTATGATCTTTGTCCTCATGTGCAGTTGCAAACCGTAGTCTGGCTTATTTTATGGCGGTTTTGGAGCAGTGGCTTCTTCATTACTGAGCGGTCTTTCAGGTTATGTCTATATAGGTCTTGTTTTACTGTGGATATATATACTTTTGTACCGGTTTCCTCCAGCATCTTCAAGTCCTTTGCTGTTGTTCTGGGATTGATTTGCACTTTTTGCACCAAAGTACGTTAATCTCGAGGAGACAGAACGCGTCCCCTTCTTGATCGGTATGACGGCTGCATGGTCCCACGGTGTTTATACTTGCGTACTATTGTTTGTACAGAGGAACGTGGTACCTTCAGGCATTTGGGAATTGCTCCCAAGGATGAACTTCTTAGGTCTTGGCTAATTTCTTTTGATTTTCCCATGATGTCAAGCAAAAGAGGCACTGGGTTTGAAGGTAGGCCTTGAAAGGCCTTGAAATACATCCAAAAGTACACCTCCAATTGACTCAAATTATGTCAATTAGCCTGTCAGAAGCTGCTAAAGCCATGACATCATTTTCTGTAATTTTTCAAACTGTTTAAAGGCATTCAACTTAGTTTATGTAAACTTCTGACCCATTGGAATTGTGATACAGTGAATTATAAGTGAAATAATCTGTCTGTAAACAATTGTTGGAAAAATGACTTGTTTCATGCACAAAGTAGACATCCTAACCAACTTGACAAAACTACAGTTAGTTAACAAGACATTTGTGGAGAGGGTGAACAACGAGTTTGAATGACTCCAACCTAAGTGAATGTAAACTTCCGACTGCAACTGTATATATATATATATATATATATAAATATATATTTGCCGGACTCTAACATTGTGATATTTCTTAATTTTGTTCTTTTTACTTTTTGTATTATGTGCGTATTGTTTTGTATTGCTAGGTATTATCACTGCATTTCGCTGCACCTGCGATAGCATCTGTGTACGCGACCAATAAACTTTAATTTGATATGAGAAGCAGAGAGCTCCAAAGTTCCCACTGGGGTATTGTACTGATTAAGGGCCTCAGTGAGCAGTAATCAATCAGTTTCTTCATCCCAGAAACTCTACATCATGCCATGTCATCCACTTAAAAGTGGAATTGTGTACTGTGTGTGTGTGTGTGTGTGTGTGCGCGTGTACGGTCCACTTGAGACTGACATTTACCCTGGGCGGATGATGCAATTATAAACTAATGAAGTGTCATCGGTTTTACTCATGTGGATCGTGTCCTTGATCACCAGTGGAAATGAGAATAGATTCCTAATCTATTTTGTGAACTGAAGCAGGCTCTCCTGCCCTATGTCTAGCTCCGAGCACATACACACTCACACATGCACGCACGCGCAAATGCATGCATTTAGTTATTATCATAAACCCCTATTGCAATTTTGGGGTACTATCCAGAAACCAAGCTATTATTCTAACCTGACCACGGATACCCCACAAAGATAGACAGTGCATTAATATTGCAATAAGACCTTCAGTGAAGCGGAGGTTTCACTCTGTCACCAACTAGCTGCTCAATGCTGGATACACACACACTCTGACATCTCTACCCAAAGGATAATAAAGACACTTCACACACCATCAGTAGCTGTGTCAATCACACACACACACACACACACACACACACACACACACACACACACACACACACACACACACACACACACACACACACACACACACACACACACACACACACACACACACACCATTAGTGGCAGTCTAGACAGCCTTCTCACCACCTGGCCAAAAACAGACCTGGCAGAGCATAGACACAGATGGCTTTACCATATACCCCTCGGCACTATACACACACAGATAGACATAGACACACACACAGAGACACGGAGAGACACACACACACACACACACACACACGCACACACAGTAATGAGATTCCCACCCATCACTCAGTGAGACCATTAGACCATCAGGTAGTAGGAGGACTAGTGTTGAGGCGCGGTCTGTAAGATCAATATACTAGACACTAGCACTAGTTGTTCATTGGAAAAGAAAGGCCATCCGTCGTTATAACACAGAGAACACTGACACAGCATGAATACAGCGCTTTCACAATGTCACTGCAATGTATGTGGGTGTCTGGGATTAACCCATCCCATTCCAATAGTTTCCCCCTAAACTGTAACGACCAGAGCATCACCTATCCCAAGAGTCCAACTGGCCACAACTTCAGCAGGGGCGACAGGAGAGCGAAAGAGAGAGAGAGGGGGACTGATGGAGAGAATGAGAGAACGAGATGCAAAGAAAATATGTGAAAGAAACGATAAGAGTGACAACGAATGAGAGGCTCCAAACACACACACACACACATTCAAGACAAGGCACAGGGTACCGTAAACACAGGCGAAAACACAATTATTTAATACAGAGAAAGAGTGATCCTTTGTAAAAAAAAATGTATGTGTAATATTCACAGCTTTCTGGGAGTTCAGCACCGTTTGCTTTGTTTGGAGGATTATCACATTCCACTTCTATGATGGAGGAGGGTCATATTCACTTATGGTGAGGGGTTTAAGGTAAGCTTGGCTGAGCCGCACTTTATCGATTCCTACACAATTACCAGACTGACAACACACACACATACACACACCCACAGGAAATAGAGTGAGGAGCAGATTCGCTCTGCAAATTAATCCGATTTATAGTGTTCTCCTGGCTGAAACAGATTCCCTGGGGCACACCTGCACAAGCGCGCATGCACACACGCGTGCACACACACAGGTCAGGCAGGTATTACATAATAAACAGTCTAAAGCATCATATTCCTTAAGAGAGATTGAAGTGCCCTCCACACCACCTCTCCATTCTGCAGAAGAAATATGGAGAGGATGAATGGATAGAGAGAGAGGAGAGGATGATGCAGGATAAATATTCTAATGCGGAATCTACCATTCCTCTGTGGGCCCTAGATTAACACACATCACCTCAGTTTGTTTGCCTCCTGAATGTGTTGGATTTGAGAAATGGTTGGACTCTTATTCAGGGACCTGTGTCGTACTGCAGTCACATATCTTGGCAGAACAGATCAACTATGCTGTGTATACAGTACTTTGCTGTCCACCAAGGCTCTTAAACTGGAAAGCAGGTGTCAATTTTAAAATGCATTAGCCTAAGCATTCAAATACCACCGTCATCACCGTACAGCACTTTTCAACCCACCACTGGTTTCCCACTTTCCTTTCTCAATGTGTCTACCCGAGGGCCTGGAGAAGACATGACATGCAAAAGAGGGAGGGGTTATACAGTGGGGCAAAAAAGTATTTAGTCAGCCACCAATTGTGCAAGTTCTCCCACTTAAAAAGATGAGAGAGGCCTGTAATTTTCATCATAGGTACACTTCAACTATGACAGACAAAATTAGGGGGAAAAAATCCAGAAAATCACATTGTAGGATTTTTTATGAATTTATTTGCAAATTATGGTGGAAAATAAGTATTTGGTCAATAACAAAAGTTTATCTCAATACTTTGTTATATGCCCGTTTTCTGTAAGTCTTCACAAGGTTTTCACACACTGTTGCTGGTATTTTGGCCCATTCCTCCATGCAGATCTCCTCTAGAGCAGTGATGTTTTGGGGCTGTTGCTGGGCAACACGGACTTTCAACTCCCTCCAAAGATTTTCTATGGGGTTGAGATCTGGAGACTGGCTAGGCCACTCCAGGACCTTGAAATGCTTCTTACGAAGCCACTCCTTCATTGCCCGGGCGGTGTGTTTGAGATCATTGTCATGCTGAAAGACCCAGCCACGTTTCATCTTCAATGCCCTTGCTGATGGAAGGAGGTTTTCACTCAAAATCTCACGATACATGGCCCCATTAATTCTTTCCTTTACACGGATCAGTCGTCCTGGTCCCTTTGCATGATGTTTCCACCCCCATGCTTCACAGTAGGTATGGTGTTCTTTTGATGCAACTCAGCATTCTTTTGTCCCCCAAACACAACGAGTTGAGTTTTTACCAAAAAGTTATATTTTGGTTTCATCTGACCATATGACATTCTCCCAATCTTCTTCTGGATCATCCACATGCTCTCTAGCAAACGTCAGATGGGCCTGGACATGTACTGGCTTAAGCAGGGGGACACGTCTGGCACTGCAGGATTTGAGTCCCTGGCGGCGTAGTGTGTTACTGATGGTAGTCTTTGTTACTTTTGTTCCAGCTCTCTGCAGGTCATTCACTAGGTCCCCCCGTGTGGTTCTGGGATTTTTGGTCACCGTTCTTGTGATCATTTTGACCCCACAGGGTGAGATCTTGCGCGGAGCCCCAGATCGAGGGAGATTATCAGTGGTCTTGTATGTCTTCCATTTCCTAATAATTGCTCCCACAGTTGATTTCTTCAAACCAAGCTGCTTACCTATTGCAGATTCAGTCTTCCCAGCCTGGTGCAGGTCTACAATTTTGTTTCTGGTGTCCTTTGACAGCTCTTTGGTCTTGGCCATAGTGGAGTTTGGAGTGTGACTGTTTGAGGTTGTGGACAGGTGTCTTTTATACTGATAACAAGTTCAAACAGGTGCCATTAATACAGGTAACAAGTGGAGGACAGAGGAGCCTCTTAAAGAAGAGGTTACAGGTCTGTGAGAGCCAAAAATCTTGCTTGTTTGTAGGTGACCAAATAATTATTTTCCACCATAATTTGCAAATAAATTCATAAAAAATCCTACAATGTGATTTTCTGATTTTTTAAAATACTTTTGTCTGTCATAGTTGAAGTGTACCTATGATGAAAATTACAGGCCTCTCTCATCCTTTTAAGTGGGAGAACTTGCACAAATGGTGGCTGACTAAATACTTTTTTTGCCCCACTGTATTCTTTGCCAGACAACAACGCCCTTAGAACTGACCCCAGGACTCTACCAGATGGACAAATGAACGCGTGGAACGAGGAGAAGAGAAGGGGGGAGTGAAGAGACAAAGGAGAAAAGTGCTGAATTTGAAAGAGAATGAAGGATAAAGAGCTGGAGGGATGGAGGGTAGAGATCTCCTGGGGTGGAAGGAAGAAGAGGGGAAGAGAAAGAGATGGGACTTAAGGGAAAGGAGGGGTATCCCTCTCTTCTTGCTAAAAGACCAGTGGGATAATTCCCATTCCAGAAATGATGAAAGGACGAGAGGAATATAAAATGAGAGGAGAGTACTGTTACAATAATGGAAAGAAGGAGGGCACGGATGAAGAGTCGCAGAAAGAGGAAAGGTTACAGCTGCCTTCATATAAACGAGAGTCACACATGCACACACACTCACTTTCCACCGAACCCAGATAGAGAGAGTAAGAGAGAGAGAGGTCACGCAGAACCATTTGGGGTTAATTTAGTTTCTCCCCTAAAACCTGTAAGAAGAAATACCATTTTAGGATCAGAGACATGAGCAGGGGAACAATTTCCTTGTGGCATTTAATCCCTCAAAATAAACATGCTCAGTGGCCTTTGGATAGCGGCTGGTGACCTGCCTGCTCTAACCTTTCACGAGAGGAACCAATGAATCAAAGCATGATTTTGTACTGTGGGGACTGGGAAAACTGTTACACTGTGCTGTAAGGATCTAAGAGTGGAGAGGGATTCAAATAGGGAATTCAAACAGATCCGTGGTCTCTCTTTCTCTGATTTGTCTGCCTCTCTCCTCCACAGCCTCTCCCTCTCTCTATTCCATTATCTGTCTCTCCCTCTCTATCTCTCTGTCTTTCTTTTCCCTCTATGCCCTGCCAGTCTCTGAGCAGGTGTATGTGGGGGATTGATTGTTCCAGTCAGAACACTGGAGTATCTCTTTCTGTCTACCTCACTCTCCTATGTCTTTCCCTCTAACCCCTCTTGGAGTGTCTCTCTGAGGGGATCATGCAGGATCTTCAGTCAACACAGCCCTCCTCTGAACTGACCGAGTTAGAACGCTGATCCACCCTGTGAGGGAGGAAGGGATGGAGGAAGGTAAAAAAAAGATGATGATGAAAGGGAGGTGAACAAGCTGCTCTGGTTTGCTTTCGTTCAGCGTCTCTCATTTAAACTCACACACACACACACACACACACACACACACACACACACACACACACACACACACACACACACACACACACACACACACACACACACACACACACACACGCAGAAAAATGCCCCTGAGGCGATACTTGTTTTGGAAAGAAGCGCTTTTCTAGCTTAACAGTACAATTTGTACTTGGACATTCCATCATATGCCTACTATAGAACATCCATCATTATTCAACCGGACCCATTGCTCTCTCTCTCTGTCAGGTCAAACTACAGTGAATTCAGAGTCATCTATCTGGGCACACACTGGTTGAATCAACATTGTTTTTGTGTCATTTCAATTGAATTATGTTGACCCAACATGTAATAGATGTAGAATTGGCATCTGTGCCCAGTGGGATATAGATGACACACTCATACATGTCTCATAGGTCAAAGTAAAAGTAAATCCGGACACTCAAATTAATATGATATTGTGGGGTTCTTGCTTGAAATACACTTATTTAATGTTGCCATACTAGAACTTATTGATTACTTTACATGTATAAGGAATGTTGGGGTCAATGGCAGGGGTGTAATAACTAGGTGTATGGAAAGTAAATGAGTGAGGAAGGGGGAGTGCAGAAAGTTTACATTCTGTCAAAACATGGTATTGTTAAATCTCATGGCTCCTAAAGAGGGAGGCAAAGGGCCACAGTCTGGTTTTAGTCACTGATAAGGTAGGACAGTCGTGTGTTGGGGAGGAGTGACGAATTTGGCCCTTCATCAGGTCAGATGAAGTGAGAAGGAACAGTCCTATCCTACCCACATACAGTTGAAGTCGGATGTTTACATACACCTTAGCCAAATACATTCAAACTCAGTTTTTCACAATTGCTGACATTTAATCCTAGTAAAAAATCCTGTCTTAAGTCAGTTCGGGGTGGCAGGTAGCCTAGTGGTTAGCACGATGAACTTGTAACCGAAAGGTTGCAAGATTGAATCCCTGAGCAGACAAGGTAAAAATCTGTCGTTCTGCCCCTGAACAAGGGAGTTAACCCATCGTTCCTAGGCCGTCATTGAAAATAAGAATTTGTTCTTAACTGACATGCCTAGCTAAATAAAGGTAAAAAAAATATATATATACTTTTTTAAGATGTGAAATGTCAGAATAATAGTAGAGAGAATGATTTATTTCAGCTTTTATTTTATTACATACACTCAATTAGTATTTGGTAGCATTGCTTTTAAATTGTTTAACTTGGGTCAAATATTTCAGGTAGCCTTTCACAAGCTTCCCACAATAAGTTGGGTGAATTTTGGCCCAGTCCTCCTGACAGAGCTGGTGTAACGGAGTCAGGTTTGTAGGCCTACTTGCTCACACGCCTTTTCAGTTCTGACCCCAGAATTTCTATAGGATTGAGGTCAGGGCTTTGTGATGGCCACTTTGACTTTGTTGTCCTCAAGACATTTTGCCACAACTTTGGAAGAATGTTTGAGGTCATTGTCCATTTGTAAGACCCATTGGAACCAAGCTTTAACTTCCTGACAGATGTCTTGAGATGTTGCTTTAATATATCCACATAATTTTCCTACCTCATGATGACATATATTTTGTGAAGTGCACCAGTCCGTCCTGCAGCAAAGCACCCCCACAACATGATGCTGCCACTCCCATGCCTCATGGTTGGAATGGTGTTCTTCGGCTTGCAAGCCTCCCCCTCTTTCCTCCAAATGTAAAGATGGTCATTATGGCCAAGCAGTTCTTTTTTTGTTTCATCAGACCAGAGGACATTTCTCCTAAAAGTATGATCTTTGTACCCATGTGCAGTTGCAAACCGTAGTCTGGCTTTTTTATGGTGGTTTTGGAGCAGTGGCTTCTTCCTGAGTGGCCTTTCAGGTTATATCGATATAGGACTCGTTTTACTGTGGATATATATACTTTTGTACCTGTTTGTTCCAGCATCTTCACAAGGTTCTTTGCTGTTGTTCTGGGAATGATTTGAACTTTTCGCACCAAAGTACGTTCATCTCTAGGAGACAGAACACATCTCCTTCATGAGTGATATGACGGCTGTGTGGTCCCATGGTGTTAATACTTGTGTACTATAGTTTGTAAAGATGAACGTGGTACCTTCAGGCGTTTGGAAATTGCTCCCAAGGATGAACCATTTTTTTCTGAGGTCCTGGCTGATTTCTTTTGATTTTCCCATGATGTCAAGCAAAGAGGCATTGGGTTTGAACGTAGGCCTTGAAATACATCCACTGGTTCAACTCCAATTGACTCAAATGATGTCAATTAGCCTATCAGAAGCTAATAAAGCCATGACATCATTTCTGGAATTTCCCAAGCTGTTTAAAGGCACAGACTAAGTTGACTATGTAATCTTCGGACCCCCTGGAATTGTGATACAGTGAATTATAAGTGAAATAATCTGTCTGTAAACAATTGTAGGAAAAATGTGTCATGTACAAAGTAGATGTCCTAACCAACTTGACAAATCTATAGTTTGTTAACAAGAAATGTGTGGAGTAGTTGTAAAGTGTATGTAAACTTCCGACTTCAATTGCATACTTCCACACCCACAAAGGTTATAGCATCAGGCAATGTCATGACTACACCAGTGAGACAAACCAATTTAGTTTCTGACTAGCAACAGAGATGTATTGGCTGTCTAGATATGCAAGGAGTTGACTTCGCCTTGTAGGAGGCTATACATAGATGTGCTTGTGTAAACATGCATTTGACTTTGCAGCTGTATGACCCAGTAGGTGAATAAACTTGGTTTGAGCTTTTCCTAGTTGTCCATTAGTTCTTACGCTGTTTGTTCAGAACCTAACAATATGTTACATTTGGTATGATTACATAAGAAAGAGGGTTACTTAAAGCAAAAACTAAAGTGTGGTGGTTGGTTGGGGTGGATGGATGGGTTAGCATATGATCATATAAGGTCTAGCAACCCAAAGTTTGTGAGTTTAAATCTTATCACGGACAACTTTAGCATTTAACTAATTATCAACATTTCAACTACTTACCACTTTTAAACTACTTAGCATGTTAGCTAACCCTTCCTCTAACCCTAAACTTTACCCTTGTAGGTAACGCTTCCCCTAACCTTAACCCTTTAACCTAACTCATAAACTTTATTTATTTATATAAATATATATATATATATTGCAGTATCTCCAACCTGCCTTACAACTGCAGAACATGTGTAATCACACCAGCCCAGGACCTCCACATCCAGCTTCTTCACCTGATCATCTGAGACCAGACACACGGACAGCTGATGGAATTGAGGAGTATTTCTGTCTGTAATAAAGCCCTTTTGTGGGGAGAACTCATTCTGATTGGCTGGTCCGGGCTCCCCAGTGGGTGGGCCTGACTCCGAAGTATGTGGGCCTATGCCCTCCTAGGCCTACCGATGGTTGCGCCCCTGCCAGTCATGTGAAATCCAAAGATTATGGCCTAATTTATTTATTTACATTAACTGATTCCCTTATATAAATTGAAACTCAGAAAAATCATTAATTGTTGCATGTTGCGCTTATATTTTTGTTCACTACATTTTGTTTTTATTACACAGTACCAGTCAAAAGTTTGGAGATACCTACTCATTCAAGTTTTTTATTTATTTTTGTACTATTTTCTACATTGTTGAATAATAGTGAAGAGATTCAATGCAATTACATAGTAACCAAAAATGTGTTAAACAAAAAATATATTTCATATTTGAGATTCTTCAAAGTAGCCACCCTTTGCCTTGATGACAGCTTTGCACACTCTTGGAATTCTCTCAACCAGCTTCACCTGGAATGCTTTTCCAACAGTCTTGAAGGAGTTCCCACATATGCTGAGCACTTGCTGGCTGCTTTTCCTTCACTCTGCAGTCCAACTCATCCCAAACCATCTCAATTGGGTTGAGGTCGGGTGATTGTGGAGGCCAGGTCATCTGATGCAGCACTCCATCACTTTCCTTATTGGTCAAATAGCCCTTATTCAGCCTGAAGGTGTCTTGGGTCATTGTCCTGTTGAAAAACAAACCAGATGGGAAGGCATATCGCTGCAGAATGCTGTGGTAGCCATGCTGGTTAAGTGTGCCTTCAATTCTAAATAAGTCACTGAGCATCCTCCTCCATGCTTCACAGTAGGAACCACACTTGTGGAGATCATCCGTTCACCTACTCTGCGTCTCCCAAAGATCTGGTGATTGGAACCAAAAAACTTACATTTGGACTCATCAGACCAAAGTATATATTTCCACCTGTCTAATGTCCATTGCTCGTGTTTCTTGGCCCAAGCAAGTCTCTTCTTCTTATTGGTGTCCTTTAATAGTGGTTTCTTCGCAGCAATTCGACCATGAAGGCCTGATTCACCCAGTCTCCTCTGAGCAGTTGATGTTGAGATGTGTCTGTTACTTGAACTCTGTGAAGCATTTATTTGGGCTGCCATTTCTGAGCCTGGTAACTCCAATGAACGTATCCTCTGCAGCAGAGGTAACTCTGGGTCTTCCTTTCCTGTGGCGGTCCTCATGAGAGCCTGTTTCATCATAGCACTTGGTGGTTTTTGCGACTGCAAAGTCCTTGAAATTTTCCGGATTGACTGAACTTCATGTCTTAAAGTAATAATGTACTGTTGTTTCTCTTTGCTTACTTGAGCTGTTCTTGCCATAATATAGACTTGGTCTTTATATCACAACACAACTGATTGACTCAAATGCATTAAGAAGGAAATCAATTCCACAAACTTTTAACAAGGCACACCTGTTAAGCAGACTGTGTTTGTCTATTGTTGTGACTTAGATGAAGATCAACTTTTATAACCAATTTATGCAGAAATCCCGGTAATTCCTAAGGGTTCACATACTTTTTCTTGCCACTGCATATGTAGTAGAAATTGATGGGTTAGAAGAATCCTACATAACCAACCCACAAAGTAAAATGTAACATCCATATATGGCCAGCTATGTAAACTTTAACAATGATTTATACTGCAATAGATGTTGTTCAATTGGTAACATACATTTTTGTCTTCTTCTAATGCCTCTTAAGGGAAAAGTAATCTAAAAGTAACGGAATGTAATCAGATTACGTTACTGAGTTTGGGTAATCAAAAAGTTACGTTACTGATTACAATTTTGGAGAGGTAATTAGTAACTGTAACGCAATACATTTAGAAAAGTAACCTACCCAAACCTGGAAGCATGGTGCTGGCTACGTCATGCTGTGGGGATGTTTTTCAATGGCAGGGACTGGGAGACTAGTCAGGATCGAGGCAAAGATGAGCATAGCAAAGTACAGAGAGATCCTTTATGAAATCCTGCTCCAGAGCCCTCAGGACCTCAGACTGGGGCGAAGGTTGACCTTCCAACAGGACAGCGACCCTAAGCACACAGCCAAGACAACGCAAGAGTGGCGTCGGAACAAGTCTCTGAATGTCCTTGAGTGGCCCAGCTAGAGCCCAGACTTGAACCATATCGAACATCTCTGGACAATATGTTTAGAATTGTATATATTATTTTATCAGTTACAATAGGCCAACATAGCCAAAATATTGATCAACATGAGAAATAAAGGTGATGAATAATGGTGAGATCATTTGATACAAAAAAATAGAGCCATAAGCCTAATATAGGGACCCGGCCAGCCTTAAGTGTGCAGGACCCATTGATTCTTACAAATTATAACACTTATAACACTACTCATCTCTGAATGCAAAAAAAAAAAAAGTAACAAAATGTCATATATCACGTAAAAGATAATTACTAAGGCTTTAGGAAATGCAACCAACTACAGAAATTGATTGGGAGGGGAGCGGGAGAGGAGGGGGACACATGGAACCCGCTTCAATCAAGCAGGCTTCAGTCACACACTTGGGTTCAGTCACCCCCACGATTGAAGTGGGAGACAAATCCAGCTATGGTCTTCTCCTTGTCAGGCCTCTCACACTGGGCAGACAGTGGATAGACAGCTCGCACAGCTTCCCCACATACGGTGCTGGATCAAGGGTGACCTTGTTAAAGAGAAGATCCAGGAGCCTGCCTACATAGCCTTTAGTGTTTTTGGAAAAGGAAATGTTAATTAAATGGGTAGTGAATTTAATTTGCTGTTCTGAATTATGATGCTATCAATTCATTGATGCTGTGATCTATTCATTCTATGATGTGTTTTTGAAGTACTCAGTTTGAAATATGGTCACACACTTATTTGGTCGAGAAACTTTCAATGTTTGTATTTGGAATTTTGTGTGCATGAAATGCTCAGTTGATGCAGATTTGAAACAATAACTATGACTTTGTAATGGGGACGCTGAGAGTCGAGAAGCAGGTGCAGGTGAAACTTTTAATGAACAACAAACATGGAAAAGAGACAACATAACAGTAGCGTCTACGCATAAACACACAAACAATACTGACTGGGGAAAGAACCTAATGGAGTGCCGGATATAGGGGAGGTAATAAGTTAGGTGAGCAGGCTGGTCCGGGCTACATAAGTGGAAATCACGGATGATGTTGGGATCTAGAATGTCCTCCACCGGAACCCAACACTGCTCCTCTGTGCCATACCCCTCCCAGTCCATCAGGTACTGGAGCCGACCTCCACAACATCGGGAGTCCAGTAGAGATCTGATGGTATATGCTGGACCCCCCTCAATGTCCGGGGGGGGGCAGAGGGGTGTCGTAGGGTGCAGCATCAGCTAGGGGACCAGCAACCACCAGCCTGAGAAGGGAGACATGAAAAGAAGGTGAGATACGATAGTCACTGGGAAGCTGTAACCTATACGCCACCTCCGCAGAACCTTGAATGGCCCCACAAACCAGGGACTCAGTTTCTTTCAGGGCAGGTGGAGTTGGAGGTTCCTGGTAGAGAGCCAGACACGGGGGTCGCACTGCGGTGGCGGTCTGCCTGCTCCTTTTGATGGTGGACAGTGCGCTGGAGTTTCACGTGAGCGCCGGTCTACACTTCTTCTGTGAGCCTGAACCACTCATCACCTGCAGGAGCTTCGCTCTGGCCCAGAGTCCACGGCGCCAGGTCCCGGCTGAAAACCCAAAACACACTGGAAGCGGGTCAACCCAGTTTAGGAGTGTTGTAGCAAGCTCTGGGCGTATTCTTCCCATGGAAGGAATCAAGCCCACTCTCCCTGCCTGTCCTGACAGTGACTCATCAGGAACCTCCCCAGCTCCTGGTTCATCCTCTCCACCTGCCCGTTGGACTGAGGCCTATACCCGGAAGTGAGGGGGACCGTGACCCGAGCTTCTCCATAAAGGCTCTCCATACCCCTGATGTGAATTGGGGGCTACGGTCGGAGACGATGTCCTCCGGAAAGCCATAATGACAGAAGACCTGCTGGATAGTGACTCAATGACCTGGAGACCAGAAAAAGGGATTAAACGACAGGATTTTGAAAATCTATCCACAACCACCAAAATGGTGGTGAAACAATCAGAGGAGGGGAGGTCAGTAACAAAGTCAATGGATAGATGGGACAAGGGACGCTGAGGCACGGGAAGGAGTTTCCCTGCTGGAGCGTTCCGGGGGGCTTTGGTTTGGGCACATACGGAACAGGAGTTGACATAGCGAGTGATGTCCTGCGCCAAGTTGGGCCACCAGTACTTCTCAGAGATCGATTGGGTAGTGCGAGAAATACCTGGATCCAGTTACGACAACTGTGTGCCCAGGTCAGCAGCCAATCCCTTATCTCTGTGGGAACGTAGATGCGCTTGGGAGGACAGTTAGTGGGTGCACCAGTAGGTGAACCAGGGTGCATTTTTTTGTGCGCTCCCTAGTGGGATAGTGTTCACACCTGAAATAAGGGGGTAAACACAGCAGAGTTTGGAAAAACCACACCAAACCAATTTGGTTTGAAACCCCCCTAAAGTGAGTTCTTTATCTTATTCCTGATTTATTTTCATTCTCCCTCTTGCAGTAAATCTAGAAATGGACCACTGAGCAGCGACCAGAGGGTTGGTGGTTTAAATCCAAAGTGCCGTTCTCTTCCGTTGAACAAGGCACTACTCCAGGTGCACCGTATTGTGGCTGACCCTTTGCTTCCAACTTTGCAATTGGTCTGTTTGTTTTATCAATCAGAGACAAATCTCCAGTTCAATGATTAAACTGTAAAGCACTTTTCTAGTATCTATTTCAGCTACAGTAATTCCATAATTCTTACACTGTCAAAGTCTGCTCTCAATTTAATTCGATACTGTATATATATATATATATATATATATATATATATATATATATATATTTTTATATTACTTTTTTTGTTCACTTAGCTAATTACTTTTTCTATTGTTGACACCAGACAAGACAGAGACAGCAACAGAAGAATAGGTCATGGAGAGAGACAGCAGACAAGACACAGAGACCGCAACAGAAGGATACGTGATGGAGAGAGAAACTCCACACAAGACAGAGACAGCAACAGAAGAATAGGATAAGACGGAGAGAGACACCAGAAGAACAGAACACGCCATAACAGAAGAAACAAAGGAGACAATAACATAGAATTTTAAAAGACAGCAACAGAAGATGATGGCAGACAAGACAGACAGCAACAGACGACAAAGAGAAAGCGATGGAGAGAGGCAGAGGAGGAGTGAGCACACAGTAGACTGTATCACTTAAAGCTGCTCTATCGATTCGAATTACTGCAGAGAGAGAGAGAGAGAGAGAGAGAGAGAGAGAGAGAGAGAGAGAGAGTGTGTGTGCGTGCACATGCGTGTGTGTGTTTGTTTGTGAGAGAGATAGAGAGGGATGGTCAGAGAGGCTCATTGGACAGGTCAGAGTCTATGTTTGAAGTTATTGAGCGGTTTTTGGCAATACACTGTAGCATAGCAAGCCTTTGACATTACTGTTACACCAAAAACACCTAATTTCGAATGAGATTTTAGGATTGTTAGATGGAGCTGAAAAGTCCCCCCCCCCAAAATATAATTTGCCAAAACTCAGAGCCACCATACAGGATATAGTGGTTGCTCAACTAAAAGTTTTGTGATTTAGTACAGTACCCTGCGTCATTACTTCATTGATCCAGACCAGTGCAAGGGGGAGTTAGAGCACTGATTGTGTCTTTGGGTCCCAAGGCGCTACTATGTCTCTAACGGACACATATTTTTGTGTTACTACTCGTCAGTATTACTTACTAAAATTGTGGTTACACTAAGGTTTTTATTCTAAGAAAAACTTAGACTACAATTAGGGTGTGGAAATGTTGGGATTATTTTGTTCTTGCTGTAGTATTGTAGCCTACTCCCGACCATGTTGCACACTGCCCGAGTGGCGCAGTGGTCTAAGACACTGCATCCAGTGCAATCTGCAATACCTGTGCCGGCCACGACCGGGAGACCCATGAGGTGATGAGAGGCTTTTGATTTCTCTCCCTCTAAAAACAGAAATAAATAATTCTCAATAACAAACTGGCTTTATTTACAAATTAGTAATAATGTCTCACCCCAAGTTCAACACAATGGGATTGCCTTGCAGTTCTCCAGCTTAATTCACTGAGATAGCAGTAGGCGCACGAGATTCAAGGCACGAGGGAAGGAGGCACGGGATCAGCCACAGAGCAGCGCACAGAAGATGGACCTAGTCCATGGGGAAGGGAGGAGGAGGAAGGGGGAGCAACACTTTAAGAGGCATTGCATTAATAATGGCGCTGACTGCTGTTCTTAGCGCCTGTCTTCGTGTTCAAACTAAAACAATGTAACTAATAATGGTGCGAAAAATGCCCCTTAGATATGAATTCGGAGGGCCGAAATGATCCAATATTAGAACATTAGACCTCTCACTAAAAGCGTCAGTCAAAAGTTATACTTAAATCCGAACTGGATTTAATGAAAAATTACATGAAAAGCGCACATTTGTAAATACTAAACTAAAGGTAATTGGAAAGGTAGATACAAATTATTTGTAACATTGTGGTTACAATAAAGAATGGAAACAGGATGTAAACGAAATGCTGTGTTTTTATTTACAGTAGTGATGGACTACTGGAGGCATTTTGAAAACAGGTTTTCAAACCCTTGTTTTTCACAAGTGTTCCCATAGTACTGTAGCAGGTGTATCCGTATCTGTAGGTGTGAACATCCCCCAACTTGCAATGTATTCAATGACATTGCGACCAAAGAGAACAGACGAAATGGACATCGTTTTCATCCAGCCAACTTCTTTCTATGGTGCTACCTATTCCAGGGTTAGGATTTTCAAGAGGACTTGAGAATGAAACGGAGCTGAGAGGATCACCAAAACTAAAGGTATTTTGGTTTCAGTGCACTTAAAAAAAAATGTAAATAGTAATAAAAAATGATAATGAAATTTTAAAAATAATAATAATTGTGTACTAAAAACATGAACGTGTTTTTGCAGAGCATACTGTACAATCATGTCAACAACCATCAGTGGACAAATGTCTGGACAACGGGCTGCACCGAAAAAACGCATGGTTGCCAAGAAAGCCATTAGTTTTGCTAGATTCTTATCATGTGTATGCAGCATTTGTGTGTTGGAGTCAATTTGAATTCTTAATTGATCTATCGTTTCTATCATAGACCACTGTAATCGGTGGGGGCTGAGGGCAGGACCATTCTGCTCATCTGATGAATGTGCACATGGATCAGATTCAAACTTTGAAGACCGAGATGGAGTCACTGAAGGCAGACCAGCAGAAGAGAAACATCTGAGGGCAGAGATACGGGCGACACCGTGCTTTTACACCTGCATTGTTTGCTGTTTGGGGTTTTAGGCTGGGTTTCTGTACAGCACTTTGAGATATCAGCTGATGTACGAAGGGCTATATAAATAAATTTGATTTGATTTGATTTGACAGCTTGATGCATTGGTCAAGAGGCAGGCGGTATTGGCAGAGAATCAGGCGGATAATGGCACGTTGAAGAGGGCAAGAAACGAGATGGAGTCACAATCCATGCCAGGCACACCTGTGAGCTTTGGAACTCCACCTCCGACAGGCAGAGTCAACATACGTGGCGGGTTCGTTAGGTCGTCGGTTCACCTTGACATTTCCATTCCTCTTCTGACATTTCTTAAAATCAATCCCATATACTATGTTCTTACAAAAAAATATTTTAAATTCTCTAGTAATGCCAATATTGAAGACTATCAAATGCTTCTCAAAGATGCCCTCTGTTGGTCAAACTAGCATTAATGGAAAAAATGGCTGACAATTAAATAACGTGCCATAGAATTCTGCAGCAGCCCACAAGGTGTGTTGCAGTATGACGCAGGTTGGAGGAACCACTGTATGTGCTTTGATTGAAACAACATGCAGAAAAGGCTAAGAAAAGGCATCATCTGCTCTAATTCTCTAATGAAACAGTAATTAAAGATCTAAACTTATACAGTGCATTCGGAAAGTATTCAGACCCATTCACTTTTTCCACATTTTGTTACGTCACAGCCTTATTCTGAAATGGTTTAAATTGTTTCCCCCCCATCAATCTACACACAATATCCCATAATGACAAAGTAAAAACAGGTTTTTATAAATGTTTGCAAGTTTGTTTTTTTAAATACCTGAAATATATCACATTTACAAACAATACCAGTCAAACATTTGCAACACACCCACCCATTCAACAGTTTTCCTTTATTTTTACTATTTTCTCAGTACGTTGTAGAATAATAGTGAACACATCAACACTATGAAATAGCACATATGGAATCATGTAGTAACCAAAAATGTGTTAAACAAATCAAAAAAATAGATTTTAGATTCTTCAAAGTAGCCACCCTTTGCCTTGATGACAGCTTTGCACACTCTTGGCATTCTCTCAACCAGCTTCATGAGGAATACATTTCCAACAGTCCTGAAGGAGTTCCCACATTTGCTGAGCACTTGTTGGCTGCTTTGCCTTCACTCTGCGGTCCAACTCATCCCAAACCATCTCAACTGGGTTGAGGTCGGGTGATTGTGGAGGCCGGGTCATCTGATGCAGCACTCCATCACTCTCGTTCTTGGTCAATTAGCCCTTACACAGCCTGGAGGTGTGTTTGGTCATTGTCCTGTTGAAAGATAAATGATAGTCCCACTAAGTGCAAACCAGATGGGATGGTGTATTGCTGCAGAATAATGTGGTAGCCATGCTGGTTCAGTGTGCCTTGAACTCTAAATAAATCACTGAGTGTCACCAGCGAAGCACCCCACACAGCAAAGCATCCTCCTCCATGCTTCACAGTAGGAACCACACATGCAGAGATAATCTGTTCACCTACTCTGAGCCTCACAAAGACACCGCAGTTGGAACCAAAAATCTGATTTCCACAGGTCTAATTTCCATTGCTCGTGAAAGCAAGTCTCTTCTTATTATTGGTGTCCTTTAGTAGTGGTTTCCTTGCAGAAATTCGACCATAAAGGCCTTATTCATGCAGTCCTCTCTGAACAGTTCATGTTGAGATGTATCTGTTACTTGAACTCTGTGAAGCATTTATTTGGGTTGCAATTCCTGAAGCTGGTAACTCTAAGACATTTAAACGTGTTAACCCTCGCAAGGCTGCAGGCCCAGACGGCATCCCCAGCCGCGCCCTCAGAGCATGCGCAGACCAGCTGGCCGGTGTGTTTACGGACATATTCAATCAATCCCTATACCAGTCTGCTGTTCCCACATGCTTCAAGAGGGCCACCATTTTTCCTGTTCCCAAGAAAGCTAAGGTAACTGAGCTAAACGACTACCGCCCCGTAGCACTCACTTCCGTCATCATGAAGTGCTTTGAGAGACTAGTCAAGGACCATATCACCTCCACCCTACCTGACACCCTAGACCCACTCCAATTTGCTTACCGCCCAAATAGGTCCACAGATGATGCAATCTCAACCACACTGCACACTGCCCTAACCCACCTGGACAAGAGGAATACCTATGTGAGAATGCTTTTCATCGACTACAGCTCGGCATTCAACACCATAGTACCCTCCAAGCTCGTCATCAAGCTCGAGACCCTGGGTCTCGACCCCGCCCTGTGCAACTGGGTACTGGACTTCCTGACGGGCCGCCCCCAGGTGGTGAGGGTAGGCAACAACATCTCCTCCCCGCTGATCCTCAACACGTGGGCCCCACAAGGGTGCGTTCTGAGCCCTCTCCTGTACTCCCTGTTCACCCACGACTGAGTGGCCACGCACGCCTCCAACTCAATCATCAAGTTTGCGGACGACACAACAGTGGTAGGCTTGATTACCAACAACGACGAGACGGCCTACAGGGAGGAGGTGAGGGCCCTCGGAGTGTGGTGTCAGGAAAATAACCTCACACTCAACGTCAACAAAACTAAGGAGATGATTGTGGACTTCAGGAAACAGCAGAGGGAACACCCCCCTATCCACATCGATGGAACAGTAGTGGAGAGGGTAGCAAGTTTTAAGTTCCTCGGCATACACATCACAGACAAACTGAATTGGTCCACTCACACTGACAGCGTCGTGAAGAAGGCGCAGCAGCGCCTCTTCAACCTCAGGAGGCTGAAGAAATTCGGCTTGTCACCAAAAGCACTCACAAACTTCTACAGATGCACAATCGAGAGCATCCTGGCGAGCTGTATCACCGCCTGGTACGGCAACTGCTCCGCCCTCAACCGTAAGGCTCTCCAGAGGGTAGTGAGGTCTGCACAACGCATCACCGGGGGCAAACTACCTGCCCTCCAGGACACCTACACCACCCGATGTTACAGGAAGGCCATAAAGATCATCAAGGACATCAACCACCCGAACCACTGCCTGTTCACCCCACTATCATCCAAAAGGCGAGGTCAGTACAGGTGCATCAAAGCTGGGACCGAGAGACTGAAAAACAGCTTCTATCTCAAGGCCATCAGACTGTTAAACAGCCACCACTAACATTGAGTGGCTGCTGCCAACACACTGTCATTGACACTGACCCAACTCCAGCCACTTTAATAATGGGAATTGATGGGAAATGTTGTAAATATATCACTAGCCACTTTAAACAATGCTACCTTACATAATGTTACTTACCCTACATTATTCATCTCATATGCATACGTATACGTATACGTATACGTACCTCAGTACCTCCAGGCTCTGATCAGGCCCTACACCCAAACAAGGGCACTGCGTTCATCCACCTCTGGCCTGCTCGCCTCCCTACCACTGAGGAAGTACAGTTCCCGCGCAGCCCAGTCAAAACTGTTCGCTGCTCTGGCCCCCCAATGGTGGAACAAACTCCCTCACGACGCCAGGACAGCGGAGTCAATCACCACCTTCCGGAGACACCTGAAACCCCACCTCTTTCAGGAATACCTAGGATAGGATAAAGTAATCCTTCTCACCCCCCCTTAAAATATTTAGATGCACTATTGTAAAGTGGCTGTTCCACTGGATGTCTTAAGGTGAACGCACCAATTTGTAAGTCGCTCTGGATAAGAGCGTCTGCTAAATGACTTAAATGTATATACTGTACTCTACATCATCGACTGCATCCTTATGTAATACATGTATCACTAGCCACTTTAACTATGCCACTTTGTTTACTTTGTCTACATTCTCATCTCATATGTATATACTGTACTCGATACCATCTACTGTATGCTGCTCTGTACCATCACTCATTCATATATCCTTATGTACATATTCTTTATCCCCTTACACTGTGTATAAGACAGTAGTTTTAGAATTGTTAGTTAGATTACTTGTTGGTTATCACTGCATTGTCGGAACTAGAAGCACAAGCATTTCGCTACACTCGCATTAACATCTGCTAACCATGTGTATGTGACAAATACAATTTGATTTGATTTGATTTAATGAACTTATCCTCTGCAGCAGAGGTAACTCTGGGTCTTCCTTTCCTGTGGCGGTCCTCATGAGAGCCAGTTTCATCATAGCTCTTGATGATTTTTGCGACTGCACTTGAAGTAACTTTCAAAGTTCTTGAAATGTTCCGTATTGACTGACCTTCATGTCTTAAAGTAATGATGGACTGTCGTTTCTCTTTGCTTATTTGAGCTACTCTTGCCATAATATGGACTTAGTCCTTTGCAAATAGGGATATCTTCTGTGTATAACCCCCCGTACGTTGCCACATCACAACTAATTGGTTTAAACGCATTAAGAAATTCCACAAATTAACTTTTAAGAAGGCACACCTGTTAATTGAAACACATTCCAGGTGACTAGCTCATGAAGCTGTTTGTGAGAATGCCAAGAATGTGCAAAGCTGTCGTCAAGGCAAATGGTGGCTATTTGAAGAATCTCTAATATAAAATATATTTGTCAAGCCTGCTCCCACTCTTCCACCTGGCACTCAAGGGCACCAGGCTCCCCAGCATTTCGCACTTCTGCCTTCCCCCGTCACGCGCATCAGCGATTATTGGACTCACCTGGACTTAATCACCTGTTTATTTCCTCCCCTATATTTCTCAGTTCCCCAGTTCTGCTCCCCACTGCTGCATTGATTGTCATTTGTCATTGTGAATCCGTGGGCTGACGCTGTTTCTGTCTTGCTCTTTGTCTGTTCCTGTTTAAATGTCCACTACCCGTACCTGCTTCTCTTCTTCGGCGTCGGTCCTTCCAATAATTTGATTTGTTTAAAAGTTACTACATGATTCCACTACGAGATAGTTACTACATGATTCCATATGTGTTATTTCATAGTTTTGATGTCTTCTCTATTATTCTACAATATAGAAAATAGTAAAAAATAAAGAAAAACCCTTGAATGAGTAGGTGTTCTAAAACTTGACCGGTAGTTCAATTTATAACAGGGCGATCCAACCCTGTTCCAACCCTAGTCTAGCACATCTGATTCTAATAATTAGCTAGGTTTATAAGATGAATCGGGTTAGTTACAACTAGGGTTGGAGTGATGGTATTACTCCAAGAACAGGGTTGAAGAGCCATGCTAAGCTATTCAATAGGCTACATCTGTCGGTACAAACTTTGATTGAGGAAATGATGAAGTAATTTACATACTTTTTGCACTCCCTCATCTAAAAAAAGAGCACTACACGCAAGTAAGATCTGTGGTAGGTCTGTAGCCGGTGATGTCGGTCTGCTGCATGTGTTCCCAGCTGGCTTCATCCATCTGAGAAGAAGCCAAAATGCAACTGTCCCATGCTCATTACGAACAGGGTAAATACAGTACCTTGAATGACATCCCCATGGACAACTCCTCCATTCACCTGGAGACTTTGTGCCATTATTTTTGATCTGCCGCTGACCACATTGTAGCCTTCTTCTCCATTTACATTGTGTCATAGCCTACCCTTGGATTAGCCTACACTGTAATTCATTACACTGGACACATTTATTTTACCGCACCATCATGGCAATCCAATGCATGCACGATTTATGCAATAAACTAAGATATATTGTGGCTCTGTACAATTGTTTTGGGCTGTGCTACAGAAGGCTATGTCAGTCCGCTAATATAGGACTAGTAAAGGCACTTGTCATCTCCCGTCTGGATTACTGCAACTCGCTGTTGGCTGGGCTCCCTGCCTGTGCCATTAAACCCCTACAACTCATCCAGAACGCCGCAGCCCGTCTGGTGTTCAACCTTCCCAAGTTCTCTCACGTCACCCCGCTCCTCCGCTCTCTCCACTGGCTTCCAGTTGAAGCTCGCATCCGCTACAAGACCATGGTGCTTGCCTACGGAGCTGTGAGGGGAACGGCACCTCAGTACCTCCAGGCTCTGATCAGGCCCTACACCCAAACAAGGGCACTGCGTTCATCCACCTCTGGCCTGCTTGCCTCCCTACCACTGAGGAAGTACAGTTCCCGCGCAGCCCAGTCAAAACTGTTCGCTGCTCTGGCCCCCCAATGGTGGAACAAACTCCCTCACGACGCCAGGACAGCGGAGTCAATCACCACCTTCCGGAGACACCTGAAACCCCACCTCTTTCAGGAATACCTAGGATAGGATAAAGTAATCCTTCTCACCCCCCTTAAAATATTTAGATGCACTATTGTAAAGTGGCTGTTCCACTGGATGTCTTAAGGTGAACGCACCAATTTGTAAGTCGCTCTGGATAAGAGCGTCTGCTAAATGACTTAAATGTAAATGTAAAGGCCCAGTGCACTACTTTTGTGACCGATTCAGGAAACTAGGCATATGTCTCAAGTCACGACTTCACAGGAGAGCGGTTTGAATGTAAAAAAAATAATAATAATTCATCTCGAACATGTGAACTTTAATGTGCCTTAATATCAAACGTGTATGCCATCTGTAAATACGAATAAAATAGTTAAATTACGATCCTAGTTGGTTTAGCCACAGAAAAAGTGAGCAACCTTCCCGCTAGTCATGATTGGCTGAGATAATGAGTGGGCTAGACATGCCGAGAGATGAGTTTGGATTGGTCTGCCAAATAGCACGCGTCTGTCTATTGGAGCTGGTCAGTATGTCTAGGAAATCGTGTCAAACGCTGCTTTTTTATGTATAGTGTAGTAAAACTGCATAAACCTAATGTCAAGTTAAAGTGAACGGTTAGCTATCTAATGTTATGTGTATGCTCTCCACTTTCTGGAGGACCGAGTTTTGAAATCAGTGGAATTCGAGAATGATAGATAAGGAGATGGAGAAAACACCAGCCCGGATCAGACAGGAGACGCGTCCAACCACAATGTATACTGGTAAGATAGTCTAGCTAGCTACATTTTCAGATAATACACATTTCTAATTTTGACAGAAAGTGGTTTAATTTCAAGTGTACTGTTAGCTAGCTAACATTAGCTGGCTGGGTCGCTAGCTAAAGTTATGTGTATGATCTTATTCTTCGTATCTCAGATGCATTTGCCTGGCTAGTTATAGACATAGGTCCTGGTTAGTTAGCTACCTGCAGATTAATGTATTCATTGTTTACCTAGCTAGCTATCTAGCTACATTTCTTAACAAAATACTCTCATTTTAGCATGCCAGAGCGCAGAATAACTGATTAATTTTTGAACTCTCAACACCTGTTGAATATGTCCGTTGTCAGTAAACATCGGAAACAAAGCGTAATTCAATTGTAGCCAGCAGCATTGTTACAGTCACCAACGCTCTGGATAACATGAAAACAGCCAAACCAGCTCTGCTAGGGAGAGTAAAATGGTCAGAGTGGGGTGTTCTCTCATTATGGCAGGGTAGCCTAGTGGTTAGAGTGTTGGACTAGTAACCAAAAGGTTGTAAGTTCAAATCCCGAGCTGACCAGGTACGAATCTGTCGTTCTGCCCCTGAACAGGCAGTTAACCCACTGTTCCTAGGCCGTCATTGAAAATAAGAATTTGTTCTTAACTGACTTGCCTAGTTAAATAAAGGTAAAATTAAAATATTAAATGTGTCTGGAAGTAGCTAGCCAATGTTAGCTTGACTGTTCTCTCGTTATGTGTCTGGAAGTAGCTGGCAAGTTAGTACAGAATGCACGGATCAACCCTTTAAGAGATGGTGGGCCTAAAGCTTAAGATGGTGTGAACAATGCTGAATGGGTGTAGACAAAGAAGGGCTCTCCAATAATAGTAACAAAACATTGAAAGACTGTTTTCTCAAAGTGAATTTACAAGTCGATCAACTTTCAAAGCAGAATTACTTTCCCATTGTTTCCTCAAATGCACTGTATGATATTCCATTTTGTAGCACTGAGTCTCTACTTTTATCTATTGCAAAAAAACAGAAATTCAAATGTTGCTACATAAGACCGAATCCAGGTGGTGACTCACTTTTGTGAAAAACATTTTTTTGTGCCTATGCTAGAGATTGCTATATAGGCGCACTAATATAGGACTAGTAAAGGCCCAGTGCACTACTTTTGTGATTTGTTTTTATTTTTTTATCGGGATTTTCAGGGTTTGCTGCACCACCCTCAGCACCCCATTTCCCGCGTCTATGGAGAGGAGTATCGCTTTTGGGCGCTTGCTCGAATCAATCCGGTGACCAAAAGCCTGATAATCCTAGTGTGTGAGTGTGTCTGTAAATGTGTGTGTTCGCAGGCAACAAGCGCGTGTCGCTCACTGGTGGAGAGAGACAGAAGCCAGTTTGGGTAGAGGAGAACGCACATCACCAGAGCAGTCCGGTCTGAAACTGAAATAACGAATTAACAGCCTACCAACGGGCTTGTCATTTAATAACATTTTATCAACCGTTAACTACACATGATTAAAGGAGACAAAAAAAAAAAAAAAACACCACAAAACACAATTGAGATTTATCCTCAATAGTTTCCGTTCCAGCACCGGGAAATATGAAGACTAAAAACCGGGAGCAAAGCTTGTCTGATTCCAGAGAATTGGATGGATCGTATGACCAGCTGACTGGTGAGTGATGGGCTTTCCCAGCCCCGACTTTATTAGACCAGTGAAAGATGCCATATGACTCTCGAAAAACTGGAATAGTTCTGTAGCCAATATATCCTAAAACGGTTGCTTATAAAATTGTTTTAAGCTTGTGCTAGTCTACTTTCGATGCTTCTCAATTGTCATTTAGTGCGCGACCTGTTGTAAATAAAGTGTTGAAGCAGACAATGAAGGCTATATCGAAGTCTTTAAAAAAAAGCGAGCAGCCTTTAATGACCTCATCTAATTACACAATGTATATATTGATTATGATATATAATTGTATATATATGTCATATTGTATCTTTTGTTGTGTTCACATGCATGTTGTTGCGTGAATTGTTAGTGCATGGCGATGGAATCTGTGCGTGGCGCTCAATTTTGCTGATCTGGCTTTTCTACGGGAGTCCATTGGCTGTCAGATTGAGATGCCCAAAACGCATCTGGATTGGAGACATTGGTGCTGGCCTTGAAGTCTTGGTGATATAAAATAAAGTTTGTCATGTTAGTGAAAGTGTGCCTTGTCTAATCACACAAACCAAATTCTGCTTTCTAATTTTTAGGACTGTTTCGCAAAATAGTTGTTGACTTATTATCTTGGGGTCTATATTTAATGAGCTTTGCCATGCTAAACTATTTGAGATTGTAGTCCTACTGGTTTTTGCCACACATTATGTTTCTTTGCTTGTGTGTGTGTGTGTGTGTGTGTGTGTGTGTGTGTGTGTGTCCATCAGGATTTTAGAATGTCACCTAGATGTGTGTTGCCAGAATGTCAAGACAATTTTAATTAAAAACAAAAACTGTGTGTGTGTGTGTGAGTGCAGACAGTCAGCAATACCAAACCCTCACATAATATAAGCAGAGAGCAGAGTTTAGAAGAGGAACTGCAGACAATACTATTATTGTTATATAATTAATGGACTGTATAGGTGTGTGTGTGTGTGTGTGTGTGTGTGTGTGTGTGTGTGTGTGTGTGTGTGTGTGTGTGTGTGTGTGTGTGTGTGTGTGTGTGTGTGTGTGTGTGTGTGTGTGTGTGTGTGTGTGTGTGTGTGTGGTGTGTGTGCACATGCCTATGTGGATGTAATGTGTGTGCTTTGCAAGCTTTCCAAACACTGCCATTCCTTAATGCTCGGTGATGTACCATGAAACACCATTTGTCTGTTTAGTGCCAGCTGCTGGATTGAAATGATAGCATTTGTGGCCAAGGATATTGTTACTCTACAAGAGGCAGGCCATGCACTGGCTGCCGGACACACATAAGCAGACACACACACACACACGCACATACACACACACACTTTGTTTGCCCAGAGACTGTGCTGGGCCAATCTAATCACTACTCTACTGCTGCTGCATTAGGAGCTACACAACCATTTGTAGCCAATTTAATGCATAACAAATAAAGCTATGATTCCATTCCTGGGTCCTAGCCAGGAGGTCTGTCTGTGCGGGCTCACATAGAATTAGAATGAGTTGTTCTTAGAATTAGTAAGTCTAATTCTATGGATTTTGCTCTGACGGGCGTGTGTCTGTTTGTGCGTGCATGCATGCGCGCGTGTGTGTATTTGAGGATCAACGCCTGTCTAGTCTGTAAGCTTTGACTTGTTTTGGGGGGTGAGGTTGTGAGGCTGCACATGGGAAAGTTCTTCCCGGAAAGATAATTTAGAATCAGTCTGTCCCTCGGTTCTGTATGAACAGCTGAAAGGCAGGCTCCAGAATCCACTAGAGGGTTTATTGGGGAGGCTCTGTGTGCTGTCTCTGTTACTTTAAGCCAAGACTGAACCAAAAAAGACATTCCATTGGACAAACGGAATGGTTTAACGTTTAATAGTAATCTCTAAAATAAGAATTTTGAGATGTTCTTTAGAAGTTGATGCTTTTGTTCCTGCAATAACCTGACAATGGCCTGTGCTCTCCAAACGTTTTCTGTCAGCGGCAAATAGATGAAGGATATTTTTCCTGTCATCTCTTGAACATGACCCTGGACTAGCCATAATATGCTTTCTCCTAATTTTCTCTACTTCTCCTTTGTCTTGCTCACTGACCAAGTTTTTCTGAAGGTCCCTTCTTCCCTTGTCCGTGTGGAGGGAAGTCAGATGACTTTCTAAAGTGAAGGTGTGAATCAGTGAACTAGTGCAGGGGAGCAATTCCCATCCTGACTTTGTTTAATGGGTTTTAGAAAGCTGTCAGTAGCTAAGTTTCCATCCAATTGGTGACACATTTATATGCAAATATTCTAAGATCTACATTAAAAAAATATCCGTATTTTCCCACTAGTGTTGTTTCCACCAAAACAACTTCAAAGTCTGTGCGTGATGAGGTAGTGCACACAAAATGTACTTTTTCATGTACCAAATAAAAATCTAAAGTTCAATGTGTTTCCATCGTATTTTCAACTCTACCGATAGATTTGTCACAAAAACTATTACATTAAATAGCAAATGTGCCTACTCTGATCTTGGCATCTGCGCTCTAGCCAACAGCTAGCAGATACAGTGCGGGCAGGCTAGTCTATTGTACATGATGATACTATTATGGATAATATTTGTATCTGTCAAACAGCAGTCAAGCATCAATCATGTCACCAGAATTAGACCCTCAATATTTATTTGAAAGGAGCATCAAGATCACCGTGCACTTTCACCACCCTGTGAATTTCCTCATTCCATCTGTAACCTAATAAACTGCATGGTTTCCTGAGTCATAGTGGCAGGACCACACACCATATCATCGCATGACTCCAAGTTTACTTTGATATGATGGTTATTCTATCAATATTTTCGCGTAAAGGTATTTCCACCACCATTTCTCGCATCATTCATTTTACAGACACAAAAAGATGGACTGGATGTCGAACGAACAAATGATCTATTGGCATTTATTGTACCAAAACTACCTGTTCCCATCACAGCTGTCGTGAATTTTTTTCTACGGTATGACTTTAATTGCATAAAAACTATGGATGGAAGCGTGGTTTGTATGGCTAAAGGGATTGCCGTGAATTTGACAGTATCTTAAAGGCAGCAAAGTTGCAAATAATTTACTGTATTTGTCACGCCCTGTCCATAGAGAGGCTTTTATTCTCTATTTTGGTTAGGCCAGGGTGTGATTAGGGTGGGCATTCTAGTTTCTTTATTTCTATGTTTTCTGTTTCTATGTTTTTGCCGGGTGTGGTTCTCAATCAGGGACAGCTGTCTATCGTTGTCTCTGATTGGGACTCATACTTAGGCAGCCTGTTTTTTTTTGTGGGTATTTGCCTTTGTTAGTGGTCTGTATAGCCCTAATCAGCTTCACATAAGTTTTTTTTTTTTTTTTGTGTCTCTTGTTTTTATTGGCGTCATTCTAAATAAAGGAGAAAATGTATGCTTACCATGCCGCACCTTGGTCCGTTTCATTTCCCTGACGACGTTCGTGACAGTATTTCATATTGCAGTACACCTACCTACTGTAATCTAGAGTAACAAAGCAAGTACTGTGTAATGAAACACATTCTACAACAGGTTGGTCAAAACAAGCATTGTGATAGGTTGAGACGCATTCTAAGCCATACTAATAAACCAGTTTAGCGTGGGTAAGCCTATGACTCAAAAATGGGCATCTCGTTTTCTGTTCCATCTGAGAAATCCCTATGCATCCAGAGTCCTATCAGCCCAGCCAGACAAATCATTTGATCTCCCCTGTAAAAAAACATCTAGACATTATTTCCCCTTTCTTCTAGCCTAACCTGTGGTTTGCAACAGCAAAATGTTTTTTACAAACTTTGTTGTCTATCTCTCGACATTTGCAGCATTGTTTCAATATTGAAATTCGATAACCAATGTCCTATTGAGAATTAATGTGTCAGGACTAGATGGACATATTTTCTCAGCCAGTCAAAATCATGAGTAAGCATACTTTTATGGATATTTACAAATAAATTAAATCAAGTCAAATGTATTTATATAGCCCTTCTTACATCAGCTGATATCTCAAAGTACTGTACAGAAACCCAGCCTAAGACCCCAAACAGCAAGCAATGCAGGTGTAGAAGCACGGTAGCTGGGAAACACTCCCTAGAAAGGCAAAACCTAGGAAGAAACCCAGAGAGTAACCAGGCTATGAGGGGTTACTACCGCTCCTGCGGTAGAGACTAGAGAATTGAAAACAGCAGGTCTGGGACCGGTAGCACGTCCGGTGAACAGGTCAGGGTTCCATAGCCGCAGGCAGAACAGTTGAAACTGGAGCAGCAGCACAGCCAGGTGGACTGGGGACAGCAAGGCATCATCATGCCAGGTAGTCCTGAGGCATGGTCCTAGGGCTCAGGTCCTCCGAGAGAGAGAAAGAAAGAGAGAAAGAGAGAATTAGAGAGAGCATACTTAAATTCACACAGGACACCAGATAAGACAGGAGAAGTACTCCAGATATAACAGACTGACCCTAGCCCCCCAACACATAAACTACTGCAGCATAAATACTGGAGGCTGAGACAGGAGTGGCCAGGAGACACTGTGGCCCCACCGATGATATCCCCGGACAGGGCCAAACAGGCAGGATATAACCCCACCCACTTTGCCAAAGCACAGCACCCACACCACTAGAGGGATATCTTCAACAACCAACTTACCATCCCGAGACAAGGCCGAGTATAGCCCACAAAGATCTCCGTCATGGCACAACCCAAGGGGGGCGCCAACCCAGACAGGAAGATCACGTCATTGACTCAACCCACTTAAGTGACGCACCCCTCCTAGGGACGGTATGGAGGAAGAGCACCAGTAAGCCTGTGACTCAGCCCCTGTAATAGGGTTAGAGGCAGAGAATCCCAGTGGAGAGAGGGGAACCGGCCAGGCAGAGACAGCAAGGGCGGTTCGTTGCTCCAGAGCCTTTCCGTTCACCTTTACACTCCTGCAGACCTTGCAGACCATTCCATAAAAATGGAGCTCTATAGGAGAAAGCCCTGCCTCCAGCTGTTTGTTTAGAAATTCTAGGGACAATTAGGAGGCCTGCGTCTTGTGAACGTAGCGTACATGTAGGTATGTACGGCAGGACCAAATCGGAAGGATAGGTAGGAGCAAGCCAATGTAATGCTTTGTAGGTTAGCAGTAGAACCTTGAAATCAGCCCTTGCCTTAACAGGAAGCCAGTGTAGGGAGGCTAGCACTGGAGTAATATGATCACATTTTTTGTTTCTAGTCAGGATTCTAGCAGCCGTATTTAGCACTAACTGAAGTTTATTTAGTGCTTTATCCGGGTAGCCGGAAAGTAGAGCACTGCAGTAGTCTAACCTAGAAGTAACAAAAAAAAGGATGGATGAATTTTTCTGCATAATCTTTGGACAGAAAGTTTCTGATTTTTGCAATGTTACATAGATGGAAAAAAGCTGTCATTGAAACAGTCTTGATATGTTCGACAAAAGAGAGATCAGGGTCCAGAGTAACGCCGAGGTCCTTCACAGTTTTATTTGAGACGACTGTACAACCATCAATATTAATTGTCAGATTCAACAGAATATCTCTTTGTTTCTTGGGACCTAGAACAAGCATCTCTGTTTTGTCCGAGTTTAAAAGTAGAACGTTTGCAGCCATCCACTTCCTTTTGTCTGAAACACAGGCTTCTAGCGAGGGCAATTTTGGGGCTTCACCATGTTTCATTGAAATGAACAGCTGTGTGTCATCCGCATAGCAGTGAAAGTTAACATTATGTTTTCGAATGACATCCCCAAGAGGTAAAATATATAGTGAAAACAATAGTGGTCCTAAAACGGAATCTTGAGGAACACCGAAATGTACAGTTGATTTGTCAGAGGACAAACCATTCACAGAGACAAACCGATATCTTTCCGACAGATAAGATCTAAACCAGGCCAGAACTTGTCCGTGTAGACCAATTTGGGTTTCCAATCTCTCCAAAAGAATGTGGTGATCGATGGTATCAAAAGCAGCACTAAGGTCTAGGAGCACGAGGACAGATGCAGAGCCTCGGTCTGATGCCATTAAAAGGTGATTTACCACCTTCACAAGTGCAGTCTCAGTGATGTGATGGGGTCTAAAACCAGACTGAAGCATTTCGTATACATTGTTTGTCTTCAGGAAGGTAGTGAGTTTCTGCGGAACAGCTTTTTCCCCAAAAAATTGAGAGGAATGGAAGATTCGATATAGGCCGATAGTTTTTTATATTTTCTGGGTCAAGATTTAGCTTTTTCAAGAGAGGCTTTATTACTGCCGCTTTTAGTGAGTTTGGTACACCGGTGGATAGAGAGCCGTTTATTATGTTCAACATAGGAGGGCCAAGCACAGGAGGCAGCTCTTTCAGTAGTTTAGTTGGAATAGGGTCCAGTATGCAGCATGAAGGTTTAGAGGCCATTATTATTTTCATCATTGTGTCAAGAGATATAGTACTAAAACACTTGAGTGTCTCTCTTGATCCTAGGTCCTGGCAGAGTTGTGCAGACTCAGGACAACTGAGCTTTGGAGGAATACGCCGATTTAAAGAGGAGTCCGTAATTTGCTTTCTAATGATCATGAACTGTTCCTTAAAGAAGTTCATGAATGTATTACTGCTGAAGTGAAAGCCATCCTCTCTTGGGGAATGCTGCTTTTTAGTTAGCTTTGCGACAGTATCAAAAATCAATTTTGGATTGTTCTTATTTTCCTCAATTAAGTTGGAAAAATCGGATGATCGCGCAGCAGTGAGGGCTCTTTGATACTGCACGGTACTGTCTTTCCAAGCTAGTCCGAAGACTTCCAGGTTGGTGTGGCACCATTTCCGTTCTGATTTTCTGGAAGCTTGCTTCAGAGCTCTGGTATTTTCTGTATACCAGGGAGCTAGTTTCTTATGAAAAATGTTTTTAGTTTTTAGGGGTGCAACTGTATCTAGGGTATTACGCAAGGTTAAATTGAGTTCCTCAGTTAGGTGGTTAACTGATTTTTGTCCTCTGACGTCCTTGGGTAGGCAGAGGGAGTCTTGAAGGGCATCAAGGAATCTTTGGGTTCTCTGAGGATTTATAGCACGGCTTTTGATGCTCCTTGGTTGGGGTCTGAGCAGATTATTTGTTGCGATTGCAAACGTAATAAAATCGTGGTCCGATAGTCCAGGATTATAAGGAAAAACATTTATTCCATGGGACAAAACTAGGTCCAGAGTATGACTGACAGTGAGTAGGTCCAGAGACATGTTGGACGATGATGGCTCCGAAAGTCTTTTGGATTGGGTCTGTGGACTTTACCATGTGAATATTGAAATCACCAAAAATTAGAATATTATCTGCTATGACTACAAGGTCCGATAGGAATTCGGGGAACTCAGTGAGGAACGCTGTATATGGCCCAAGAGGCCTGTAAACAGTAGCTATAAAAAGTGATTGAGTAGGCTGCATAGATTTCATGACTAGAAGCTCAAAAGATTAAATATCTTTTTTTTTGTAAATTGAATTTTGCTATTGTAAATGTTAGGAACACCCCCGCCTTTGCGAGATGCATGGGGGATATGGTCACTAGTGTAACCAGGAGGTGAGGCCTCATTTATTTTACACAGTAAATTCATCAAGCTTAAGCCATGTTTCAGTCAGGCCAATCACATCTAGATTATGATCAGTGATTAGTTCATTGACTATAACTGCCTTTGAAGTGAGGGATCTAACATTAAGTAGCCCTATTTTGAGATGTGAGGTATCACGATCTCTTTCAATAATGGCAGGAATGGAGGAGGTTCTTTATTCTAGTGAGATTGCTAAGGCGAACACCGCCATGTTTAGTTTTGCCCAACCTAGGTCGAGGAACAGACACGGTCTCAATGGGGATAGCTGAGCAAACTACACTGACTATGCTAGTGGCAGACTCCACTAAACTGTTAGCTAACAGCCTGCTGCCTGGCCTGCACCCTATTTCATTGTGGAGCTAGAGGAGTTAGAGCCCTGTCTATGTTGGTAGATAAGATGACAGCACCCCTCCAGCTAGGATGGAGTCCGTCACTCCTCAGCAGTCCAGGCTTGGTCCTGTTTGTGGGTGAGTCCCAGAAAGAGGGCTAATTATCTACAAATTCTATCTTTTGGGAGGGGCAGAAAACAGTTTTCAACCAGCGATTGAGTTGTGAGACTCTGCTGTAGAGCTCATCACTCCCCCTAACTGGGAGGGGGCCAGAGACAATTACTCGATGCCGACACATCTTTCTAGCTGATTTACACGCTGAAGCTATGTTCCGCTTGGTGACCTCTGACTGTTTCATCCTAACATCGTTGGTGCCGACGTGGATAACAATATCTCTATACTCTCTACTCTCGCCAGTTTTAGCTTTAGCCAGCACCATCTTCAGATTAGCCTTAACGTCGGTAGCCCTGCCCCCTGGTAAACCGTGTATGATCGCTGGATGATTCGTTTTAAGTCTAATACTGCGGGTAATGGAGCCGCCAATGACTCTGGATTACTTTGCTGTTATTCTAGCTGCACGATTTGCAAGCAAGGTTTTATGAACGTTGCTAGCCAGTATGGCAACGGCGCATTTAGAACTCGTGACTGGGTCGTGTCCATAGATAAAGAACAAAAAGACTTCACGACGACTGTCTGGCAAACGATCGAATGAACGTACATCTTTTCTCAACCAGTTTAAACCATGAATCATTTCTATGGATGTATACAAAGAAATGTCAATAGAAAAACAGGTCAAACAACATGAAACGCAGCTAGTTTGTTGTATTACCAGCTTCAGTTTGAAGTGATTGCGCTAGCTGTGTAGTTGTCTAGCTCCTCTGAGCAGTGTCCTGACGAGCGGGCACGTCGTCTATGCCAGGCAAAATCGCATATCATTAGCTCATTGTTTTATGGATGTATCCAAAACAGCTTAAACAAAAGCAAATACAGCTATTTTGCTGTTATTGTAGCTGCACTGTTTGACCTGAGTGTGTTAGCCGTAGTTGGCTAGCTATCACGCAAGGGATAAGAGCCAGCATGGCAACCGAACATGTAGAATGAACAACTGGGTTGCGTCAAGAGCTATAGAACAAAAAGACTTAATGACTCGGTCGCGTTTCTGGCAACCCAACCGATAGAATGAACGGCCAGCCGGCTTGGCCAGTAACCATAGATGTGGCTATATTTTTGTTGAGGGATGAAATAGTAGCCTATGAATACATTTATCAAAATAATGGCTATAATGCTACTGTAAATGTAATGAATGAATTGATTAATGAATAGATGGATTAATTAAATTTTACCTTTATTTAACTAGGCAAGTCAGTTATGAACAATTTCTTATTTTCAATGATGGTCTAGGAACAGTGGGTTAACTGCCTTGTTCAGGAGCAGAATAACATAATTTTACCTTGCCAGCTCGGGGATTCGACCTTGCAACCTTTCGGTTACTAGTCCAACACTAACCACTAGGCTACCTGCCACCCCATTTAAAGTTTTAAGACTTGCTGCCACTCCAATCTGTCTCCTATACAGTTTAAAATGATGGTGCACTACTACCACATGCCAGTTAAATTGGTACATCACTCTCACTAACGGATGCAACCAGGGATACTGTATATAATGACGAGGTGGTCTTGTCTTGCCCTAACAATGGGAGTCGCAGAATAAGCCCATTATAAACTCATTCAATATTGCTGTATTTCCCACTTGGACAGATTTTGACGGGAGTGGAATGGACCCTCTTGCTTCATCTCTGTCTCTCTTGTGCAACAAATATAGCCACGTTTCAAAATATGTAAATGAGCCAGAAACAACAGTACCATGCACCTGGTCAAAAGGTTTTTGGTGTGGCTGTTTTCTGTGGGATTGAAATACAGTACAGTTTGAAATACAGCAATTTTTCCACCACCCACAACATTTTCCCATAATGCACCATCATTTACAGTATGGTGTAGTAAAATGTTTCACAGTGTTTTATTGTTCATAATGCCCCAAATGACCGCATAAATTACAGTTTTCCGTTACAGTGTATCATGATGCATTGCACCACAGGGCCCGCCCGATGCATATTTTTAACACCCATCCCTAGATGGGTTTTTAGACATTAGGAACTGAAGAATGGGTGGTCCGTATTCCACACGACTGTGCTAGCCTAATAAGCTAAAGCCTATGAGGAGAGCTCTGGTAGATAGTAATGTGGTGTGTTTTAATGGTATGTGTCAATACATGTTTTATGTAGATCAGCTCCCCTGTGGTGAAACAACAGATGCAGATTAGCTACTGGTCTCCATCCCTGGGTCTATTGTGGAAACAAACACATGAGATAGGATTTGACAGTACTGCTGTCTGTAAGTGCACGTGACTTGCCTTTAAGGTAGCATGGGAGGAGGAAAGTACAAGCAGAGGCACAGCTAATGGTGGTCTAATCACACACACACACAGCGATCTCAGAGTTGTCAGTCAGAGCTGTTCATCGAGTTGATAGTGGATAATTAGAGGGTTCATATCCTAGCTGCTGATGTGAAAGCTGTCCATCTGTCTATCATTATACCTGCCTGCTACATTACATAGTCCGAGAGAGAGAGAGAGAGAGAGAGAGAGAGAGAGAGAGAGTGAAAATGAGAGAATGATATGTGTGCGAAGAAGGACTGGTGACTCAGAACTCCTTCTCTTAACTCTGGAACTCTGCTTGCATGCTGTGTGTGTGTGCCTTTGTGTGTGTATGAGATGTGTGCTTGTTATGAGACTGACCTGTGTAACTTTAAGGTAGTGTGGGTGGTCTCTAACCATCAGCTTTTGATAGAAGAGAAATGTAGCCCTCTAGAAATACTGTAACTCCCTCGCAGCCCGTTGTAGCATACTGTTCTCTGTGTGTGTTTCTTTGTTAGTGTTTTTGCACATATGCATGTATATTTCTCTGTGTGTATGAGATGTGTGCGCGTATATCGGTCTGTGTGTGTGTGTGTGTGTGTGTGTGTGTGTGTGTGTGTGTGTGTGTGTGTGTGTGTGTGTGTGTGTGTGTCTGTGTCTGTGTGTCTGTGTGATGTGATGTCTCTTGAGTATCGTATCTGAGGCGGAAGAGCAGATTACCATACAACACTCCTATAATTACCTCATCTTTCAGCAAGCGCTCTCAAACACAATGGGGAATGATACCACATGCACGCACACACGCTCGCTTGCACGCATACATGCATGCACACAAGCACGCAATGGTGTGTGTGCGTTATGCCATGTCAACAGTCAACCCAGAGGACATCATGGTATTGAACACTGGTTGTAGAATGAAATTGTGTTAACCAGAAAATACGTGTGTATTTGTTTGTAATCTGACCAGATAACACCCAGCATATGACTTTCCCATGATTCCTTTACCTGGTTGTTACAGAGACCATGACAACAACGAGTTCACAACCTTGTGCCACATTTTTATGGGAAGGGGGTTCCACTCTTGATCTCATCTCCTTGTGTCCATCTACCTCTGGTATTCAAGTGACTGGATGACCTGTAAATGTCACATGCCCCTCCATGGCCCTCTCTGATTTGGCCTCTTTCTTTCTCCTCTCCATTGTGGATTAGAGCTTAAACCCACTAACACTCATGCTCTCCCGTCGTCGTTGTGTTTTCTAACCCATTACACACTATAACACACCTACAGGCTAACAAAGAGAAATGCCCTGTGGAAAGACAGAAACATATGCAAGGTAATAGTGTGTTTTTGTATAGTATGTGTTTATGCATTGTTTCAGGGAAAGTGTGTACATACCTTTATATGAAAAAAATAAAAAAGAATGATGCTTTGGGGGGGAAAGAGACTAGTGTGTGTGGGAACTTGTGAGTCGTGTAGTGTGTATGTCTGTGTGAGTAATGTATTGTGTTTGTGTGTGTGTCCAGGTTTGCGTGCGTGAGTGAGTGAGTGGGTGTGTGCAAGTTAAGTGAGTGTTCTTTAAGCACATTAGTTGTGTGTGAGAGCATAAGTAGGATGTTGCTGACTACACTGGATGGTGGGCAGTCTGCTTTTTCTGCCAGACACGAATATCCAATTAATTTAAGAGCTGGACATGATCCTCCAACCCACACACACACACACACACACACTCACACTCACACTCACACTCACACTCACACTCACACACAGACAGACACACAGACACTCAGAGGGGGGTAAGACATTTTAAATCAAATTTGACATTTGTTATTGTGACAGTGCAAGGGGTTTTACACTGTCTGGGGGTCGGGCATAGACATTGACTCAAAGGTAAAGTCACATTAGACAGGAGCTCAGTGCAAACAAAAAGGTTGTTATTTAGAAAAAGGAAAATGCAGTCCTGGCTCTTCAACTTTACAAGGTTCTGACTTTTACAGAATTAAGCTAAAGCTTAAACACAGCAAAACACAAATGTCCCAGCCATACCGCTCACGTGTACTCTCAAGAGTGCTCTCCCTATAACAGAGTGAGAGCCTCACACCTTGAAGGGAGTGAATGAGGTCATTTGATTAAGCTGGCCCGGGAGGGCGGAGTTTGCCTCCCGGCCGTGATCCTGGTGCCCCGCTCTGGCCGACGGCAGAGTCACCTCAAAAGAAAAGTGACGTATTTTAAGCACATGGAGTAATGAGTAGGATTCTGTGTTTTCACATGCAAAAGTCTAATGTGCCTTTACCTTTGAGTCAATGTCTATGCCCGACACAGACAGTGTAAAACCCCCTGATAAAAACGCTTTTTCTGTTGTCCCAATGAAAACTCATTTGAAATTTCAAACATATATTCTATGGAAAAGAGTTGTTGACAATATGACAGAGCTGCGTAGATTAGTATTGGATTTGAGCAAGGCACACCTCCCTCGCCGGCTTCGCATGGTCACGTGACAGGCCAGAACCCGGTGCAACCCGGGCCAGTTTAATCGAACCCCCTAATTTAGAGGGCTGCCGTGCTGCACCACAGGTGTCTAGCCTCCTTTTTCTTCCTCATCCCTTCCAAGCCCTCTACTCCCTCCTCTTTATCACCCCTTCTACTCCTCCCCCCTCCCCCTTGTCGCCCTCCTTGTTCTCTCCCTACCACTGAATCAATAGGGTTAGGATCTTCCACTCCAAATGTGAAGACTTCACTGGACACAGGGCACAAAATGTACAATCCAAGATGGCGTAGCAGTCGGACGTCTTGTCGTGTCGTGTCCCTTGTATATATACTTTTTTTATTTTATTTTTTTAAACATATTTTTCTTCGCATATCTTTTAAAACATTTTGCTAAACCTCAACTTCTAAATACTCTCCTGCAACCCGCCTCACCCAATGTAGCTATTTTTTTCTCAAGTATTTATATCTACTTTGGATCCGGAACCCCTCAACTGAAGCTAGCCAGCTAGCTACCAGCTATCAGTCAGCAAACCATTGCTAGCGGTCTTCAGCTAACCGGTCATCAGCTAACCTTTAGCTCGGAAAGCTCTCGCCAGTTCGAACAACGCGACTCTAACCAGAGCATAACGGACCTATTATTTTTTATCCCCGGATTCCCACCGGATTCCCACCGCAAACGGAACATTTTCAGCTGGATTCTTCACAACTAGCTATCTAGCTAACCGCAACCCCGGATGATTACTCCAGGCTAGCGTTTCCACCCACTTAGCTTGAAGCTAGCCCGGCCAGAGCTCCTGTACTACCACCGAAGCATACTCCTGGGCTACAATATCCGGACCCACGACCGGTCTATCGATGTCACCGCATGAAGAGGAATAAACAGACTCACCCCATCGCGACGTCCCCGAAAGGCTAACTTTCTAGCCCTTGCTATCTCCTTGCTTGCTAATTCGGCCTGCTAACTGCTAGCTTGTTTAGCCCCGGTCCGCTAACTGCTACCTTGTTTAGCCCTGGCCTACTAACTGTTAGCTTGTTAGCACAGGCCTGCTAACCGTCTGAATCGCCGCGTCCCAAACACTCACTGGACCCATATTTACTTTCTATCTCTTTTCGATTTTTTATTTGTTTATACCTTCCGGTAACCTGCCTCACCCAATGTGATACGGAATCGCTATTATTTTAAATTTTTACAACACACTCAAGAACCTCCAGAAGCTAACCAGCTAACTAGCTACAAGCTATTTAGTCATTGTTAGGGGCTTTTACCTTTTGCACAGCCAGACAGTTTTTTTTTACCTGGATAACACTCGCCAGTCCAGCTTCCCTGCCCCATCCAGCGCTGCCCCCCTGGACACTGATCACTTGGCTACATAGCTGATGCATGCTGGATGTCCATTAATCACGGTACTCCATTCTGCTTGTTTATGTTTTATCTGTCGGCCCCAGCCGCACTCAGGCTCTGTGTGTAGTTAATCTGACCCTCCCTGCCTAGTCAACGCCATTTTACCTGCTGTTGTTGTGCTAGCTGATTAGCTGTTGTCTCACCTACTGTTTTAGCTACTGTTTTAGCTAGCTCTCCCAATTCAACACCTGTGATTACTGTCTGCCTCGCTGTATGTCTCTCTCAAATGTCAATATGCCTTGTATACTGTTGATCAGGTTAGTTATCATTGTTTTAGTTAACAATGGAGTCCCTAGTTCCACTCTTCATACCCCTGATACCTCCTTTGTCCCACCTCCTACACATGCAGTGACCTCACCCATTACAACCAGCATGTCCAGAGATACAACCTCTCTCATCATCACCCAGTGCCTGGGCTTACCTCCGCTGTACCCACACCCCACCATACCCCTGTCTGCGCATTATGCCCTGAATATATTCTACCATGCCCAGAAATCTGCTCCTTTTATTCTGTCCCCAACGCTCTAGGCGACCAGTTTTGATAGCCTTTAGCAGCACCCTCATACTACTCCTCCTCTGTTCCGCGGGTGATGTGGAGGTAAACCCAGGCCCTGCATGTCCCCAGGCACCCTCATTTGTTGACTTCTGTGATCGAAAAAGCCTTGGTTTCATGCATGTCAACATCAGAAGCCTCCTCCCTAAGTTTGTTTTACTCACTGCTTTAGCACACTCTGCTAACCCTGATGTCCTTGCCGTGTCTGAATCCTGGCTCAGGAAGGCCACCAAAAATTCGGAGATTTCCATACCCAACTATAACATCTTCCGTCAAGATAGAACTGCCAAAGGGGGAGGAGTTGCAGTCTACTGCAGAGATAGCCTGCAAAGTAATGTCATACTTTCCAGGTCCATACCCAAACAGTTCGAACTACTAATTTTGAAAATTACTCTCTCCAGAAATAAGTCTCTCACTGTTGCCGCCTGCTACCGACCCCCCTCAGCACCCAGCTGTGCCCTGGACACCATTTGTGAGTTGATCGCCCCCCATCTAGCTTCAGAGTTTGTTCTGTTAGATGACCTAAACTGGGATATGCTTAACACCCCGGCAGTCCTACAATCTAAGCTAGATGCCCTCAATCTCACACAAATCATCAAGGAACCCACCAGGTACAACCCTAAATCTGTAAACAAGGGCACCCTCATAGACGTCATCCTGACCAACTGGCCCTCTAAATACACCTCCGCTGTCTTCAACCAGGATCTCAGCGATCACTGCCTCATTGCCTGTATCCGCTACGGAGCCGCAGTCAAACGACCACCCCTCATCACTGTCAAACGCTCCCTAAAACACTTCTGTGAGCAGGCCTTTCTAATCGACCTGGCCCGGGTATCCTGGAAGGACATTGACCTCACCCTGTCAGTTGAGGATGCCTGGTCATTCTTTAAAAGTAACTTCCTCACCATTTTAGATAAGCATGCTCCATTCAAAAAATGCAGAACTAAGAACAGATATAGCCCTTGGTTCACTCCAGACCTGACTGCCCTCGACCAGCACAAAAACATCCTGTGGCGGACTGCAATAGTATCGAATAGTCCCAGCGATATGCAACTGTTCAGGGAAGTCAGGAACCAATACATGCAGTCAGTTAAAGCTAAGGCCAGCTTCTTCAGGCAGAAGTTTGCATCCTGTAGCTCCAACTCCAAAAAGTTCTGGGACACTGTGAAGTCCATGGAGAACAAGAGCACCTCCTCCCAGCTGCCCACTGCACTGAGGCTAGGTAACACAGTCACCACCGATAAATCCATGATTATCGAAAACCTCAACAAGCATTTCTCAACGGCTGGCCAAGCCTTCCGCCTGGCTACTCCAACCTCGGCCAACAGCTCCGCCCCCCCCCCCCCGCAGCTACTCGCCAAAGCCTCTCCAGGTTCTCCTTTACCCAAATCCAGATAGCAGATGTTCTGAAAGAGCTGCAAAACCTGGACCCGTACAAATCAGCTGGGCTTGACAATCTGGACCCTCTATTTCTGAAACTATCCGCCGCCATTGTCGCAACCCCTACCAGCCTGTTCAATCTCTCTTTCATATCGTCTGAGATCCCCAAGGATTGGAAAGCTGCCGCAGTCATCCCTCTTCAAAGGGGGAGACACCCTGGACTCAAACTGTTACAGACCTATATCCATCCTGCCCTGCCTATCTAAGGTCTTCGAAAGCCAAGTCAACAAACAGGTCACTGACCATCTCGAATCCCACCGTACCTTCTCCGCTGTGCAATCTGGTTTCCGAGCCGGTCACGGGTGCACCTCAGCCACGCTCAAGGTACTAAACGATATCATACCGCCATCGATAAAAGACAGTACTGTGCAGCCATCTTCATCGACCTTGCCAAGGCTTTCGACTCGGTCAATCACCATATTCTTATCGGCAGACTCAGTAGCCTCGGTTTTTCGGATGACTGCCTTGCCTGGTTCACCAATTACTTTGCAGACAGAGTTCAGTGTGTCAAATCGGAGGGCATGCTGTCCGGTCCTCTGGCAGTCTCTGTGGGGGTGCCATAGGGTTCAATCCTCGGGCCGACTCTTTTTTCTGTATATATCAATTGCTGCGGGCGATTCCCTGATCCACCTCTATGCAGACGACACCATTCTATATACTTCCGGCCCGTCCTTGGACACTGTGCTATCTAACCTCCAAACAAGCTTCAATGCCATACAACACTCCTTCCGTGTCCTCCAACTGCTCTTAAATGCTAGTAAAACCAAATGCATGCTTTTCAACTGTTCGCTGCCTGCACCCGCACGCCTGACCAGCATCACCACCCTGGATGGTTCCAACCTTGAATATGTGGACATCTATAAGTACCTAGGTGTCTGGCTAGACTGTAAACTCTCCTTCCAGACTCATATCAAACATCTCCAATCGAAAATCAAATCAAGAGTCGGCTTTCTATTCCGCAACAAAGCCTCCTTCACTCACGCCACCAAACTTACCCTAATAAAACTGACTATCCTACCGATCCTCGACTTCGGCGATGTCATCTACAAAATTGCTTCCAACACTCTACTCAGCAAACTGAATGCAGTTTATCACAGTGCCATCCGTTTTGTCACTAAAGCACCTTATACCACCCACCACTGCGACTTGTATGCTCTAGTCGGCTGGCCCTCGCTACATATTCGTCGCCAGACCCACTGGCTCCAGGTCATCTACAAGTCCATGCTAGGTAAAGCTCCACCTTATCTCAGTTCACTGGTCACGATGGCAAGACCCATCCGTAGCACGCGCTCCAGCAGGTGTATCTCACTGATCATCCCTAAAGCCAACACCTCATTTGGCCGCCTTTCGTTCCAGTTCTCTGCTGCCTGTGACTGGAACGAATTGCAAAAATCGCTGAAGTTGGAGACTTTTATCTCCCTCACCAACTTCAAACATCTGCTATCTGAGCAGCTAACCGATCACTGCAGCTGTACATAGTCTATCGGTAAATAGCCCACCCAATTTTACCTACTTCATCCCCATACGGTTTTTATTTATTTACTTTTCTGCTCTTTTGCACACCAATATCTCTACCTGTACATGACCATCTGATCATTTATCACTCCAGTGTTAATCTGCAAAATTGTAATTATTCGCCTACCTCATGCCTTTTGCACACAATGTATATAGACTCCCCTTTTTTTCCTACTGTGTTATTGACTTGTTAATTGTTTACTCCATGTGTAACTCTGTGTTGTCTGTTCACACTGCTATGCTTTATCTTGGCCCGGTCGCAGTTGCAAATGAGAACTTGTTCTCAACTAGCCTACCTGGTTAAATAAAGGTGAAATAAAAAAAACAATAAAAAAACAAACAATACGCACCACAGTCTTACAAAATACAGTAATTTGTTGCTTGTTGATTTAGAAGGTTGAGGCCAAGGGGCACATCTTTCCCACACCAACCGACATAGATTTCTTTCTGGTGCAGGTTTGATCTGGGGTGTGATGGGGGTTCTCTGTTTGATAGATGATGAAAGGTCCTGTTTTTAAGTTTTAAAGTTGGTACAGCATGGCACTTAATAACTTCAGGATCTTTGGTTTGATTACCGCTAGGGTCAATCCATAAGAAAATATATTCACACTCTGCCACTACTGTAAGGGTTTTTGGATAAAAGCATATATTATATTTGTATTATTGACGTGTATTGTGATTGAGTAGTTATGTGAATTGGCATTCATTTGGCTGTATGACAGTTGAATTGACCCAAGGTAGTTAAAATCATCTTTGATGATAACAAGACAGGAGTGTTGTCTCTACATAGTAGAGATGGTCCTACAGTATAGCGATAACTGTCATAGACACTTTGCTCCATTGTCACCTTCTAGCTATGTGTGTTGTTGAAATGCAAAATTCCTACTGGCGCTTATTGGTTTGATTCAATGTGTCACCTAATTTGGCATGATGAATTTGACACATTTCCCTGTCCAGCGCTCTCTAGTCTGGGCTAGTTGAAGCGTAGGAAGCATGCGTTTTTACTCGCTCAAGTAACAACACAATGTGGTCAAAGATTTAGTAACTTGGTTACAGATACAATCTGGTTACCTATAACTACAACCATACTCATGCTTTAGCATTTTTACATATTTATAAATGTATTTGGGGATATCTTCTGACCTACCCACAATGCACTATTGAATTTGACTTTACTGCTATTAGCCCATAGAAACACATTGAAAAACAGCTTCATACATGGGATAAAAAAACAGCTGGTCCCGGCTACTACCAAAGAAGTCATAACACAAGTGCCACTATGCTGTCAAATCCCCCCACATTTCTAGTTTGACCAGCAACTAATATTTTTTAATTCGGTTGTCATATTGGCTGGTGTGCTAGCATCAAACTATTAACTAGCTTCTAGCCTAGTGGTTGATATGCAATGCGATCTCGTTGTAATGAACAGTGTCGAGTGTCCTGGCGAAAAGGCAAACTGTTCTAGCTATGCCAGGCAAAATTGGGCATTATCAGCAAAAATAAATTGATGCATGCCAGCAAAGCCACTACACAACACTAAACAATACATTTATTCCACTTTAAGAGTGACAAACGGTGCCCAGAAACTGTTAGGGCTTACATAAAGCTGCCCCGACAGCGGAACATTCCTTTCAGCATCATGAGGTGAATCCTTACTACTGCTATACCTGGCTATCAGCAGAGCCTTGTCTGACAGCAAAAAAGTTAACTCAGTCTCATTTACTGATATGTCTGACTTTATTAAATACATATGGTTTCTACTGACTCCTTGTTGATTTGTATAACTAGATAAAAAACTCATTCTCCTTCAATAATAATGAATGCCAAAATGAGTTTTGACTTTTGATAAAACTATACTAAATATAATCACATTACCAGATAATTGACTGAAACATACTATTTTGCAATAATAAATCCACTGACAAGTGAGACCATGGCCATTGTGGAACAGGGAGGGGATGTAACTTCCCTCTTGGAAGGTGCCTAGGAGCCTTACTCTGGGCGCACACCGAACAGGAAGAGACATAAACACCTAACGTCCCTAGCCAAGGTGGACCACCAATACTTCCCCTTGAGACCCCGCACTGTCCTCGCTACACCAGGATGACCCGAAGAGGGTCGTGTGTGAGCCCACCGAATCAGTTGGTCACGAACACCAAGCGGCACGTACTTACGACCAGCCGGACACTGAGGAGGCGCAGGTTCCGCCCGTAACGCCCGCTCGATGTCCGAGTCCAGCACCCATACCACTGGTGCCACCAGCCTAGAGGCTGGAAGGATGGGAGTAGGATCGGTGGGCCGATCCTCCATTTCATAGAGACGGTACAGCACGTTGGCCTTCGTGTTCAGGGAGCCTGGTCTATAAGACAGAGTGAACCTGAATCGGGTGATGAACATGGCCCACCTTGCCTGATGTGGATTCAGTCTCCTAGCTGCCCAGATATACTCCAGATTCTGGTGGTGGGTCCAGATGAGAAAAGAGTGCCTAGCCCCCTCAAGCCAGTGTCTCCACACCATCAGGGCCATTACCACTGCTAACAACTCCCCGTCCCCCACATCATAGTTACGCTCCGCCGGGCTGAGCTTCCTCGAAAAGAACGCGGACGGGCAGAGTTTTGGTGGCGTACCCGAGCGCTGTGATAGCACGGAACCCACCCCAGCCTTCGACACGTCTACCTCCACTATGAATGCTAAAGAGGGGTCCGGGTGCACCAACACAGGTGCATCTGTGAACAGCGCCTTCAACCTATTGAAGGCTCTGTCAGCCTCTGCCGACCTCCACAAACGCACCGGCCCCCCCTTCAGCAGTGAGGTAATGGGGGCTGCTACCTGGCCAAAACCCCGGATAAACCTCCGGAAGTAATCGGCAAACACTAAGAACCGCTGCACCTCCTTCACCGTGGTTGGAGTCGGCCAAATACGCACAGCCTTAATGCGGTCACACTCCATCACCACCCCCGAGGTGGAAATGCGATAACCTAGGAAGGAGACGGCTTGTTTGGAGAACACACACTTCTCAGCCTTGACCATATAGGTCATGCTCCGGCAGTCTACCAAGCACCAAGCCCACCAGAGACACATGCGCGGCGCGGGTGGCGGAATAGATCAGAATGTCATCGATATAGACAACCACTCCCTGCCCATGCAGGTCCTTGAGAATCTCATCTACTGGAGCTGGAGCCTTCTTTAACCCATATGGCATGACGAGGTACTCATAATGATCCGATGTGGTACTAAACGCGGTTTTCCACTCGTCTCCATCCCGAATAAGCACCAGACGTTTTTGTAAAAAAAACGTGCTCTGTGAAATGATTTCACCGTCGTAGCGATGAGAGGTAATTGGGTAACTAAACCCCACCGTGATGGCATTTAGACCTATATGATCAATGCACGGACGCAGACCTCCCTCCTTTTTTTCACAAAAAATAAACTAGAGGAGACGGGTGAAATGGAGGGCCGAATGTATGCCTGTCCCAGAGATTCCGTAACATATGTCTCCATTGCCATGTCTCCTCCTGCGACAATGGGTACACGTGACTCTTGGGAAGCGCAGCGTTTACCTGGAGATTTATCGCACAATCCCCCTGTCGATGAGGTGGTAATTTAGTCGCCCTCTTCTTACAGAAAGCGATTGCCAAATCGGCATATTCAAGGGGAATGGTCCCTCGGGAGCGCAAGACGGAGAGCGCCGGAGCCGGATGCGGAGGGAGGAGAAGGTGGATTCGTCGGAGGAACCGGAGGTGAAGAGAGGAGACCACTCCTCTCCCAACGGTCCATTCTGTCCATCATCTGATCCATCGCCGATCCCATCCGATGGAGGACGGTGGTATGATGGAGGACACGTTCCTCCATCGATGGAAGGGGTTTGGCAGCTGCTCCTGCTGACTCCATTACAAGGTGCGGGATTCTGTAACGTACTGGGTGTAGTGGGTGAGAAGTCAGGCGCAGGAAGCAGAGAGTTCAGGGCAGTGCTATATTTAATGCACAAAACGGCGAACATAAGCCAACCCCACGAAAACACAGGGCGCACAACAAAACAAATGCCCTAAACACGGGGACTTAAACTGTCCAGCAAAACCCACTAAATGGGAAACACGTAACCCACAGACGTGCACACAAGTACCAAAAAACATTACCGCACAAAGAGCAGGCGGGCCTACTGGTAAATAAAGCCCAACTAATCAGAAAATACACAAACAGGTGAAACCAATGAACAGAAAGGGGAAAAAGGATCAGTGGCAGCTAGTAGGCCGGTGACGACGACCGCCGAGTGCCACCCGAACAGGAAGGGGAGCCACCTTCGGTAGGAGTCGTGACAGCATGATTGTAGCAGGTTTACTAACGTGTTAGTTCTATTAGCTATGTTGACATTACTTTAGCTGTGTGTAGGAGTTACGATATGGTTTGGCTTGGAAAGGTTTTTTCACCTGGTCACATACAGCTGATGTGTTGTGCATTGATGTCCACAAATGACAAAGGGAAAAGATGAGAGGAGGAGAGCGCATAGGTGCGAGAAGGAATGCAACATGGCTGTTATGAAAGTGATCTGTGTTTACACGTGATCAGGGGTGTATTCATTCCATCGATTCTGTTGAAAAATGTTTCCTAAACCGAACAAAACATTAATAAACATACTTGCATTTGTCTAATAGATACTCTTGTTTGCAACTGTTGGACTAATGATTACACCCTACATCAGCTAGATGCAGACAAGAGTGTACAAGGCAGTATTGAATGTGTCACTGTCTGTCCATGTGTCACTGTGATGTCACCTCACATTTTTCTCTCGATCTGTGTGGACCTATGTTGTAAACTTTCCTTCATAGGCTAGGTTGTAGCAACCTCATGATGGGTTTAGGGATAATTTGAGTATCATGTGATAGCCTAAACCTATCGTTGTTACATTTAACTGGGTGATTTAAATATGAATGACAACCATCCAATATGCTGTAATATATATAATTGAAGTCAGGCGTTTACATACACCTTAGCCAAATACATTTAAACTCAGTTTTTCACAATTCCTGACATTTGATCCTAGTAATAATTAATTCCCTGTCTTAGGTCAGTTCGGATCACCACATTATTTTAAGAATGTGAAATATCAGAATAATAGTAGAGAGAATGATCTTTTTCCAGCTTTAATTTCTTTCATCACATTCCCAGTGGGTCAGAAGCTTACATACACTCAATTAGTATTTGGTAACATTGCCTTTAAATTGTTTAACATGGGTCAAACGTTTCGGGTTGCCTTCCACAAGCTTTTGGCCCATTCCTATTTGACAGAGCCGGTGTAACGGAGTCAGGTTTCCTTGCTCGCGCACACTTTTACAGTTCTGCCCACAAATTGTCTATAGGATTGAGGTCAGGGCTTTGTGATGGCCACTCCAGTACCTTGACTTTGTTGTCCTTAAGCCATTTTGCCACAACTTTGGAAGTATGCTTGGGGTCATTGTCCATTTGGAGGACCCATTTGCGACCAAATTTTAACTTCCTGACATGTCTTGAGATGAGGCTTCAATATATCCACATTATTTTACATCCTCATGAAGCCATCTATTTTGCGAAGTGCAGTCCCTCCTGCAGCAAAGCACCCCCCACAATGTGCTTCACGGTTGGGATGGTGTTCTGTAAAGTAGGTAAACTTCTGACCCACTGGAATTGTGATACAGTGAATTACAAGTGAAATAATCTGTCTGTAAACAATTTTGGGAAAAATTACTTGTGTCATGCACAAAGTAGATGTCCTAACCGACTTGCCAAAACTATAGTTTGTTAACAAGAAGTTTGTGGAGTGGTTGAAAAACAAGTTTTAATGACTCCAACCTAAGTGTATGTAAACTTCCGACTTCAACTGTATATGGCCATGCTCATTAAAAAAACAAACATCCTCCTTCATCTTTAACGGCACTGACCACTACTGCTCTCTTAGGTCACTAGTGGTCTGTGGGGTAATAGTAGAGGCAGCCAGAATCAATGCTAATGAGTTTTAATCTGGGAGTGTATCTTGGGAGGGAGGACTGGGATCGTTAATTAAAATAAGCACTGCTCTCCTCCTCCCCTGTAAATGCACACTGATCTATATATGCTTACTGTGCAGAGAAGAGAGGGGAGGAGGAGAGATTTGGGGTTGTGGACACATTTCTTTCCCTGCAGTGTCACGCTGTTGAAATACCATATTTAAAAAAAAATATCCGCTTTTTATGACGAAGTATTAATACAGAAGGTGCCACAAAGCACCACTCCTGAGTCGTTAGTGTCTCAGTCTCTCTCTCTCTCCCTCTCTCTCTCTCTCTCTCTCTCTCTCTCCTTTTTAAGCACTTGTTCTCTGTCTCTCTCGCGCTCCTCGTCAGTCAGTCAGAGAGAGAACATGCATTAGTGGATGGCATTCCACCATTAGCTCAGTCGGATTGTATTATACTAACAGCAACCATAACCGTGTATGTAGGTGAAGAAGACAGGAGCATATGATTCAATAGTAACTGCATTCACACTGGATTTTGACATTGTTTATAAGCTGATGAGCCCTCTCCCCAAACAAAACCCCTGTCTGTATCTACGTAATTACCAGTGGATTTTTGGGAGGGATAATAGAATTCAATACAAATCCTGGCTTGTCAGTGAACTAGTGTCCCCACTGTCCTTCACTCTCTCTTCTTTTACCCCTCCTCGATATTCATGACTCATGCAGTGTGTATGTGTGTGTTGAAAGTCGTAGTGAGTATTGTCTTGTCTCATCATCAGGGTTATAATCACTGATCAGATGTAGTCTCTCGTCCTTTTCTAGTCCTCTCTCTCTCTCTCAAACCCCTCAAACCATACAGTGTGAGATCGACAAAGAACAAGAGGATGGCAGGAGGAGAGAGAGGAGATAGAAAGAATGGAGAGGGAAAGCGGAGGAAGTTGGCAGTTAATAGTATAAGCTGCCCAAAGCGCTAGCTGTGCTATGTACCTTAGAGTATTTTACCGCCTGCCATATAGTGAATATAGTCAATATTGTCAATACCATAACCCCTGCCTTGGACTCATACCCAACTGTAGCTTTATACTCTTATACACTGCGAGCACACACACACGCACACACACACACAAACACACACATGACTCAAAAACCCACATGCAAATAGGGGCACACACACAGACGTGTACACATGCACATACAGACACACAGAGTGACACGTATACCTACACACACACGTCCTGTTGTGAGCTGAAAGATAGCGCCACAGGGAAACACTGTGGGTGGACTGGTAGTCAATCAGTTAGTTTAGACAGGAGAAGAGCTGTAGTCAATATTTAGACAACACCAAAGTGGACAGGTCCTAGTCGATATCTGTCAGCCTGTCAGTCATTATGTCAGTATAAACAGAACAAACCAACTATTTCCCTGAGTAGCTTGCAGCCCACTCAAACGTGTCATGTGACTAGGTTGTTGTGAGCTTGCCCTCAAACCGCAGGGTTGCTGGTCCAAGCCACACTCTGATCATTCACCCTCAATAGCCTCAGTGATAATGTATGAGTGATTATGGTTTGACTCCTACATCATTTTTATATAGTTGAAAAATAGTGACACCCTGTAGTTGGTTGACTCTGAAATAGGTGCCAGTTTAAGATAAGGAGAGGAGACGTCCAGGAGCCCGCAACATCAATGCTGATGTCCTCTTGCTTCCAGAAGAAGGAGTTGAAGAGATTCCCCAGACCCAGTTCATTGGAGGGACTTCAGTAGAGGGGGACCCCCCAAACACATGACCCTGGAGTGTTTTAAGATAAGGAAAAATCACCATGGGTCCCATTTTACAGGAAACAGTATGATGATGACATTCATCCATACACAAACACCAAATTGAAACAATGAAAACATTCATAGATGAATGTGACCCAGATGGTACGCACATCATTTGCACACACTAACAGATGCGTACACACACAGATTCACACACTCGTTTCATTCATGATCAGAGGTGTCAGTGACAGTGGGAAAGATAGGAACACCTGCTGCTGCTAATGGAATTTTGAATCAGCTGTTTTATGCAATTCATAGAATCGCCACAACAATCTCAGAATGTCACAAATGTGTCAACACTCACTGTTCTGTGGCGGCATGCTGAGAGCAACAATCTCCATTTCAGTTGTATTAGTTTGTGGACTTGACATCCTGCAACTGTGACCCTCCAAATAAGCAACCCCAATGTTGAGAAAAAGTTGAAAAAATAACTGCAAAACAGCTGCGTTTTTGGCACAACCAAAAATTCCCATCTCTGTTGTGTTGTAGTCTGCCTTGCCGGTACTGCCAGGGGTAGAACAGTGTATCTGCTTCCAAAATGGCTTCCATCACCCTTGTCACAGCCTCAGGCCAAGTTGCCATAAGAGATCCTGACTGACAGCTTGTTACCACACAAATCCCACACACACACACACACACACATATCGTATAATATTGACATGGCTCTTGAAAAGTTAGACACTTCTCCAGACCCTTTACAAGGAAATGTAATCTGTACACACCTGCCTATGTGTGAATCTTGACTTGAGTGTGATACCATACTAAAGTACTCCCATCTCTACTACAACACAGTCAGTCAACCCTCAAACCAATCAATACGTTTCACAGACAAGAGAGACAAGAAAATCCCCGAGTAAGTAGTTGTAAACGTTTCGATTATTCATGTATCAGCCAACAGCAAGGCGCGGCACTCCGGGTTCAGGGTATGGCACTGGGAATCCTATTTTCCCAAAAACCCGGTTAAACGGATTACACACATCACATTCCACCATTCCAAGAGTTGGTATCCCAAGGCACAGAGTTCACCACGCTCAAATGTCTTTCATAAGCTTTAATAATGGAGTCCCCAAACACAGACACACAAATAAACACAAACATGTACACACACACACACAGAGAAGCTTGATTGATTGGTAAGGCAGCTGACATGACAGCAATGCAATTGGCCCAGACCTGGATTAGAGCAACCAACCAACAACATTAACATCAACATGGCATCGTACATAAAATGATTAACTGAGCGGGAGAGTGGTAGGAAAGAAGGGTGTGACATAGGGGAATAGTTGTTTTTGCCACTAGACATGGTTTCTTGATTGAAGACCCATTTTTTTTTTTTTGTATTCTCTCGTGGTCATAATTTCCTACTGCCTGGGTGTGTGCGTATGTGCGTGTGTGAGTGCACGCAGTGAGCTGCGATGACAGACAGATTAAACATGTGAGAGTGAATGGTTTTAACAGTCTGGTTTGGCATCGTCGGATCTCTCTCTACCTTTATCTCACTGACTCAGTCGTTTTCTCTCTCCCTCTCTTTATCGATATATTATAGGTCATTTATATAACGCTGCGCTAGGCTACACATCAAAGTTTTGATTAGTATGGGATGAAGCGTGACAAGTGTATTGGGGAATCATCATATTAGCCAGAGACACAAAGGAATGTAAATAGGAATGGCTGGCTTTTCATCTTATTCAAATGTACATTTCAGTCATTTGTCAGATGCTTTTATACAGAGCGACTTACAGTAATGAGTGCATACATTTTAGGCTCTCTATCCATGTGCCAATGCTTTGAGTGTCAACTAGTGCTCCAATACAAATGGTGGCCAGACTACCTTCCCCTGTGTCCCACCACTGGTGATGTTTGATGTGCTTTCCAGGTACGCTTGGGAGGTGCCCACAAAGGACCAGAAGGTCCACACCACAGCCAGGGTGCTATGGAAGCACCTCTTACAAACCTTCAGTTCTGCAGTGGTCAACAATTTGGGACTGGGTACACTACACACTTCCTAATGTTTGGTAGACATTCACTGTTGCCCATTGAATGTACCTTTGGAGTCAAATGTATCCAGACAGGTAGATCAGTGAGTGTAGCATCATCATGGGGTCCTCCTGGGGCCTATGAGAAGATGGGGAAGGCGGCCCGACAACGACGAAACTCCAGGCCACTGGCCCCACCTCTACTGCCGCAGAGCGTGTGCTTGTTTGTTGTTTCCACAGGAGATCACACGAAAAGTTGGTGGATCGTTGTGCGAACACACAGCTCTCCGGTGGCTGCCTGCTAACATTGTGCTGAAAATATAGAAGTTAAAAAGAATTCATATGGGGAAACTGTGAGACCTACCTGACTTACATAATTACACTGCCTTCTTCCTCCCGGGGCCAGACCTGAACCCTCCCTTCATTGAGACCTGTGGAGAGAAAGAGATTCAATTGAGAGCTAAGAGCTAAGGAGAAAAGGCTTAACTAAAGGGGAGGTACTGACACTACGGGTGGACTCGAATACAGAGGCTACATTTGGATCATCAATCATTACTCGCACCTGCTTCTCATGATTAGGCTCACCTGGACTCCAGTTCCTCTCTCATTACCTCTCTTATATCCGGAACTCCCTTAGGTCTATTCCCCAGGCAGTATTAATGTTGTACCATGTCCGTACGCTACACTTGTGTCTTGCATTGTTCTCTGTTACCAGCGTCGTCGCTACAGAATACTGCCTCAACAAATGGAAGCAGACGGTCAATGAACAGGAATGCTTACTTCGTAAGCACTACGACCAGCTGGCGCAACTGGAGACGGCTATGGAGGAGGTACTTCGCAGTCTTCAACGTCTCGAACATGCCTGAGAGGCGTTGCCTTCCACAGCGGAGGATACTCTGCCACCAGTCGACCCAGCGAGCCAGCACATCAGTCTATTTAGCAGTCCGCCCACGTCAGAGATGCCCGTTTGTCCTTTCTGTATAAATATGACAGAATCCCATCCAAGTGCCGAGGCTTCCTACTCCATTGCTCCCTCTATTTTACGCATCAGATGGGAGCATTTACCATTGAGACATCCAAGGTTGCCATGGTTAATTCTCTGCTGACTGGGCGGGCGTTGGAGTGTCCAACTTTGTAGTGTAGTGACTTTACTTTCATTAATCTGATTACTGTTGGTTATCTAATCAACTAACTATGTTTAATTGTTAAATTAAATGTATCATGTAACAATTAACTCATTAGGAATTTAGGGCACCACGAGCAGTTCTTTAAAGAGTTACCATCTCCCGAATTAAACTATAAAAGGTTTTACCTATTACATCAATAAACATACAACTCATGAATCATTACCTCGTATCATATCATCATTCTAAACAGCTGTAACGTGCATCTGAAAAAACCCCAGCCTTAGTTATGATTCAGTACTGCACAAATTGGTTTAATTATTTAAACATACACACTTAATATATCAGTAAAAGGTTCCTATCTGACTGTCCCAATATGGCGGCTTGTTGCAAAATAGATGGGGGAGGCCTAGAGGGACAGAAACATTTATAAACTATTCTCACAGTAATCATATACTTTGCACACGAACCGCCTCCCATTTGGAGTAAGAAATCATGAATGTATTTACTTGTAAATGTTTTGGTTTGTCGCATAGTTTTGATCAGAACTACAGAGTTGATTTCCCTTCTATTCGCTCCTGAAGCTACCTCGTTAAAGACTAGCCAGCCGTGTCGATGGTTCCAATTGGGGTGATGAGGGTGCTACGGGGATTTGAGAAGAGTAGTAGAATGGTCCCACTTAAGTTCACTTTTCTAGATACTTTACATTTACATTTACATTTAAGTCATTTAGCAGACGCTCTTATCCAGAGCGACTTACAAATTGGTGCTTTCACCTTATGACATCCAGTGGAACAGCCACTTTACAATAGTGCATCTAGGTCTTTTAAGGGGGGGGGGGTGAGAAGGATTACTTTATCCTATCCTAGGACAGCTAATCAGCCGCACCAGTGTTTGCCCGGGAGGTGACGTTATTGTCTCTCGCAAAGAGTTTGAATCACTTTGGAAGTGTGCTGCAGCTCAACGCCTCTCTGGTCTGATATGTTCATTCTTAACCCACTGTTTAATACAGTTCATTCAAAAGGGGCGGTTCATGAGGCTGACATGCTCTCTGACCTCACTCAATGGACTACTCACTTGTACAAAGTTATAGAAACAATTTCCTCTTATAGTTTATAAGATCACATCCCTCTCTTAACAAAAACAAAAACACACATATTTCATACACAACATAGAGGATGGAGACTTTGTATATGTAGTGTATATACTTTTCAAGTTACAGTATTTCCTTTATAACATTTGTAATGACATCACAAAATAACAACCGAAATGACAATATTATTCTTTAGATCACCGCTGACCATTCCCCATGTTCTATGTTAGAAATATTGTTACAGTATTCGCTTTAGAATGTGATAGAGTTTCGGCGGGAAAACGTCTGCGAAACAAAGGCACATTCCTGTTGGGGAGAGAGGGTCTGGTTGAATTAATCCATTGCCAAGCTCATCTGACCCATTTGGTTCCTCACAGGACAGTCATGGCAGTAGCAACAGTTTGGGGAAGGTGCTTTCCTGTTTCAGCATGACAATGCCCCTGTGCACAAAGCTAGGTCCATACAGAAATGGTTTGTCGAGATCGGTGTGGAAGAACTTGACTGGCCTGCACAGAGCCCTGACCTCAACCACATCTAACACCTTTAGGATGCATTTGAACACCGCCTGCGAGCCTAACCGCACCAACATCAGTGTATGACCTCACTAATGCTCTTGTGGCTGAATGGATGCAAGTCCCCTCAGCAATGTTCCAACATCTAGTCAAAAGCCTTCCGAGAAGATTGGATGATGTTATAGCAGCAAAGGGGGGGACCAACTCCATATTAATGCCCATGGTTTTGAAATGAGATGTTCTACCTGCAGTTGTCCACGTACTTTTGGTCATGTAGTTCATGTTGACATGATAACTGTATTGGAGTTCCAAACAGAGTCATGTACACCCCCCTCCCTTTTTCCATGCAGGCTGAAGACCTTGCTAGCTTACACCAGACACAAATGAAAGGGGAGATCTTGAAGTATCTTTGCAACAGATGAAAAGGGAAAACACATAAGGATAGTTGCTAACACACTGCAGTGAAATTTTAGCACCAGTGGACTAGCAAGCTAGCTATGTAAACCACATCCTTCTGTTAACACGCCATATGCAATGGTGGTTACAAGGCGGTACTTATTGAACAAGAGAGTAAGACGTTACCATTGGGGTATTAAAATGAGCGGCTTTAATGTCATGTCTCCAATAAGCTGGCTTCTTGAATTCAGGTTTTTGATGCAGAGGAAGCCAGTCATTTTGTTATAAAACTTTATCCATGTACCAGTTATGGTTTATACTTTGGTCATCCTAATTTTAATCTAGATTCATCCGAATATCATAGAATTTGATGGAAAACATTATTTTGACTGTTTAGGAACTTTAAAAGATCAAACTTGGGGAAAGTTTCAGCACATTTTTCCATTGACTTCAATAGAGCTCTTTGTCTTCCTACATCCTTAGACTGAAAATGTAATGTTCATGGCTGCTGCCCCTCGGTCAGTTTAATATTTCCCATCCTAATGGTGAAGGTTAGGATTGCGGCTGGGAAAGGTGATCCTAGAACTGTGCATACGGGAAACTTCACAGAGGAGTTGAATAATGTCCACTATCACATAGTGTTAAAGGTGACAGGCAAAGAGATAAATACATCACAAAATAATCAGCAATAATATTTTGGTCAGAGTAGATTTTGTGTGCTTGATATAACACAAAGTAAGGCAAGAACATCTGTCAATAAGTAATTGTTCTTAACTAACATGCCTAGTTAAAGGTTCAATTTTTAAAAAAGATGAAAAAGATATCTGGTATCTGATTTTAGTGCACAATTTCACACATCTCTGAGCTAACAAGATAACCTAGACACGGAGACTGCGTTTACACAGGCAGTCCAATTCTGATATGTTTCCACTAATTGGTCAACTGACCAATCATTTCAGCTATTTTGCCAAGAATTGGGGAAATGGTCAGAGTTGGAGTGCCCGTGTAAATACAGCCAGAGAGAAAATAAAAGTCTCCCACTGTCACGAATATTACCGAAGGTGGCTCCCCTTCTTGTTCGGGTGGCGCTCGGCTGTCGTCGTCGTCGCCGGTCTACTAGCTGCCACCGATCCTTTGTTCCGTGTTCGTTTGGTTTTGTCTAATTGGTTTCACCTGTTCATTGTTTGGTTGTTAGGGTGGGGTTATTTAAGTTCGTTTAGCCCGTTTCTGTTTGTGCGGGCTTGTTCTTCTGTATTTGTGAGAGGGGTTAGTGTTTTGTTGGGTTTTCTCGCTGTCCTAGTATTTCACATAAGGGTACTATTTTGTTTTATAGTTACACCTGTGTTGGGTATACTATTTTGTTCCTGTGATTTTTTGGACAATAAAGCGTGTTTTTTTTCCCGCATCCTTTGCTCTCTGTGCCTGACTCCACACCCATTCACTCATTGAGCGTTACACCCACTTGCATTGCTTCATCGAAGTTCAACATTCTACATAACCCTTTGCCACATTATACAGTCGTTGTTTCATAGAACTGTGCATCAAAATGGTATATTTACGTGATCTATTTGCCTGAATATGCCTCTCATGAAGAGTGAGTATTTCTAGTTCATAATGTCAGTCACTTGCAACTCACTTTTGATGTAATTATTGAAAAATCAAGGCCTTCAGTGGTGTGTGTGTGTGTTTGTGTGAATGTGCGTGCGCCACCCCTCACCCTTCGCTCCACCCTCATCACCCTTCTCACCCCTACCTCTTTCCTTCTCACCCCTCCTCTTCTGTCTATACTGTATAATGGTTTGAAGAAAATACAGTTGTGATGGCTCCATTCTCTCCTCTTCCAACCTCTCTTTTCCTCTCCTCCCTAAGATGAGAGGTCTGCTTGGTGATTAAACTCTGTCTAAAGAGTCAGCTGCTCATTCCTCCCCTCACCTGTCAACCTCCTCCCTCTTCGCATGATCTCTGTAAGGTGATTAGGCTAAACACTCTGCAGTTAATAGTGTCAGGGGGGCTGTTATGCTTGTACGGTCTGCTGACGTTAGGGGACCGAAGGGGCAGCTGATGGAGAGGAATGGTTTGAGCATTCCATCAGAGTGTGTGTGCGTACGTGTGTGGTTTATGATGCATTCACAGGTGAAACCCGTTAACAGAAGAACCTAAAGGGAAGACATACAAGGACTCAGGGTCCAGGCTAGAGCAGTGGTTCCCAAACTGAAGACGGACAGTGCATTCGGAAAGTATTCAGACCCCTTAACTTTTTTCAAATGTTGTTACGTTACAGCCTTATTCTAAAATGGATTAAGTAAAACAATTTCATCAGCAATCTACACATAATACCCCATAATGACAAAGCGAAAAACAGTTTTGTATACATTTTTGCAAATGTATTCTAAATAAAAAACAGATACCTTATTTACATAAGTATTCACACCCTTTGCTATGAGACTCATAATAGAGCTCAGGTGCATCTTGTTTGCGATTGTGATACAGTGACTTATAAGGGAAATAATCTGTCTGTAAACAATTGTTGGAAAATGGACTTTTGTCATGCACAAAGTAGATGTCCTAACCAACTTGCCAAAACTATAGTTTGTTAACAAGAAATGTGTGGAGTGGATGAAAAACGAGTTTTAATGACTCCAACCTTAGTGTATGTAAACTTCCGACTTCAACTGTATTTTTAAAGGTCCGTCATTAAACTTTCTCTTGAAAGCTATAATAGTAGAATGCACAAGGTGCAATTTCGAAATTGGGTAGTGCATCATCAGATCCTCTTGTCATGTTAGTCATTGCATACCTTAGAGAGCTATTTATAACTTGTCAGAAATGTCCAGTTCAACAAGCCCATCCTAGCTAATGTTTTCTTACCTAGGTTTGTAGCCCATAGATTTTGTTTACATTTTTTTGTCACTCAAATATCACATGAATACACATTAGACATAGCAAAATCTATAGAATTGCATGAACATGTGCTTTAAAACTGCTTAAATTATCTTATCAAATACTTATGTCATGCAATAAAATCCAAATTAATTACTTAAAAATCATACAATGTGATTTTCTGGATTTTCGTTTTAGATTCCGTCTCTCACAGTTGAAGTGTACCTATGATAAAAATTACAGACCTCTACATGCTTTGACCCGAAACACACAGCCAGGGCAACTAAGGAGTGGCTCCGTAAGAAGCATCTCTCTGGCCAGTCTCCAGACCTGAACCCAATAGAAAATCTTTGGAGGGAGCTGATAGTCCGTATTGCCCAGCGACAGCCCCGAAACCTGAAGGATCTGGAGAAGGTCTGTATGGAGGAGTGGGCCAAAATCCCTGCTGCAGTGTGTGCAAACCTGGTCAAGAACTACAGGAAACGTATGATCTCCGTAATTGCAAACAAATGTTTCTGTACCAGATATTAAGGTCTGCTTTTCTGATGTATCAAATACTTATGTCATGCAATAAAATGCTAATTAATTACTTAAAAATCATACAATGTGATTTTCTGGATTTCTGTTTAAGATTCCGTCTCTCACAGTTGAAGTGTACCTATGATAAAAATGACAGACCTCTACATGCTTTGTAAGTAGGAAAACCTGCAAAATCGGCAGTGTATCAAATACTTGTTCTCCCCACTGTAAGTGTTCCTTTTGTCCAAGTGGGAAATGGCAGTGTGGAGTGCAATAGAGATTGCGTCATCTGTGGATCTGTTGGGGCGTTATGCACATTGGAATGGGTCTAGGGTTTCTGGGATGATGGTGTTGATGTGAGCCATGACCAGCATTTCAAAGCATTTCATGGCTACAGACGTGAGTGCTATGGGTCAGTAGTTATTTAGGCAGGTTACCTTGGTGTTTTTGGGCACAGGGACTATGGTGGTCTACTTGAAACATGTTGGTATTACAGACTCGGTCAGGGACAGGTTGAAAATGTCAGTGTAGACACTTGCCAGTTGGTCAGCACGTGGTCGGAATACACGTCCTGGTAATCCGTCTGACCATGTGGCTTGTGAATGTTGAACTGTTTAAAGGTCTTACTCACATCTGCTATGGAAAACGTGATCACACAGTAGTCCGGAACAGCTGGTGCTCTCATGCATGCTTCAGTGTTGCATGTCTCAAAGCGCGTATAGAAATCATTTAGCTCGTCTGGTAGGCTCATATCGCTGGGCAGCTCGCGGCTAGGCTTCCCTTTGTAATATGTAATAGTTTGCAAGCCCTGCCACATCCAAAAAGCGTCGAAGCCGATGTAGTACGATTCAATCTTAGTCCTGTATTGAGGCTTTGCCTGTTTGATTGTTTGGCGCAGGGCATAGCGGGATTTCTTTTAAGCATCTGAGTCCCGCTCCTTGAAAGTGGCAGATCAAATCAAATGTATTTATATCGCCCTTCTTACATCAGCTGATATCTCAAAGTGGTGTACAGAAACCCAGCCTAAAACCCCAAACAGCAAGCAATGCAGGTGTAGAAGCACGGTGGCTAGGAAACATTCCTAGAAAGGCCAGAACCTAGGAAGAAACCTAGAGAGGAACCAGGCTATGAGGGGTGGCCAGTCCTCTTCTGGCTGTGCCGGGTGGAGATTATAACAGAACATGGCCAAGATGTTTAAATGTTCATAGATGACCAACAGGGTCAAATAATAATAATCACAGTGTTTGTTGAGGGTGCAACAAATCAAATCATATTTTGCAGATGTTAATGCGAGTGTAGTGAAATGCTCGTGCTTCTAGTTCCGACAATGCAGTAAATACCAACGAGTAATCTTACCTAACAATTCCACAACACCTACCTTATAAACACAGTGTAAAGGAATGATGAATATGTACATAAAAATATATGAATGAGTGACGGTACAGAACGGCATAGGCAAGATGCAGTAGATGGTATTGAGTACAGTATATACATATGAGATGAGTAATGTAGGCTATGTAAACATATAAAAGTGGCATTGTTTAAAGTGGCTAGTGATACATTTTTTACATCAATTTTTACATTATTGAAGTGGCTGGAGTTGAGTCAGTATGTTGGCAGCAGCCACTCAATGTTAGCGGTTTCTGTTTAACAGTCTGATGGCCTTGAGATAGAAGCTGTTTTTCAGTCTCTCTGTCCCTGCTTTGATGCACCTGTACTGACCTCGCCTTCTGGATGATAGCGGGGTGAACAGGCAGTGGCTCGGGTGGTTGTTGTCCTTGATGAGCTTTGTGGCCTTCCTGTGACATCAGGTGGTGTAGGTGTCCTGGAGGGCAGGTAGTTTGCCCCCGGTGATGAGTTGTGCACCTCAGGAGTAAATGTCAGTAGGCTTTTCATAGCCGATCACATTCAGAGTATCTCTACCGCTCCTGCTGTCTCTAGAGAGTTGAAAACAGCTGGCCTGGGACAGGTAGCACGCCCGGTGAACAGTTCAGGGTTCTTTATCCGCAGGCAGAACAGTTGAAACTGAAGCAGCAGCACGGAGAGCATACTTAAATTCACGCAGGACACCGGATAAGACAGGAGAAATACTCCAGATATAACAGACTGACCCTAGCCCCCCGACACAAACTACTGCAGCATAAATACTGGAGGCTGGGACAGGAGGGGTCGGGAGACACTGTGGCCCCATCCGATGATACCCCCGGACACGGTCTAATAGACAGGATATAACCCCACCCACTTTGCCAAAGCACAGCACCCACACCACTAGAAGGATATCTTCAACCAGCAACTTAAAATCCTAAGACAAGGCTAAGTATGGCCCACAAAGATCTCTGCCACGGCACAACCCAAGGGGGGATGCCAACCCAGACATGAAGACCATGTCAGTGATTCAACCCACTCAAGTGATGCACCCATCCTAGGGACGGCATGGAAGAGCACCAGTAAGCCAGTGACTCAGCCCCCGTAATAGGGTTAGAGGCAGAGAATCCCGGTGGAGAGAGGGGAAACGGCCAGGCAGAGACAGCAAGGGCGGTTCATTGCTCCAGTGCCTTTCCGTTCACCTTCACACTCCTGGGCCAGACTACACTCAATCATAGGACCTAATGAAGAGATGTGTCTTCAATAAAGACTTAAAGGTTGAGACCGAGTCTGCGTCTCTCTCATGGGTAGGCAGACCATTCCATAAAATGGAGCTCTATAGGAGAAAGCCCTGCCTCCAGCTGTTTGCTTAGAAATTCTAGCTCTACCCTTTAGCTAGTGCGGATGTTGCCTGTAATCCATGGCTTCTGGTTGGGGTATGTGCGTACTTTTTGATGATGCCGTGACTGATGTGGTATACTCCTCAATGCCATCGGATGAATCCCAGAACATTTTCCAGTCTGAGCTAGCAAAACAGTCCTGTTGCTTAGCATCTGCATCATCTGACCATTTCCGTATTGAGCGAGTCACTAGCACGTCCAGCTTTAGTTTTTGCTTGTTAGAAGGAATCGGGAGGATATGATTATGGTCAGATTAACCAAATGGAGTGCAAGGGAGAGCTCTGTACATGTCTCTGTGTGTGGAGTAAAGGTGGTCTAGAGTTTTTTTCCCTCTGGTTGCACATGTAACATGCTGGTAGAAATGAGGTAAAACAGATTTAAGTTTGGTTGAGCATTTTCTTGTTTGTTTATGGTCTTATACAGGTCGTTGAGTGCAGTCTTAGTGCCAGCATCAGTTTGGTGGTAAATATAAACTCTATTGGTAAATTGTGTGGTCTACAGCTTATCATGAGATACTACTTAATATTAGATTTTGAGCACCAGCTGTTATAGACAAATAGACCCCTTGTCTTAGCGGAGGCAGCTGTTCTGTCTTGCTAGCACGGAAAACCCAGCCAGCTGTGAAACAATAGATATTACACTTTTTATTGTCCCGTTGGTAGGATAGTCTTGAACGGAGCTCATCCAGTTTATTCTCCAATGATTGCACGTTGGCAATAGGACGGATGGTAGAGGCGGGTTTCCCACTCTGCAACAAATTCTCACAAGGCACCCGGACCTGCATCCCCTGTATCGGTGTCTCTTCTTCATGCAAATGACAGGGATTTGGGCTTGGTCCGGTGTCCACAGTAAATACTTTGCATCCGACTAGGTAAAGGAAAAGCTTTGTCTAGTTCCAGGTGAGTAATAAGAGGCAGTTCCAGAAACTGGTCACGCACTGACCTTAGAGAGCTTTTTATGTCTCTATTTTCGTTTGGTCAGGGTGTGATTTGGGTGGGCATTCTATGTTCCTTTTTCTATGCTTTGTATTTCTTTGTTTTGGGCGGGTATGGTTCTCAATCAGGGACAGCTGTCTATCGTTGTCTCTGATTGGGAACCATACTTAGGTAGCTTTTTCCCACCTATGCTTTGTGGGTAAGTTATTTTCTGTTTAGTGTTTTCTGCACCTGACAGGACTGTTTCCGTTTCGTTTATTCTCTTTGTTATTTTGTTATAGTGTTCAGTTTAAATAAAAAGCATGAACACTTACCACGCTGCGCTTGATTATTCCTCATCCGACGACGACACCGGTTACAGAAACATTATGAACAAAATGAACAAATTATGTTACAAACAAGGCGAAAAAACACACAAAATAGCACAATTAGTCATGGAGCCTGTAAAAATGCAGCCATCTCCTCCGGCACCATTGCTGTATCCCTGCATCTTTTCCCTGCTGCACTTGACTAATAAAGTCAATCACAACAACAAGAATATGGATAACATTTTGCTTCTGTTTTTACATTTGATTCCGTTCCCCTTTCTGTTAGTCGGAAGAGTGAAATTGTTGGAGGACAAAAGTTTATTGTCAAACTTTATCTAGGATCTACAGTGAATTAGTGACCTTGCGGTTAGATTGTCCGCCCTGAGATTGGAAGGTTGGGAATTCGATCCCTGGCCGTGTCATACCAAAGACTGTAAAAATGTAGCGTCCGAATGGTTTGGTTTGGCCTACAAAACTAATACAACCACTCGTACAACCCCCACGGGACTCATCTGAAGTCGTTACCGCTGATGCGAACCGTCTGGGCTCTATGACCCCCAAAAGTGCCAACGGACTCATCTGAAGATAACCCAAACAAATGAATGGAAGTATGGAGGTAGTTTTGTGCCAACAAAAATAAGGGGTTAAATATGTGTCCAAAAATATTTACCCTAGATATAAGACAGACACTTCAAACCCTTATACCTTATGATTTACTGTCTTTTTTGCCATTTATGAATGTGTTATTCATTGCGTTTTCATGGGCTACAGTAGTAAAGGCCAAATTCAATATTTTCTTGATGTATATTTTTTTAGATATACCTAAAGGGGTCTTAAAATCTAAATCAAATAGCTAAATGATCCATATGTTAGCTTATAGTAGACCCCCTCAATGACTTATTAAGGACATAAAGTGGGGGTAAGGCCCTGCGATAGACTAGCGTCCTGTCCATGGGGTGTACTTGTACATCAAGCTGCCTCACGCTACAGAAACAGGAGATAGGTTCCTGCTCCTATGAGCCGTTCGGGCTCGCACAATCCAAGGCTTGTGCAAGGCTACTTACTTACTTTACAGTCAATTATGCAGTGTGTGTGTGAGTGTGTGTGTGTGTGTGTGTGTGTGTGTGTGTGTGAGAGAGAGATGAGGATCTAAATTCATTTATGCAGTCTTCCATGCGGGTGGTCTCTACAAGCAGAGTTTGGAGGATCTGTGGCGTCCTGCTGTTTTCTTGTCAACTCTGATTTAACAGAAGTACAGCATCTGGATGAGTCTGAAGAGTTGGGGGGGCAAACTAGGACAAACTAAGACTTGCTATTTTTCCTTTTTTTAAAGTTAGACCATAAAAGGGAAACAAGGAAACTGTTGCTTCCTCACTTTCCCCTTTCCAAGGAGAGGAGATGTAAGACTAGAAGCCTGTTTTCAGTTTGCAATTTGACATACAGTATGTGACCCACCGCCTCAATTCGGTCTCATGTAGCAACATTTGGAATGGTATTTTTTACATTGGATAAAAGTAGAGACTCAGAGCTACAAAATGGTATATCATACATTGCATTTGAGGAACAATGGGATAAAGTAATTCGGCTTTGAAAATTGATAAAATTGCAACCCCACTTTTGAACACTTCATGGCAGTGTGTCTTTTCCATTGGGTTTGTAGCTACAGTTTGTATGGCCCGTTGTCAAGTCACTCTGGTTGACTATGACCGTGTGCAGAAAATGGTCCATCTCAACTTTTGTTGATAGCACCGGCTAAATTCTGGGCAGCAATGTTGTTGAGAGGATTATCAACATGTACTGAGCTGCTCCTGTTATAGACAGAGTCTATGACATGGCAGACCAATCCAAACTCATCTCTCTGCATGTCCAGCCCAGAGAGCAAGAGAGATAGAGTGTGCGTGTGTTTGTTAAGTTGTTTGGACCCCCACCCATTCACCCCACTCTGTGATCATGAAATGTAAACTTTGACTTTGTAGTCTGATGGCCTCTCATCTCACTCTCTGATCTTCTCTCTGTTCATCACTCAAAGAGCTACACACACACACACACACACACACACACACACACACACACACAGGCACTGTAATCTGCCAGCCAGCTGATAATACCCCAGCTAGCATCTAAATCGAGGGAACTGCCATAAATACAATCAAATTAAGAGCTGTGATGTAAACTTTGTGTTCAGTGGAACAATGGAAAAGTGCAGTGTACATCCAATTGTTATGATTATATTGAGCTTTTTAAGCATTTCTTATGGGACCTCAGAGAATAGATCATCTTGTAACCAAGATCTTGTCTGCAGCATATTGCGAGAGACTAAAAGGATATAAGTATATTCAGGGTTTTCCCAACAATCGAAAGATGTAAGCTAGTGCCAACAGAAGCTATTCTGCCGAAGAGTGTGTATGTGTGTCTGCGTTTGAAATGAACTGACATCCTCTGCTGTTGCATGATTCTTTCTCTCTTCTCCTCAAACACTGACATCCACATTCTTTCTCGCCCTCCCTCTCGCTCTCTTCCTCTCTGGCTTTCTTCCTCCCCACATCTCTCTCTCTTTCTCTCCTTCCTTTTCCCTCTGTCTTCTCTTCTCTCATGGTTGTTGTAACAAGAGCCCAAGAGTGTAGTCACGCACCCCAGTTGTGGGTGGTGGAAAACAGATATCCCCTAAGTACCACATTCCAGACCGAGATGTACAGTTCTGTTATTGACAGCATCCCCTTTCAAGCCACCACAAGAACAAACAAACGTCTCTCCCTTTCTCTTTTTTACGACTCTGAGTGGCCCTGAGGGGGGTTGCGAGGCTGGAAACGGACACCTTCTGCAAATCAGCAGACCATCTTATGACCTGCGTATGTATTTCAGGGGATGAGAAGTCAGGGACGTTTTTTCCTTTATAAAAAAGAAAGAAAATAGTGCAAGGACATTTTAATACACCTTTCTGAACAATGTACAGTATTTAAACTGTACGGACTCATGACATGTTCAGATAACTTGAAGCATACTGTAATATTTCTCTTCTGATTACCCTATGTCGTTAAAAGGGATATTGTGTGTATGGAATGGAATGGAATGTGTGTATTTTACCCAAAGCATGTTTAGAACTTTTACAGGCTATGTATTTCATCCTGGGGACTATCGAACTATTTTCTGTACCGTATAAACATTCTGTGAACAGATTTATCTCAACGTCTGCTGTATGGATCTATTTTGAGGTTTCATAGCAAGAAAACAAAAACGCTGTATGCAATGTTTGTGCTGCTATTACTTCCCGAGGGGAGAAAGTGAAATCTTTCAATACCACAAACCTAATTACTCATTTTGAAAGTGCATCGCCCCCAGACGTTCAGCGACTACTTAGGAAAAAGCAGGAAAAAAACTAACCTCCAACAACTAAACAAGATCAAGTCGAGCAGTCATTTGAAAGAGAAAGAACATTTCAAGTAAACAACTCAAAAGGTGAAATCCATTAACACCAAGATAATGGGATTCATTAACCTTGACAAGCAACCGTTCTCTGTCGTGGAAGACATTGTATTTTCATTTTATGCTACTACATCGGCCAACATTTGCCAATGTTGATCTATGCCTAATAGAATGCAAGAATAATGCAGTATGTTGTATTAAATGTTGTATTAAATGTACCCTTTCCAATTATATGCAGACACCAGCATACCGGACAGAACCTACTATTCACAGGAATGAAGATACACTTGGATACTGGAGAAGTAACAAGCACCGTTTCCACATCCTAGCTAAAGCTGTGCGCAAGTATCTTGGTGCTCCCTGTACTGGTGTGGACAGTGAGCACATTTTCAGAGCAGCTTCACACACGTCACAAAGCAGAACAGGTCCTCGTTGTGAAGAAAAACCTCCCCCAAACGTTAAAATTGTAAATGGACAGTCATTTTGTAACCCAGCCATCTAGAGTCAATTTGACCTAGCCAAATGGCTTTTCTGTTGTTTATTCATGGCTGGAATAGGACAAGATTTGCATTTAATGTAAAACAAAGCATTTTTGATTTTTTGAGATGATATGTTGTAAATCTTCTCGCATTTTAATAGTCAAGTCAGTTGAGCACATTTGAAAAGTTTAAGTTGTGTCATATATAGCAGTTTTTTCATGCAGTTAAAGGTAAAATGATTAACTGCATTTTAGTTTAAACCAATATTCTTTCAAAGCATTTTTAAGTTTCTCCGTACTGTCAAGATTGGATAGTAAAGAAGATCCACCAACAACTTAACAATCTTTAATGCGGGGCAGCTAAAATATTTGTCATAAATATTTCTTGTGCGATAAAATACATTAATGGATTTGTCATTTTTGTCATTTACAAAAATCCGCCAGTCAGCCAGGATCCGCCATTCAGCCAGGATCCGCCAGTCAGCCAGGATCTGCCAGAGCCGTCAGTCAGCCAGGATCCGCCAGTCTGCCAGGATCCGCCATTCAGCCAGGATCCGCCAGAACTGCCAGTCAGCCAGGATCTGCCAGAACTGCCAGTCAGCCAGGATCTGCCAGAACTGCCAGTCAGTCAGGATCTGTCGGAACCGCCAGTCAGCCAGGATCTGTCGGAACCACCAGTCAGCCAGGATCTGCCAGATCCATCAACCTGCCTGAGCTTCCTGTCAGTCCTGAGCTTCCTCTCAGTCCTGAGCTTCCTCTCAGTCCTGAGCTCCCCCTCAGTCCTGAGCTTCCCCTCAGTCATGAGCTTCCCCTCAGTCCTGAGCTTCCCCTCAGTCCCGAGCTTCCCCTCAGTCCCGAGCTACCCCTCAGTTCTGAGCTACCTCAGTCCCGAGCTGCCCCTCAGTCCAGTGGGGCCCGTTGTTAGGGTTCCTAGGCCAAGGTCAGCGGCGAGGGTCGCCACTCAAGGGACACTAAGGAGGTGGACTAAGACAATTATGGAGTGGGGTCCACGTCCAGCGCCAGAGCCGCCACCGCGGACAGATGCCCACCCAGACCCTCCCCTATAGGTTTAGGTTGTGTGGTCGGAGTCCGCACCTTGGGGGGGGGGTACTGTCACGTTCTGACCATCGTTCTTGTGTGTTTTCCTTGTTTTAGTGTTGGTCAGGACGTGAGCTGGGTGGGCATTCTATGTTGTGTGTCTGGTTTGTCTATTTCTATGTTTGGCCTGATATGGTTCTCAATCAGAGGCAGGTGTTAGTCATTGTCTCTGATTGGGAACCATATTTAGGTAGCCTGTTTTGTGTTGGGTTTTGTGGGTGGTTGTCTCCTGTGTCAGTGTTTGTACCACACGGGACTGTTTCGGGTTTTCATGTTTCTTGTTTTTGTAGTCTGTTCATGTATAGTTTCTTTATTAAAAAAAAACATGAATCATAACTACGCTGCGTCTTGGTCCGATCCCTGCTACACCTCTTCTTCAGAGGAAGAGGAAGAAGAGAACCGTTACACAAGTTATTAAACAATCTGTCCCTAACTGAACAAATGAACATATGACACTTTGTTTCAACTATTTAACTGTACTAGAATGCTTAATAAAAGGCAGACACAAATTTGAAATATCGGTTATCGGTATCGGTTTTTTTTTTGTCAAGGAAAATATTGGATATCTGTATTGGCCAAAAATGTCATATCGGTGCATCCCTAATCTCCTTTGTTTTGTTGACGTTGAGTGAGAGGGTGTTTTCCTGACACAACACTCCGAGCTCTCACCTCCTCCCTGTAGGCTGTCTCGTCGTTATTGGTAATCAGGACTACTACTGTTGTGACGTCTGCAAACTTGATGATTGAGTTGGAGGCGTGCATGGCCACGCAGTCATGGTTGAACAGGGAGTACAGGGCGGGGCTGAGCACGCACCCTTGTGGGGGAGAAGTGTTGAGGATCAGCGAAGTGGAGGTGTTGTTTCCTACCTTCACCACCTGGGGGGGCGGCCCGTCAGAAAGTCCAGCACCCATTTGCACAGGATGGGGTTGAGACCCAGTGCCTCAAGCTTATTGATGAGCTTGGAGGGTACTATGGTCTTGAATGCTCGGCTATAGTCAATGAACAGCATTCTTACATAGGTATTTCTCTTGTCCAGATGAGCCCAATCAGTCCTCCATGACAAAAACATAAACAACACAGTAGCCTAATAAGTGTTTCTTTTTGGTAAAATAATACAATAATTAGACAAACCTATATTTCCATATTTCCAAGTCCCATTCTTGAAGACCAAGGGGTATTCAATTAATTGGAATGAAGGGAAATGTGACAGACTTTGGTTTTTAATGTAAATATAATGATTTTATTATCTGTATTGAAGTAGAACGCAATGGGTTAGACATCTTTTTAACCCATAATGTAAAATGCAACATCCATTTATGGCCAGCTATGTTAACTCTTAAATGTTTTATCACACTTTATCTTGCAATAGATGTCATTAAATTCATAATATTCATTTTTGTCTTAATCCAATGCCTCTTAAAGGGGAAAGTAATCTAAAAGTAACTGAAAGTGATCAGATTGTTACCGAGTTTGGGTAATCCAAATATTTCGTTACTGATTACATTTTTGGACAGGTAACTAGTAACTTCAACTGATTGCATTATCCCTCTCTCCCTATTACCCACTCTCCCCGCCCTATCTCTTGTTCTCCGCTGTGCTGGGAGACCCGGCACACTGTGACATTTACATGATAGCTGTGACAGTAATCTTTACACCTCTTCTTTACACAAAGACCATTCTGTGAGATCCAGACAGCTAACTGTCAGGGAGTGAAAGGAAGGTTTCTGATCTCACTAAAGCTCACCTGCTGTATGAACACTGATACTGACTGGAGGAGGGATGTTTGGTAGGGTGAAATGGGCCATTGGAGGCAGCTAGGTAGATCTGTCTGGGGATTGAGTGGAGTGTGCGTGCAAGTGCTGCGTGCGTAGGTCCATTCATGTGCGCGAGTGAGTGGGTGGGCGTGTGTGTGACTATTCCATCTCATCCAATCCCCTCTCCAGTCAATCCCAAGCTTACAGTGACAGTCGGAATGAAGTTCAGTCGATTTGACAAGAGTCAAATCTTTACCTCTATTTTAGGCTTATTACCATTCAAACTGTAGGCAGCAGTGAGATTGGGATTCACATATTTCTCCCACTTTAGGGTGGCAAAGTCTAATGATGATTTTCATTGTTCCATGTCTGTGGGTTATATTTTGGTATGATAGCCCCGCATCGGAGGTAGCTAAATGTGTCACTGCATTATTCTGTATGTTATGTCATTAACACATATTAAGGTATGAAACAATTGGAATGTTAATGACATCTCGATGGCTCCACCTCCAGGGATCAAAGGTCATACATGTATGCATTCATGGTATGATAACCACACCAAATTTCACACAAAACAATAAGAGTCATCATAGACATTGTTTTCAAAATTAGTCCCAGCCATAGAGATAGATCGAGGACTCATCTTTGTATCAGTGTCATTATACTGTCTGTGAGAACATGAGCAGTGCCCTTGAACCCTGACTCTGACCCCACTCTCCGAGGGTGTCTCAGGGGGAATGGAATATGCACAAAAAAACTCATTTCTAATTCAAAGGTGTGAAATAGTAAAACTTTAAGCACCCCACCAATTATTATTACTATTATTGAGGCTATATCCATTTTAAAGTAGTCATTTTTCTTCTTCGCGATTGGCTGATCCCTCCTGATGCGTTACAATGAGGACAAAACCAAATGGTGGCCCAAGTATGTCAGATATACAGTACCAATCAAACGTTTGGGCACACCTACTCATTCCAGGGTTTTTCTTTATTTTTACTATAATCTACATTGTAGAAAGACATCAAAACTATGAAATAACATATGGAATCATGAAGTAACCCAAAAAAGTGTTAAACAAATCAAAATATATTTTATATTTGAGATTCTTCAAAGTAGCCACCCTTCACCTCGATGACACTTGGCATTCTCTCAACCGGTTGCATGAGGTAGTCACCTGGAATGCATTTCAATTAACAGGCGTGCCTTGTTAAAAATTCATTTGTGAATTGCTTTCCTTCTTAATGCGTTTGAGACAATCAGTTGTGTTGTGACAAGGTAGGGGTGGTATACAGAAGATAGCCCTATTTGGTAAAATACCAACAACAACAAAAAGTCCATATTATGGCAAGAACAGCTAGAATAAGCAAAGAGCAATGACAGTCAATCATTGCTTTAAGACATGAAGGTCAGTCAATGTGTAAAATTTAAGTGCAGTCACAAAAACCATCAAGCACTATGATGAAACTGGCTCTCATGAAGACCGCCACAGGAAAGGAAGACCCAGAGTTACCTCTGCTGCAGAGGATAAGTTCATTTGAGTTACCAGCCTCAGAAATTGCCCCCCAAATAAATGCTTCACAGAGTTTAAGTAACAGACACATCTCAACATAAACTGTTCAGAGGAGACTGCGTGAATCAGGCCTTCATGGTTAACTTGCTGCAAAGAAACCACTACTAAAGGACACAAATAAGAGGGCCAAGAAACACGAGCAATGGACATTAGACTGGTGGGAATATGTATTTTGGTCTGATGAGTCCAAATGTGAGATTTTTGGTTCCAACTGCCGTGTCTTTGTGGGACACAGAGTAGGTGAACGGATGACCTCTTTATGTGTAGTTCCCACCGTGAAGCATGGAGGAGGAGGTGTGATGGTGTGGGGGTGCTTTGCTGGTGACACTGTCTGTGATTTATTTAGAGGTCAAGGCACACTTAACCAGCATGGCTACCACAGCATTCTGCAGTGAAACACCATCCCATCTGGTTTGCGCTTAGTGGAACTATCATTTGTTTTTCAACAGGACAATGACCCAACACTCCTCCAGGCTGTGTAAGGGCTATTTGACCAAGAAGGAGAGTGATGGAGTGCTGCATCAGATGACCTAGCCTCCACAATCACCCGACCTCAACCCAATTGCTATGGTTTGGGATGAGTTGGACAGCAGAGTGAAGGAAAAACAGCATATGTGAGAACTCCTTCAAGACTGTTGGAAAAGCATTCCAGGTGAAGCTGGTTGAGAGAATGCCAAGAGTGTGCAAAGCGGTCATCAAGGCAAAGGGTGGCTACTTTGAAGAATCTAAAATATACAATTTATATTTTGTGTTTTGGCTCCATTTTTTGAGGCTGGTATCTCTAATGAACTTATCATCTGCAGCAGAGGTAACTCTGGGTCTTCCTTTCCTGTAGCCAGTTTCATCATAACGCATCATGATGATTTTTGTGTTTGCACTTGAAGAAAATTTCAAAGTTCTTGATTTGTTTAACACTTTTTTGGTTACTAAATGATTCCATATGTGTTATTTCATAGTTTTGATGTCTTCACTATTATTCTACAATGTAGAAAATAGTACAAATAAAGAAAAACCCTTGAATGAGTAGGTGTGTCCAATCTTTTGACTGGTACTGTATATGTTAACTACAAAGTAGCCTATGTCTACCTGGTAGAATGATACAGTATCATGATTATTTGCATCAATCCAGTAGCCATTTGTTTTGCACATTTTGCAATCACACGAGCACTACAGAAACATGCTAACCAAACAATGTTCTCTGGCTGGTGCACAGTTTAATTTAAGGGTAACTACACCAACAACAAAACATGTATTAGGTCTCCTGATTTGGTTTAAGCATTGTTGTGGACTTGGAACATCCAATGGTGTTGTTTTTCTACAACATACCCTCAACACGGGGGCCCCTCAGGGGTGCGTGCAAAAGTCCCTTCCTGTACTCCCTGTTCACCCATGACTGCGTGGCCTCGCACGACTCCAACACCATTATTAAGTTTGCTGAGGAAACAACGGTGGTTGGCCTGATCACCAACGACCATCAGATAGCCTATAGGGAGGAGGTCAGTGACCTAGCAGTGTGGTGCCAGCACAACAAGCTCTCCCTCAACGTCAGCAAGACAAAGGAGCTGATCGTGGACTGCAGGAAAGGGAAGGCGGAGCACGCCCCCATTCACATCAATGAAGCTGTAGTGGAGCAGTTTCGAGAGCTTCAAGTTCCTCAGTGTCCACTTCATTAAGGAATTATCATGGTCCACACACACCAAGAGAGCTGTGAAGAAGGCACAACAACCCCTCCTCCCCCTTAGGAGGCTGAAAAGATTTGGCATGGACCTTTTAGATCCTCAAAAAGTTTTACAGCTGCACCCTTGACAGCATCTTGAATGGCTGGCTCACCGCTTGGTATGACAACTACTTGGCAAAAGAGGGTAATGAGTACAGCCCAGGCCATCACTAGGGGCCGAGCTCCCTGCCATCCAGGACCTCTACTACAACAAGCGGTGTCAAGGGAACCCCTAAACATTTGCAAAGATTCCAGCCACCCAAGTCATAGACTGTTCTCTCTGCTACTGCATGGCAAGCGGTACCAATGCACCAATTCTGGAACCAACAGGATCCTGAACAGCTTCTACCCCAAGACTGCTAAATAGTTTGTTAAATAGTCCGGGAAGCTATTGGTTAACTATCAGCATTTACCCTTTTTGCAGTAACTCTTTTTAACTTATCACATACTCTGTTGCTACTGTTTATTATCTATCCTGTTGTCTATCCCTACCTACACTATCAACATCTAAATGCTACATGCAACAATTTCCAAGATTTTACTGAGTTACAGTTCATAAAGCCCCCGCCTTATCTCAACTCACTGGTCACCATAGCAACACCCACCCTATCACGTACTCCAGCAGGTATATCTCACTGGTCATCCCCAAAGCTAACACCCACTTTGGCCGCCTTTCCTTCCAGTTCTCTGCTGCCAATGACTGGAACGAATTGCAAATATCGCTGAAGTTGGAGACTTATATCTCCCTCACTAACTTTAAGCATCAGCTATCTGAGCAGCTTACAGATTGCTGCAGCTGTACATAGCACATCTGTTAATAGCCCACCCACCCAACCATCTACCTCATCCCCATATTGATTTATTAACTTTTTTGCTCTTTTGCACACCAGTATTTCTACTTGCACACACACTGTATATAGATTGTTCTATTGTTATTGACTGTATTTTTGTTTATCCTATGTGTAACTGTTTTTTGTCGCACTGCTATGCTTTATCTTGGCCAGGGCGCAGTTGTAAATGAGAACTTGTTCTCAACTGGCCTACCTGGTTAAATCAAGGTTTAATATATTCATTTTTATTTTTAAATATAAGGAAATCAGTCAATTGAAATAAATAAATTAGGCCCTAATCTATGGATTTCACATGACTGGGAATACAGATATGCATATGTTGGTCACAGATATCTTTAAAAAAGTGTAAGGGTGTGAATTAGAAAACTGGTCAGTATCTGGTGTGACCACCATTTGCATAGAGTTGATCAGGCTGTTGATTGTGGCCTGTGGAATGTTGTCCCACTCCTTTTCAATGGCTGTGTGACGTTGCTGGATATTGGCGGGAATTGGAACACGTTGTCAAACACATTGGTGTCTGGTGAGTATGCAGGCCACGGAAGAACTGGAACATTTTCAGCATCCAGGAATTGTGTACAAATTGTGGCGAATGGGGCCATGCATTATCATGCTGAAACATGAGGTGATGGCGGCTAATGAATGGAACGACAATGGGCCTCAAGATCTCGTCACTGTATCTCTGTACATTCAAATTGACATTGATAAAATGCAATTGTGTTGGTTGTCCTTAGCTTAGCCTGTCCATACCATAACTCCACTGCCACCATGGGGCACTCTGTTTACAACGTCAGCAAACCGCTCGCCCACACAATGCTGTACATGCTGTCTGCCATCTGCCCTGTACAACTGAAACTGGAATTAATCAGTGAAGAGCACACTTCTCCAGCATGCCAGTGGCCAACGAAGGTGAGCATTTGCCCACTGCCAAACGGCAGTCTGGTTAAGACACTGAGGAGGACGATGAGCACACAGATGAGCTTCCCTGAGATGGCTTCTGACAGTTTGTGCAGATATTCTTCAGTTGTGCAAACCCACAGTTGCAACAGGTGTCCGGGTGGCTGGTCTCAGATGATCCAGCAGGTGAAGAAGCTGGATGTGGAGGTCCTGGGCTGCCTTGGTGACACGTGGTCTGCGGTTGTGAGGCCAGTTGGACATACTGTCAAATTCTCTAAAACAATGTTTGACGCAGCTTATAGGTAGATACAGTGCCTTGCGAAAGTATTCGGCCCCCTTGAACTTTGCGAACTTTTGCCACATTTCAGGCTTCAAACATAAAGATATAAAACTGTATTTTTTTGTGAAGAATCAACAACAAGTGGGACACAATCATGAAGTGGAATGACATTTATTGGATATTTCAAACTTTTTTAACAAATCAAAAACTGAAAAATTGGGCGTGCAAAATTATTCAGCCCCCTTAAGTTAATACTTTGTAGCGCCACCTTTTTCTGCGATTACAGCTGTAAGTCGCTTGGGGTATGTCTATCAGTTTTGCACATCGAGAGACTGAAATTTTTTCCCATTCCTCCTTGCAAAACAGCTCGAGCTCAGTGAGGTTGGATGGAGAGCATTTGTGAACAGCAGTTTTCAGTTCTTTCCACAGATTCTCGATTGGATTCAGGTCTGGACTTTGACTTGGCCATTCTAACACCTGGATATGTTTATTTTTGAACCATTCCATTGTAGATTTTGCTTTATGTTTTGGATCATTGTCTTGTTGGAAGACAAATCTCCGTCCCAGTCTCAGATCTTTTGCAGACTCCATCAGGTTTTCTTCCAGAATGGTCCTGTATTTGGCTCCATCCATCTTCCCATCAATTTTAACCATCTTCCCTGTCCCTGCTGAAGAAAAGCAGGCCCAAACCATGATGCTGCCACCACCATGTTTGACAGTGGGGATGGTGTGTTCAGGGTGATGAGCTGTGTTGCTTTTACGCCAAACATAACGTTTTGCATTGTTGCCAAAAAGTTCAATTTTGGTTTCACCTTACCAGAGCACCTTCTTCCACATGTTTGGTGTGTCTCCCAGGTGGCTTGTGGCAAACTTTAAACAACACTTTTTATGGATATCTTTAAGAAATGGCTTTCTTCTTGCCACTCTTCCATAAAGGCCAGATTTGTGCAATATACGACTGATTGTTGTCCTATGGACAGAGTCTCCCACCTCAGCTGTAGATCTCTGCAGTTCATCCAGAGTGATCATGGGCCTCTTGGCTGCATCTCTGATCAGTCTTCTCCTTGTATGAGCTGAAAGTTTAGAGGGACGGCCAGGTCTTGGTAGATTTCCAGTGGTCTGATACTCCTTCCATTTCAATATTATCTCTTGCACAGTGCTCCTTGGGATGTTTAAAGCTTGGGAAATATTTTTGTATCCAAATCCGGCTTTAAACTTCTTCACAACAGTATCTCGGACCTGCCTGGTGTGTTCCTTGTTCTTCATGATGCTCTCTGCGCTTTTAACGGACCTCTGAGACTATCACAGTGCAGGTGCATTTATACGGAGATTTGATTACACACAGGTGGATTGTATTTATCATCATTAGTCATTTAGGTCAACATTGGATCATTCAGAGATCCTCACTGAACTTCTGGAGAGAGTTTGCTGCACTGAAAGTAAAGGGGCCAATTTTTCAGTTTTTGATTTGTTAAAAAAGTTTGAAATATCCAATAAATGTCGTTCCACTTCATGATTGTGTCCCACTTGTTGTTGATTCTTCACAAAAAAATACAGTTTTATATCTTTATGTTTGAAGCCTGAAATTTGGCAAAAGGTCGCAAAGTTCAAGGGGGCCGAATGCTTTCGCAAGGCACTGTAAATTAACATTCAATACTCTGGCAACAGCTCTGGTGGACATTTCTGCAGTCAGCATGACAATTGCACCCTCCCACATCTTGACATCTGTGGCATTGTGTTGTGTGAAAAAAACTGCACATTTCTGAGTGGCCTTTTATTGTCCCCAGCACAAGGTGCAGCTACGTAATGGTCATGCTGTTTAATCAGCTTCTTGATATGCTACACCTGTCAGGTGGATGGATTATCTTGGCAAAGAAGAAATGCTCACATAACATGGATGTTAACAAAAAATTCACGATTTGAGACGAATAAGCTTTTTCTGGGATCATTATTTTCAGCCCATGAAACATGGAACCAACACTTAACATGTTGTAAAAGTTTTTTTTCATTTGTATTTTTCTTCAATGTATATGTATATGTCTACTGTACCTCAATTACTTTGTTTCCCTGCACATCGACTCGGTACTGGTACCCCATGTTTGTAGTTATCGTATCTATTCCTTGTGTTATTATTTTTCTAATATCTCTCTTTCTGCAATGTTGGGAATGGCCTGTAAGTAAACATTTCACTGTTAGTCTGCACCTGTTGTTCACACAGCATGTGATAAATAACATGTGATTTGAACCCAATGTTTTTTTTTCACATTTTAAAATATGATACAATAATCCCACAATAACTCTTCAACATTTGAAATGGCGAGACTGACTAGCTACCACATGGACATACTTCATTAGTGTGTCTGTGTCGGGAGCATCTACGGTGCCTTGCAAAAGTATTCATCCCACTTAAGGTTTTTCCTATTTCCTAAAAACTGAAAAGTGGTGCATGCATAAGTATGTATTCACCCCTTTGCTATGATGCCCCTAAATATGATCTGGTGCAACCAATTACCGTTAGATTGCACACAGGTGGACTTTATTTAAGTGTCACATGATCTCAGTATATACACCTGTTCCAAAATGCCCCAGAGTCTGCAACACCACTAAGCAAGGGGCGTCACTTGCTTGGCGCCATGAAGACCAAGGGAGCTCTCCAAACAGGTCAGGGACAAAGTTGTTCGCCAAAAGGCATGTGGGAGACTCCCCAAACATATGGAAGAAGGTACTCTGTCAGGTGAGACTAAAATGTAGCTTTTTGTCCATCAAGGAAAACGCTATGTCTTGCGCAAACCCAACATCTCCCATCACCCCGAGAATACCATCCCCACAATGAAGCATGTTGGTGGCAGCATCATGCTGTGGGGATGTTTTTCATCTGCATGGACTGGGAAACTGGTCAGAATTGAAGGCATTATGGATGGCACTAAATACAGGGAAATTCTTGAGGGAAACCTGTTTCAGACTCCCAGAGATTTTGAGACTGTGATGGAGGTTCACCTTCCAGCAGGACAATGATCCTAAACATGCTGCTAAAGCAACACTCGAGTGGTTTGAGGGGAAACATTTAAATGTCTTGGAATTGCCTAGCGAAAGCCTAGACCTCAATCCAATTGAGAATCTGTGGTATGACTTAGAGATTGCTCTACACCAGCGGAACCCATCCAACTTGAAGGAGCTGGAGCAGTTTTGCCTTGAAGAATGGGCAAAAATCCCAGTGGTTAGATGTGCCAAGCTTATAGACATACCCCAAGAGTCTTGCAGCTGTTATTGTTGCAAAAGGTGGCTCTACAAAGTATTGACTTTGGAGGGTGAGTAGTTATGCACGCTCAAGTTATTTTTTTGTGTCTTATTTCTTGTTTGTTTCACAAGAAAAAATATTTTGCATCTTCAAAGTGGTGGGCATGTTGAGTAAATCAAATGATACAAACCCCCCCAAATCTATTTTAATTACCAGGTTGTAAGGCAACAAAATAGGAAAAATGCAGAGGGGGGTGAATACTTTCGCAAGCCACTGTATCAGTGCATCTATTTAGTCAGACAATACCCACATTATTCTGATATATTTTGGAATGTAAAAATAATGTGAATGTCAAATCATAATGACATTGGGAAGGCCAATAAAAAATGCATTATGTTAATGCATACTTTTTTTTGCATTTATTTTTGCGTTCATAAGATACTTGCTCAGCCCCAATGGAAGATAAAATCACCTGCTAGTAGCTTTCTGTTGGCACAGGGCTGGTGTGCCACTGACAAATTTATCCTCATTGTCGTGCCCTGATTTTGTTCATGCGTTATGATAAACTTGGACAAATTAGTAAATGTTCTATTTAATTCAATGCATTTAGTTGATTTTCTACTAAGTTCAATACATTTGGAATATTGTTGAATTTCGTTTTAATGTCTGGATTCCATGATTCTGTCCGTGTTTTCCACAACGCAAATGTTATAGGGCCCTGATTATCCAGAGCCATATATTTAGAGCCAAATATTTAAATAATGCTATGTACCTGAATGTCTAGAATTAGAACAATATTCAAAGTTCTAAACGTTGGCCCAACCCTCTAAATACATGGCTCTGTCGCCATGGCATCCCTCTTCCCTCTCCCTCTCTCTCTCTAAGTGCATTGGCTTGTCTTTCTTAATGCAACTGAAGAGGAGACTTCTTCCATTTAAATGTAACCCAAGAGGACAGCAGCCACTCTGTCAGGATACACTGCTAATGCTGTTCTACGGTTGTCCTTGAGAGACTAATAGAGATGCAGCCGATACCGAAGATCGAACACCTGAGTAGTTAACCCCCAAGAGTCTAAGAAACATAATCATCAAGATCTGTCAGTTTAAACTTGAGATGTGTTTTTTTTCTGTTGCATGGGCTGCTTCCCAATCCACCACATCCGCCAATGTCGTCCCTCCGCATCTGCGGTGGAAAGTGGCAGAGCTGTAGCGCCGTTTGTCAGAACAGGAGACATCAGAAAATCTGTTTTCTCACGAAAACGTCGGTAGCATCTGAATGGTTTGGCCTACAAAAATTCATATCACTCTATAGAAAGGGGAGACTCTCTACAAGCCCCACAAGTGTCACGGGACTTGTCTATGTATCCCATACAAATGAATAGAAGTATAGAGGTCGTTTTGTGGCAACAAAAATTACGTTTACCCCTCATTTCATGTAAAAATAACCAAAAATATTTCCTGAGCTTTCTTATATCTCTAACATATAGGACAGACACTTCAAAACGTTATTCCATTTGACTGTCTTTTTTTGCCATTTATTAATGTGTTATTCAATGTGTTTCTATGGGCTATAGTAGTAAACACCAAATGTTATATTTTATTTTTATTCAAGTCTATATCCATTTAAATTAAGCTGCAATAAGTTCTACAATGAGAAGATTATCGTAAAGTTAATGCCAGTATATTTCCTAAAGTGGATGAATTCTGTTGTATAATAACGTTTTATGAGATTTGGCCAGTCAACTCAATTAGTCAGAGGAAATGGAGGAATAGAGGTGCTGAGGAGAGGAAGGAGGGGGAGGGGGATAGAGAAAGGAGAGTGAGTTTCCTTCAGTGACACAACACACTGAAAAACAATGAATGTGAAAAGGTCAACTGAGACCCCAAACCCCATCCCTCTCTCTATTGTTCTCTCCATCCCTCTATATGTTTGTTGTTTCCATGACCCATTTCTCTTGTTAAGCTCTCCTGTACTGTTGGTGATGATGGTTGTCCCTAATGCTAAGAGGGTGTGTGTGTGTAAGTATGTGTTTGTGCATACATTTCATTCCCCTTTCATTCTCCGCCATCTTTGTGCAAGTATAAGCAGAGAGGGACAAACCATAGATTTAATCCCAGCTTGATGGCAACAGATGTCTTTAAAAAATGGTTAAACAAATCAAATTATATTTTAGATTTTGGAATCTTCAAAGTAGCCAACCTTTGCCTTGACAGTTTTGCACACGCTTGTCATTCTCTCAACCAGCTTCACCTGGAATGCTTTTCCAACAGTCTTGAAGGAGTTCCCACACATGCTGAGCACTTATTTGCTGTTTTTCCTTCACTCTGCGGTCCAACTCATCCCAAACCATCGCAATTGGGTTGAGGTCTGTAGATTGTTGATGGAGCGTTCCGTCACTCTCCTTCTTGGTCAAATAGCCCTTACACAGCCTGGAGGAGTGTTGGGTCATTGTCCTGTTGATAAACAAATGATGGTCGCACTAAGCACAAACCAGATGGGATGGCATATCGCTGCAGAATGCTGTGGTAGACATGCTGGTTAAGTGTGCCTTGAATTCTAAATAAATCACAGACAGTGTCGCCAGCAGAGCACCCCCATGCCATCACACCTCCTCCATGCTTCACAGTGGGAACCACACATGTGGAGATCACCCGTTCACCTACTCTGCGTCACGCAAAGACACGGCATTCAAAACCAAAAATCTCAAATTTGGACTCATCAGACCAAAGGACAGATTTCCACCAGTCTAATGTCCATTGCTCGTGTTTCTTGTCCCAAGCAAGTCTCTTTTATTTGCAGCAATTCGACCATGAAGGCCTGATTAACGCAGTCTCCTCTGAATAGTTGACGTTCAGAGGAGTTGATTACCTGAACTCTGTGAAGCATTTATTTGTACTGCAATTTCTGAGGCTGGTAACTCTCATGAACTTGTCCTCTGCAGCAGAGGTAACTCGGGGTCTTCCTTTCCTGTGGCGGTCCTCATGAGAGCCAGTTTCATCATCACCGCTTGATGGTTTTTGCGACTGGAATTGAAGAAAGTTCTAGACATTTTCAGGATTGACTGCCCTTCATGTCTTTAAAGTAATGATGGACTGTCGTTTCTCTTTGCTTATTTGAGCTGTTTTTGCCATAATGTGGACTTGGGCTGTCTTCTGTATACCACCCCTACCTTGTCACAACACAACTGATTGTCTCAAATGCATTAAGAAGGAAAGAAATTCCACAAATGTACTCGTAATAAGGCACACCTGTTAATTGAAATGCATTCCAGGCGACTACCTGAATGAAGCTGGTTGAGAGAATGCAAAGAGTGGGCAAAGATGTAATCAAGGCATAGGGTGGCTATTTAAAGAATCTCAAAACTCAAATATTTTTATATTTGTTTAACACTGTTTTGGTTACTGCATGATTCCATATGTGTTATTTCATAGTTTTGATTCTACAATGTAGATAATAGTAAAAAATAAAGAAAAACCCTGGAATGAGTAGTGTATATATTATCTATTAATATTGAGTTGTTCTTTTGTGTGTCTTCTCTCAGATCTATTTCTAACTCAAACTTCACACCTGTTTTTTGTTGCGATTCCCTTTAGTTGTTTCTGTGGTCTTCTCATGGTGAGACATTTTTGTACCCACAATGATACCAATATATACGCTGAGTGTACAAAACATTAGGAACACCTGCTTTTTTTTCCAAGAGTGACCAGGTGAATCCAGGTGAAAGCTATGATCCCTTATAGATGTCACCTGTTAAATTCACTCCAATTAGTGTAGATGAAGGTGAAGAGACAGGTTAAAGAAGGTTTTTTAAGCCTTGAGACAATTGAGACAAGGATTGTGTATGTGTGCCATTGAAAGGGTGAATGGGCAAGACAAAAGATTTCGGTGCCTTTGAACGGTGTACGGTAGTAGGTGCAAAGCTCACCAATTTGAGTGTGTCAAGAACTGCAATGCTGCGCGTTTTTACACGCTCAACAGTTTCCCATGTGTATCAAGAATGGTCCATCACCAGAAGGACATCCAGCCAACTTGACACAACTGTGGGAAGCATTGGAGTCATCATGGGCCATCCCTGTGGAATGCTTTCAACACCTTGTAGAGTCCATGCCCCCAATGAACTGAGGCAATTCTGAGGGCAAAAGAGGGTGAGAGAGAAAGAGAGACGTGTGTGTCGGGTTACACAAACCAGATGCAGCCAGGATTACAGACACTTCATCAGGAGAGGGAGTGATCAAGGCGAGAGAGTCAGAGCGAAAGAATGAGAAAGAAAAAAAAAAGATGTGGATTTGAGTGTGCTCAAATAAGTGTTGGTTGAGAGACAGAGAGCTCCTTGAGAAAGCTCTAGTCTAGTAGGTGTAAGGATGGCTGGGTGTCTAATAATAAGCACTGAGCTTTGTTAACAGAGCAGTGCAGCTTTCCCGCAGCTACTTTTGAGGATTTTGCTAATTTGTTTCCACAGGTCATAAAAAGCTAAATTACCATGACACGAGCTGAATTACTACAAAATGTTTGTGGTACGCTCGGTGCTCTTTTGACAGTTCACAGAGAGACTCTTGTTTTTGTGGGAAAGGAATTTTGCATTGACATGAAGTGTATACTAAAATATGAAAATGCTACGTCGTGTCTCAAAATCTATATCTATCTTACCTCTATATTGTTTTATGTCCTGCGATTCGAGAAGAAAGATGACGAGTTCAATGAGAAAGTAAGCCTATCATGTAGCCTTCAGTTTTTTTCCTCTGGCCTCCATTGATTTAGTCACCTTCATTTTGGCCATCATATAACGATAAGCACTCCAATAACTTTTGTTTCAAATATTTTTATTAAACACACACAAGAATGGTGTATAGGTATACATGACAAGTATACAATTCTTATCTAAACATAAAAGAGCATACAGGAACAACAAGACCCAGAGTTCTGGGTGCAGAACAAATAATACAAAACACGACATACAAAACAAGGACACGTAGAAAGAAAGAGGGAAGATGTCCCCCCTACCCCCCCCCCCCCATTCCATATCCCCCCCTCCCAACTGCTCGGGTGGTAGGGCCAGCACACGCTGCCCAAAGGTAGATTAAAATATTACAATTGAGAGTGCGTTAATAAGTACAAATTCACAGCGCCGACTCGTCCAAGTAGGAGAGGAAAGGCTGCCAGATTTTATCAAAAGTTGATAATTTATTGTTCAGAATATATCTAATTCTTTCTAAGTGTACAGTGTTTGCCAATTCACTGAGCCATAATTTGGTAGAGGGCGCTTCCCTCCTTTTCCAAAACAACAAGATTAGTTTTTTTGCCGAGATGAGACCATACGAGATTAGTTGTTTTTGGGGGTTGGTTAATCCGTTTAGGGACTCAGATACTCCCAGGATTATCAGAAGCGGGTCTGGATCTATTGAAGTCTCCAAAACTTCAGAGAGGATCCTAAAATTCCACACCAATAACCATGCAAGCTAGAGCATAGGGCAAAGCAGTGGAGTAGTGTACCCTGCGTAGCCTGACATTTATCACATGTAGGGGATGTGTCAGGAAATATCCTATGCAGTTTAGTTTTGGAATAGTGTAATCTGTGTATTACCTTGAATTGTATGAGACGATGTCTGGAATTAATGGAGCATGTGTGGATATACTCCAAGCTCTCTTCCCAGTCTGCCACTGAGATGTCAGTCCCTAGTTCTTCCTCCCATTTTGCCTTGATGGCATCAGTAGAAGGTGTGCTAACAGATTGAAAAGCATCATATAGACGCAATATCAGTTTATCTGAGGTGGGGCATATTTTTATGCATCCGTCAAACATGGAAGGTTTGGCATTCCCAAATGTTGGGAGGTGTTTTCTAACGTAGTCTCTAATTTGTAGGTATCTGAAAAAATTACTTCTGGGAAGATTATAAGTTTCCCTCAGCAGCTCAAAGGAAGCAAAGGTCCCTTCTATGTATAAATCCCCTATGGTACTTATCCCCAACTCTCCCCATCGCTCAAAGGTGTTATCAAGGTTAGAAGGGGCAAAGGAGGGATTCCTGGCGACAGGGAGCATGAATGACATTGGTCTGAGCTCAAAGTGGACTTTAATTTGCTTCCAGATTCGGACTGTGCTATGTATTATAGGATTGTTACAATAAAGTGACATCTCCAGATTGACAGGCGACAAAATCACAGCGCCAATAGAGAAGGGGTGACACTCCTCACGCTCCATACTAAGCCAGCTGGGTGCCGGGAGTACGTCATCCAACAGAAACGTAACAATGCGGAGGTTAGCGGCCCAGTAATAAAATATAAAATTTGGGAGAGACAATCCTCCTTCCATCTTGGATTTACAGAGGTGTTTTTTACCTATCCTGTGTGTTTTATAATCCCAGATGAAAGGATTGATAATTGAGTCCAGTTGTTTATGAAAGGATTTAGGTATGAATACTGGGATGTTCTGTTATAGGTAGAGCAGTTGTGGGAGGAAGACCATTTTAATGGCATTAATCCTTCCGAGCAGAGAAATTGGGAGAGTTCTCCAAAATAGTATGTTTGCTTTGAGTTTTTGTATCAGAGAGGGGAAATTCTCTTTAAATAGTAAGGAGTATTGTTTGGTAACTACAATTCCTAGGTAGGTAAATTTTTCTGAAGATAACTTAAATGGGAGATGTTCTAGCCAGGAGGTATTTTGCGACCGTATGGGCATTAATTCACTCTTGTTCCAATGTATTCTGTATCCCGAGAAGGTACCAAACAAATTGATCACATCAAGAATAGCTGGGATACTAGCCTGGGGTTCTGCTACATAGAGGAGGATGTCATCTGCGTACAGGGAGATCTTATTTAGAGTATCTTTAGTATTATAGCCGTGTATTGCTGCATGAGATCTAATCGTCTGAGCGAGCGGTTCGATAATTAGGGCGAAGAGCATAGGCGACAGCGCACAACCCTGCCTTGTCCCCCTGTTGAGGTTAAATCGGGGCGACAATGATTGGTTAGTGAGTATTCTGGCACAGGGGTTCCTATATAAAAGCTGGATCCAATTTATGAACCTATCTCCAATATTAAATTTCTGTAGGACCTTGAATAGATAGGGCCACTCAACTTGGTCAAAGGCCTTTTCGGCGTCAAGAGATATGACGGCAAGGTCCACGTTGGGTAACCTCTGAGAATACATAATATTGAAGAGGCGCCTGAGATTGAAGAATGAGTTTCTGTTAGGGATAAAGCCGGTCTGATCCGAATGGACCAATTTGCCAATTAAAGTGCTAAGCCTGTTAGCCAGAGTTTTTGCTAAAATCTTTTGGTCTGTATTAAGGAGAGATATTGGTCTGTATGACCCTACCTCTTCTGGATCTTTACCCTTCTTATGTATAACTGTAATGAACGCTTCGTCCAAAGTAGAAGGGAGAGCTCCATCCTCATTGGCCTGAATCAACATTTTGTGCAGATAGGGGAGAGCATGTTGCTGAATGTTTTATAGAATTCACCAGGGTATCCATCTGGGCCCGGGGTCTTGCCACTCTTTAGAGATTTAATTGTTTCTCGGATTTCATCAAGAGATATTTCCTTATTCGAAGTTAGAATCTTCCTGGTTCAGGGCAGGAAGATTACAGTCCTCCAAAAATGTTTGCATAATTAAGGGGTTAGGATCCGCTTTAGATGTATATAGAGTCTCATAAAACTGCCGGAATCTGTCATTGATGTCTTTGGGGGAAGAGAGTAATTCCCAGATGCAGATTTAACCCTGTGAATCATTCGGTCACTCACATTTTTTCGAAGTTGTCTGGCGAGTAATTTGTGTGGTTTGTCACCAAACTCAAAATATTTTTGCTTGGCATAGAGAAAAGATTTAGCAATTTTAGCTGAGAGAATCTGATTATATTCAAATTTTAAAGAGGTAATTTTTTTATGTTTCTCCATAGATGGGTGGCTAGCATTCTCCCTATCCAGTAAGTGAATTTGTCCCTCTAGTTCTTCCAGTTTTCCTCTGTTTTGCCTACTCCTGGCAGCCTGAAAGGAGATGATACAGCCTCTCAGATAAGCCTTCAGTGTTTCCCACAATAATGCTGGGGAGGTATCTGTGTTGTCGTTGGTATCAAAGAAAAATTTAATTTGGTCTTTAAGATATTCACAGAATGTTGGTTCTGTGAGGAGCTGAGGATTCAACCTCCAGAACCTCTCGTTTGGTACAATGTCACCCAATCTCAGGGAGAAGGTGAGTGGACTGTGGTCCGAGATTATAATATCATGATACCTCACATTA